>NC_140504.1:36379873-36979873 GCF_964339955.1 Pipistrellus hanaki
TAACATCAAAAGTTATGTTAGTGGTGACTGTTTTTAGAACTGTGTACATTTCTGATTAGTAAGCATAGAAATGCTTGCTACGTAAACTACATTGCCATTTAGCCTATCTGCAGCCATTCTTCAGGTCTCTCACACGATACAGCTCCTGTTCCTATGGTTCCCAGGCCTGTCACTATGCCAATGTGGCCTATCTGACACTGTTATTTATCAGCCATAAATGTAAATGGTGCTTTTTTCTAAGGTTTAGATTTGGCCTGACTTTGTAAGTTCCTTTTTTTTTCTTTTTTCTTCATTATTGTTGTTGTTCTACTACTTGCCCCATTTAGAGTGATTATTCAGCTATTCATTTGTTGTATAACCAGTCATATACTTAACTACTTCATGTTGAGAATAAGGATATCACAGCTTCGATGCTGGTGGCATGCCTGCACTTCAGAAATTTTGTGTGGTTTGTTCAAGTATGTCATCTAATGATAAGTATGGTTTCACTGATTCGATGACAGTAGCAGAAAATTCAAGTCTTATAACTATGCAACAATTTGAACATTACTCTTTTTCTGTAAACGGCCCTATTTGCTTGAATGTTAATGCCATTATAATTATATTCCACATTAATTTATTTTGAGAACAGGAAAAAGCTCATATAAATTTTAAAAGATAATATTATTTATTCATTCTTATGGATATATATATATATATATAGCAAGCCAGCAACTGGAACATTGTAAAGACCAGAATGACCTGTTGCTATGATGCCTACTGCAGCAAGTGAACCAGCCCCATTGTGGGTGAGGCTAGTGGCCAACCTCCCTCGGCCCTTCCCCTCTGGCTGGTCCTGCCCCCAATCGCTCCCCACTACCCTAATAGGGGCAGTGCTAGCCAACCAACCTCCTGCAGCCCCTCCCCAGGCTGGCCCTGCCCCCAATGGGCCTCTACCACTGTGATTGGCCTACAGTCTCCCCCCCCCCCAGTTGGCCCCACCCCCTATCACTCCCCCCACCTCAATAGGGGGCAAGGCTGGCCAACCAACCTCCTGCAGCCGCTCCCCCCTTCAGCCCCACCCCAAATTGGCCTGCCATCCCAATTAGTGGCTAGGCTGGTCAACCAAGTGCCCTTAGCCCCTCCCTCTTGCTGGCCCCACCCCAGATGGGCTCCCACCACCCTGATTGGCCCTCGGCTCCTCCCCCTAGCCAGCTCCACTCCCAATCAGTGCCCCCACTCCAATCAGGGGCAGGACCAACCAGCCAACCACCCATGGCCCCTCCCCCAGGATGGCCCCACCTCTTATTTCCCCCACACCAATTAGAGGTGTGGCTGGCCAGGGGGAGTGGCTGGCCCTGCCCCCAATTGACCCATCCTAACTTGGGGTGGGGTCTGCTGGCCAATCATTCACCACTCCTCCCCCCACAGCCAGCCTGACCCTGATTGGGCCCCAATTAGGATGGGCTGGCCAGCCAACCTCCCACCATCTCCTCCCTCCAACATGCCCAGCCAGCCAGCCCCCACTTGTGCATGAATTCATGCACTGGGCCTCTAGTTTAGATGATATAAATCAGTAAGAAAATCATTTATGGAATTTCTACTCAGCTTATACCAATTCCTGCCCTCAGAAGCTTTAGAAGCTAATGGAGTTATAAGACAATGAAACAATTACTATAAAGTGAGATAGACACTCTTTTAGGGAAGTTTTGGATGAAATAAGAACACATCACAGTCCTCAGAGGCGGCCTCTGCAGCAGGTCCCCTTATGTATTAATATCACTGTCTTACATGATGTCATCACCAGTGGAGTTATGGGCAAAGTCTTTTTTTTAAAGTTCATATTTGTATTGACACTATTCCAGCTCTCCCGTCCCCCACCCTCCATAGACAAAATCTGCCTGAAAGCCAGGTGTTAAACTAGATAAGTCCTCCAGAGTTTATAATTTTATTGCCACTTGAATCTGAATGCATTCAACCTGAACTGTCCCTAAAAAAAGATGCATATCTAGTTTATTTATTCTTTACACCTAAGTATAAATATATTTATCAGATTCTATCCAAAAATCACTTAAAGAAGGAAAAGAAAGCATCTTCAGCTTCAGGAAGATGCAGGGAAATACTTGCAAGTAAAAGAGAAGATAACAGAAAGGGGAAGACAGAAGATACTTTAGGCAAACACTAAACAGGCCTGCAACAGATTATGGTTGTATTGCTAAATTCATAGTACTTGTGCTCCTATGAGCTCTGAAAAAGTCCCTCACTATTCTTTGTTTCCAGCTGAGCCTGGTTTCTTCACTTCTTTGCCGAGATTGTGTCCTTTGCTTCATTTTTACTCTAGATGGCAGCAGCAGAACAAAATAGAGGAGAAAAATCCATTTTCAATGAAATTTCTTCTTCTGTGTCCATTAGGTAAAAAAGGTCTCAGAATGTTATTTGAAACAAATTATGCCCTTTAAAATGTTCCTTCCAGTATAGAAATACATCAACAGCGTTTCAGTAATTAAAAGTCAAGGAACATGTGTCTTCATAACTGTTCATCTTGTCAGGGCACTGATGATGTGATATCTATAGAGAATTTTCCTTATAAGACAAGTACCTCTGTGAGAACTCATTGCTTATATTCCCAAGTTTACATGCAGAAGCTGAGATATCCAAATTGAATCTCAAATATACTTTTAAAACTGATGAAATTTCATCTAATAAAGGGCCAGATCAGATAGACAATAAAGAGAAATTCTCCAGCTGAATATATTAGAGAATTAAAACTTTACTATGTCTTTAATAAATTTATGTTTTTAAGGTTGTTTTATTTTCTTTGTTGATTAGGGTATTACGTATGTGTCCTTATCCCCCCATTGCCTCCCCCCCGCCCCAAGCCACTGCTTATGCCCTCACCTCCCTGGTGTCTGTGTCCATTGGTTATGCAAACATACATATATGAAACTGGTTTATATATATAGGGGTGGGCAAAAATAGGTTTTCAGTTGTAATATAAGAAAATGATACAACGAATAAACTCTGTTTTGCTTATAATTGTAAACCTACTTTTGCCCACCCATGTATATTAAAATTACAAATAGTTTGTAAATATTAAAAAATAAGTAACTTTATTGTGAAATGAAGTTTTCCACCATCACTCTATGAGCTCAGAAAATTTATGGTCCCAGAACATGGTTTGTAGGTAAGATTGCAAAAATACCGGAAATATCATAAAATCAAAGAGACCTTAAGAGTAGCCCATAGATTAAAAGCAGGGTGAAAGTTGTAATAATTTTTAAAAAAGGGTTTCCAGAAAATATGATCTGTTTTGATTGACATTATATTCTCACAAAATTCTTGGTAGGATTGAAGGGAAGATTCCCAAGAGGTTGAAAAATATAGCTGCCAGGTTTTGTACCTCAGAGCTCTAAAAGATGCAACTCAACATATAGGTTTATGTGTTGACTATGTTAATTTTCCTGCAGAGAGCATTAAAATATCTTGGAGAAGGGTCGTTTTTTTTTCCTTCCTAATCCACACAAAAGTGGCGTTTGGATGAACAGTGACCCTGTTGTTATGAGTCGGAAGGCTTCATTAAATTAAAGCCTGAGCAAACCAACATTTTCTTTTTTGGTTAGAATTATTAGCTTGATAAATCAGAATGAATTAATCAGACTCTGTAGATTAGATTGTCCAATTACTTTTAAACTACATCATTGATAGGCCACATAAAATCATATCAAGGACCCATGCTTTGGAGTAGAGGTTTTGTAGTTGGATTGGTAGCTCTGCCATTTACTCATAGGGCCTACTGGGGTTTGGGAAGATTGGAAAGTAGCCTGGAGCCATGTAATTAAAAACCTTATAAATAGGTTTTTATTCCTTTTGAGCTAATCAAAAAAATCTAACGTGAGGGAAAAATTCAGGAAGGGCCAAAAGCTTCATGCACAAAGAAGTTCATAATTATGTGAATTATAATAGTGAACCGACTGGAAATTATATGCAACAGAGGAATGGTTAATTACAATACAAGATATACTAAAATTATGTAATTGGGTTTACTAATATGATGCATTCTTTTAGGCACTGTCAATTCAGCAGTGAGCATGATAAACATGGAACTTGATTATATATACCGTGTTTCCCCGAAAATAAAACATCCTCCAAAAATAAGACCTACATACAGGTTTCCTTCTGAGTGAAATATAAGGCATCCCCCCGAAAATAAGGCCCCCCCTAGGCTCTGTCTCAGAATGAAAATTAATTTACCATAAACTGGTCGCTAGGGCCGCCCCGACTGGTGTCTAGCAACCAGTAATGTTATGCAAAGTCCTGACGTCACTGCTGTGTGAAGGCGGAGCGGAGGTTGGAGTGAGCGGTGAGCACGAGGCGGGAGAGAAGAGGAGACTTTCGCAGATGCCTGTAGAAGAACAGGAGGATTAGAGCAGATGGACGGGATGCAGCGAAGGTGGTGAGTACTGGTCTGTCTCTGGTGACACTACCTGATGCTCGCGGCCACCTTCATGATAACTGAAGGTTCTCAGTCAGTGGCAGACCCTGCTCTAGCCCAGATCCAGGCCCCAGCAAGCCCAGTGACAGTCCCCAGGCAGGCCCCTGGGTGTAAATGTCTGATAAAGGGGTAGGGGGAGATGTCTGGTGAAGGTGTTCAGTGGCACAGGGATGGGGAGAGGGGGATCACTTAAAATGACACAGGAGGATCAGAGGGGGCAATCAAAATGACACAGGAGGATCAAAAGGGGTTACTAAAATGGTAATCCCCCCTCTGATTCTCCTGTGCCATTTTGATTCCCCCCTCTGATCCCCCCTGTGTCATTTTAAGTGATCCCCCTCCCCCCACCTTGATACCCCAATTCCTTCTTTTTACCCCTATAAATGAGCACAAAAAGAAAAAGCTACTCTGTGGAGTACAAGAAAGGAATCGTGGAAGACTCTTGGGGCCAAAATCTTACTGCTTTATGCAAAGAGAAGATGTTGAGTATCGGATTGGTCCGAAAATGGTGAGCAGAGTATGGTAACCTCATTGAACAAGTGGACAAAGGAAATGATAAAAAGCGCAAGTGTGGATTAGGTCAGCAACCATTATTTTCTGAGCTGGAAGACCTTATCTGTGGATGGATTGTTGACAGGAGAGCAAAGGCTTTGGTTGTGAATAAGGCTCAGATTCAAGAATTTGCCCTTGAAATGGCACCACAGTTTGACATAGCCACCAAAGACTTCATAGCATCACAACACTGGCTGGATAATTTCCTTCAGCGAAGTGAACTGTCTTTAAGAAGATCTACAACATTGTTTAGGTTGGAAGATACTCAAGTTATTAAGTGAGCACTTGCATTCAAGTCCTTTATTAATGATGCTGACTTCTCTAAATACAATCTTTCCAACATGATTGCTATGGATGAAACTGCAGTGTTTATGGGCCAATCATCTCAAACAACAATTTAACAGCAGGGTGCCTCCTTAGGGTACATTCCCTCCACTGCTTACAAAAGTGCACGTGTTTCCTGGATGGCACTAAAATCCCACCTTTAATCATTTCTAAGGGCAAGAAGGAAAAGATTGAACATGTTTTGGGCGTTTTTATTCTAGAAACTGAAAAAGCCTGGGCCACACAAGCAGTTATAAGGAAGTGGGTCGATTTAATGCTGCCACTTGTTATGCGAGGGAGCCAAAGAGGTCTGCTAGTCTGGGATGCAGCCAGCACTCACCGTGCTAAAGACATGAAGACATTTCTTCATGAAAGAAAAATAGATCAGATAATGATTCCCGCAGGAATGACGGCCTATCTCCAGACTCTTGATATTGCAATAAACAAGCCATTCAAAGACAATTTGCACATGTAAATTAATGACTACATTTAAAATAGAATGGAAATCAGCGTGGAAACTTTGTGAAACCTAAACTGCAAGAAGTTGTGACTTGGGTGAAGAATTCATGGGAGAAAATCACTGACAGTTGCATTGCAAATGCACTGTAAGCAGGCTACCTTGTCAAGAAGTACTCATTTAAAGACAGTGCTATTGCTAAACATGAGAGATTTGATCCACTGATTCTGAAAGAAATGGAGTCACAAGAAATTCACCAGGAAATTCAGGAATTGGATTGTTATGATGATGTTCCAGAGGATTATGACATGATTGTAATTGAATAAATGAGTAAATTCTTGATACTGTAGGATTCATAGTTTGTCTGGTTTGTGTTGACAACTACCGTACTACCGTACCATATACAGGTAATAAATTTCCTTTATTTTCATTTAACAATAAATGTGTACCATATTCTTCTTCATGGAAAAATAAGACATCCCCTGAAAATAAGACCTAGTGCATCTTTGGGAGCAAAAATTAATATAAGACACTGTCTTATTTTTGGGGAAACAGGATATATATATATATATATATATAATATTTTTTCTATATTTTCCATTCCACTCTGAAATCAATTTTATATATATATATGATTTCAGAGTGGAATAGAGAGGGATAGATAGAAACATCAATAATGAGAGAGAATAATTGATCAGCTGACTCCTGCATGTCTCGCACTGGGGATCCAGCCTGCAATCGGGGCATGTGCCCTAACCCTGAATCATCGAACTGTGATCTCCTGGCTTATAAGTTGACGCCCAATCACTGAGCCACACCAGCTGGGCAGAAATTGACTTTCTTAAAGTAACAATTTAATGACAAGTTTTTAAAAAGGAAGAAGAAAACTTATCTATACTAATAATAGAGAATTATGCAAATTGTCCAGGACGCTGTAAGAGTAACATTAATGATCGAACAGCGGAGTGGGGTGGCCAGGCTGGCAGGGGGATTAGTGAGGGACAACCAAACGACTGAACAGCAGGATGCATGGGTGACCAGGCCGGCGTGGATGGGGGAAGGGAGGGGGAAGGGGGGGGGCAGTTGAGGGTGACCAAGCTGGCAGGAGGGAAGGGGAAGTTGGGGGTGACCAGGCCGGCAGGAGAGAGCAGTAAGAAGCATGGGGGGCAGTTAGGGGCAACCAGGTCAGCAGATGGGGGCAGTTGGGGGTGACCAGGCTGGCAGAGAGGGGCAGTTAGGGGTGACCAGGCCAGTGAGTGGGGGGAGTTGGAGATGACCAGGCTGGCAGGGGGAGCAGCTGGGGGTGACCAGGATGGCAGAGGGGACAGTAAGAGGTGACCAGGCTGGTGGGGGGGAGTTGGGGATGACCAGAATGGCAGGGGGAGCAGTAAGGGGAGATTAGGCTGTCAGGCAGAGGTGGTTAGGGGTGATCAGGCTGGCACGGGGGGTGGAGGGGGAGGCATTTAGGGGCAATCAAGCAGGCAGACAGGTGAGCTGTTAGGAACCAGTGGTCCCAGATTGTGAGAGGGATGTCTGACTGCCAGTTTAGTCCCGATCCTAGGCAGTCGGACATCCCCTGAGGCGTTCCAGATTGGAAAGGGTGAAGGCTGGGCTGAGGGGACTCCCACCCATGCACAAATTTCGTGCACTGGGCAAATATAATACTTTATAATAGTACTGTAAAATGCTTATTAGTCTACCTACCATATATATACATATATATATATATATATATATATATATATATATATATATATAGTGTGTGTGTGTGTGTGTGTGTAGAAAAATATTGAAAGAAAATACATCACAATTATAATTATCTCCAAGTGATGGTATACAATGATTATTCAATAATTTTCTGCATTTTCCACAACCAATATGTTATGTTAAAATTTTTAATTATGCTGCCGAAACCGGTTTGGCTCAGTGGATACAGCATTGGCCTGCGGACTGAAAGGTCCCAGGATCGATTCCAGTCAAGGGCATGTACCTTGGTTGCGGTCACATCCCCAGTAGGGTGTGTGCAAGAGGCAGCTGATCGATGATTCTCTCTCATCGATGTTTCTAACTCTCTATCCCTCTCTCTTCCTCTCTGTAAAAAATCAATAAAATATTTTTTAAAAAATTAATTATGCAAAATGGCATTATACAAAGTTGAGCAGGATCACTTCATGGGAAGAAAAAATCCCTAAGCATAGAAAGACAAATTACTTTGTCTATTTTCATGTTTTGATTTCCATTGCAGTGTTTTTTGCAAAGCCTGTTTCCTTCTCAGAGCTGCGAAGGGCTGTTCTTCAGCAGAAAAGAAATGCAGGCAGCACATTCCACCCAGGTGACACAAGGGGGTGCACAGGCCCTGCTTCTACATGCTTCCCTTTGTCTTACAGGGAAAAAACAAAACAAAACAAAACAAAAAAACCCTGAAACTTCATTTGATTTGGTGACCAGTTAAAATGTTTTAATAGGCTTATATATACATTCCTCTATACATTTCTGTCCTGAGAAATCTTTGAGGGCATGAAATGGGAGAAACCCGTGTGAAGGATCATCTGTGCAAAACAACTCTACTTCCCAAGAAAGTTATTTCACAAGAAAAAATATTGCAAAGAAAGAGAGGCCTGTTAAAGCACAATTAATAGAACTGGAGACTGTCTAAATGGCCTAAAAGAAGAGGTTGTTATGCAAATTATGGTTCATCATAAACAAATTAGAAAATAACCATTAAAAATGATATTGACATAAAAAGACATTTAAAAGCAATTTTAAAAGGCAATTTATACAGTAATATATACAAGATGGCCTAGTTTTTAATTTAAATATATTGCATGCATAAATAGAAAAACCTTGAAAGAGATAAACCAAAATATTAAGTCATCATCCTTAAGAGGTGAGTGACAGGTGATTTTTGGATTGCTTTTTGCAACATATCTACATTTTATCATTTTTGTCCACAACAAATAAATATTATTTTTAAAACAACAAGAATAAATGACTACTTCCAAATAAATATACATTCTGGTTCTTGTGAACTTTGTTAATTAAACATGGATATAAGTCACTACAAGTTTCCCAGAGATATGGTAACATTACTTCCGGTTTTGCTAAAGACATTTCCACTTTATGACTTTTTCTGGAAAAATTATTAATAGCCTCCCTTTCACATAAAAAGTTTAAATAAGTTACTATACAGGTATGTTTTTAAATGTTTCCCAGGAAGTTAGCAAGACTTGCAGCTTCTCTTAGTGTCAGCAGAATGCTTCTAATCCAAAGAATCCTAATCCTTGTCTCTACCAATGTGCTAAGATGCTAGGCTGGCCCAGAAACTCTGAAATTCCTTGGGCTGCATTAGGGTCAAGGTACATCTCATGACCCATCTGGTCAGTCAAGACAGAAAATCTTCCTGAGATCCAGCTTGATGCTTTGGTGGAAGTGCCCTCAAGATAGATTTATGCATCGAGCACCAGGAATCCTCCATGGGACGGTGACATGACACCCTACCATCACAATACCTCTGACAGGTCTTTTGGCACAGAACCCTGGCACTATTAAGATAGAGAGTATTTTAAAGAAGTAACAAGCACCATTCAAATAACATGCAAAACCAGAAAATGTTCTAAATTAATCTGAAGGTACTTCTGGTACTTAGAGCACCGAGCCCAGCCAAGCCACTCACGACCAGAACCCCACCTGGAAAGGACAGTTTCTCTTTCTCTTTCCTGTTCTTTTTTTTTTTTTTTCTCTCACCCTCTTCCATTCATAAAGGAAATTGCAAACTGTTATTCTGAGAAACATTTATCTCAGTTTGTTGAGATCTTCCTATTGTACCCTGTGTTTGGCTCAAATTAATTTTTATAAAATTTTTCAAAAACAGAAGGTTTAAATTAAAAGGAAACTGTAGAACAAAGCACTTGACTTAATAGTAGCTATTTTTTAAAATATATTTTATTGATTTTTTACAGAGAGGAAGGGAGAGAGATAGAGAGTCAGAAACATCGATGAAAAAGAAACACCAATCAGCTGCCTCCTGCACACTCCCTACTGGGAATGTGCCCGCAAACCAAGGTAGTACATGCCCTTGACCGGAATCGAACCTGAAACCCTTGAGTCCACAGGCCGATGCTCTATCCACTGAGCCAAATTGGTCAGGGCAATAGAGCTATTTTTCCTGACACTTTGTTATAAGGCTCTGTATTGATGAGTAAGCTAAAAGGTATAGAATATTTATCACCTAAGGCAATAAATAAAAATTTAGTCAATTCTGTTTCTGCACAAGAGTAGTATTATTATCTGAGGTTTTAGGTGATATCAACTGAGATAATATACATATGTGAAAAGTGACTAAACTACAGGAACACTAAGCAATTCGGCATTGCCAGGAGCTGTGTGTTTGTAAGGGGCACAGAAAAATTTTTGGAGTGATGAAACTGTACTATAATTTAATTGTTGTGTACTTTTGTGCATTTGTCAAAACTTGCATGAATATTACTTAGTAAAAATATTTTTTAATGCCTGGCACAAATTCAACAAGATAAATATAAAAAATAGTTTTTGCTTTAGCTAATATATTATGTTTTAGAAAATGGAATAAATGTGAGGGTCAGTGATAACCAACATGACCTATTTCACAAGCGTTTAGATGCCTTTTTCTCCATTGATGAGATATAGGAAAGGGTTTTTTAAGGGCAGACGCTGGCAGGTGTATTTCTGGTTGGAAGGTAAATAAATAAATAAATAAATAAATAAATAAATAAATAAAATTAATTTTTCAAGTAAAATGACTTAGCAGAGTGCACTTAATGAGTCTTTTTAAATTGAGGGTTGAGAGCTACAGAGTCATGACTCTGGGTCAATCACATTGACCAGTCACATTTGAGTAAATGAAGAACAAGATTTTTCCACAGTTCTTGGGTACTTAGAAGGATATGCTCTCACAGATATGTGACTACGGAGAGGATAATCGAACATGAGGCATGTGGCAGCCAGTGAGGTGAACGGTAATGAAATGGAGCCAAACAATAGAGCATTTTGCAAGCTTAAGTTTTTGAAATATTATAGGTTTATTTAATAAGAAATTAACATGTCTTGAATTCTTACATATAATTTTGTGAACTTTGCTAAGTGTTTTACATTTACTACTCAGAATAATCTATTACTATATTATGTAGGCTAAGTGGCTGAGTTACTTGCCCAAAGTCACAACATAAATGTGGCAGAGCTGGAATTCAAATCCAGTCTTTTGTCCAATGAGTATTTGCTCAGTGGAAATTTCTTTGTTCAGGTCTTCTGATAGAAATATAATATTTGTTGAAGAAAAATATTCCTTTTGCTTATAAATTGCATATTGTAGAAAGACCTTATGAAGGAGGACAGATAGATAGAAAATTCCAAGTATTTTAGATTTTTAAGTAAGGGATCAGGAGCTTATATCTTTAAATATGGCATTTGTTTTGATTTGTTTGTTTTTTTCTAAAAGAAAATAGCAAAACACTGTGGAGATTGGCTGCCTTCCCTTGAGGATCCTAAGGACTGTATTCCCAACATTAATACAGAGCACTCTGGCCTTGCCCTGAAGCTCAGGACAAGGCAGGAACCAAGGGTTGGAAAACTGAGCCTTGTGAAAATCAGATGGAACAAGCCAGAGCCTTGAAGGATAGCTGAGCAAATACTGAGGTTAAAAACTTTATGGGGAGACCTATTCTAAGTTTATGTCAATATCTGGAAATCAGACTCTCTATTTCATATGACTAACAATGATCCTACACTTCTTGATGCCAATGCATGAGGTAATAAGGTAATAAGGTGCCATAAGCATCCAGGAGCCTTATTATTTATGCTCAATCTTTTTTTTTAAATTTTTTTTTTAAATCAATCTTTATTGTTCATATTATTACAAAGGTTCCTCATTTCTTCCCCCCTCCACCAGGTTCCCACCCCACCCTCCGCCCCCTCCTCATCCCCCATTGTCCTCATCCATAGGTGCAGTTTATGTTCAGTCTCTTCCTCCCTCCCTTTCCTCGATAGTAAATCCCTTTTCAGATAGTAAATCAGTTACTTAGCATTTTCTCATATCAATAATACCTCCACATGCCCAATGATACATTTCACACAAAAGATATTTCCAAATAGGTCAACCAGCCTCATCCAGGCCCCACCCAAGGCACTCACAGATCAACACCCCAGCCCTATACTAACTCAACACATCCAGATCTAAGCCTTCATCACTTGATTCAGCAGACCCTCAAGTTCCCACAAAAGTTTCCAGCCATGTCTGAGAGGCAGCCGTGGGGCAGGGGCAGGCAAGGAGCCAGCTGTTTCGGGCCTGGCTGCTCCGGGCCTGGCCTCTGTTGCTCTGGTTCGTTCCACAACCAGCTGCTCCGGGTCTGGTCACTGCTGCTCCCGACCTAGTTGCTCTGGACTTGGCTGCTGCTGCTCTGGGCCTGGCCGCACCCGACCGGGCTGCTCTGGGCCAGGCTGTTCCGGGCCCGGCCGCTCCGGGCCTGGCCGCTCCCAGCCTGGAAGCTGCTGCTCCGGGCCTGGCCGCTCCCAGCCTGGCAGCCGCTGCTCCAGGCCTGGCCGCTCCCAGCCTGGCAACCACTGCTTCGGGCCTGGCCGCACCAGACCCAGCTGCTCCAAGCCTGGCCGCTCCCAGCCTGGCAGCCGCTGCTCCGGGCCTGGCCGCTCCCAGCCTGGCAACCACTGCTTCGGGCCTGGCCGCACCAGACCCAGCTGCTCCAAGCCTGGCCGCTCCCAGCCTGGCAGCCACTGCTCCGGGCCTGGCCGCTCCCAGCCTGGCAGCTGCTGCTTCGGGCCTGGCTGCACCAGACCCGGCTGCTCCGGGCCTGGCCGCTCCCAGCCTGGCAGCCGCTGCTCCGGGCCTGGCCACTCCCAGCCTGGCAGCTGCTGCTCTGGGCCTGGCTGCATCTGACCCGGCTGCTCCAAGCCTGGCCGCTCCCAGCCTGGCAGCCACTGCTCCGGGCCTGGCCGCTCCCAGCCTGGCAGCCGCTGCTCTGGGCCTGGATGCTCCCCGCCTGGCAGCTGCTGCTCCGGGCCTGGCCGCAGCAGACCCAGCTGCTCCGGGCCTGGCCGCTCCCAGCCTGGCAGCCGCTGCTCTGGGCCTGGCCGCACCAGACTATGCTCAATCTTGATTAAAGAAAAGTTCCAAAGAATTAGGCCTACTTTCCTTTGTTTAGGAAAAATTAGAATTCATTTCTGTTCATTTCAGAGACTGTACTTTCTCTATTAAAGGAAACATGTTGAATTTGAACTTACCATGAATCATTCAATAAAATTGTTTTCACTTTCCTGAAAGGTAGTAGAACTAGTGTCTATAGTCATTTTATTCCCTTCCTGATAACACATAGAACTTATTATTTGTGCCACACACTAGCTTTTGAATGTGCAGCTTAATTATCTCATCTATACTACTCTTTAATTTTCCATCTTTGTTAGTCTGGCTTTCCTAAGTCCTTTGTGAGAGGAAGAGTCAAATATTTAAAAATTAATATATTAATATTAATATTTATATTAATGAAATATATAAATATTTACTTTAAGTGGAATAAATAGAATAAGAGTAGTCAGATCAAGTAAAATATTACTACACATTAGTTACAAAAAAGTCTTTTTTTAAAAAAATTCCTTTTGGATTTAGGAATTACAGATACCAGCTTATGGACCTGTAATAATATGATACAAAGAAGTTTTATTTATTTAGACTGAATAGTAGTTTTATTTTTAAATTAAATAAATTACAGCCCTAGGCTTAACAATATGCATATGCATATATACTTGTACAACTTGAAAACAGGTATTAAAATAATTTTCTATCTAAAGCCTTAAAAAGAGCATATATATATATATATATATATATATATATATATATACATATATATATATATTCCCCCACACACACACAACATTGGATCAGAGATTTGTTTTGAGAATAAATGTTGATACTGTTAGCAGGATAATAATCTGTTATACCCATATGTTACTTTATATTTTGTCAAACACTATTATATTTACTAGCATATCAATCTTCATACCAATTCTGTAAAGTAAAAAAGTCAGCAATTATTGCTTTAAAAAAATCACCTTGATTTTTATCTGGTTACCAAAGGAAGTCATTCTTGCAAATAACGTGAAAGATAACCGAAGAAAGAAAAAGTTAGGTCTTTCCCCTCATTTTACGGAAGAAACTTGAGAGTCAGAGAGGTTCAATGGCCGATTCTGGGTCTATCAGCTAGGAAGTGGTGGAGCTGGAGTTGAAATCTAATCTGACTCATGGGTTTTATTCTTTCAACAATATCTATTGAGCACTGGCTGTGTCAGTCTCTCTAGTAACCATATTCACTACACCACAGTGCCTCTCTACCAAAAAACAAGAGAAAAAAAAACTTGACAGCTTAAAACACCTGCAGGCATCTAGATCTACAGATTTTAATAGGACCATTATGTTGGCAGAATTGTTTATTTTCATTTTAAAGAAAATGTTTAATTTACTAATTAAATTTTTCTTCCAAAAACTCTGTTTAAACTAGTTGGTAGGCACAATCATTTTAGTGCTAATTGGGGACCTGCACCCTAACATAGATTGGAGGGGCTACCTCAGACCAGCCACTTCCATAAATGAACACACTTATTTTATAAGATGTGAACTTTAAGATGTGCAACTGTTAGACATTAGTGATGGCTGAGGTGGGAAGAGATGAGTGTAAGCCAGTTTGGTGAATGACTGAGGGTATTTCCAAAGTCTTAGTCATGTCCCTGACGCTGTGGATTAAACTTTTAGTTCCTAACTTTTGGAAAACTGACTTTTAGGGAACTGACCTAGAGACATTTGCCTCAGGTGTCAACTTGATTATGAAGGGCCTCAGATTTAGATTTCCATGTAATTTCCAGCTGAGTTATACATACAGTTTGTATTTACTTTCCTGGGGCTGCCATAACAAAGTACCACATTGGGTGGCTGAAGCAACAGAAATTTAATTTCTAAACAAGTTTGGAGGCCAGAAGTGCCAGAAACAAATCAGTTTCACTAAAAGAGAGATGTTGACAGGAAGCCAGGAAAGCTGGTCAACAACCTAATTGCTTTAACTACTCCCCCTTTAGTTGAGACACTGTTAGCTGAAGCAGCCTCCACCTTGTTTGTCCCATGTAAGTTTCTGTTATTTCCTGCTAAGGGCTACGTGTAAATTTCTGTTTATCTTGCCTAAGATGTTTTCCCCAAAGCCTCAATAAAAGGGATGGCAAGGCCAGAGCAGGGATAGTTCTCCCACTAGAGTTGGACTACCGCCTGGCCCCCCATATCACCAAGTTGAATTTCCTCAAGTCTCTTCATTTGTGTGCAGCCCTTCTTCAGAACTCGAACCCTGAATTGGAACCCTTTCCACGTGGGGCGTGAAAGAGATTCCTATACAGAAGTCTGGAATCAAAGTCTCAATAGAGTTGGTTCCTTTAGACCTCTCAACCTTTCTAATCCCTCGGCCCTTTAATACAGTTCTTCATGTTGTGGTGACCCCCAACCATAAAATTATTTTCTTTGCTACTTCATAACTGTAACTTTGTTACTGTTATGAATCATAATGCAAATATCTGTGTTTTCCAATGGTCTCTTAGGCGACCCTGGTAGAGAACTGCTGCTGTAGAGCCTAAGAACCATCAGAAAACACATTACAACTCATTAACCATGGGAAAACACAGACATTTACATTATGGTTCATAACAGTAGCAAAATTATAGCTATGAAGTAGCAACGAAAATAATTGTATGGTTGGGGGTCACCACAACACGAGGAACTGTATTAAAGAGTCGCGGCATTAGGAAGATTGAGAACCACTGATTTAGAGGGCTTTGAGGAAGACTCTGCCCCATTCTTTCCTCCTCGCTTTTTTAAGTGCAGGTATTCCTTGGTTTATAGGTGGCATTCCCCCTGAATCTTCATACCATCTTCCCTCTGTGCATGTCTGAGTCCAAATTTCACATTTTGATAAGGACACTGATCATATTGGCTTAGGGCCCATCCTAATGACCTCCTTTTTATTTGATCACCTCTGTAAAAACACTTTTTGCAAATAAAGTCACAGCCTTGGGGTTATGACTTCAACGTATCTTTATTGGGCGGTGGAGGGGTAATGGTCAATTTTATGTGTCAGTTTGTAGGGTGTTTTTATTTTATTTTTTTGGGGGGGGAGGGCGGGGTAAGGTAATATGTGTCATTTCCTACATGAATTGGGAGCTTCAGTGTAGCATTCTTCCACAACAAAAACTCAGATTCTTGCCTGGTACCTGGCCAGTACAGAATGGTGTCCCTATTGATAAGACCAACAACATCATTCCTCCCAATAATCTCTTGAACAAATCGTGACATGTCTGTCTACATAAAATAAAATGTCTAAACTCGATGGAAACAATAGTCTCCCTGGAATACGGTACAGTCACCATCTCCAGGGTAGGAGAAAAATTGAGCTCAGCTGGTCTCTATTTCATTTTGGAAGAATAATATATGTTGGTCTTTTAGAAAAACCATATGACTTTAAAATACACATACTCGCCTTTATCTCAGACAGCATACTCAGGTTTTTCTGAAGACAAAGGACTTGCCCTCGTATATGAGGGTACACGAAAACGGGGGTTCCATTATTTTAGGCAGCACATGCATAAAAGAGCAAACATGCATCGTGAGATGTCACTGGGATCGTTGTCTCACCGCATGAGTCCCCATTTAGAGGAATGAGCCCTGCACCGGAGTCACAAAACTGACTTGTGTGGACTAGTTATCCTCCTTGGGCTCCAGCTGGTCTGTCTCCTCCTCCCCCTCTCTCAAATCAATGTTTTTTTATGTAGGGTGTTTTTAAATGAGAGTAACGTTTAAATTGGTGAACTTTGAGTAAAGCAGACTGCTCTCCAAAACATGAGTGAGTCTCATCATATCAGTTGAAGGCCTGAACAGAACAAAAAGACCGACCTCTTCGAGCAAGAGGGAATCCCCCTGTCCAATGCCTTTGGACTTCATTTGCATTGTGTCCTCTTTATTTTGAAATTTATTTCTATTTTAATATTCTGGAAGCCTCAAAAAACTGGAAATAGCTTAGGTCTTTCTCAATCTCTGAGAGATTCTACTTAGCTTTCACTTCTCCACTTAGTACTTCTCCCATTTGCCTGGAAAGCCTTGCTAATTCTCCCCTGTTGGTCTTATACTGTCCTTCTACTTTCTCAACTCCAGGTCGGATTCATCACCTGCTCTAGGAAGTCTTCCCAAATAAATGCCACTCTACAATTAATTGTACATATAATTCATGCTTGTGTAAAAAAATTTCCCTCTTTCTGTTTTCCACACCAAATTTCTCAGCCTCTTTTTACACTTAAGTGTGCCTTTGTGAAAAAAGTTCTCTTTAATGGCCTATTGGTCAGTCTAAGGAATTTGAAGTCTAAAGTAAAATAGGAGCCACTAAAGTATTAGAAGCAAGAGAATGAAATGATTCCTTTTTATTAGAAGAGTTCCTCTGGCTCTTCCATGGAAAATGGACCAGAAAAGGCAAAAATGGAGTAAGAAGACAAAACGAAAGTTCAAGTATTAATCCAGATGTGAGGATTTTAGCTTTAACTAGGATGGTTGCAATGGAGACAGAGAAAAAATATATAAATACTTATTAATGGGTTAAAAATGAGGCAGGAAGGGGCTTTCAGTAACGACTTAGAGAAAGAGAAAGTTAACTTCACCCAAAATATGATAAATGCAAATGAGTTTCTATAGTAGGATAACATTTCTCACTTTCTTGGGGAGAAATTAAAAATTTTGGTAACATACTCTGTTGGTGAGACTTGGGGAAACAAACACTCCTATTTAATATTGGTGGGAATGCCAAATGGCACCTCCTCTTTGGAGAAAAATTTAGCAAGATAAGCATTTATCCCTTGATTGAGTAATCCCATTTCTAAAATCTACCCCAGAGATACACTGGCAAATATACAAAATTGACTCAGGTACAAACTTACTCATTCTAGCAACATTTGTCATAACAACCAATGAGTACACTGGAGCTGGTTTGTACTGCTTACAAAAATTGATTGTTAAGTTTCAAGAAAATTTGGAAAGTATTTGTTAAACATAGTGGTTGTTTAAAAATAAATTATATAAACTTACAATTAAATAAACTATATTGAAGAACAAAGATAAAAAGTGCTCAGAATTCATCACTTATTATTTTATCAGACTTTATTATTATCTACTAGTGGCCCAGGGCACGGATTCATGCACATTGAAAGGAAATTAATTAAAAGAAATATTTCAGTATCACTATCTGCCCTTTCTCTATAATAGATGTGTCAGAGATGAAAGAAAATTAGTAAAGTATATATGAAAATTCTAACTAATAAAAGGGTAATATGCAAATTAACCATCACTCCATCACAAAACTGGCGGCACCCATAGCCACAAGATGGTGGCACCCAGTACCCTCAGCCTCGCTGGCTTCCCTCAGTCCTGGAGGACTGCCCCTGAGAGCAGGCAGCTTGAGCGGCCTGGCAGAATGCCTGCTTCATCGCCACAGCAATGTAGAGCCTCTGGGCAGCGAGCACAGAGCGGCCAGGACAAGATGCTTGCTTCATCACTGTGGAGATGCCATGGCAGTGGAGAGCCTCTGGGGGACAGGGAGCCAGCCTGCAACTTCCGAGGCCGAGCACAGGCCCAGAGAGAAGACAGGGGGCTCACTTCCCACAGAAGCGGCATGGGTCCCTCCCAGCTCAGATGGAAGCAGTGCAGCTCCTGGCAGTGTGCTGCAGTTCCCACCGGCTCCCAGGGAAGCAGTGAGCCACCTACTACATGCGATAGTAATATATAAATTGATTAATAAATAAACAATAACAACATGATATAACAACAACAAAGACATGATATAAAAACAATATTGATAAAAACAATGACTGATAAATTGACTTAAATTCTTCTAGTACCTCCCTGTATACCACATTAAGAGTAAAAACACTTTCAGAGTGCTTGACTAATTTCCCTTGTGATGAAGTATTTACAACTTTAACTTCACAGGCTCTTCAACCTCGAATGAAAGCAACATATAACTGACCATGTCCAAAAATGGGTTCGAAGTAGGAATATTCCTACTCTGGCTAGAGTTTGTCCTGTGTCATTGCAAATGTTGGCACCATGGGAAACCAGCTTCGTTCAGCCTCAGAGGTGTATGGTGCCAATAGTTGCTCTTCAGACATATTCTGTCAATGATGCTACTTTCTTTCAGCTTCAGAATGTCAACAAAAACAACCAAATTCATCCTATCTAATAAAGAGGGAATATGCTAATTAACCATCACTCAGTCACAAAAATGGCTGCACCCACAGCTGAGGCCAAGTTTCCATAAGGATCCTTAACAAGCAATCAGCAAGGACCAAGGATGGTTGAGGCTATGCCCTCCCCCGCCCCCTTGGGGCTTGACAGGGGACTTCAGGCCACGCCCCCCACCCAGCAGGGCTTGACAGGGGACCTCAAGATGCATTTCCTGTCCTGATGCTGGGCTAGGAGACCTCAGGCTATTCCTCTGCCCCAGCACCAGGCCAGAGGACCTCAGGCTGCACCCCACACTCTAGCACCAAGCTGGGGGACCTCAGATTGCACCCCTCACTCAGCAGGGCTTAACAGTCACAACCCTACCCCAGCACTGGGCCAGGGGACCTGAGGCTGCCCACCCCTGTCTGGCTGGGCTTGACAGGGGACCTTAGGCCATGCCCCCCACCAAGCGGGGCTTGACAGGGGATCTCAAGATGCACCCCCAGTGCTGGGTCGGAGGAACTCAGGCCATATTCCCATCTGGTGGGGCTTGACAGAGGACCTCAAGGCAAGCCCCCCACCCCTGTCTGGGCTGAGGGACCTCAGGCCATGCAGCCTGTCCTGGTGCCAGGCCAGGGGACCTGAGGCTATGCCCCCTGCCCAGCAGGGCTTGGCAAGGGTGGGACTGGCCAGGTCTGGATCTAGCCCAATTTTGAGGTGCTATGGATAGGTAAGGACTTGACTCTGGGTCCCATGGTGAGCCCAGACTCTGATAGGAGGAAGATTTTCATATACATTTTACTAATTTTCTTTCATCTCTGACACTTCTATTATAGAGAAAGGGCAAATAGCAATATTAAATTGTTTCCTCTAATTAATCCCCTTTTAATGTGCACAAATTTCATGCACCAGGTCACCTATGATCAATAATGAAAGATGGAAACGTGTGTGATTGATGCCAGCAAGAGCTTTATATGTATCACACATGTGCGAGTCAACATTTATTTTTAAATTGCCAGTGCGTGTCATATGTACCAACTAGTCAGTCGGATGGTTGGATGGTCAGATGGACATATGGTTGGTCGCTTAGCGTTTTATACATATTGATATTCTTGAAGGTATTTACATGTATTATGCCTGAATGATAGAAAAGCTATATAATGGTGTGCTATTGCACATCAATTCCAAACTTCACAGTCAGTGACACAATTTTGGAAGCTTGAAATCAGCCATGGTGGGAGTATTTATACCACATAGAAATTTTCAAATGCTCCAAATCAGAGCTTTTCCCCTGGACAAAGCTGATGGTTAAACATTAACCAACACAGAACTGGTAAAACAATCAAGCATCCATTAAAAGAGTTCTGATGAATAGACCATGACACAACTACTCAATAGAGTACAACACAACTATAAAAGGAAACAGGGCTCTTTTAGCAGAGAGGCCACAATGCAATAGGGCTCTATAAAAGTGATCTTCAGCCCTAATCGGGTGGGCTCAGTAGATAGAGAGTCAGCCAGGGACTGAAGGGTCTCCAGTTTGATTCCTGTCAAGGGCACCTACCTCAGTTGCAGGCTCCATCCCTGGCCCCGGTCAGGGTGCAACCAATAGATGTGTCTCTCTCACATCGATGTTTCTCTCTGTGTGTCTCTCCCCTTCCCTTCCACTCTTTCTAGAAATCAATGGGAAAAAATTCTCGGGTGAAGATTAACAACAATAACAACAACAAATGACCTTCAGAGTACATAGGCAAGTGAAAAAAAACAAGTTGAAGAAAAATAAATATAACATGCTACCTTTTATTAATATGCTACCTTCTATTACTAAAAAGAGGAAGAACACAATGACATATGTTTTGCTATTTTTTTACAAATAAAAGAGTGAGGTAAACAAAATAAACTGATGAACAAAATAGAACCAGAGACACAGAAGCATGGAACAGACTGACAGATTTTAGAGGGAAGGTCAGGTGGGGAGTGATTAACTGGGAACTTATATGCATATATGGACATGGACAATAGAGTTCTAAAGGGCTGGGAGGGGCCCGTGCAGGGTGGAGGGGGTCAATGGAAAAAAAAAAGGGGGGGGGACATCTGTAATACTTTCAACAATAAAGAAAAAAAATGGCTGCATTTAGGGAGAGGGAAGAAAGGTTAAGAAAAAACTGACAGATCATGGACTTCCTTGAATATACTTTGTTTGGTAGATTTTTTTGGCACTATATAAATGTCTTACATAATTTAAAATTACAATATTCTTTAATCTGAAGTAAAATGAAACAAATCAATCTTGCAATGAGTTGATGGAATAATCACATAAAGAAGAATTATTTCAAATGAATTGAAAACACAATAATTCATTTGCTTAGTAGGATATAAACTAAGTAAGTAAATAAAGTGTAAATTAAATAAAGTAAATAAAGTGTAAAAAATACCTTGAACAATATTCTGTAATCATATTGTTAGTGATAAATTGGTTGTGTTATTTTGAAACTATTTCATGCAATCTAGAACAAGGAAAATTAGTAATTATGTTTATACTATTAAGAAACAATATTTTTACAATAAAAATGACATAAATATAAAATCAAAGAAGTAAAAGCATGTAAATCTTAATTTTAAAATAATGTGAACTCATTTTCTTTTCAAAAATATTTATGTGTTTTCTAGCTCTGTACATTGAAGAATCCTAGAAACAATACAGCAGCAGTGAACACTCTCAAAATCCAGATGGTGGTCTGTAAATACTCTTTGAAGAAATGGATGATCTCAGTCCTGGAGCAAGAGATGCCTAAGACGATCTTAGAATATCTTAATATTCCAGAAAACAACCAGGCCACCAAAGACTGTTGAGGTTTGTTAAAAAGAGCCCTAGCTGGGTAGCTTAGTTGGTTAGAGCATCATTTCAATACACCAAGGTTGTGGGTCTGAATGATCCTAAGTCAGGGCACATACAGGAGGCAACCATTAAATGCATAAATGGATGGAACAATGAACTGATGTTTCTCTCTCTCAAGACAAATCAATAAAAATGACACAGGAGCTAAATTAAAGAAGCTTCTACTAGTCAAAGATGGCATAGTTTAAGCATCAATAAAATAATTATTTCAATTAATTAAAACACATTAAAAAGGTTTTAAAAAGTTAATTGACCACCCATGGGGAATGATGCAGAATCAGTTCATTAGGCTAACATCAGATAAAAAAGGAAAAAGTAGAGTATGTTTTCCTTTCTTTTATGAAATAGACTGCTGGGTAACAAAAGTTGTGGGAAAAATTTTCTCTTGGGATGTGGTACAGTGGATGAGACCATAAATAAAATAAGATTGGTCATGCTAATTGTTAAAACCAGGTATGCTCTTTATTTTTGTATATGTTACAAATTCTCCATATTAAAAATTTTAATTTTAAAAAATATGACTATTCAGTTTTTGTTTGAACTGGGGAAATAAAGATGCCATTTGCTGATTTTTATGGGGTGAGACAAAAGTGAGTTTACAGTTGTGAGTACACAAAACAAAGAATTTATTTCTATATTTATTATTAATTAATTATATTATTTTCCGTTCAAGAAAAGATTAGCCAATGGTATTGAACAGGGCTGAGGTCAAGGGAAATGCATGCTGAAATTAATTCTATCACCGGTAGCAGGTTCCCCTCGTGACTCACATTACAGTTTGTTTCTGTCAGTATTCTTTTCAATAGAATGACTAATGGTGTGATTCTAACTTGATGAATAATAGAGACATTTGCTCCTACTCTTACACATATAAATAAAAAACTTTACCTATAACGTATCTTGCCTTAAAATGCATGAAATGTGCAAATCTCGACACTCAAAATATAATTTAAAGAGGACTTTTCTGTGGTTTACAATAGAACTTCTTACTTAAATGATTTGTCTTATGATTCTTTTATATGGGGATTTATCCTAACACATTAAGGTGATTCAATTTTCAAAGCTGTCAGACGTGACATTTTATAGACACATTTTCTGCATACCTTTCCTATGATTTTTACATGTCATAGTGTTTGCTAAGATTAGGAAGTATTTAAACTTTCAGAAAGAATAAAGCTTAAAAGCTGTTAAGTACAAATTAGTGGCTTTTTTTTTTTTATTGCTCTAACATTATCTTCTTTACATTTTCAAATCTTATTATCAGTTTCCATGAATAAAGTGTTAGCATTTATGTCCTTATGTTCTTAGGGAGATTCTTCACCTTCCCAGGAAATTTACTTGTGATGTGGATAAGAGTGAAGAACTCCATTTTCACCTGCATATTCACACTTTTTTTTTAATACACACTCCTTAAGGAATTTTTGAGTACTAAGTGTGTTGCACATAGTGGAAAATAAGTTAGATATCTTTCTCTCAAATAATATATTTGCAACTATCAGTGTAATGTTAGCTTAGGTTTTCATTTTGATGAAAGAAATACTTACCACCCAAAGTGTTTTTGGTTTAAATGTTTTAAACCTTAATAACAATACTAGAATATGGGAAATGCTTAACTTCCCCATTTATGTTTGTTTGATTTTAAATTTGACTTAGAGGTCAAGATACAATTATTAATAATCTGACTCTAATATGAAAAAAAAAATAAAAGATAGAGGAAAATGACGTGTACTTGACATGAACTGCATAATCTAAGGAAGCCTAAGGAAGTGAGTGTACCACTTCTCTTTCCTAGTCACTTCAGGGAAAGAAATGGAAAGAAGAGCTTCCAACCATGAGCAGGTTCATCCTCCAGCACAGTGACAGTTACACAGCGGGTGCTCAGTCAGTCAGTGTAGAACAAACAAATGAATTTTTAAAAGTAAATGGCAAATGAAGCTTGTGTTTGCACCAGTAATGAGAAGCAGGAGGTGGTGTGTTGAATAATAATAGCCAACTTGTCCTGCATGGTTTTCATGTGCCCAGCGTTGCAAATAATTTTAATAGCCAAGATTCATTACTATTTCCCACGTGCCCTACTACTGCTTGCCAGACTATTACTAATTGAAGCCGCAACAAGTAGCACTATTATCATCATCACCATCTCTCATTATTTCATCTTACAAATGAGTACAATAAACCACGGAGAGGTTAAGTGGCTTGCCCCAAATCACAAAGCTGGCCAGTGGTAATTCCAAGTTTGAACCGTTTGCATTCATAGCCTGCTCTCTTCATCTCCAGGTCGTGTTGTCTACTTTCTGTATCATTAAAAGCTGCCTATTGCCGAAACCGGTTTGGCTCAGTGGTAGAGCGTCTGTCTGCGGACTGAAAGGTCCCGGGTTTGATTCTGGTCAAGGGCATGTACGTTGGCTGCGGGCACATCCCCGGGTAGGGGATGTGCAGGAGGCAGCTGGTCGATTTTTCTCTCTCATCGACGTTTCTGGCTCTCTATCTCCCTCCCTTCTCTCTGTAAAAAATCAATAAAATATATTAAAAAACAAACAAACAAACAAAAAAACCTGCTTATTCACTACATTTGCTCAAGTGCTTCAATTCACCCAATTCCTTTGGGTGCCTACGAGTACTAAACTTTCAAGGCTGTCTGAGGGCCCTATTTCTACTACCAGTGGCCTCATCTGCCACTCCTGGGATAGATTTGTCTTCCAGAATCACTGACTTTCAAAGATGAATAGCAACACAGAGACCAGTGTAAGGTAGTAGCAGAATATATGGGCTCTGGCCCCAGGCTAGATCCGAGTCCTTGTACCAAGAATTTCTTAAAGTTCTTATAATAACCCCACCTTGGAAGAATAGGCATGTATAATGGGAAGAAAATAGTTGCATACTGGGTACCAGCTACCGACTACA
Source organism: Pipistrellus hanaki (assembly GCF_964339955.1). Taxonomy (NCBI): domain Eukaryota; kingdom Metazoa; phylum Chordata; class Mammalia; order Chiroptera; family Vespertilionidae; genus Pipistrellus; species Pipistrellus hanaki. Next base: position 36,404,760 of record NC_140504.1, read on the forward strand.
TTAGTTCAAGATCCCAACGTTACTAAACTCTGACCCATCCAGCCAGACACGGCAATCAATTTATAAAGCAGTGGATCCCTGTTCCTAATGAGTCAGCCTCGTTGTCAATGACTCCTTACTTCTGAAGAAGCAACTGTGTGGGAAACTGAGCAGTGAGAAGCTAGCCCCTTCCCTGACAATAGGTGAGGGGGGGAAGTGAAGACCGTAACACTGAACTTGGTCAGCAGTTTTCTAACGGCAATCTGCATATTCTGGCATCTCCAAGGTCCCTTCAGGAATCTGCACAGCCAAAGCTAGATTTTTAATGAAACTAAGATGTTCTTTTTCTTCTTCACTATAATAATATTTACTAGTGGCGCAAAAGCAATGGTGAATAAAACTGTAGGCCTCTCAGGAAGAAACAAGGCAGTTATATTGGTAGTTATATTCTTCACCATCATGCAGTCACAATAAAAAATAACATGTCCAGCCTTAACTGGTTTGGCTCAGTGGATAGAGTGTCGGTCTGCAGACTGAAGGGTCCCAGGTTCGATTCTGGTCATGTACCTTGGTTGTGGCCACATCCCCAGTAGGGGATGTGCAGGAGGCAGCTGATCGATATTTCTAACTCTCTATCCCTCTCCCTTCCTCTCTGTAAAAAATCAATAATAAAAAAAATAACATGTCTGGTTCACTTCAGAATATCCTTTATAAAGCAATAAAAATGATTGACTTTACTAGATCTACACTTCTTGTAACTATTCTGTATGATGAAATGGAGACTATACATAAAGCACTTGCTCAGCATACTGAGATGTGATGGCTATCGCTACAAAAAGAATGTTATACAGTTGAGTTGCAAACAGAACCAACTTACGTTTTCATGGAACATCATTTTTACTTGAAAAAAATTCTGACAAATGATGAATTATCAGATTGGGTGTTTGATCAACACTTTTTTAAGTGAACAAATAAGCCTGTCATTACAAGGAAAACAACAGATGATATTTCTTGCCTTTCATTTGAGCCTTGAAGAGAATTTTGGAAAACTTGAGTTCACCACAGTGAACTTTATAATTCCTCAGCACTTAAAGGCTTTTCTGATGAGATTGGTGGTGATAGTAACAAATTTTTTTTTATATTGTATAATAAAATGAGTCAACATTCAGAAGACCTAAATAAGTCAGTAAACCAATATATTTTCCCAATGATCAATGAATAAAGCATGCATTAGGTAAAAGATCCATTTAAAGTTCAAAATAGATCAATAGATTGTAACACAAGTAAGTGCACAAGGTTTATTTTATGGTTTCAGATTCTGCACTGCCATTAATCTTTAAGAAACTACCATCTATAGGTATTTGGTTTAGTACAAACAATAAAAGTAGGAACAGACAGAACGAGCAAATTGCCCAGTATCAGAAATATTATAAATTGCTAAGGTCTGAGATTAGAGACTTTATTCCTAAATCCCTATCTCTCAAGAAAAGGTTTCTAAAAATAATATCCCTGCTTTAGTGATAGCTAACATTATTAAGATTCTGAAGAAGGACATGGCCCCAACTTATTCCTGACCACAGAACTTAAAATTTAGAAATACTCCCCAAATTTTTAATGCTGAAACATTTTCAGGACTTTTACATTTAGTGTTTATATTTTAAGCATCTATTGACAAAATGCTACCAGGTATCATAGTCAGTCTCCTGGCAATATGTGGTATACATTTTGATTCAGGAGATTCCTTCCAAGGATCCAAATCCCACAAACTGGGATGCAAAGGTCTTTATCTAAAATTTAGGAAGAGCTAATAACAGAGGTAGCCATCAGATTCAGATCAACACAGAAGGCAATAATTGGCACCACCAGTAGTGGAGAAACCTGAAGAGAGAGAGAGAGAGAGAGAGAGAGAGAGAGAGAGAGAGAGAGAGAGAGAGAGAGAGAGAGAGAGAGAGAGAGAGAGAGGTAAATTTCTCAAGAGAAGTCTGCTTTTTCCAAAATTTAGGCTTGGTGGGAGAAATGGGACTCAGTCTCGTCTCCTTTGTGAACCCAGCACTGCTCTGGTTTTAACCTGTGTTTCACATATGTCTTATTTCAAGTCAGAGATTTCAACCATGTTATTGCATTGCCAAGCCAAACCTAGATTTGAAGCAGACAGGAGCTGCAAGTACGAATGGCAATGTGCAGACATAAGGTGTTGTCAATGTCTGATCGTATTCTGCCCAACATTTAGATGCAGAACATTTCAGAGGAATCTTACACATCATCTAGCCAATCCTTACTTTTCAAAGGTAAGGAAACTATAGCTCAGAAAAATTAAGTAGCTTGCTCGAATTTCTGCAGTGAGTTAATGCCAGAGATGGAACTGAAAACCATAGGCCTTCCTCTGTACCAGGACTTGATTGCCTAATTGCTGTTTTCCTTGATTGTCAGTTCCCTGTCTCTAAACTTACGGTAGCTTGACATTTTCCTAACCACAACATAAAGAATACAGTGTGCTAAGGAACTTGTTAAATAGAATCAAGAAACCCTATATAACTTCCAAAAAGAGAGAAAGGCTTGTTTAATGCTAAGAAGTTTTAGAATAGTCTAATCATTTGACACAGGTTCTTGGGTTTCAATTACAGGAAAATATTATTGCCAAAGTCTGCAAGTGCTATCCTAATTTATCAAATTACTTCCTTGGAAAGTGTGCTTTTGATTTGCTCTTCCGAAGAAGAACAAATGTGCAGACTTCAATGCTTAATAAAGTTGAAAGCTTCTCCCTGGGATAACTGAAATTTCCATCAAAGGGGCGATAGACCTGGTGCAGCTGCAACAAAGAAGTGCCATATAAAGCCAAGTGGAAAGCAGTTACCCATCATTGGTGGCACAGGGCCATTGAACATGGTGATATTAATTGGAATCCATTGCACAGGACATTCCACTACATGCTGGGCAAATGACCCTGAAAGTTTTTAGTCTCTCTGGTGTATAAAAAAAAGTTCAGATGTAAAAATAATCATACAGATAGTGAATTCACTACCTTGAATGAGCATAGCTACCCTGAAATCTGGGTGGCTGAAAATTTTCTTTTTAAAATAATGCCCTTTGAGTCCCATATATGCATCTTCTTTTACAACCACTTAAAAATTTTCTAATAATTTCACACAGAGCTTTAGGCATGGCAACATCCAAAAGAATAAAACCATGAAACATGGCAATTTTTACTTTTGTGCTTTGGGAAAACTCTGATTAAAAGATACAAGGCATTTCAAGTTGGATTTTTTTCATTGCTTCCAAAATGAATAACTTCTACTAATATAACAGAAAAATTAGAGAGATTTAAGGATGAAACATGTTTTAGGTATGTTAGGTTGCAACCCTTCTGCACTTATAATTTAAATTCTTATAGCCTTAGATGCTAAAATTGTTCGTGATTGCAGGGTGTGTGTAAAAAGCAATCACTGAATTTGTCTTTTAGGCAACAGCCATTTCTGAACTTCATCACAGCCTCTTTATCTTACTCTTTAAACTAAATATTAAAAGAAAATCTCACAATCCAAGATAATAAAAGCCTAATATGCTAAGTGTCCCATCATCTGGTCATCCATTCAACCAATCTATAATAAGTGTAATATGCTAATGATATGGTGAAGCCACTCAAATGCTTGCTATAACATGCACTGACCCAAAGCTCCCAACTGTTCTGAACTCCAATTCCAGGTAAGACTAGTAGGTTAACTTGCTACTGTCTAGTAGGTTAAATTGCTACTGGGGTCCGGCTGATCAGGACTGACCAAGATGGGCCAGACAAGCCCGGAGCCCTCCTGTGGTCCCTCTCTGGCTGACCAAACTCCCACATCCCTCCCCGGCCCCCATCATACACCAATGGGGTCCCTCAGCCTGGCATGCACCCTCTCACAATCTGGGACCCCTCAGGGGTTGTCAGAGAGCCAATTTAGGCCCGATCTTAGAGGCCAGGCCAAGGGAGCCCATTGGTGCACAAATTTGTGCACTGGGCCTCTACTGTGTAATAATATCGATTAATAATAAACTTAAAATATCAAAAATATCATCAAGATATAGCCAACTGATGAGAATAATACCTTCATAGGATTCCCAAATTTTGTCCAATTTTATAAATAAATTTTCTGGAATAACTAATCATTGAAAATGTTAGACCTAACTGCATGATGGCTGGAGGATGACTGTCTTTAAAAGTATTGTACTTCAACCCAACTTTCATGTACTTGAAACTCAAAGCCTCAAAATTTTATGTACATCAATCTTTTCATCAAGCCATACAACACATGCTCAAGAGACGCTGAGTTTATATTATGTTCAAGCTCTATTTTCTCCCAAGAGTCAACACATAATGGTGACTGGATTTTTTATTAATATGTTTATCTAAAATATAACATTCATAAGAAGTCCAAACATAGAAATCAACACATTTACAAACACATTTTCTTAAACTAATTAAAGCAAACAGAAGAACTATACTTTTTTCTCTTCTGTAACCATAACCACTATTCCCTCTATATTTACCTTTCTACCATCTGTTGAAATTTCAATGATATCTGCCTTTCTCAAAATGATTACCTTTGAATCTGCTGGAGCCCCCAAAAGGTGGGCATTATTACTGCTGAGGAGAACAGGAAAGATATTCACAATCAGAGCTCGTTCAATGTGGGGAAACTTGGATAGCCTACCTATTTTTTAAGGGTCAAATATCAATGAATATATTATTTAAATAGAAACAATATGACTTCTTGAGTCAAACTTCATTGGCCAGAATGGAATTGATGAAAGACAAATGAAGGTGAAAGAGTATGATAGTCCACTGTGGGCCTTGCTTTCCAAATAGTATCTTGCACTGAGCAACGAACAGACCACAATTTAATGGAATTTACAAGATAGGCATGGTAAACTCTTTATAATAAATAACTCTGGTGATCACTGGTTTCATTAATTATAACAGTAATAATCCAATGTGGTTATCATTGAAAGAGGATTAGCAAGGGAGAAACCAAGATGGCAGCTTAGGTAAATACCTGAACTGCTGCCTCAAACAGCAATTTCAAAACTACAACTAAAAGACAAAACAACATCATCCAGAACCACAGGAAGGCTGGCTGAATGGAAATTCTATAACTAGAATGAAAGAAAGAAAAGCACACTGAGACTCAAAGGAGCTGAGGAAGGCAGAGGTATGGTGGTGCACATGGAGAGAGCTGGCAACTGAGGATACAGCTGTCTTTTTCAAGTGGGAGGGAGACAAACACTCCTGACTGCTCTGAACTCCAGTTCCAGGTGAGACTCTGGGGACCCAGACTCATCTGGGGAGAAACTGGACTGTCTGGCAGTGGGAAAAACTCAAGGGTGGCTTTTTCTCAGAGGTGTATGCAGCAATTACCACGGGACACTGAGACCCGGGGGCTTCTTAGGGCAGGGCTGATGGGAAGCCATTGCTGTTTGCTCCACCCTAAGACTCCATCCCATCCAAGCTGAGAGCAGACGTTTTTGCATATGAATGGCCTGGTCCTTTGAATTCTAAACTTACCTATCAAACTGCAGCTGAGTCAGTGAGACCCAGAACATCCAAAAGAAGGTGCAAGGCACCACAGAAACTTGCATTGTTCACATCTGGGCCTCATCTAGGCACACTAAAACCCAAACAAAGAAGAGGAATCTGCAGATCTCTCCATCGCTCCAGCTGGGTGGCCTCAAGCAAAGAATAAATTAGCACCTCCCTGGAGATCCAAGAGCTAGTGTACCCAAGGGTCAGAGTAGGACCATCCAGAATACAACTCCTCAGATCCTTAATGGGGCAGACTCAGTGAGCACCAAAGCACCACTGAAGCAAGTCTTATCTCATAAGGGTGTCTCTAGCACAGAAGTTCTCCCATCATAGACACAGCTGATCCTTACAGCCAATTGGCCTGAAGGTCAATTCCTCCCAGTGATACCAACAACAATCAAGGTTTAACTACAACAAGACTGTGCATACAGCCCATAAAGGGGTGCACCAAGAGTGTCCACCTCAGGTAATTGGGGAGGCTTAGCCACTGGAACTTATAGGACACCTAGCACACAAAGCCACTCTATCAACTCAGGGAAGGAGCCAAAATGTGAAGACAAAGTAACAGGTCACAAATGAAAGAAATGGAGGAAAGCAAACTACTGGATATAGAGTTCAAAACCATGGTTATAAGGTTTTGCAAGAATTTTATAGAAAAGGCTGATAAAGGCTCTAAATTTAGTGAGACCCTTGAGGATACGAAAAAGGACTAACTAGAAATTAAACATACACTGACTGAAATAAAAAATAATATACAGAGATCTAACAGCAGACTAGAGGATCACAAGAATCAAGTCAAAGATTTGAAATACAAAGAAGCAAAAAACACCCAACCAAAAAAGCAAAAAGAAAAAAAAATCCAAAAATATGAAGATAGTGTAAGGAATCTCTGGGACAAACTTCAAGCATACCAACATCCGAATTATGGGGGTGCCAGGAGAAGAGAGAGAGCAAGATAATGAAAATTTATTTGAAAAAATAATGACAGAAAACTTCCCCCACCTGGTAAAAGAAATAGACTTACAATTCCAGGAAGCACACAGAACCCCAAACAAAATGAATTTAAAGAGGACCACACCAAGACACATCATAATTAAAATGCCAAGAGCAAAAGACAGAGAATATTAAAAGCAGCAAGAGAAAAACAGTTAGTTACTACAAGGGAACACCCATATGATTTCCAGCTGATTTCTCAACAGAAACTATGCAGACCAAACAGAAGTACCAATAAATATTCAAAGTGATGAATAGCAAGACCTACAACCAAGATTATTCTACCCAGCAAAGCTATCATTCAGAATTGAAGGTCAGATAAAGAGCTTCACACATAAGAAAAACTTAAAGGAGTTCATCACCACCAAACCAGTATTATATGAAATGCTGAAAGGTATTTTTTAAGAAGAGGAAGAAGAAGAAAAAGGTAAAGATAAAAATTATAAACAACAAATACATATCTATCAACAAGTGAATCTAAAAATCAAGTGAATAAAAAATCTGATGAGCAGAATAATCTGGTGAATTTAATAGAAAGGGAGTGGACTGACAATTCTCTAGGGGAAAGGGGTGGGGGGGTGCAGGAAGAAACTGAACAAAATTTGTACTCCTAAAAATGGAGGGGGGGAGGGGTAAAGGGCAGAGGGTGGGGTGGGAACTGGGTGGAGGGGAGCTATGGGGGGGGGGGGAAGAGGAACAATTGTAATAATCTGAACAATAAAGATTTATTAACCAAAAAACTTTTATGAAAAAAAAAAAAAAGGATTAGCAGGACATTAGATGAATCATTTTCATACCAAGTCATTATGTTGTCCATAGCACTTTATTCCACGGCCCTCTACTAAAATTTATGCGGCCGTAATATTCTGTGTGAGCAAGCATTATTCTATTATATAAGTAGTCTAACTAAAAAGCACAACATTAGGTCAAAAGATGTAATAGAAATCTCTTCCAAAGTTATCTACTTTCATGAATGTATATCTCCTCGTATTCTCAAAACAGTTTATCTGTATGCACATTGGGTAATCAAAGTAGAGAATTTTTAGCCCCAGACAGAGTACAAGGGTTTTAATACACTCATGTTATTATTACTTTATTTTTCTTACTGACTGATAAATTATGACCACTTTACCTGCTCAAAATACTTACCAGAGAGATTTGAGGAACATTTGATGGTCCAACGAACTAAAAAATCAATCACTAACAATATAACATAGTAGGTTTAGAATCAGACAAATCTAATTTGAATTCAGACTACAATACATATCAATTCTGCAACTTAGATCCGGTTATATAAGTCTTCTAATACTCAGTTTTTTAATTTTAAAATGAAGATGATAATACTTTCAATATAGGATTGCTATGATTAAAAGTGATGACACATTTAAAACCTTTAACACCATGTCAGACACATAGTAATTACAGAGATAAATGGTCGCTATCAGGACCTCCTCCAGACTTCATCGTTCTTTTTTTTTTTTTCTTTTTTTTTTTTCGTTCTTTTGAATTAGAAAAAGACCCGAAGGTATCAAGTTGGAAAGCCCAGCATGAACTGAATTTTAGCCTTTTCTGGACACCTCAGCCAGGTGCTTCTGTTCAGTGTACAAACTGCACAACTTTACTCAGAGGCCTTGGGAGCTACCATCAACTATAGCAACTGAAATTTCTATCCTTTAAATAATTCTTTGTTAATATGGTTTATTCCCTCTCAGTAGGAAGCACCTACTATTTTGACATTCATTGAAAATAAGAAGGTGACAAGATGCATAATTTCATACACATTATTTCAGATGTCAAAAACAGAAAGATATCTGGAAAATTCTCCAAAATTTAGAAAGTAAGAACACACTTCTTAACGGATCAAAGAAATCAATATAGAAATTAGACCGTCTTTGCAACTGAAATAATAGAAATATAATATTTCAAAATATATGGAATACACCTCAAGCAGTATTTAGAAGGGGAACTTATAGCATTAAACACTTAACGTTAGGGGGAAAAAAGAAAGGTTTCAAATTAATAACCTTAGGTTTAATCATAAAAAAAAACTAGAAAAACAAGATCATATGAAGCTCAAAGTAAGCAGACTAAAGGAAATAATAAGACCACAACAGAAATCAATAAAATATGAAACAGAAAAACATCAGGGATCAATAAAAAGAAAGGCTTGTTTTGTGAGAAGATCAATAAAATTGACAAACCTATAGTCTGACTGATTGATCGGGGGGAAATGAAAGAAGGCACAAATGACCAAGATTAGAAATGAGAAAGGTGAATTAACTTCAGATTCTACAGATATTAAAAGCAGAGTAAGAACATATTATGAACAACTCTATGCCATTAAGTTCAACAACCTAGGTGAAATATTAAAATTCCTTGAAAGACATATACTACCAAAGCATTTCCTTTGGAAATGTCATTTCTGCTCAGTAGGCAAAAACAGGTTAGCATATAATGATATAAAATAGAAGCAACATGGAAAATTACAGGGTATAGTCATAATGATAGTTTTCAATACCTATAAATTTTTAGTTCCTTTTTAATCAGTTCTTTTGCAAAAAGGCATCAGTAGAATCTGAGATTATAATTTTAAATATATCAAAGATGTATTTGAAAGCATTGGACTTCATTAAGACTTAAAAAAGTCATTGAGTTTTATATACTTTAATGTAAGATCTTAATTAAAAATAGTTTTAATCTAGTGAATAAGGCAAAGTGAATGATTTCTTGTATTCTCCAGAATTATCTTTTTATAGACTTGGATAAAATGACTATAATCTTCATAAATGACATGAAATAAATACTTATCCTATATAATAAAGAGGTAATATGCAAATTGACCCTAACACCCTCACAAAGATGTCTGCCTATGACCAGGCTAGCAGGGGTGCTAGTGAGGGACAACCAAACAACTGAACAGCAGGTTGCATGGGGAAACCAGGCCAGCAGGGGGAACAGTTGCAGGCAACCAGGCCAGCAGGAGGGGGCAGTTAGGGGTGACCAGGCCAGTAGAAGGGGGCAGTTGGGGGTAACCAGGCCAGTGGGGGTGAGGGGGGTGGAGTTAGGAGCAACCAGGCCAGCAGGAGGATGCAGTTGGGGCAACCAGGTCGGCAGTGGAGGAAGTTGGGGGCAATTGGGCTGGCAGGCGGGCCAGTGTGGGGTGACTAGACTGGCGGGGGGGGGGGGGGCAGTTGGGGGTGACCAGGTAGGCAGTGGGGGGGATGTTGGGAGCAACCAGGCCAGCAGGAGGGCAGTTAGGGACAAACCAGGCAGGCAGGCAGGCAGCTGAGTGATTAGGAACCAGTGGGGGATATTTGACTGCCAGACATTCTCCAAGGGGTCCTGGATTAGAGAGGATGCAGGCTGGGCTGAGGGGACCCCTCCTCCCTGTGCATGAATTTCATGTACCGGGCCTCTAGTGTTATATAATGGGCATCCACCAATTAACAAGAAAGATAAATGAGGCTGTAGAAAAATTATTAAAGGATTGTATAGTGTGACAATTCAAAAGAAAAAATTTAAAACATCCATTAATTTAAAAATATTACTAAAATACTTCCAACCTTGCTAGTTATCAAAAAGATACAAAGTAAAACAATGAAATTGCATTTTTCATTTATTACATTGACAAGTAAAAGACCTTATAATAATAATTGCTAATAATGAGGAAATGAGAAGTTCCATAATTTATTTTGTAAACATAAATTGTTATAGCTTAAGAGCAATTTAGCATTATCAAGCAAAATTTGAAATGCACATATCCTGAAGGAAAAAAATCTGACAAAATTAGATACCCTTTATGACAAAAATATTCAACAAACTAGAAGCAGGACAGAACTTCCTCTGCCAAATAAAGGATATCTACAAATAAAATATATAGCTAATATCAACCTAATGGTGAAAGACTGAATGCTTTTTCCTTAAAATTAGAAATAAATAATGTGTCTGCTTTCACCACCTCTATTTATCATTGTACTGGATGTTCTAGCTAAGGCAATTAGACAAGGAAAAAAAAAAAGACATCTGGATTAGAAAGAAACAAGCAAATGATCTATTTTAAAATGATACAATTTTGAATAAAAAAAATTCTAAAGAATCCACTAAAAAACTACAAGCACTAATAAATTAGTTAGCAAGTTTGCAAGATACAAGATCAATATATAAAAATCAATTGTATACACTAGCAATGAACAACCTTAAACAAAATTAATAAAACAATTTAATTTATAATAACATCAAAAAGAATAAAATACTAAAGAATAAATGACCAAAAATAAGAAGTCCAAGACTTGTACCCTGAAAATTACAAAACATTATTGAAAGAGATTAAAGAAGATCTAAATAAATGTAGACATATCCCATGATCATGGGTTGGAAGACTTAATATAATTACAATAGCAATATTTTCCAAATTGATCTACAGATTCAAAATCCCAACCACAGTTTTTACAGAAATTACAAGGTGATCTTAAAATTAATGTGGAAATTCAAGTGACCCAAATCACCAAAACAATTTTGGAAAAAAGAACAAAGTTGAAGGACTCACCTTTTTTTATTTATTTTGAAACTTATTATAAAAGCTACAATAATAATTTTTAAAAGTGTAGTACTTGAACAAGAATAGACATATAGATTAATGGAATATAATTAACAGTGCAGAAATAAACCTTTACATATACAGTTGGTTGATTTTTGTCTAGCAGGCTGTCCTACTGGTGACCAAACAAACACCCAGGTATGTACCCTGACTGTGAAATCAAACCCGTAACCTTTTGGCATACAGGACCACACCCCAATCAACTGAGCCACCAGACAGGGATGAAGCTGAGTCATTCTTAAAAATGGCTTTATGGTTCTTTAGAGACTATCCTTCCAATTGCAACTCCCATGACACAAGTTATTATTTCTGTATTTATAGCTGCTGATCCACACCCTTAGTTGCTGCTGGATACAGCAGCCCACCTCTCAAGAGTATCTATTAGAGATCCACCACCTTCCCAGGCAATCTTCTTGGAAACATTTTGCTTTGTGAAATTATTCATTATCCTTTTTGTTGAAGTCAATTGAGTCATAGTTTTAGGTTATCTGCAACCAAAGCACTTCCACTGATCATAGTGACTTAAAGGTTATTCTTCTCTACATTGTATCCTGATTATTTTGTGGAGTTACTGATTGTTTGCACATTTGATTTCTCTTTAGGAAGTTTTAGTGGTCCTGTTTCAGATGCTCTAAGCTTAGTGCCTTCAGAGAATACAGACAAAATTAAGGACTTATAATTATGGATAAAAATTATAATAAAGAAGCATTTTTAAAAGTCTTGAGAGCCTATCCCAAAATAAAAGGCAACATCCCTAGACTTTTCTCCTTAAGCCTCAAGTGAGTTCTTTTTAATTGACATTTTATTTTTACTGTATTTTGAAAATTAGAATGCCCATATATTTAAAGCAATAACTATAATATACAGGTGTCCCCAAAAATGTAGACTCACGTTAACAGTTGATAGTTCTATTTTAATGTATTTTAATAAACCCTGCTTTATAATTATTCAAAGTGTGTGTATACATCTTTGGGGACACTCTATATTTGCTTTAAAAACTGACAAGGAAACAAAGGAAGTAGAACAAAAAGCACTAATTTTGTACTTGGCTGCATGTTAAACAGACAATGAACCAATTTGAACCCAAATATAACTGCTATTTTCAGATGTCTGTTTAATTCTATAAGTAACACATAAATATATTTTATTACAAAAGGTTCAGTCTCAAACTAACTTTCCTTTTTATATGTATTTGAATACATACATATAAATTTAAGTAATTCACATAAATGGAGTCATTGTAAATATACTATTGTTCTGTGGCTTGCATTTTTATATAATAATTAGAGGTTCGGTACATGAAATTCGTGCACGGGGGATGGGGGGTGGGGGGGGTGTCCCTGGGCCTGGCTGGCGATGGAGGCATGAGTATCTGACGTGGAAGGGCAGGTCCCAGCTGACCTCTGGGCCCTGGGCAGCACCTGGGCCCCTCGGCTTCCTTCCACTCACCCCTCTCTGCTTGAGTCATCAGGCCCTCACTGCTGCTGCTGGTCGCCTTCTACGGGGTGATTAGTGGGTGATCGGATTCTCACCTGGCTCCCTCAGCACCTGGGAGCCAGGCAGCACCTGGGTTCCTGCCTCCTGCTGCCACTGCTGGTCAACATCTGTAGGATGATTGGCAGGTGATTGGTGGGGTGATTGGACCCTGCTCACACCTGCCTTGGCCTGGTGCTGCCCAGCTTACCTGCTCCACCATCCCGCCGCGGTACTCCTCTCATCAGTGCCTCCACAGCCGCCTGCTGCCAGCCCTGCATTGCTGATGCCCACCATGTTCTGTGCCACCCCCGGTGGTCAGCACACGTCATAGCAAGTGATTGAACTCCTGGTTAAGGGGACAATTTACATAGAAGGCTTTTATTATGTAAGAGTTGTTTTAAAATGTTTTCCAAGTCAGTATACAGAGCTCATTTTAACAACTGCATAATATTCAATAGTGGAGTGCATATAATTTATTTAACCATATCTATTAATTGATATTTAGGTTAATTCTAATTTTTGCTTATTACAAAGAATGCTGCAACTATAAACATTCATTTATTCATATTTTCCTATAGTATTTAAAAACTTAATTGAGACATATGTACCTGACATGTATATAAAATATTCTCTGAATCAGTTCCACATGCTGCTCAAATTACATATAGACAACTGTGTAACAGGTTATAATAATGAATCATTCGAACAAACAGATCACTGCCTACATGGTCATTACCTAAAATAGTCTGCTTAATAAATGTCTCATGTCTCAAAATGGAACTGTAACACACAAGTTCATGAGCTGAGTAATCTAATTGGGAATGCCAGCTGACTTTAGGCATTGTTTGTTAGACCAAATATTCTTCCTCCTTCCCCTTTTCTCCCTTCCTTCTTCTCACATTTGTGGCTATCAGTTATTGATTAAATATTTTATATTATACCTTTTAAGTCTTGGTACTCCCATTGCCCACTGAAATATATATTTTTAATAATACAGTATATCTGTATAATAATGATTATGTATGGACAACTATTAAGAGGTGTTTCTAATTTTCACAACCTGTTAGAAGACTGAAAGATTGATTTTGGAAAGTAATCCTCTTTTAAGCAGTTACAAGAATTATACTTGTCAAACTGTTCGTTTTTCATGATAAGGGAAGACTTGCATTACATTTTTATTGCCTGAGAGAAAACCCTGCCATGTTTTCCATGTAGTCTATATATAGATTTTTCTCATTCAGCAGAAAGGAACCAGATATTCTTTTTCACATCAGGTATCAAATACTCTTGTGGTTCGTGGATCAACAAACCAAACAATGACACCAAATCTTCGTCACATATTACCACCTGCATTTGCAGTAATTCTTAGTTTAGCAACCTAAGAAGAATATTGTAACAGAATCAAGGTCTGGCGGTATCATAGGGTATTTTTAGATTATTGTGGGGTCATGATCTGCTCTGTTTAGGTGTGGATTTCATGTATTAAAATTCAATAACTAGTTTTCCCAACTTCATAAAGTCCTTAAGGCAAAATGCATAATGAAAACTTTTATGGGTGTCTCAAACAGTAACAAAGGATACATTTTAATTTTAATGCCAATGTAGTTTTCAGTAATTATTCAATCTGTTTACTATTGTGGCCTAGGTTTTCCTAGGCAGCCAGTTGTAAAAGGCCTCTGTGATTTGGCAGCATAAGAGCCCATAAAGTAATAAACACTAAGTCATTCCAATTAGCACACATGCCAGGTCAGATATCAGTCAAGTGTAGCAATAGATAACATTCCTTTAATGTGTAAGGAATTTTGTTAAACAAAACATCCTGCCAGGTTGAATTTAACTTAACTGTACTAAATAAAGAAAACTTCCAGAGACTTAGTAAATAGATTTCTTATAAGACAATAAATTTAAGTTTCTCAGTTGAGCCTTTTTAAAAAATCTTAATTATACTCTCTTAGCATTTTCATACTAACATCCAAAGGATTCTATTCTTACTTTGACCAAAGTTTGTTTTAAAATGTAATGACTTATGCCCGATCAGCATGGCTCAGTGATTGAACATCAACCTATGAACCAGGAGGTCACAGTTCAATTCCTAGTCAGGGCGCATGCCCAGGTTGTGGGCTCAATCTCCAGTGTGACGTGTGCAAGAGGCAGCCTATCAAGGATTTCTATCATTGATATTTCTATCTCTCTCTCCTTCTGCCTTCCTCTCTGAAGTCAATACAAACATATTAAAAAAATAAAAGGCATCCAAATTGGAAAGGAGGAAGTAAAACTCTCATTATTCACAGATGATATGGTATTTTACATAGAAAACCCTAAAGACTCCATCAAACAACTAGTATATTTAATAAATGAATTTGGAAATGTAGCACAATACAAAATTAACACCCAGAAATCAATGGCATTTTTATACACCAATAATGAATTATCAGAAAGAGAAACTAAACAAACAATCCCATTTACCATTGCAACAACAACAAAATTAAGATAACTTAGAAATAAACTTAACCTAGGTGGTAAAAGACTTGTACTTGGAAAACTATAGGATGTTGGGGGAAAAAAAAAGAGAGAGAGAGATAGACAATGTAAAATAATGGGTGATTATACCATATTCATGGATTGGTAGAATTAACACAATTAAAATGTACACACTACCCAAAACAATGCAATTCCTATTAAAATACCAACAGCATATTGCACAGAGCTAGAACAAATACACCAAAAATTTATGTGAAACCAAAAAAAGAAAGAAATCACACCAAATAATTGCAGCAATCTTGAGGGGAAAAAAAGTTGGAGGGATCATGATACCAGATATGAAATTGTACTACAAAGCCACTGTAATCAAAACAGACTTGTACTAGCACAAGAAACAGGCATATAGATCAATAGAACAGAACAGAGACTTCAGAAATCAACTCAAGCCATTATGCTCAATTAATATTTGACAAGGAGGCAAGAGTATACAATGGAGTCAAAACAGTCTCTTCAGTAAATGTATTGGGAAAATTGGACAGATAAGTGCAAAAAAATGAAATTAGACCATCAACTTACACCATACACAGGAATAAACTTAAAAAGGTTAATACTTAAATATAAATTATGAAATCATAAAAAACCTAGAACAAACCATAGGCACCAAAATCTCAGACCTCTCTCATTGCAATATGTTTACAGATACATCTCCTAGGGCAAGGGAAACTAAGCAGAAAATAAACAAATGGGACTACATCAAAATAAAAAGTTTCTGTATATCAAAAGACACCCTCAACAAAACAAAAAGAGAGCCTACAGTATAGAAGAACATATTTGGAAATGATACATCTAATGAAGGAATAATATCCAAAATAATATTAAGGAACTCATACAACTTAACAAAAAGAAGACAATCCCATTAAAAAATGGGCAAAGGACTTAAATAGACACTTCTCCAAAGGGACATATAGATGGCGAAGAGGCATAAAAAAATGCTCAAAGTCACTGATCACCAGAGAGACACAGATGAAAATGACAATGATACCTGTCAAATTGGATATCATCAACAAATCAACAAATGACAAATGCTGGTGAGGATGTGGAGAAAAGGGAATCCTAGTACACTGCTGGTGGGAAAGCAAACTGGTGCAGCCATTATGGAAAACAGTATGGAGTTGTCTCAAAAAATTAAATATGGAACTACCATTTGACCCAGTGGTCCCATTTCTAGAAAAAAAAATATATCCTAAGAAGCCTGAAACACCAATGAGAAAGACATGTGCATGCCTATATTCATAGCAGCGTTATTTACAATACATAAGATCTGGAAACAGCCCAAATGCTCATCAGTAGATTAAAAAGCAGTGGTACATCATAGAATATAATGCAGCAGTAAAAAAAAAAAAAAAGGATCTCTTACCCTTTGAGCCAGGATGGAAGGACCTGGAGAATATTGTGCTAAGCAAAATAAGCCAGCCAGAGGAAAATAAGTACCACATGATCTCACTCATTTGTGGAATCTAATGAACAAAATAAACTAATGAACAAAATAGGTCCAGAGACATAGAATCTCAAAGGGAAGGCGGGGGAGTGTGGGGGCGAGGGAAGAGATCACCAAAGAACTTGTTTGCATATATGCATAACCCAAGGACACAGACAACAGGGTAGTGAAGGCCTAGGGTAGGGGTTGGGGCAGGCTAGAAGGGGTCAATGGGGGGAAAAAGAGGACATATGTAATACTATCAACAATAAAGATTTTAAAAAATAAATAAATAAAATTTAATGAGTTAAAATCAAATTTGCATTAGTATTTCCAAAAGCACTTACAAATTAAGGGAAATAATTTTAAATGCATTAGTATATCACATATTAATGCATTTAAATGGAGGTTTTCATTCTAATTCTGATTCACTCTAAATAATCTTAGCTGAATAAGTATTTCATACCACTTATTTTATAAATGCTTTCTCAAATTTTAATTGTATGATAACATAGTGTCTCATTATTATTCAAATTTTTGAAATGTGAATTTTAAATGATTGTATTAATTACATATAAAAATAAATGACTATCCTATTCTTTTAATTTTACAGTATATGCAATTTATTTGATTCCTGATCTAGCATGGGACTAGATCATAAAAAGGAGAAATTCCATTCATAATTAATTTCAATAAACAAGGTTTACCAAATATTTATCACTAACCCCTTAGCTGCTTCCATTTTATAGTCAAGAAATATGAGGCATGGAGATGTTTAGTAAGTTTCCAAAGCTCACATAATCTATAGATATAAAAGCCTAACATGCAAATTGTCCCCTCAGGAGTTCGACTAGACCAGGTTGATGACTTGTTATGACATGTGCTGATCACCGGGGGGCAGCACAAAATGAAGGAAGGCACCAGCCAGCAGCCAGAAGGTCCCGATCGGCCCTGATCACCAAGTAGGCCTAGGGATCCTATCCATTCACAAATTTCATGCACCGGGTCTCTAGTATTTTAGTAAAAAAAATCAAAATTAGATTTCTGGAAATTTCAGGATATGACAATTTGCCAAAAGATCTTAAAATATCAATGCAATTACTGAAGACAGGAATGAATTATAGTTGATGCCATACAGCAGAAGTGCAGAAGCTCATTATATTTCACATGTGTCCTACGAGGGGAAAAAGGACTAAGTATATAAACAGAATAAGAATATAAATAGCCTATTAATATATAAAGTATGTACCCTCACTAAGAACTAAAAAAAAAGTAGATAATATATAGAAATATGTGTATAAGGATACACACTCCCAACAGTAGTTACTTTAGGTAATCAGGATTATGGGAAGAAAGACTTTTACTTTCAAATGTAAATATTTTTGTTATAAACAAAAACTATGATAGTCAACAAATATTTTCTAAACTTCTATGGGCACTGTGTTTGGAATATATCAGTGAACAAAACAAAAGTTTCCTATTGCTATGGAGCTTACATTCAACTGCTGTTATAATGAATTAAAAAAAAAAAAAGCAAAAACAAAAAAACCCCAGCTGAAGCACCTTTAAGTTTAATTCAAAAACCACAACAGAAAAATTTAACAGAGAGAATTGCTGTCTCAAACAACATAGGTTACATTGAGGTGTATTTGTCTTTGTTTGTTTGTTTGTTTGTTTTTAATGGATAGGAGAGAAAAAACCTATATGGAAAAAAGGGACAAATTCCTATCTAATAAAAGAGTAATATGCAAATGGACTGTACCTCAGCTATACCCACAAGCCATGCCCACCAGCCAATCAGGAACAAGTATATAAATTAACCTAACGAAGATGGCTGTGGCCATGGAGCAAACAGGAGGCTTGGCTTTCCCTGGCAAAGGAGGAAGCCAAGCTTCTCACACACCTGGTCAGCCCTGGCCTCCACTCAAGGCTACAAAGTTTCAATTGTAGAAGATAAATAAATTCCAGATACTAGGGCCTCTGCTTGGGTCACCAGGGGCATGGCCAGCCTGCAAACAACTACAGAGCCCTCACCCAGGCTACCCATGCCCCAAGGGAAACCCCACTCTGATCCGAACACCCTTCAGGGAAAACCAGATGACCCCACCCGTGCACCAGGCCTCTATCCTATTTAATAAAAGAGTAATATGCAAATTGACCATCACTCTAACATACAAGATGGGTGCCCCCATGTGGACACAAGATGGCCACCACAAGATAGCCAGCAGGGGAGGGCAGTTGGAAGGGACCAGGCCTGCAAGGGAGGGCAATTGGGGGAGATCAAGCCTGAAGGGGAGGGCAGTTAGGGGTGACCAGAATGGCAAAGGAGGGAAGTTGGGGGCAAACAGGCTGGCAGGGGAGCAGTTAGACATTAATCAGACTGGAAGGGGGGTGGTTAGGGGGTGATCAGGCTGGCAGGCAGAAGCGATTAGGGGCAATTAGGAAGAGAGGCAGGTGAGCAGTTGGGAGCCAGTAGTCCTGGATTGTGAGAGGGATGTCTGACTGGCTGTTTAGGCCTGATCCTACTGGAATTGGGCCTAAACGGGCAGTGGGTCATCCCTCGAGGTGTTCCAGATTGGAGAGTGTGCAGGCTGGGCTGAGAGACCCCCCCATATGCACGAATTTTGTGCACCAGGCCTCTAGTAAACAAATAAAAACAGAATTTAGTAATAGGTAATATTGCAATATCTACACTATTTTTATCTTTAATATTAGTCATGTTTTATTTTTTTTAACATATTTTTATTAATTTCAGAGAGGAGGGTAAGAGAGAGAGAGAGAGAGAGAGAGAGAGAGAGAGAGAGAGAGAGAGATCACTGATGATATCTCTCTGAGAGATAACACTGAGAGAATCATTGATTGGCTGCCTCCTGCATGCCCCCTACTGGGGATCAAGCTTACAACTCGGGCATGTGCCCTTGACTGGAATCAAACATGGACCCTTCAGTTCTCAGGCTCTATCCACTGAGCAAAACCAGCTAAGGCTGTTTTATGTTTTTAAAAAGTTATCTAAAGCATGAATCACAAAACTTAAAGTTATCCAAGAAAAGGGGTTATAGTTTATATTTGCAATAGAATTTGATTTCTGTATTTCCCATTTGAGAAATCTTTTAGCTTTTTATAACTTGGATGTCAGATGACAGGAGGAAGAAATCTGTGAAGGAAATGAGAGTACATCAAAATACAATCTGAATTGGGGCTTTGAGTCTTAGCCTACTGGTTCAGCTAATTTGCTGAACAAGATATTGTTAATATTCTGAGCAGGGGCATTTACTGATTTGGAGTGGGATAAATCAAGGGGCAAAGTGACTGCTTCAAAATCTCCCTTTAATTAAAAATTGATTCCCTTCTTACAAGGGTGACTCATATTTTATGTAATATTTTCCATTATCAAAAAGGTGGCTTATGTTGTTCCACACATAGAAGGCACTAATTTTTATTTATGAGCACATACATATTTTTCAAATGTCTTTCAGATATGTACATGAAACACTGTACCATTCATGGTATGGTTTCAATCAGCTTTAATTTTCAAATATTCTTAAATGTATACTTGAAGATTTTTTCTTCTACTGGATACATTTCACCTGCATTTGATTTTGGGTAATACTATGAAGTTTTCAGAATGCTGTATATACCTTGTAGTTTTTCAATTATACTGAAGAAAACACTAATTTCTAAGTACACACCCATGACAACCATAGCTATATTCCTATTGAATACAATAGATTATGCTATAGAGAACTATTGCATATATCAAGGTAAATTCTGACATACATTCATTCAACTTTCATTCTGCTAATCTTGGATTCTGAAATATATATTTGCATATATTATATAATATATGTTAAAATATATTACATATACCTATATAACACATATTTCCTTTGTACATTACATGTATGGGTTTTTTTCTTAATTTATTTAACTACAAAAAAGTCAAAATAACACTAGTGAAGAATGACTTCTTCATTATTAGAATAAAGCAATCAATATTCTTGGTATTTAATATTATTATTTTAAAATGTTAATACTTGCCAGTTAAGCACTCCACATTTTAAAATCCCATTTTCCTGGAAGTAAGGAAATATTTTAAAGTGAATCAAAATGCTCTTGATGCTTTTACATATGATTCTTCTAAAAGTTTCTTGGTAAAATCAAATAGTTGACATAATTTTTGGAATTCTCTATATTTTTTATTAAGTTGACTTTTGTTTTTATCTTCTCAAACCAGAAGTTCTATCTTATGAATTATGAACTAAACTGATATTGAAAATCTTGAATTCATGCCTAAAATTCTGAATTTAGGCAACACGGGTGCATTAGGGCAAGTTAGAATGATTAATTTTGCTGTGGAGTTAGGAATCAGAAAGAGAAGGTTTTTTTCAGTGGCCAAGACATGGAGGCAATCAAAGTGTCCTTCCATAGAGGATTGGATAAAGATGTGATACATATGTACTAGGAAATACTACTCAGCCCACAAGAAAAGATGAAATACTGCCATTTGCAACAACATGATGGACCTTGAGAATATTATGCTAAGTGAAATGAGTCAGGAAGAAAAAGCTAAGAACCACATGATTTCATTCATATGTGGGATATAAAACTGAAACTTATGGACATAAACAGCCATGAGGGGCTTTACCCATCCTCCGTGCCCCCTACCCGGCCCCTCTCATCACAGCCCAGTCCCCCTCTCTGCTGGCAGTGTTCCCACCACCGATGCTCCCATGCGCTGCCTCTCAGGAGCAGGAGGTGGAGCAGGCCTCTGGGGCAATCGGAGCCAGCAGCCACCAGCTTGCACCTGTGGATGGCGCCAAGCAATTGGGTCAAGCGGTGGCTTTGGTGCCGACAGCTGGTGCAAGTGCTGGGCAGACCTATGGCACACAGGAGCAAAGAATTTTCAGTAACCACCAGAGGCTTGCCGGTTAACAGTGACTGGCATCCTCCTTGATCTAACGCCCCCGCTCACCTGCTCCACCATACCACTGAGGCTGATGCCCACCATGATCCACGCACACCCCCTGATGGTCAGCATATGTCATAGCATCCAGTTTTTTGGTTATTCTGCCATTCAGTCTATTTGCATATTAGGGTTTTATATATAGAGATACTCTGTTCTGGGCTCTAAAAGAACTAAGCCCTTTTCCCCATCTGGAACCTTTTCCCCATTTATTGTAATTGCTGGTTTAGTCACCTTCATTGTCTGATAAAATGAAAGCTCTTAGGGAACAAGGATTTTTTTCCCCTCACCATTATATCCCACATGTGCCTAGGAAAATAGTAAAAGTCTAATAAACCTTTGTAGAATGAAGGAAATGTCAAAGCTTGAGCTTTTTCTCCATTTTACTAAAGTTCATTTTCATTACTAAGTATTACTACTTAAAAAATGAACTTTATCCTCATTTGCCATATAAGCAGCCCAGACATATTCTCTCTCTCTCTCTCTCTCTCTCTCTCTCTCTCTCTCTCTCTCTCTCTCTCTCTCTCTTTCACTCAACTGGCCCACCCCTTGTTTGGAATATATTTTCAATAAACCCCATTTTGCTTTATTTAAAAAAAAAATGAACATTTTTCATAGAAAATGCAATAATAATAAAACAATATCATTAAAATGCCTTCACAATATATTTGCCTAGAAAACCAGTGTCTTTGAATAAAGATCAAGAAGATAAACTTTAGTTATAACACATGTTGAGTTGTTGTTAGTTACATATTATTCCCCAAAGATGTCATCTTACCAAAGACAGCCTTTCCCTAAGAAGATGATTCCTTACTTAAAGAAGCAAAACATATCTATTTTCTGGCCTTGGTAAAAAAGAATTTACAAGGCAGGATCAGAAAAGGAAGTAAAACAAATCTATAAGAAAAATTTAAATAAAATATCAATAAAATATCAAGACTGCTTGGATGCATTAATAATTTTTTTAAAAATCCTCAAGGTTTCCTAAGTGAAGTTACATATAATTTGGTCTTTCTCATGATGAATGGCAAGCTAATTTTCATTTAATCAAACAATATGATTTGTGAATAGGTTTTACGGTTACTATCTTGACACTAAAGCTTATACACAATTAAATTAGTAAATTGGGGAATTCAAAGGAAATTGAGGATCCAAGCATTATCTCCCTTTTCTCCTCTTTTCTCCCACACTTCACTTCCTGGAAGAAGATGGGGAATTCATATAATTTTAAAATTTTTACTCAACATATACCAATGTACAGGCTATGAGGGTTAAAAATATTGACCATGACTTTTTGTACTCTTTATGTACTGAGCATTTAGGAAATACTTAACATGTTGTGTATATTCCAAAAATGTTTAATTGATGAATTAATTGATGAATGAGCAAAAAAAAACATTTTTATAACTATCAGTTATATTTGAAATCACACTAAACTTTTCAAAAATCTTACTCTCCTTACAAATATGTATTTGGTTACCACTATATCTAATAATACTTCACAGAGGAAGATAAACCTTATTTAAGGATAAGAATCTAGCTTTTCTTCAGTGGATTGAATTCAATGCACCCTCCTTGTCATCTCCTGCTTTTTTTTTTTTTTTTTTTTAATATATTTTATTGATTTTTTTTTACAGAGAGGAAAAGAGAGGGATAGAGAGCCAGAAACATTGATGAGAAAGAAACATCAATCAGCTGCCTCCCGCACATCTCCCAACTGGGGATGTGCCAGCAACCAAGGCACATGCCCTTGACTGGAATCGAACCTGGGACCCTGCAGTCCGTAGGTCGACGCTCTATCCAGTTAGGGTTCATCTCTTGCTCTTATGGTTTCTTTTTTCTTTTAATTTTTTAAAAATACATTTTTATTAATTTTTGAGGGAGAGAAGAAGGAAGAGGGAGAGAAGTGAAAGAGAGAGAGAGAGAGAGAGAGAGAGAGAGAGAGAGAGAGAGAGAGAGAGAGAGAGAGAGAGAGAGGGAAATATTGATGTGTGAGAGAAACGTAAACCAGTTGGGGACAAAACCCACAATCTGTGACCTGACTAGGAATCAAATTGGTGACCTTTAGTAGATGGGAAAACACTCAACCAACTGAGCCACACTGGCCAAGGAACTTATGGTTTCTTTGCAGCAGTGTGTCATTAGCATTATTACTGAAACTCCTTTTTTTAAAAAAAATCATTAGCTTCTTTATGAGGAACAAAATGAAAAACAAAACAAAACAAAACAAAAAATCTAAGAGCAAAGAGTTCTATCTACCCTCAATTAGAGCAGATGTCTTCCTTCCCCTATTTGCTCAATTGCATCTACCTGATTTAATGCTTTTTATACAGAATTATCTTCCTCTCAATATCACCAAGTATAGATTCAAAGCAAAACAATTTTAACCAAATTCACAGGCAGATTATAGTCGCCTCACCACTTCCTCTTATCACAATTGACCAGAACTGTGGTACTGCCGTGCTTTATAGAGCTTTAGAATAATTTTCTTTGATGCACAGTTCATATCATTTTGAAATGATATGGCCTGTTTAAAAATATGTTTCATAAAATCAATTCTTTCTCCTGTCTTAATAACTCGAGAATATTGGACAGTATAATTTTTTAAAGTTATTTATTTCCATCTTTTTGCCTTTGAAATTTCTTTTATATTGAAATTTGAAAAAAACACTATTACTTTTCATCTGTGTTTCAAAGTAACTTTACTTATCCCAAATATATTTTAAAAATACTACAAAGCATATATCATCTGCAGTTATCTTTCAAAATGTCTCCTAGATATAGTCAAAATTAGCAAAAGCAGTTAATCCAAAATACAAAGAATTTTATAGTAAAATTGAAAATGTTGATTTTTTTTAAAGTTTACAAATGATCTTTAAAAATTTTAAGGTATAACATGTACTCAGAAAAGTATATAAAAATTTGGCAGTCTAGACAAGGATAATAATAATAATAATAATAATAGAATGAACACCCATTAGCTTAATATATAAAATATTAATCAGTATCTTAGAAACTATTTTAATATCCCTGCTAGCTGGATAACTTTTTTTTCCCCATCCCAAGAGACAACTGCTATTTCCTTGCTTTTCTTAATAATTTGTACTATTTATCCCTTAGCAGTTTCACATTTATTGTTCAGTTTTGAAAACCTAAATGATAAATCCAAACTTTGGTATGTGGTATGCCAGTGGTCGGCAAACTCATTAGTCAACAGAGCCAAATATCAACAGTACAACGATCGAAATTTCTCTTGAGAGCCAAATTTTTTAAACTTAAACTTCTTCTAACGCCATTTCTTCAAAATAGACTCACCCAGGCCGTGGTATTTTGTGGAAGAGCCACAGTCGGGGGGGCCAAAGAGCCGCATGTGGCTCTCGAGGCGCAGATTGCTAACCACGGTGGTAGGTAATTAGGCAGACATAAGCAGAGCAAGGATGTTGGGCCAGGTATAGAAGAAGGTCAGCAGGGTGGAAAGCCCTAGGTGCCTAGCAGAGGACAATTGTAGGAGGGGACCTCCCCGCAAGGATGACCTTGGTCATGAAGTTTGGACCTCCTGCCTTTCCTCCCTAGAGATAATAACAGCTAGGCTTCAGTTGCATTTCAGCTCTAGCCCCCGAAAAACAGCAAAATCAGGCAAGAGACCCCATGGCTGACCTCAGGACCAGCTGCATTGACTAATGCCCTGGTGCTGACGAATCAATCAGTGGAGACCTAGATCCTGAAAGGATGCACGTGGAAAGCTGCTGAATGTTCTAATAAGATTTTCCCCAAGGCCAGTGCTTCCCAAACTTCTCTCATGATGAGAATCACCTGGTGGAATTGTTAAAATGCAGATTCCTGAATCCCAACTAAGAAGTGCTAAACTAGAATTTTGGGGAACATAAAAATTTTGGGAACATATAAATAAATATGTTTGCAAAAATTTTGGGAACATATAGGTAAATATGTTTGCAAAAATGTTGGGAACATATAGGTAAATATGTTCCCAAAAATTCTAGTTTAGCACTTCTTAGTTGGGATTCAGGAATCTGCATTTTAACAACTCCACCAGGTGATTCTCATCATGAGAGAAGTTTGGGAAACACTGCTAGGCCTTAGCCCAGTGGTCGGCAAACTGCGGCTCCTGAGCTGTGGTTTGCCTCTCTGTTGACTAATGAGTTTGCCAACCACTGGGATTGGGGCTTAATCACAAGGAACAACCACCACCTATAATTATTGGAATTCAGAGTCTAGCCGGTTTAGTTCAGTGGACAGAGCATCAGTCTGAGGACTGAAGGCTCCAGGGTTTGATTCCTGCCAAGGGCAAGGGCCCACGTTGTGGGCTCAATCCCCAGCAGCGGGTGTTCAGGAGGCAGCTGATCAAAGATTCTCATCACTGATGTTGATGTTTCTCTCTCTCTCTCTCTCTCTCTCTCTCTCTCTCTCTCTCTCTCTCTCTCTCTCTCTCTCTCCCTTCTTCTCTGAAATCAAAAAAGATAATAAAAATAAAACTTCCCCTGAGACCTCCCCTAAAATCTCCATCCTTAAAACCCTTAGGACAGAGAACCCAGTGTGCTCTCCCTCCTGGGAGCAGGTCCATGCCTGTGGCTTTCCCATTCTTTTAAGATTCCCTTTCCCTCCCTCTCTACCCGTGTTTCCCCCCCCCCCCCTAATTACCATTACATTCCTCACTCCCAAGCTCCAAGGGCTCTTTATTTTTTTTTACTGGTTTCCTAAGCCCATTTCTTCTAGGAATTATTTCTACTTCTGTGATTTACCAAAGAAATGTTCTCTTATAGTTTGGGTCTTGGCTCTGAATTCTTTCCTGGCCAGAACCCAAGCACCGAGGTTGCTGAACCCAGATCCAGATCAACCCCACCCGTCTCACACCTAGTGCCTTTCCAGCCGCCTAGGACAGATAACGCACAGAAAGGACTATGTTGCCAATGTTACATATACCTCCAAGGAGAACAGAAACTGAACAGAATGTGCACGAATTGCTTCATTTTCTTGAGACTTTTATTAATCCTCACCCAAGGATATGCTCTTGCTCCAATTTAGTCTTACTGGAATTTACAGTTTAAATAGATCACTTGTGTGGTATGTGAATTATATCTCAATAAGGCTGTTGGGGGGGGGGGGAAGCAAACTAGAACATTATAATTCTGAAGGATCCTAATAGGATGGTATTTAATTTGGTTGCTTTCTTCACCATAATCAACATTTTTTAAAAACATTCTGTACATAGTAATAGAATATTGAGCACTTTTGCAGCCACCATTTTTTTTTTTATCAAAACTTTTGGAGATTAGAAGTGCTGATCAAATACTATATATATATATATATATATATATATATATATATAATTATATATATAAATCAATATATATAAATTAATATATATATATATATATATATATATATATAATTACATATATATTTTTTTTTAGGAACACCCTTCTTATCCCCCCAGAAAGACTGGGCCAGTGGGCATTTCCTTGAGAGTCTAGGGGTCCAGGAAAGCACCCTTTTAAAAGAAATTTCCTGTCAAAAATGACAATACAATATACACATAAAAAGAGTCCTAGTATTAGTTGTAAAAGATCTCGTTTTGGAAGTTTTTATAGTGTTAACGTAATTCAATGTATCTCCATCATCATGGACCAGCCTAACCAGTTGCTTCTGCTGTGACCCTAGCTGTGGACGCTCCCAGAGCATCGCAGCGGGGGCGCACGTAGTCCCCGCTCCCCGCAGTCCCCCTGCCCGGCCCCGCCCCCCGCCTCCCGCCGCGGCCGCGGGCCACGTGCGGCCGCAGGTGGGGGCACCTCCGAGCTGCACTGCGAGCGGGCTTCCCCCGCGGGGCGAGGGCTGGGCCGAGCCGCGCCAGGTGTGGGACTGCGGAATCGGGCTCATGAGCAGCCACCGATTTTTTATTTTTAAAGAGATAGGCGAGAGAATCTGGAGCACGTAGTAGGCTCCTTTTTGAGGCTCCCCTCTCCCCTGGAAAGTTTGTGTCAGCGCGGGAGTGGAGCCCCCCATGCCGCTCTTAGTCTCCCCTCCCGGGGAGGCAACTCCTCCGGGCTCCCGCACTTGCAACGAGTAGCGGGACCAGACTCCTGAGCGCAGTGGGTCCGAGAGGAGAGGGGCCGGCGGGGGCCGGCGCGGGGCAGGGCGCTCCTTCCCCGGGGCCGCCGGGCGGGGGGCGGGGACGCAGGGGCGGGTCAACAAAGGTCGGCGATTGTTCCCGGAGGAAGCGGCCGGCGCGGGCGGCGGCGCGCAGGCCCCGGGCGGGTGATGTAAGGAGCCGAGGGGCTCGCACGGGGAGAGCCGGGCCGCGCGGAGAGACCCCCCAGGGGTGCGGGGCGGGGTGTTCCGGTCCCCGCCCTCGTTCCCCGCCCCTCCCCCCGCCTGCGGCGCGCCCCGCCCCCGCCGCCCCGCTGCTGGCTGGAAAGTTTCTAGAATCCCTTCCCGGCGGCCTTTGCGGTTCCAACATGGCGGAGCTGACGGTGGAGGTTCGCGGCTCCAACGGGGCTTTCTACAAGGTACCCTCCCGCCGCTTTGTCGGGCGTCCCGGCGGCCGGGGCGGGTGTGTGTGGGGGGGCCCGGTGGTGCCGGCGGGTGAGGTTTGGGGGTCGGCGAGGGTGGCCGGGCGAGCAGCGCCCCGAGGGAGGCCTCTCGGGGTTCCCTTGCGTCTCCCCCCCTCCGCCCGCGGTTTAACGGTCTCGGGGTCCGGGGCTCCGTTATGTTTTGAAACAAACGTCGGACGCGGCTTGCGCTCTCCTCCTCGCGGACCTTTTCCCGCGGGCGCCGCCGCCGGGGCGGGCCTGGGCCGGCCGGGGAGGGGAGCCGGGTCCCCGCGGGCGGCGGGAGCGCCGGGAGGGAGCAGGCCCAGCGCGGCGGGGCGGGCGGGGGTCCGGGGGGCGGCGGCGGGGATTGTGCGGTCACAGCCGCGGGCCGGCCGCGCCGACCCTCCCGCCCCGCCTCTCGGGGGCCGGGGCCGGGGCCGGGGCCGGGGCCGGGGCCGGGGCCGGGGCCGGGGCCGGGGCCGGGGCCGGGGCCGGGGCCGGGGCCGGGGCGGGGGGCGCGCCGCGGAATCCGCGGAATCCACCTTTGTCCTGGGGTTGATGGGGGGCTAATAAACTTGAGCGTCTCCAGGAGAAGCGGGGACTCCATTGAGGGTTAGAGTCGAAGGGAGAAAACGAGAATGAATCCCTTGAAATGTGGCGGGCTAAAGTCTTTTTCTTTCTTTTTTCCCCCCCTCTTTTTGCGGCCTGGGAAATTGGGCGGCGCCGGAGCCCCTCTTAGTAAAGGGAGAAAAGGGGAGACTTCCCGGCCTTAAAGTATGATTTTAAAATGGGAAAGGGGTCAGGGAAACAGGTAGGGAGGTGACCGTGTTCTTGATGGCCAGTGCCCAGTGGTTTTGGAAGGTGTTGTTTTGTGGGTTTTTTTTTTTTTTCTTTCTTCTTCCCCCCGCCCCCCACGAGGGTTTTGTGTTTTTTGTTTGTTTTGTTTTTTGATTTTGGTTTGTTTCCACGGGGAGGAAGGAGATTCATTGCTGCGGGGATTAGAGCAGGAGAGAACTTAGTAGGGCCTCCGAGCGTAGTAGGGGGTCACGCCTCTCAAAATGAAATCCTTTACGGTGGAGTTGTGCCATTGTAACGGGTCTCCTCCCCCGCGAGTCCCCTCTTCTCCCAAAGTATGCCAGGATGTTACAAGATCAATACTACAGAGTCTCCCCAGCTGTTGTCTGTCAGTCAACCTCCCTAAGCCGGCGTCTCAAATGCTTGAGAGCTCTGGCTATTTTTGTGAAGGGGCCCTCTCCTGACACAGGGCTTACTCACACCGCGTTTTATTCCGGCGAACCTTTTACCCCACGGACTTTTACTTTATTTGGTTGTCAACGTTTCCTATTTTCAGCGAGTTTCTTTTCCCCCCACCCCCCCCCCCACCCCCTTTCCCGGTTTACTGATGAGCTATGTAGATTTGTTTTTTACTGTCACCTGTAATGGCATAGTGGGAAGGAAATCACAGTTGGCGTCTAAAAAGGATCTCCCTATGCTTTTGACAACTTTAAACCGCCTTAGGTGATGAACAAAGTAAAAGGGGTGCGATGGGAAGAAGTTTTAATGCATGGCTAGTGAGTTCTATCAGCAGTCTAGGGGTAACACTTGGTGTCAGGCAGGCCCTGGCTGGGTGGTTAAGTCGGGTTGAGGGTCCTCCCAACTTGCCAGGGTTGCTGGTTCCTTCCATCCTGGGTCAGGGCACATACAAGAACCAAGCAATGAATGCATAAATAAATGGAACAACGAATTGATGTTCTCTCTCTCTTTCTTAAACCGGTCAGTAAAGAAACAAACTTTAGTGTCAGACAAAGGGACCTAAGTAAAATTGGAGTAGCTACTTCATTGACTTCTGTTCTTGTCGAAACCTAGAGCTTGCCTCTGTGAATGAGTGCAGGCAGAAGGCACAAAGAATGAATGGGCTACCATACTTTTTCTGTCAAGGGTAAATAAGGTTGGTAAGCTTTGCATCAGTACTCCCTCACCCATGGAAAAGTTTTAATTTCTCACTATTTGATCCCACAGTTCTTGTGTAATGGAGGCATGCTCTCCCCCCCCCCCCCCCCCCCAATACTGAAAAGAACTATTTTGTCTTAAATTATTTTGCAGCATGTAGATGGTAGAACACCATTGCTTTTTGGCTACCGTATTTTCCGGCGTATAAGACGACCCCCTAATTTTACAGTTAAAACATAGGTTTAGGCCTATATTCACTGTATAAGACTACCCCCTACTTCAAAGAAAAGACTTACTTTGCCGTCAAGATCTACAGGTAATTTTTGTGCAATTTTGGTCTTTTGCCCCCGGTTTTCGGTTCACTTTTTTTCGTTTCAAAAGTCCTCTTATACGCCAGAAAATACGGGTAAGTATACTCTGTTTGCTACACAAGATAGCCTTCATTTCTTTTTCCTACAACTCATTTATGATCATCATTGAAAGTTTTGGTAAAAACTGTTTACAGTCTTACTTTGGCTTCTCAGTATCAAAGTCACAATAAGTCAAATGTCCCTACTTTGGAACTCTAATGGTACCTATTATTGAGCCTTAGCCACCTATCTGCTAGATTCTACTTAGACTTTGATTAAGTTACTTGGTGTTACCTAACAAAGAAGTGGTTCTTTGGCAAAGGTTGGGAAGGACCCCCTAGCCGTGTTTTTATGTACTAAAATAATTGCATTTGGACATTTTAATTTTACTTTTGCCATAATCCACTGGTACATGCATTTTGTGGAACTTGTGGTCTGAAAATTTCTAGAAGAGAGAATGGTGAAGTAGAAGGAAGTCCTGGATTTGAAATTAAATAAATGGGAATTCTTAGGTCTGTACTTCAGCTTACCATTATTTAGGAATGGACCCTGAACAGACCTTTCTGGGTCTGTTTTCTTTTGTGTAAAATGAGGGGATTGAAAGAGCTCAGGGTCCCCAGTATTTTTTTTTTTTCCTCCTACTTGGAAAAATTGGCTTAGCACACAAGCACTTTTTTTATTTTTGACTATGTAAATTTAGATTAATTGGAATATAGTAAAATTCACCTTTTTTAACCACAACTTTATGAGCTTTGATAAATGCTCACAATTGTGTAACCATCGCCAGGATGAAGAGATAGAATAGTTTTACCATCCCCAAAATTTTCTTTATTCCCCTTTGTAGGCAACTTCTCTCTTAGGTTGTTTTCTATTCCCATAGTTTTGCATTTTTCAGAATATGTCCTATTTGTAGAGTCATGCACCTTAAAGCATTTTGAGTGTGGCTGCTTTCATTTAGTGTAGCAGCAATTTAAAGTTTTTTTTTTTCTAATTTAAATAATGCATGGTTAGTTAGGGAATTTAGGAAACTGATCAGAAATTGCCTTGAGAATAACAGCTAACATTTTGGTGTATTTTTTCTTTCAGTTGTGTTTTTCACTGTATAGGTGATTGATTTTCCTTTTTTTCTCCCCTTCCGTCCATATGTGGACACACACTTGAATCTAAATATGAATTGCCAGTGGCCTGGCTGGTTTTCTCAGTGGTTAGACTAGAGCATGGGCCTGTGGTCCAAAGGGTCAAGGTTTCAATTCCTGGTCTAAGGCATGTACCTCAGTTTTGGTTTTGATTCCCTGACTGGCCTGGGCTCTTGCAGGAGGCAACCAATTGATGTTTCTCTCTCTCTTTTCCTCCCTCCCCCCTTCTCCCTCCCCTTCCACTCTATGAAAAAAAAAATAACCCTTGGTTGAGGATTAGATGTGAATTGCCAGTGAGGAACTTCAGTCATGGGATTAGTGTAGTAATATCATTCTGCCTGAAGCAGTACTCTGTAGACATAGATTAAAGATTTCCTCCAGGAATCGAAACTTCATTTCACAAATATTGGAACCAGTGAGTAGCTGAAGATTTTACCATAAATTAGGATATCCTTCCTTCTCCACCCCCCCCCCCCCCAAAAAAAAAAAAAAAATGATAGCATGTTCTGTATCTTTTTTTACTTTTTTGAGTGAGGGAGAGAGAGAATCATCGATTTGTTTTCCCACTTATTTACTCATTCATTGGTTGCTTCTTTTATGTACCCTGAGTAGAAGTGGAACCTGAAACCTTGAGGTACGTGGAGGATGCACTAAAGCAGCTGAGCTACCCTGTCAGGACTGTGTCTTATTATAAATTAACAGTGGATCTATTGTTAGAGATAAAGACTTGATATTTTGTTTGCAGCCTTATAAATCTATGGGGATTGGAACAAATAGAAGGTATGTTAATTAAGCGCTTGATAGGAGATCTCATTTTTATATGGAAATTTGCTTTTATAGCCTTTTCTACCTGGAGCATGGCATTTTAGGGTTTATACTACTAGCCATTTAAGATGCCTTTTTTTTTTTTTTTTTTTTTTTTTAAAGCTGAGAGTTAGAATTTGCAATCTATGATAGAGTATTTACAGCGTTGTGTAACCATTACCACAACCTTATTTTAGAACATTTCCCTTACCCCCCAGTCCCCAAAAACCTTGTGCCTATTTAGGGTCATTGAAATGCTTTTTTTAAAATGGTGTACCTGATAATAAGCTTTGTAATAACATTGAAAGTTGCCTAACTATGGGCAGGATATAATTTTAAATGTAAGTTGAAAGTCACTCAATTTCTGGCTCGTATAGAGGAAAGTTTCCATGGTGTTCCAAGGCAATGTGTAATCTCTAAGATGGTTGAATGAAATATTAGGCCTTCTCTATAGAAAATAGAACTAAGTACTTTTAGAGTTTTGTGAGTTGTTCTTTGTATAATTGACTACAAAACAAATTTTAAAGTATATTTCAAAATCTTATTAGCTTAGCTTAATTTAATATTAAATTGAAATTTGATAAAGTTATACAAGCTTTGCATCACTAATGATGATGACCTATGGGGCAATAGTGAAGAAGTTGTATTCTGAGAGTGTAATGACTTCAAAGTTAGTATACGTTAGTGTTGATTTCTTTATGGAGATTAGTTGATGAAAAAGTGGTGGTTGTCAGTAATACTAGGGACACTTAAAAATATACAGTTCCAGGTATTTAAAAGATAATTTTGAGTTTCACGTGTTTAAAATGTGATTTTTATAAAAGTGCAAAAGAACTAAGACTTAACTAAGTGAAAGGGCCAACTAACAATTTTTAAAAATTAAATTTAAATTACTGTAGTTTTGTTTTTATAAGAACAGCACGATTATGGAAACTCTGAATAAAACTATATCTAGAGATATATTGCCAAGGCCTTCGCTTTATTTACTTTCAGAAAGCATGCCTTTTTTCCATATTTTTATTTTTTTTGCAACAACATACTTCCAACACCATATTTATGTGCCTTTTATGAGTTAGGTAATAGTTTTCTGTGAGTTCCTGTTACTGACTATATATTCTGTGTCACTTATACATGTATTTCCTGATTTTCTCTCAAGGATTCCATGAGGTATGTGGTATCCCCATTTTATTTACATTTTAGGAAACTAACATGATTAACTTGTCCAAGCTAACACTATAGTTGAAGTGAGATTTAACTCTAGGGCTTCTCACTTCCAATTGCCTTGTTGAGCATAAAATTAGTTCTTCAAAGGAAATTTTGGAGTAGTGAGCTTACATTTCAGTTACAAATACAGGGCAGACATGTGACCAGATAACTCGAGATAACTACCACAATGTTAAAGATGTAGCAAACTAGTTTTTGTTGTGTTTTTGTTTGTTTAGTGGGAAGAGCAATATGCCTTCCATCTTCCATGTCTGACCCCTAATTTTTGTACTGGCTGGTTGTGAGACCTTGATTTTTTTTCATTTGCAGTATGAGATCATTGGAATGGTGGAATCTGCTAGGTTCTGTTCATATCTAGCTCTAACAACAATAACACCTATTATTTATTGAGCATGCAAACTATCAGATAGTGCAGGTACTTTACATGAATTTATCTCAGTCCTTTTATTCACAGTGGAGATCATGTTATCAATAAAGGAAACTGAGGCAATAAGTGAATGTAAATCCATAAAAGTAATAGGAGGCTGATTCAAGAGTCAGACTGATCTTTCAGACTCTAGAGAGCCTGATGTCTGTCATCACTAAGTATGTTTTTTTTTTGTAAGTACAAATATATTATGGTTTATCCAATTATTTTTAACAAGAGGCACAGTGCATATATTTGTGCACAGGTGGGGTCTGGCTGGCCCACCCCAACGGGGACCCATAGGGCCAGGCTGGTGGGAGTGAGGGGCCATGGGCAGTTGGCCGACTGACCCCACCCCAATTGGGGTGTTGGGGGCCGGGCCAGCCAGTAGGAGAGGGGGCCGATTGGGACTCTGAATCAGACTGGTTGGCTACCACAGTGCACGTCATAGCCATTGGTGTTTCCGGTTGTTCTTATCATTCAGCCATTCTGGTCTCTGGGCTTTTATATATATAGATTATAAATTACTAATTAATACAGTGGAAATCAGGAGGACTGAATTGTGAGGATTCTTGAAAAAATGATTTTAGCTATGTCTTCACTTTATAAAAATCTACTTTTTAGCCACATCACTGTGGTTCAGCATTGACATATGAACAGGAGGCCACAGTTCAATTCCTGGTCAGAGCACATGGCCCAGGTTTTGGGCTCAGTCCCCAGGAGAGGGCATGCAGGAAGCAGCTGATTGATGATTCTCTCTCATTGATGTTTCTATCTCTCCCTATTCTTTCCTCTCTGTAATCAATAAAAATTAAAAAAAAAAAAATCTCTTTACAAACAAGCATGTTGAACTCAAAGGCTAACACGGGCCAAATAAAAAAGGTTTAAGTTTATGTGGGTTGCAAAAAAACAAAAGCTTCAATTTTCAAAGAAACGGTTTATTTCGATAGAGACATGCTGAGTACAAAGGGCTGAAATAAATGAGTAATCATTAATATAAAATAATAGAACATTTTATAAAAATTATTTTTTCTTTAACATTAACTTACCAGACACTGAATAATTGCGCAAATTAATAAGTGCAACACAAATAAACCTATTTTTGTTGTTCTCCAAAAGCAAAATATTTCCTGTTGTGCATACCAAACAAGTCAGCGCAAGAGTAATGACATCTGGGGATGGGAGTGATGGGGACGGAGTTGTGGTGAGAATGCGGTGTGTCTGCTGAGCTCACTCACTTCTGCTTCCCTCCCCTGGGACACCAGGGCTCTCCCCATGCTCAGGTGCCAGGTGCCTGCAAGGAGCCCACCTTGCCACATGTGTGGCCTCTTCTGGGTGAGCCAGACCCCAGCCCCCAGAACCACAGGGGCCAGTCTGCGAGGCCCACTGGGAAAGAGCCTGCTGTTGTCGTGTCCGTCCGTCGTTTCCCCCCCCCCCCCCCCCCCCCCCTGGCTTCTGTGGTGCCACTGAGCAGCTCAGAGGCTCATGCTGCACTCCGGGCCACAGCATCTGGCCACACTCACTGCATCTCTTCATGGGGACTCAGGCAACGTGACTCAGGTGGAAGGGGGTGCAATGGGAGTTGGGGGGGGGTGGTCAGCTGGGACCTGCCTTTTCCATGCCGGACGCTTGCGCTTTAATTGCTGGCCAGGCCTAGGGACTGCACCTGAGCACAAATTTCATGCACTGGGCCTCTAGTTTTATATATGCATACGTAGTATGAAATTTTTTTCTTCCCAACATATTTTATTGATTTTTTTGTAGAGAGGAAGAGAGAGGGATAGAGAGTTAGAAACATCAATGAGAGAGAATCATCGATCAGCTGCTTGCACACCCTCTACTGGGGATGTGCCCACAACCAAGGTACATGCCCTTGACCGGAATCGAACCTGGGACCTTTCAGTTTGCAGGCTGACGCTCTATCCACTGAGCCAAACCGGTTTCAACATGAAACTTTTTTTAATGTGACATTTCTTGGTGGTAATTATGCCACATAACCTTTTTTTTTTTTTTTCCTTAGGGTGCCAGAACTTTTTAACAAAAGTTTTATTTCCAATTACAGTAGATGTATCATACTATATTAGTTTCAGATGTGCTACAGTGTTTAGATATTTATATACCTTCTGAAGTGATAATGCCAATAAGTCTAGTGCTCATCTGATACCATACATAGATATTGCAATGTTATTGACTATGTTTAGAAGATTTTTTGGCAGATCTTTAGCAAATAGTAAAACTGTTTTGATGGTTATTAAATTTTCTAGGACCAAATCTTCAAAAATATAAAATTAAAACAGCTCAAGCAAAACAAAAGATATACTAAGCATTTGTTACTCTGAGCATGTATACTTAGGTGTATAACAATCCCTTTATTATCAAAAGAATGGCCAAAATTGAACCAAATATAAATCTGAGTTAAATACCAATTGTTTTGTCTCATACTGTAGCTTCAACACCTTTTGCTAAGTGTTTTTGGAGGATGAGTCTCTTCCAGTAATAACTAATGGAGTTTATAGATATTGTTGACAAAGGAACATGCATTCCTCTGGCAAGATTTCTTCAGGATAATTAGTCATATTAAAACGTTTCTTCCTTTCCCGTGTTATAACTTTTGTTTTATAGTTTTTCAGGTTATTTTCAAGTCTCAGGTTTTTCAATAACTTGATGTGTGTAATTAGTAATAGTAAGCCTTCAATACATATTGAATGAACAAATCAGTTATTCTTTTTTTTAAATAAATTTTTATTGTTCATATTATTACAAATGTTCCTTTTTTCCCCTCCTTCCATTGCTCTCCTCCACCAGGTTCCCACCCCACCCTCTGCCCTTTCCCCACCCCTCATTGTCCTCATCCATAGGTGCACAGTTTATGTTCAGTCTCTTCCCACATCCTCCTCTCCCCTTTTCCCCAAGAATCGTCAGTTCACTCCCCTTCCATACCTCTGATTCTATTATATTCAACAGTAATATTGTTCATCAAATTTTTTTTTAATTTCCTTGGTTTTTAGATTCACTTGTTGATAGTTACGTATTTGTTGTTCATAATTTTTATTTTTATTTACTTTCTCTTCCGAAAGAACCCCCTTCAGCAATTCATATAATTCTGGTTTGGTGGTGATGAACTCCTTTAGCTTTTTTTTTATTGGTGAAGCTCTTTATCTGGCCTTCGATTCTGAGTGATAGCTTTGCTGGGTAGATTATCTTTGGCTGTAGGTTCTTACTATTCATCATCTTGAATATTTCTTGCCATTCCAGTTTGGCCTGCATGGTTTCTGTTGAGGAATCAGCTGACAATCGTATAGGTGCTCCTTTATAGGTAACTACCTTCTTTGCTCTTTGCTTTTAATATTCTCTCTTTGTCTTTTGCTCTTGGAATTTTAATTATGATGTGTCTTGGTGTGGTCTTCTTTGGATTCCTTTTGTTTGGAGTTCTATGCGCTTCCTGGACTTGTAAGTCTAACTCTTTCACCAGGTGGGGGAAGTTTTCTGTCACTATTTCTTTCAGTATGTTTTCAATATCTTGTGCTCTCTCATCTTCTGGGACCCCCATAATTCTGAAGTTGTCCCAGAGGTTTCTTACATTATCTTCAACTTTCTGGATTCTCTTGTCTTCTTGCTTCTGCGGAGGAGTGTCTTCTGGCTCTTTATGTTCCAAATCTTTGACTTGATTCTTGCGATCTTCCATTCTGTTTTTAGGACTCTGTATAATATTTTTTATTTCAGACAATGTATTCTTTATTTCTTGTTGATCCCTTATCATTTCTTGTTGATTCCTTAATTCTAGTTGATCCCTTTTCATATCCTCATAGGTCTTATCGACCTTTTCTAGGAAATTCTTGAAAAACCTTATAAGCGTAGATTTGAACTCTATATCCAGTCGCTTTTTGTCCTTCATTTCTTTCGTTTGTGACCTATTTCGTTGACATTTTCACAGCTTCCCTGATGGGGCTGGGTTTCAGGGTGGAGCCTATAGCCTTGGCTTCTGTCAGCCCCGCCCTATTCGGTTCCTGAGTCTCAGTAAATTCCAGGGTCTTTCAGTACTCGCTGCAAGCACCTCTGAGAGAAAGGTGCCCTCGATTTTCGCCTGCTACCAAACAGTCTAGGCTCTCCCCCAATGAGCCCGGAACGGGGGTTCAGTTCAGTTGGAAGTGGGGTTGGAGGTGGCGTTCAGAGCAGTCTGGAGCTTTTGTCTCCTTCCCACCAGGGCAATCCCGCGGCACAGCCAACCGTCCCTTCTCTGCGCAATGTGCGTGCCTCCCGGACCTCCTTCTGCCTTACAACCCAGCTCCCTGTGGATGAGCCTGGGTCCCCGGGGTCTGGCCCAGAACTGGGGTTCAGAGCATTCGGAACTGGGGCCCACCACAGTCAGAGCTTTTATCTCCTTCCCGCTAGGGAACGCCAGCCAAGCACTCGGCTGCCCCCTCCTCTTCGGCTCCGTCCTCTCCGCGCGCGCTGCGTGTCTCTGTACCTTAGGTTTTTACAGCTCCTCCACTCTTCCTTCTGGTTTTCTCCTTGCTTCTCGTTGTAGAATTTCCAGTCAGTTGACTTTCCTGTAGTTCTGGGTAATGTCCATTTTATATTTTAGTTGTATTTTATTGAAATTGTTGTGTGCAGATGTGGCTGTTTACCTGTGCAGCCATCTTGGATTCTCCAATCCAAATCAGTTATTCTTGACTTTTGGACACTTGTCTGATATATTGTTGGACTTATACATTATAGCATTGCATGTATATAAAACTAACTTCATTTAAAATTTTTGATTTAGACAACTTAAATTGACCTTTTTTTAGGAGTTACCGGTATCTATTCTGGTCAAGTTCATGTACACAGAAAGAACTAGTGGGAACTTCAACTCTTCGCAATAGGAAAGTCATAATAGCTTTGGATGGCCATTTGGAACCACTAAATCATTCAGTTTTAAGGTGAACTGTTGGATGTTACAAACTTGTGAAATTAACAGGCAAAGAACATTGTTGGTATGCAAGCATTAGTAGGTACTTAGGCATTCTTATGAAATTTTCATACCTTCATTGTCATTTTATTTAGAACACTTAAATGTTCAATACTAAAGAATGCTGAAGGCTTATCTTGAATAACTTTTTTTTCTTAATATAACTTATTCCGTAATGATTTAATAATTTACATATAACATGATTAGTAAATTTGCAGATTTTTAAAAATATATATATTTTATTGATGTTTTACAGAGAGGAAGAGAGAGGGATGGAGAGTTAGAAACATCAATGAGAGAGAATCATCGATCAGCTGCCTCTTGCACACCCAACCAAGGTACTGCCCTTGACTGGAATTGAACCTGGGACCTTTCAGTCCACAGGCCGACGCTCTATCCACTGAGACAAACCAGTTTTGGCTGCTGATTTTTTTTGTGGAATGTGTAAATTGATTTAAAATAATTTCTGTTTATAGATTAGTTTGTCTTTTAAAAAGTCTATTGTTTGAAGCTACTTTTTACTTTTTAAAGAGATTTGCAAAATTTATTTGAAAAACCATAATTATAACAGGATATTTTAACATGTTTTCTCAGGGAACAAAAACAATATTTGGTAGAATATAACAGCGGAGAGCAGTTAATAAAATACTTTTATGAAATACCTACAGAAATGTTCATTTGACTGCCCCCCAGAATACATGTACTTTTAATCATATCCAGTCACACAATTGAGAAGATATTGAGGGAATGCCCACAGTCTTCCTGACTGGAGGAAGGTGCTTATTCTCACACATAAGGACCAGGTCAGTGCAGCAGTGCACATGCAGCTGAGAAACAAACGCCAATGTCCTTTTTACTGCACCATTGTAGGTGTAATGGCAAATCATAAAAGCATACTCACTGGCACTGTTAACTGCAGAAGGTGTTTCCTATACAAATTAGACCATATCTACATATATAAAAACCTAAGCAACCGAAGGACTAGTCAACTGGTCACTATGACGCGCACTGACCAACAGGAGGCAGATGCTGCCCTCTGGTGGTCACTGCACTCCTACAGTGAGAGTGCCATTCAGCTGAACATGCATCCCAGCAGTCCACCAGCCCTGCGGCAGCCACTCATTACTCAGTAGTCCTGCAGGTCCAATCTCCAGAGAATGGGCCAGGCACTGACAGACTGGCACCTCCGGCCTCCTGGAAATCGACCTTGGGCACCATGGCTGCTTCCCCTCCCTAGATGCTCTGCAAGGTGGTTCCCAACAACCAGGGCAAATGTCAGTGGAATGGATCTGGATCCCAGGCCTGCAAGGATGTCCCACCACCCGCCCAGTGGGCTGATTGAGTCCTGGCCACACCCCCACCATCCTTGGGATGGGCGCCAGGTCAGGGCCCACAGATGGCCAGTGCTGCTTTGGTGACTCGGCCTTTTGATTAGGACTGACAGCGTGAGCTGGTGGCGAGGCGCAGAGGCTGGGGTGAGCAGGAGTGGCAGGCAGGAGCAGCAGTCCACGTCGGACTGCCTGTTTCGGCCCAGTCCCGCAGGCCATGCTGAGGGACTCCCACCCGTGCAGATTTGTACACTGGGCCTCTAGTACAGATATGATCTAGAGAAGAGGGGAATTAGACATAAACACAGGAGTAAGACTAATTGCAGTGGCAGTATTGAATGTTTGTGCTTGTTACTGGAATCAAATTACAGCTTAGATCTCTTAAGTGTTGTAAACATAAAACAAGTTTGTTAATTTAAAAGTAGATTTGAGCCCTAACTGGTTTGGCTCAGTGGATAGAGCATCGGCCTGTGGACTAAAGGGTTGCAGGTTCGATTCCCATCAAGGGCATGTACCTTGGTTGCGGGCACATCCCCAGTAGGGGGTGTACAAGAGGCAACTGATAGATCTTTCTAACTATCACTCTCCCTTCCTCTCTGTAAAAAATCAATAAAATACATATTTAAAAAATAATAAAAGTAGATTTGAGGTCCCTAGAGATAGAAAAATTAAAGATGTACGGAGTAGTAATGTATATATTATATGCTGTAAGGAAAAAACGCTGACAAGATCTAAACTCTAAAAGTATTTATACATACATAACGCATAATTTTACACATATATAAGTATATTGCTTTATTGTAATTTTTAAAAACACGTGTGTTTTTTTTAATTTCCGAGAGAGAAAGGGAGAGGGAGACAGGGATAGAAACAACAGTGATGAGAATCATTGATCCTCCTGCACATCCCCTACTAGGGATAGAGCCCAAAACCCTGGCATGTGCCCTGATCAGGAATCAAACCTTGACTTCTTGGCTTCCTTTCACCACTTGATATCCTTTCTTCCCCATTTTATTTTAGGTAATCCCTATATAGCTAAGTATACATCATATCTGATTTGTCTACATACTCAGTAGAATAGTATATAAATACACATTCAGATACTCGTTTGTTTTTTCCATACTGTATAAAACGATAATCTATTGGGTCGGCAGCTAAGTAATTGCGGATTTTTTAAAGAAAATCAAAGACAATTTTTTCATGGAACTAAATAACTTTATTCTGTAATGTATTGCCCATTTTGATCAATGACCTTTTGCCATCTTTCAGGCAGCATCATAATCCCACGTTCAAAAAACTTCTGGTTTTTATTAGCAAAAAACTGAATCAGGTACGATTTGACATCATCATCATTATTGAAATTTTTACCATTCAAGGAGTTTTGTAA
This sequence comes from Pipistrellus hanaki, assembly GCF_964339955.1. NCBI lineage: Eukaryota > Metazoa > Chordata > Mammalia > Chiroptera > Vespertilionidae > Pipistrellus > Pipistrellus hanaki. The sequence goes on from NC_140504.1 coordinate 36,446,370, forward strand.
AGATCGAAACAAAAAGTAATCAGATGGTGCAAGGTCAGGACTATATGGTGGATGTGGCAAAACATCCCAACCAAGCTCCATTAATTTTTGCCGAGTGACCAAAGTTGTGTGTGGCCTTGCATTGTCATGATGGAATACAACACCTTTTCGATTTGTCAATTCGGGCCGCTTTTCTTCAACTGCATTGTTTAATTTCGTTAGTTGTTCAATGTAGACATCAGAACTGATCGTGCGGTTGGGTGGTAAGAGTTCAAAGTAGACAATTCCTTTGTAATCCCACCAAACTGATAACAAAACCTTCTTTTGATGAATATCAGCTTTTGATGTTGTTTGAGTTGGTTCACCTGGCCTGCTCCACGATCTTTTCCGCTTGATATTGTTGTAAACAACCCATTTTTCATCGCCAGTTATCAGTCCTTTTAAAAATGGATCATTTTCATTACCTTTCTTTAGCAAATCGCAGCTGCTAATGAGTTGCGTTAACTGTGATTCTTTCAGTTCGTGAGGAACCCATGTATCGAGTTTTTGAACATAGCCAAGTTGTTTTAAGTGATTTTCAATGCATGTATGTGATACATGAAGCTTCTCTGCAATCTCACGTGTTGTACTGTGACAGTCCGAATTGATTATTGCTTTGATTAGGGCGTCATCAACTTCAACTGGACGACCAGAGCGTTTTTCATCTTTGAGTGAAAAATCACCAGAACGAAATTTGGCAAACCAATTTTGACACTGCCGTTCTTTTAAGGCTTCGTCACCATAAACAGCACATAACTTTTTATAAGCTTGCGATGCGTTTTTCCTTTGCGGAAATAAAAAAGCAAAATATGACGAAAATGTTCCTTTTGATTTTCCATTTTTTAACGAACGCCAAACGAAAACTACAAAACAGATCAAAAAACTTTTTTTACTGATTAACAGCTGAATAGCCAACTATCAAATAACAAAATGTGTTTTACATTTGTACTACGTCTGCAAACCTAAAAATTCAACTGAAGCCATATATGTGTGAAACCCGCAATTACTTAGCTGCCGACCCAATATATCTTGGCACTTTTCACTTGAAATGTAATTATGTTTTAATGGTTATTTAATGGTTTCACAGTAAGAATTACCATGAAATTCAGTCATTCCCCATTTAGTAGACACTTGGTTCTCATTTTTTTTTTGCTACTCCACATACCTGTTTCCATTGGATAGATTTCAAAGAGTAGGATAGCTTGTAGAAGGGAACTATTTTCTTAGCTCTAATAAATGTTAACAGATTAAATTTCCAAAAAGGCTTAGCACTTCCTCTTTCTTCCATCAGTGATTGTCAGCTCTTTTATAATCTTTGATCTTTGCCTGTCGGATATAAAGGATTATCTCATTGGAACTTTGACTTGAAGATCCCCACTTGTGAATTTTAATATATGTTGGCCACTGGATTTACTTTTCCATAAATTGTCATGTCCATTTGCTTATTGGGATATCATCTGTCTCTTTTTGAGATTGCTTAAGAGTCATTTATTGTAAAGAGTTCCCCTCCACATCTATTATCTGTTGACATTCTGGTATCCCTGGACATAGAGAACTTTTTATTTTTATATACTGGTATTGAACTATTATTTTCCTGTTAAAGTTTCAAGGTTTCCAGTCCTGGTTAAGACATCCTATGTTTAGGTTTTCTTCTAGTGTTTCATTCATTCATTTTATATTTACTACATCAAGACTTATTTTTGAATATTTATAGGCAGTTGTATTAGCACCATGTATTAATGGGAAGTGGGGAGATGTGGGGGAATTGGTATTTGCTCTCGCTAGACAAATCTTCAATTATAGGATTGGGATGGGAGGAGGATGTCCAAATCCAAGAAAGCTGGGTCTCATTCAGAGTTTATAGAATCTGCTGAGAACTGCCCCAAAAAGTCTCTTAGGTGCTTTGGGAAGACCATAGAGTCCTGAAGTGGGACATTGTGACTTGCTTTTGGGCAAATAAGTGAGTTAGGAGTCTTATTTTCCTTATCTTACTGTCCTGGGCACTGTCTTTTGTTTTACCTACCACATAATAAAAAGTGGATTTGAGCTCCGTCTGAAACCCCACTATATTATAGTGTCTTTTAATTGATTTTTCCCCTTTTCCTATTGATGAGTTATTTATTTATGTGTTAACTGTATACTACATATTTCAGAAACATATTACTTTATTATAAGTTATTTAAATTGTGTCATATAAAAGCTCCGGGAAGATTTGCCATGGTATTTATTGGGGGTTCGGGAGGGGGTAGCTTTAAGTACCTCTAGCATACCTTTAAGTGCCTGGGGAATACCTTCGTTTAAGATGCTTCAACTGTTTGCAAATTGAGACTCATACAAAATTAGGATTCCTGCACCAGTGGGGTTCCTCGGCCTGGCCTGCCCCCTCTCGCAATTCAGGGGATGTGGGAGAGCCGGTTTTGGCCCGATCCCCGCAGGCCAAGCCCAGGGACCCCACCTGGAGCACTGGGTCTCTAGTATACTATATACTAGTAAAATCTTTGATTAATCTCCTCCTCTTCTCTTCTCTCTGAGATTCATTCGTCTGTTCCACGTTTCCATGCCTGTGGTTTCCCTGCTTCCATTGAGCATCTACCCCTGGTGGTCAGTGTGCATCGTAGCTACCGCCTGGTCGCTTAAGCTTTTATATATATAGATTGCTTAGGTTATGATGACCACTTATATCTGGGAAGCCCCCATTCATTTTCTCAACCTAGTAGTAGTTTCTCACCTGAATTAAAAAACACACTCTTCTCAAATTACAAAGATGGTCCTTAGCTAGTGCCATTCTATATGCATGGGAGAGTTTAATTTATTATGGACAATGAATGCCTTAATGATTGGGCTCTTAGAGACCTGTTGTGCTATATTCAGTTTTCTCTTTTTAATCCTGTAAATCGTATCATATGTGTGTTGAGTGTAAAGTAGGACAACAGATGTAGATTGGAGGTGTAAAAGTAAGCCAAAGGTAGAGATGCCTCTAGTTGGAAATTGGGTTTAGAGTCCAAATACTAGGTTGATTTTTCCATTTGGGAAGTTAGTGGAAGATCCATACAACTTCATTGTATCGAAAATGACATCAGGTGTAAGAGGCATTAAGTGGAAATGTTGCCAATTAACCTGAGAGGTAGTCTTTTTTGGAATTTTATTGTAAGCATTACATTTAAACCAGTTAAATTTAATTTGGTTAAAACACCTTCACAGGTGATTGTGTTTCTTTTTACAATATCTTCTTCAGTGTCATGGAGAGCATTGATGTTGCAAGCAAACTTTAAAAAAGCTTTCCTCAATTATCTCCAGGATTTTCTTCCAAGAGTTTTTTTTACCCACTTTGCAACTTTTAAAACTTCAGTCTTTTCTAGGATGGTCCTTCATTGTTTTACTCAATGAAATGTCAAGATGTTGTCAAGCGTCAAAGGAAATTAAAGGCAAACCAAGTTTGAGCATACTTTTTTCCTGAAGAAAAAAAATGATTTTAGAGAAGAAGGGGGAGAGAGAGAAACATTGATTTGCTTTTCCACTTATTTATGCATTCATTGGTTGATTCTTGAATGTGCCCTGATCAAGAATAGAACCTGAAATCTTGATATATCAGTATGATTTTCTAACCCAGTGGTTGGCAAACTCAACAGAGCTGCCGAAACCGGTTTGGCTCAGTGGATAGCTTCGGCTTGGGGACTGAAAAGGTCCCAGGTTCGATTCCGGTCAAGGGCAGGTACCTTGGTTGCGGGCATATCTCCAGTAGGGGGTGTGCAAGAGGCAGCTGATTGATGATTCTCATTGATGTTTCTAACTCTATCCCTCTCTCTTCCTCCCTGTAAAAAATCAATAAAAAATATATATATTTAAAAAAAAATCAAGAGCCAAATATCAAAATACGATTGAAATTTCTTTTGAGAGCCAAATTTTTAAAACTAATACTTCTTCTAACACCACTTCAAAATAGACTCGCCCAGGCCATGGTATTTTGTGGAAGAGCCACACTCAAGAGGCCAAAGAGCCTCATGTGGCCCGTGAGCCGCAGTTTGCTGACCACGGCTCTAACCTGTTGAACTCCTGGCCAAGGCTTTGAGCAGACTTAAACAGTAACACTTATATTTATATCCTGACTGCCATATGGCTATCAGCTTTTCTAAGATGCCATCTATCATTGCATTCCGATTTCAGAGATGTTAAATCATTAGTATTGGTGGGCTGAGAAGGTAGACTATGGTCAGAGGATGAATCATTAAACTGATAATTGATCAAAGGGTAACAAGTGATAAATCCATTGTGGCCATTCTTGAAAAACAAAAACATGAGGCAAATTTTGTATAAATTATGCTATTAAACTTTTCATATTTCACGAGTTATGCTTTATAGTCACATTTATCCACAACATTAAACTTTACCTAATGTAGTTGGGAAAAATGGAGACTTAACCCAGTCAGATAGGCCCTATATAGCGCCTGATATATAGAGAATTTATTCTAATCAGTTTGTAGATTACAGTATTAAATCACCTTTGCTTCTGTAATTAAGCCACCAACTAATATTTGGAGAAGGCATGAAACATATGGGTACTTCACTGTTGTGCCAAATAAGTGGAAAAATAAAGTCTCTAAATTTCACAACAATGATCCTGAGAAAGAGTTAAGAAGAGTTTTGGATCTGGGCTTCCACTCAACCTTTAAGAATTCATGCTGTCCAGTTTCTGTTAGTAGTTTGCTGAGTAGTAAGGTTTTAAAGTTTGTTTCCTTATAAGGAATCTAAGTTTAGGGTTGTAATGGATTACGATTATAAGAAGTCTGTGGATTTTTAAAAAATCTAAAGTAATGGTCGGACTTGAAATGATAATTACTTTCTAGTCAAAGGAATTTTTCTAGTCTAGGATGATGTGTTCTTAATGAAGTTAGTAGGGATGTTCTCAGAGGGATTCATGCATTTCTGCAGATTTCTAAGCCACAACAAGCAATCTCTGATACGTTGATCAACACTTTAAACATTAAAATTTTACTTTAACTTACATTTTATGTTTTGGACAACAGAGCTACCTACCTCTCCAATTGTGAACTAGATTTTGATGTTTTGTTCTGGAACTTTGGCTTAAATAGGCTTTTTGGGAAAGGTGCCTTATTCACAGTATTGCTACCAGTCTTTGGAGTTTAAAAATATGAATTAGCAAAAGCATTTTATCATCTGATTGATAACGAATTAATGAAAAGAGCTTCAGGCAGAAAAAGAGGGTTTTTGTTTTGTTTTAAGTATATTTTATTGATTTCAGAGAAGAAGAGAGGAGAGTTAGATAGAAACATCAATGATGAAAGAGAATCATTGGTCTGCTGCCTCCTGCAGGCCCCTCATTGAGTACCGAGCTGACAACCCGGGCATGTGCCCGAGGTAAGAATTGAACCGTGACTTCCTGGTTTATGCGATGCTCAACCACTGAGCCATGCTGGCTTGGCAGAAGAGGTTTTAAATTTAGTAATTATAATGGAAAGTTTGGAGGTTTATATATATGTGTATGGTTTCAACTTTACTCTGTGAGGGAACTGAAAGGTGTATAAGAGAAATTTTGTCCATCTTCAGAGTCATTAGCTAGGGTCCGTAACTCACCCCTTCTTATTTTTGACTATATATCTCAATCTTTGAATTCCTATAGGAATTCTATCTTGCTTTCTGTGTAACCAATAAGATTTCTTTCCCCATGAGTACTTATCAAATTGAAAAACCTGTTTTCCACTTGTGGTGTTCTGTAACTTCAAAAATGTATTCTTATGTTAAGCAGATACCCTGTGCTCCTTTTACCACAGGCCATTTAAGCTCCCACCCCAAAATTGCCATATACCTTACGCAAATGTTTAAAAAATGAAATCGATTTTTATGTTCTGATGAGAAGGGATATTCAAGATACAAAGTGGGAAGAGGAAAAGCAAAGTTAAAAACAAATTGTAGTAAATGTCTAATACTTTAAAGAGGATTTATATATTACTAAAATTACAATTTTTTTGTGTGACTTGCCCATTTACATAATTAATACCCATTCTCTTATCAGCTTATTTCAGCTTGTTCTTACTAAATTGGCAAAGAGTATTATAAATTGGGATTTTAACTGTTGTTTCACTTTCCCTTTCTTTGTATGTGATATTGTTTGCTTATCATATTTTGGCTTTTAGGTACTATAAGTGTTTCAAACTTCTTGTTTGTGGCTGTTTTTTGTTTGTTTTGTTTTGGGTACCTGTCTTGGACTTTCTCCTAAAATCTTTATTGATTTAAAAAAATTTTGAAATATTAATCCATTGTGTGTGTGTGTGTGTGTGTGTGTGTGTGTGTGTGTGTGTGAAGAAATCCATTTTCTTCTGTTTTAAGTTTTTTAGATGACTTAAACCTAGTTTTGGAATATCAGTAGAGGTAGTGTATTCTAGTTAATTTCTACTTCCATTTAAAAGTTTCCTTTTTGAATACTTCCTTGTTTTGGTGCAATTTTATTAGGAATAACCCATTTTCCTCCAACAGAATCATACCATATACTTCCTTAGTATTTTAATGGGATCCCAGTTAGGGATATATTGAAATTTTTATAATATCAAGACCTTCTATAAGAATGTGGTTTACATTTTTCTGAACATTCTATTTATTAGTAAAGTTTATACGATTTTTGCATGTTATGCACATTTTTTTGTTTTTGAGGGCATTTCTACGGTTTTATTTTTTTAATGCTATTAGAATATATTTTCCAGCTGCTTGTTATTTTTATCTAGAAAGCTGAATATTGGTTAACTTGCTACCTTACTGAATATTTAAAAATAAGTTTATTTTCTGCTAGATTGCATTTGAAAAACAATTTCTTAAAATAGTGCTTCCATTGCTTACAGAATTCTGCTCTTCCCTTTGAAACCAAAAATATGGGTGTTTTGAGCCATAGTTCTGTCTCATAAATAAAAAAAAAAATGAAATCAAAGACAAAAAAACCCATTAATGGAACAAAGTTTATTGGCAGAAGCCAGTGCTGGAAAAGGTGCAGCTAGGGTTCTAGTAGCAGGTCAGTGTTCAGAACTTCCTTCCATGTTACAGTCGGAAGTAGTTTAGTATCCAAGCTAATTAAAGACCCTAATAGACCATGTGTGGAGGGCCACATGGCCATAAGCCATGTGGGCTTGGGATGTGCTCCCCTGCAGCAGGAATGTTAGGTATCCATCCCTGCAGCTGCCGGGGAGAAGGGGAGGGAGTGCTTGCTCTTTTGTATGTATAGTATATGCTTGCCTCACACAGCCTTGTGATTGGTTATCTGCACTCTGCCTTTGTGATAGCCATACATTTTAAAGTTAATGCCTCTGGCAAGCTTGCTTGTAAGCATCCTTCCTTCTCACCCCAATTGGGGTGTCCTAATAACTTTGCCTAGCTGGGTTCCTGGCTTCACTTCTTCCTCCTCTAGTCCTGCCCTTGCCTAGCTAACTTTTTTGTCTCACCATCTCCTCCCTTACCCACAATTTACACACAACTTATGACATTCTTGGGTTTTTACTGATGGTCTGTTTATTTCTTCTGGGAGAACATTCTATTTTTTAAAAAATATATTTTATTGATTTTTTACAGAGAGGAAGGGAGAGAGAGAGTCAGAAATGTCAATGAGAGAGAAACATCGACCAGCTGCCTCCTGTACACCCCCTACTGGGGATGTGCCCGCAACCAGTGTACATGCCCTTGACCGGAATCGAACCTGTCCGCAGACCGACGAAACCGGCTTTGGCATGGGAGAACATTCTAAAATATTTTGATGATACGTAAGATGTGTTACAGTGTGTTGTTTTGCTTATGGATGATTAAATTATAGTTACATTTTAGATTGTTTGAACGAATAGATTAAGGGATTATAAAGCTGCCTTGAAATCTTCCATGTTTGCATATGTATACAAAGATGAAAAAGAAATGTGAAAAGTTCTGTTCTGAGAAATAATGGTTCCTGGACCAGATGAGAGTGAATAGGAAGAGAGAGCTAAAAACCCCCAAATGTTGGAGTACCAGGAAGAAGACAAAGTTATAGAGACTTAAAAGTCATAAAGCCTCTCACCCCCACCCCCACCATATGCACTATGCCAACAAATGTGGCTATGGTTATTCGGTGACCCTTGATTCAAAGATTTTGGCAAAGATCCAACTCTGCTGTTTTGGGTCTCCTTAGTATAAAGGGTCCCACCATTATTCTGGTGACTTGGAGAGTACAAAAATGTTTTGAAAAGTATTGACTTTGTCCTGTACCAAATAGACACAATTTAATAGAGTTCTAGCCACTAAAGTATCTTATCCTTAGCATCTAGGTTTTGGGGGATGGGACATATTTCCTAACTTTACTACAGTCCAAATGCACTTTAAGGACTGGCTGTCAGGTCCTTAATCCATTTAAACTTAGGCCTGAAAGATTTAATAAGAGGAGGTGACCAGAGCTTAATTTTTTCTTAAAGTTTGTGAAAAATGTGCATCCAAACAAAGCTGATACTGATGTGCTGAAAGTAAAGTGGGAGTGGGATGGGGATAGGTATAAGCACTGATTTTTAGATAGAAAAGGATTTTATTATAATGAGTAGAATTTCCCAGTGACTTGGAGCTCTGATTTGATCTAATCCACATTATACAGAAACTAGAGTCCCGGAGCTTGAAAATTCATGCACTGGAGGGACGTCTCTCAGCCCGGCCTGTTCCCTCTCACAGTCCGGGAGCCCTTGGGTGGGAGGTGATCTGGCAGTCAGGGGAAGGCGACGCCCCTATCACACCTATGCTGCTGCCACTGCTAGCAGTGTAAGCCTAGGCCAGCCCTGGTTACCTGAGCCTCTGGTGGCCCTGGGCAGCTGGGCAGCTGCCACCTGAGGCTTGCCTGCACCTCGGGTCAGCCCTGGGCGGCTGGGGGGCTGAGGGTACTAAGGGACTCCGGAGGTAGGCATGCGGAATGGCTGGACCCACCTGGGGGCAGGCCCGGCCGTGCCACGCACCTGCTGCCCCAGTGGGGCTGAGGGGACTGGGCACCACCATTTTGTGGCTGAGGGCACTGCCAATTTTGAGGGCATGGCAGTCAATTAGCATATTCTCTGTTTATTAGATAGGATGATAAGAATTGACATAATGGAACATTCCAAATTTTAAAAGTTGTTTGTGAAGGACTAGAAAATAGAAAACATTAGTGAAAGTTGAAAGTATGACTGACCTCTGATGGTAAGATATGTTTTACTCTAATATTCATGAATTTGAAAATTCTAAGTTTCTGAAACATTACTTAGAAATTGCAGGAGTGTAATAGAAATAGATGTGCTGGCAACATAACTATGAAAGTGCTTACCAGAAAGTGATTGCTGAAAGTACATGTGTGGATGAAGTACTAGGAATAGAGTAACAGATATCATTAATATAGTATGGTCAGATAATCAGAGCTTATACTAGAATGAAAATCCTTAATTTTTAACTTTGGGAGGAGAGGAATAGAAAAAATGAGTCCAGAATTGCAAGATAGGAATCATTATAGCACTCTTGAAAGGAAAGTACACTAAGTTCTCACTGAACATTCGAGCACAGGGCCTCTAGTTGATAAACATTCCTAAAGCATATTTCTGATCACAAAAATGTCACCAGGCTTCTAAATAAACTAGAGGCCTGGTGCACGAAATTTGTGCGGGGGGGGGGGGGGGGGCGTTGGTGTTAGTCCAGCCTGCACCTTCTACAATCCGGGACCCCTTGGGGAATGTTCAGCTGCCAGTTTTTTTCCACACTTTTAAAATATGACAACTCCATTGTTGTTTCTTTCTTTTCATGCTTAAACCTATTGGAATAAGTAGGTATTCAAAATGTTAATACATTTTTGGGGGACACCCTGTATATCTCTAGTCAGCGGTGAAAGGAACCAATGGTGGATTTGGAACCCCCAGACAGGGAACCTTGCTCACTCCCCATGTGTCTCCCCACTCCACCTTCCGCCTTCGCAGGTAGCGGGAGAATCAATGTTTTCTCTCATTAACTTGGAAAAGCACATCCTGTCACCTACTGCCCGGCAGGAGTGTGCTAGGCTCCAAGCAAGTGAGGCTCAGTCAGGGCAGCCTTCACTCATGGCTGCTGGCTCCCAAAGTGCACATTTCTCCTCTGCACTCGCCCCGACTATCCCACCATTTCACTGATAGGACGGAACTCCTCACCTCCTCTGGGTTAATGATCTTGAACGCTGAACGAAGGCACCTCTGTGAGGGCTGCCTGTGCCCACCAAGTGTGTCTGTCTGCACCTGCTCTCTGCTCAGCCCCTGCCTGCATTAGCCCCACGGAGGTGATTTTGTCACCACACTAGCCTCCTTGAGAACAGGTCATCATCACTCCGCCCTCGCACTGTCATCTCACAGGCACCCACCCTCAGCGCCCAGGACACCCAGACAATCTCCAGAGGCTGTGAGCGAGCCGGAAGGGACGTGCACATGTCCTGTGGGGGATGTAGGCATGCTGGGGTTGATGGAAGTGCGATGCAAGGTAACTTGCGTGCTCCATGGTCTGGAACTGTTGCAGGCGCACGTGGGTGACAGTTTGCTGGGGGACTGAATGCGTGCACTGGAGGACTGTGGCTGTGCAGATCTGCAAACCCCCATGTGCAGTGAGGAGGACGTCAATCTGGCCCACCACGGTGGCTATCCCTGAGGTTGCACATCTTCTGGGCCAGGAGGTGGGACTTGAGTAGCCACTCTTCCTCGGCACTGCTGCCCCGGAGGCTCCCCTTGGCATGTTCACAACTGCCACCGGCCGCTCTGTGCTTGTGCGTGCTGCCCACCGGCTGTTATGTACCTGCACGGGCCACCCACTAGCCTGGAATGTTTTTCTCTGCCCTCTGGCCACTCTGCACCTGCACGCTGCCCACAGGCCCTCCGCGGTGGGGCGGAATACCTGCTTCGTTCCATGGCAAAGACACAAACGTCCAGCCTTGGCCACCACCATATTTGACTTGTTGTGACCCTCAATTTGCGTATTCCCTCTTTATTAGGATATTCAAAACACATTTAACATTAAACATTGAAATTTGAGTTATACAGAATTAAAGATTAATAAAAACAAATTTTCAACCTGATTCTTCCAATTCAGGATTGGGGTGGGGAGAGAGCATTGGAGCCTATCCTGGCAACTTGTGCGCCAGATATGAACCAGCCCTTTAGAGGAATTCCTTCCATCTCAGGGCACACTCCTCCCACATTCACTCAGACTAGGACATTCACCTCAGGTGCATATCTTCAGGATGTGGGAGGAAACGAGTACTGAGAGAAAACGAACACGGATATGAGATGATGGGCCAACTCCACACAGGACGGGAATAGATTTTTTTCTTCTTCACATTAAAATGAAACAGCATTATTTGAGAACCTCCTGTATCCTGAGTTTTAGGCCTCAACAAATGTTTGCATTGAAGTAACCCATAACACAAATAAGTCAGGTTATATAGGTTTTTAAAGCTGGACAGCGATCAGGGTCAAATTACAAATCATATAATTGAGTAGCAGATGTGGTAGAAGGGTACTGAGAGATGAATTATAATCTAAATTCTGTAATGGTGATTTTTTGTTTTTAATCCTCACCCAAAGATATTTTCCCCCATTGATTTCTAGAGAGAGTGGAAGGGAGGGGAGAAACAGTAGGGGAAAATATCCACATGAGAGAGAGACATCAGTTGGTTGCCTACCTGCCTGCCCCTTACAACCCCTACTGGAGCTAGGGAATCTGCAACCCATTTACTCACTCTTGGCAGGGAAATCCTGTGACCAGGTCTGAGGGCAGAAGGCTATGGCCAGTGCTCTAACCAAACCATCCTGGAGCCAAACCAGCCATTGTGGTGCTTGCTATATTATTGAAGAAAATGAAATAATTTTTTTCAGCCCCTATCTGTTACCTTCTAAGTTTCAAATATTTTTCTGGAGTGGTATCGCTAATCTTGCTGTTTGCTTTTTCCACTGCCAGTTTGTTTCATAGTTTTTGGTTTGCTGATTTATTCAGAATAATGTCTCAAGCATAGTATTCAAGTAGTTGTTGCTTTTTTAGAAATTGGTTAGACTTCTCCATCTATTTTGTGAGTTTACTACGTTTTGTTGTATTTTTTTTTTTTTTTTTTTTTTTTTTTTTGTGTGTGTGTGTGTGTGTGTGTGTGGAGGGAGGTGGAGGTTATGCCTAAAAAATCTTTTTGGTGTTGTTTAATGGACTTCTGAGAAGGAGACAAGGTAAACAGATGTGCTTATTTCTGCCAAGTTTTAACCAGGAACTGAAAATGTGTGTTTATTTAGCTAGTTTTAGTGCATCTTAAGAAGTTTAGTCTGATTTTTATTTATTTTTTAAATATTTAAGTAGTGTTTCAAAGTGTGTGTATGCAATTGATTAAGATTGAGAACTTTGCATTTCTGATTGACAGAAATATAAAGTGTCATTTAATGTCAGTTGTAATTATACAGAGTGCTAAGAACTGCATGCCTAATGTTAAAGATTTAAAAAACTGTTCTGTATCCAAGGCCCTGGTTCTTTCTTGAGTATGCTAGGTCTAATGATTTCTTTCAGCTATATTTATCAAATGAAGATTATTTTAAGGCTAGAAAAATTGTAGGAATTTTTATCGAGAATCTTATATAATAAAATGCTATTATGCAAATTGACTGAATGGCAGAACAACCGGTTGCTATGATGCACACTGACCACCTGGGGGCAGACATTTAATGCAGGAGCTGCCCTCTGGTGGTCAGTATGCTCCCATAGGGAGAGTGCTGCTCAGCCAGAAGCTGGGCTCATGGCTGGTGAGCGCAATGGTGGTGGCAGGAGCCTTTCCTGTCTCTGTGGCAGCACTAAGGCAGTCACACATCTCCCGAGGGCTTCTGGACTGCAAGAGGGCACAGGCCAGGCTGAGGGACCCCCCTCAATTGTACAAATTTTGTGCACTGGGCCTCTAGTCTTGTCTGTCTACTGGTGATCAGTGCACGTCATAGTGGCCGATCAACTGGTCTTCCAGGCTATGACGTGCACTGATCACCAGGAGACAGACATTCTGTGCTCCCACAGTGGGAGTGCTGCTCAGCTGACCAATGGGCGCCAGACACTGGGCTCACAGATGGTAAGCACAGCTGCGGCAGCGGGAGGCTCTCCAGAGAACACTCCCCTTGCGGGCCCCTCCCCCATTTAGACCAGATTGGGACCAGCATTGGGACTGACTAGGCATGAACCCGCTGCTGCTTCTCAGTCATGGGCATGCTGGTATTGCCCTAGGACAGGTGCGCAGAGACCACAGCAGAGTGGCAGCAACAGGTGCAGCAGGACTGCGATGAGTGGGAGCAGATGAGTGAGCAGATGAGTGGGAGCAGCAAGGCGCCCAGACTCAGGCTCCACCCCGGCTGCCTGCTGCTTTGCACACTACTACATACCTCAGGGAATGTTGGGCTGCTGATTTTGGCCCGATCCCCACAGGCTATGCCAAGGGATCTCACTGGTGCACAAATGTGTGCACTGAGCCACAAGTCTATATTCATTCCAAAATGGTTTGGAGGCAATGCACTCACCATAGCCCCCCCTTTTTATAAGCAAAGAAGGAAGAGAAGTTGTAGGAATAATATTAGGTTAATGGTAAGATTAGTTTTCAGAATGTGGTCTTGTCTGTTATTAAAGGTGGGCTATAATTTAATACTTATAACTAATATTTATAATAAATTTGACTTTTTTCCTCTATGCCAAGTACTGTGTTAAACATCAGTTATTTTACTTGATTCTCAGTCACATGAGGTATGATACCTCACTCAGGAATGTATAAGTGATAGAGAGCCTGGCATGTGAATTGGAAGCCTAACCCTATAGCCTGAACTTGTAGTCACAGTAATAAATACTGCCTCACTAAATTTGAATATTGACTTATACTTATGATTTTTCAGGCTTTTTACTAATTTCAAGGTAGGTATTTGAAACTCAGGTTCAGAGACTTTGAGTAAATTCCAAGGTTATACATTTCACAAATGAGATGGAAATCAAACCCAGATTTGCCTAATTCTAGCTCCGTGTTCTTTTCAGTACTCCATATTTTCTTTATATTTCTAGTATTATTGCCTTTTAGAGTTAACATAATGTTTAATTGGATATTGATATACTTTTAATGTTTTTGGCTTTTGCAGGGATTTATTAAAGATGTTCATGAAGACTCCCTCACAGTTGTTTTTGAGAACAAGTAAGTTTTTTTTTATTGATAGAGATCTTATTTTTAAAGATGTGTAGTGCTAAACGGTTTGCTTTTGGTTCTTCCTATTGCCAGTGAAAAATAACTTTGCTTTTGGATAGGCTTTTTGATGGCTTGATCATCTTACGAATTTAAATAATTCTAGTTTTGATAACCCTTTGCCTGTTTTTCTGCCCACCATTCACTCATTACATTTTTTCATGACCCCTTTCTTTGCCAAAACACATGTGAACATGAATCAGTAAATAAATGGCACAAATGGGATTTTAATTCTTAAAAAAAGCCCAGATGTTAAAATAATGTTGTAGGAAGCCTTCCGAGTTGCTACTGGTAGTCATTTTCAAATTGTTTCAATATTAAGGAATTTCAGTTTATAGATATTTTAACAGCCAGGTAATGTTTAAAATATGAAAGACAGTATGCTGGCCTTGTCTAATTCCTTTTCTCTTTCTGTTGGCAATGGCTGTGTATAACTGAAGGTCAGAAAAGAACTGTTCAACTTTCACTTTTAAGCTGCTCTGGAACTGCCAGAAAAGATATCTGCCCAACAGCTGTTTCATGTAGAAACAAGTGTTGTGATGATTTCTGTCTTTGAGCAGCTGCCATTTAGATAGTAATGGTGAAAAGAAAGCACTCAAAAATCTTTTTAACTTGCCTTCTGCTATGTGTGTATCCCATGCAGATATATGCTAAAAGAACATTTCATGTGCTGGTATACCTCTCAGCATATGAATGACCTATTAGAACTTAAAGTTATTCATCAACTCAGCTTATAAAATACAACATAAAAAATTTCAGTTAAACAATAGCTAAATTAGTAACTTCGGTGTATGTTTGCTACAAACATTAAAACTAAGCTTTTACTGGTTTTAATTATGTTTGTGTTCATTGTTGAAAAGATAATTTTTATGTGGGGAAATTGAACGTTATGTAAATTCAGCTATCAAAATAATTGAGTAATTTTCTGTGTTTCTGTAAACATGTATACTAAAACGGAATTATGCCATTTATATTTTATAATCTCTGGAATTATGTCTCATTCAGTTAAAAATGTGTTTGAAGTTGATTCCACTGCTGTTATTAGGCAGGGGTGTTGATGGGATGTTATTTTGAATCTACTAGTAAGTTATGAATGTAGCCCATATCATTTGCAGAATAATTGATTGTTCCCTTAAGATGAGTAATTTGGCAGGTAATATATAATTATTTCCAATGATGTTAATTTAAACTTTATCAAGAATCATGCAAAATCTGTTCTACCTCAACAAACTAATTACTTGGAAAATATAAAATAGGACAGAACTTTTTCTTAGGGAAAACTAAATGACTACTATGAAAAGTATATAACACTAAGCATGGATTATATAGCTTCTATATTAGGGGGTATTTTGAAATTGTTTGTCTTTTCTAATCCTTCAGTTGGCAACCAGAACGTCAAGTTCCGTTTAATGAAGTTAGATTACCACCACCACCTGATATAAAAAAAGAAATTAGTGAAGGAGATGAAGTAGAGGTATGTATTTGTAAGTTTATTTTCTTATATGCCTATTATTTTGTTTTAAATAAATATTCTTGTAGGAAAATCTGTTTAACTGATGGAGAATAAATCTAATTCCCTTTCTCTTTCTATTGGCAATGGCTGTGTAAGTAGCATTACTTTAGTTTGGAGTCAGAACTGGGATTCATGTCTCAGCTCTACAATTTTTAGCTTTGTAGTTTGGTTAAATTTATTTATCACTAAAATGAAATAATTTGAGAGTTAAGGACGATAGTGCATTTGAATTGCTTTGTGGAATATGGCACAGGGAACTAATCATGTTGGTTGCTGGTTTCCTTCTTTTACCCAATAATCTTAAAACTAGAGGCCCAGCGCACGAATTAGTGCATCAGTGGGGTCTCTCGGCCTTGCTTGCAGGATTGGGTCAAAACCAGCTCTTTGACATCCCCCGAGGGTCCCACTGGTGCACGATCAGGCCTGGGGAGGGACATGATGAGAGGTTGGCCAGCCGGGGAGGTACCACAGGAGGGCTCTAGGGCATGTCCAACCCGTATTGCTCAGTCCTGATTGGCCAGACCTCCGCAGCTAGCTAACCTACCAGTCAGTGTGTCTTCCCCCAGGTGGTCAGTGGACATCATAGCTAGTGGTTGAGTAGCCTTACCATATCATTAGCATATTATACCTTAATTGATTGAATGGCCTACTGGACGACAAAGCACAGCATTTAGGCTTTTATTACATGGGATAGGATAGGATTTGTCTTGTGCTTTCTTCCTCAGTATTTTTGTAAAATACTAATTATCCTTTATTATAGTGATCATTAATATAGTTTATATGTAATGTGAAATACTGTAATTAGTATACTGCCTTATTGAATATTCTAGAAATGTCTGGAACTTTTTTGAAGTATAGGGAAAATTCATGTTCATTTAAAAATTCTGCCTAGATTTTAACTACTTCCTCTTAAGTTTCTTGTATACTCTTGCTTTTGCTAAATAAAAAAGCATGCTATGACTTAACTGTGTCAGGGCACCATACCATTAGCCTACTCCCTAATAACGTTACAGTCTTTCACTTTACTCACCTTTTTCTTTTTTTAGTTGACTTCACCAAAAGTGGGTACTAAGAACTTCTTTTGTATGGAAACCTGTAAATGTAGTCTCAGTGTGGTGTGTATTTGTGTCTGAGTAGGTGGTTCCTATGAATTATAGCAGTAATGCTGCTGATTGATTACTACTGTACTATGTTCATTTGGACATTAGACTCCAGTAAAAAAGTTGTGTGTTTTTTTTTCTTCTTTTTTCTAAACGGAAGCAAACTTTGATTTAGAAAGTTCCCAGAGGTAGAAGAAGTGAGCCAGCTGGGCTGCATGGGTTCAGGAAACAAATTGCAAAAGCAAAAGAAGAAAAGCCTTTGGAGCTTAAGAAAAAGAAAGGCAAAGAAAAATTCACCCAGGAGAAGGAGAGGAGAGAAAGGCAGGGTCCTGCTTCAGAGAGCAAGAGAGCTCTGGAGAAAGGGGTGTGGAAAAGCAGGTGTGCTCTAGAGAGAGAAAGAACAAAGAGTGAACTTGTATTCTTTTCTAATTAACATCTTTGATTGATAAAAGAGCTTATTTGCTTTCATTTAGAAATATATGTTTTAGAAGTTTTTTGTTTTGTGTTTTCCTCCCCTGAATTCTTAGTTTTGTTCTAGAATTAGAAAGATGCGGTGGCCAATTCTGAGCATAGTGCAGAATTATTGTTTAGACACTTATTGGTAGTTTAAAGACTCAGATGAAAGGAGAAACTTCGTGGGATGCTGAAGCTGTTAACAGTGTGCTTTCCCCAATCTCAGACAAGGGAGACCTGATCCATTTCTTGGACCACCTTTGTTGTTCATTTGGAAATTGATTGCCAAGTGTTTTAATTCAATTTTTTGTTTTCGTTTTATTGAATTTTGCCCCTTACAGTGTGAGAGTCTGTACCTAAAATTAAGATGTTATCATTTTTTCACTTGAGAGTTTTGAAAATTTACATAAGGAAGAAGCTTAAACTTAATCTTGACACCTTCTCCCCTCCCCTAAATCCCCTTTGGTCACTAGTACTTAGGAATCTCTCCATATGACCTGGACTGTTCAGGAATTATGGTTGTTAGGCTTTATATTTAAACCAAAAACTTTTTGAAAGCCCCCCCCCCTCATACTCTTTAAATTTAAAATAATAAAAGATTGATGTAATAAAATAGTAGAGAATTAACAAATAATGGGATTTTCCCCTCTTAGTGTGGGTGTGTAAGTGTGCTTATTGCCCACACCAGTTTTAATCTCACCAGAGTTGAGTGCCTCTTCAGATTTTTTTTTTTACATTTATAAAGAATATGTGTGTTCGTTACAAAAATTGAGAATACATTATATATCTGTGACTTTTGTTTTCAGTTAATTAGGGTACTGTAAACATTTTAATGTCTTAACATACAAATTATGTTACTTTTTCTAAGCATTCCATAATATTCCTTAGTTCTAGGAGACATTGAAGTTAACAAAATTTTTTGCTATAACAAAACAGCTAGAATTAGTTAATCGTCTTATATATAAACATCTCTGGTAATACAATTCTAAGTGGTTCAGTTGCTGAATCAAAAGGCATGTTATTTAAAATTTTGATAGTATCAAATGTATCATTTTATCTTCTAAAAATGCTTTTTTTCAATTACCACTTCATAACACCTGAAGGTGTTTGTTTTCCTCATTGATTGGCTGGATTATTATTAATCTGTAAAGTTTTGAAAACCCATTAGAAGAAAGTTTATGTCTGCTTATTCTTCCTTTCCTTGACTATGGAGTGTTTTTTAAATTAGCTTATTGGCTCTTGATCCTTTGTTCTGTGACTTGTTCTTATTTTTTTGTTGTAATCAGGCAGGCAGGTGATCAGTTAGGGGTGATCAGGCCTGCAGGCGAGTGGTTAGGGGCAATCAGGCAGGTAGGTAAGCAGTTAGGGGCATCATGCAGGTATGCAGAGTGGTTAGGGGTGATCAGGCAGCAGGTAAGTGATTAGGGGAGATCAAGCAGGTAGGCAGGTGAGCAGTTAGGGGCATCAGGCAGTTATGCAGAGTGGTTAGGGGTAATCATACAGGCATGTGAGTGGTTAGGGGTGATCAGGCAGGCAGGCAGGTGAGCAGTTAGGTGCGATCAGGCAAACAGGCAGGCAGGAAAGTGAGTGATTAGGAGCCAGCGATCTCAGATAGTGAGAGGGACATCCCTAGAGGGCTCCCCAGTTGCGAGAGGGTGCAGGCCAGGCGGATGGACATCCTCGCCCCCCCTGCTGCTCCCATGCACAAATTTCTTGCGTCCGGTCTCTAGTATGATTTATAGTAGAAAGTTGGTTTTGAAAGGTTTCAAATTGAAAGATTTATTTTGTAACTTAATTAGTGGCTTTTATTTAACTTTAAAAAGTGATGGCATAGACTGGCTGGCATAGCTCCGTGATTGAGCATCGACCTATGAACCAGAAGGTCAGGGTTTGATTTCTGGTTACGGCACGTGCCAGGGTTTCAGGCTCAATCCCCAGTGGGGGATGTGCAGGAGGCAGCCAATCAATAATTCTCTATCATCATTGATGTTTCTATCTCTCCCCCCTCCCCTTCCTCTCTAAAATCAATAAAAATATATGTATATATTAAAAAATGGTGGCATATATTTTAAAATATAATTAAAATTTTTGATAGGTATTTGCTTAATGGTTTTTGTTACTAAAGTTACTAAGAAAATACTCAGCTTTACAAAGTTGAATGTAAAGGGAAAATGAAGAGTATCTTAGATTCTCTTAAGCTGGTAATGTATATCATAAAAAGCCTGTGGTCGTGACTCTGTGACAGCATCACAACCAACTATCAGACTCACCAGGAGGTGCATTGAGGGGTCCTGCAGTGGGCAGGACTTCTGGGTCCTGCAGCAGCTGCGGAATGCGGGATCGACTTCTAGAGTGTCCTGGGGCACTGGCAGTGTCTGAGGAACATCGCAGGCCTCCGGCAACTTCCGCACAGTGTGCGAGTCTTCTTCCTGGGGTGGCAAGTTAGGCCTAGGGTACCCTACACGTGCACGATTTAATTGTACGCTGGACCTCTAGTATAATATCATAATATTCTGGGACATTGATTGCACATGAAGTGAAGTCAATAGATACTTGGCATTGTTTGTACACACACTACATAGAAAGCCTTACATCTCAAGCTAATGTATAATTTAACATGGGATTTAAAAATTTTCTTATTGGATTTTATAATTTGATAATAAAAGTTTATTTTTGACGTTTTCTGGTTGAAATAAGAATTGGCAAGTTTTGTTTCTTACCTTAAATTTTTTTAATCTAATATTTGATTTATCCAAAAGTTAAATGTATGTGTATTGTTAACATATTACCTTTAAAAATATTTTCTATTTGATTTTTATGACCAATCTGAAAATTTTAGCTGTCTGTAGTAAGTCTCATAATACCAAGTTCATTGTTAGTGTTAGTGCTTGGGAAATGCTCAAACATTAAAAAAAGAGGTGAACATATTTTTATTATATCTTTGTCTTGGAAAATGGCGTTTAAGACGTATGAAACCCACTTATTAGAGTAGCAGTCACAAATAATGAATGAGATAATATTCTACAGGTTAATTAGTGCTTGCTTTCTCTAATTTTTTTTTCTCCATAGATTGTAATGAGATGAAATGGTGACTACAGGAGAATGATAAATGTTTCTCATATAGTTGTAAAATGGGCCATTATGATTAAACTAGGGGCCTTGTGCAGAAATTTGTGCACCTTGACAGGAACTGGGGTGCGAGGCTGTGGTAGGCAAAGGGTGGGTTTGGCCCATCCTCCTGACCCCCCCCTGGCTCCTCCCACTGTGTCTCCAGTCCGTTGTCTGCTGGCAGCTGTTCTCCCCACTTCCATACCCATGTGCTGTAGGTGCCAGCCCAGCTCGTACCCGCTGACAGAATGGAGTAATGGGGGTTGGCGCCAGCAGTGGTTGCAAGTGGTGGCTACTGCCCCGATTGCTCCACAGGAGCAGGGGGAGGTAGAGAAGCCCTCAGGTGCACTTGTCTGGCACAGGCTGCAGGTGTGAGCAGGACTGGCACTGGCAGTGGGTGCAAGTGCTGGGCTGTAGCGTGGCACGCGGGAGCAAAGAAATTTCAGTAACCAGAAGCTCCACCCTATAACAGCAACCATCGCCTTGGTCTGGTATCTCCGCTCATCTGCTCCACCATCCTGCCTCAGCCAATGCCCGCCATGTTCCGCACACACCCCCTTGTGGTCAGCAAATGTCATAGCTACTGATTGTTTGGTTGTTCCACCATTTGGTCTATTTGCTTATTAGCCTTTTATTATATAGGATTATTATATAGGATAATCAGTTTAGTACTTAACATTATTTAGAAATTTTCTTTATAGTTTGGTGAAAACTGGTAAAAATTTTCTACCTCTAGTGTTTATTATCTCTGGTTGTGACTTTCAAAAGCATAGTTGAAAATTATTAACTTAAATGAAAAATTAGCAATATCAGCCTAGAATTTCATTTTAATCACAATTTGGTGTTAGAGTTTGGAAACCATTTTATAATAGGGTTTGACTTGGAGTCATTTGTTAGAAAGAATCCTTAAATGGGTTTTTGGAATTTGATCCTTCATTTTCCATCTTCCACTTGCACTTTAATCTAAGTACTATTATGTTTTTTGATTTGAAGAAATTTAGTTTAAAATCAAGGAGTAGTGGTGTCATTAGAGTGTGAATTGCTTCCTTGAAACGGTTTGGAGATTTAAGTGAAATTTAAGTGAAGGAGAATTTCTATGAGGTGCTCTTATTTCAATGACATAGTTGTAAATAAATTTAGTAATCAACATTTGGAACATAGTATAATAGGGTACAGTTTTAATTCTGGGTTATTAAAGTGATTTTTTAAAAAAATTGTATGTGATACAGTAGTACATCTTATCAAGGATGTTATTTGACCCATAGCACTAAAGTGGAGCCAGACTCATTGTTGGCTTTGTGACAGTGGCCTTGTCTTTCAGGGTTAAAGTTATTAATGAGATTTACAGAGATGGATGTTAGTGTAAAATGGGATACAGCATTTCATTGTTCAATGAGAAGTAAAGACCCAAAGCCCAGAATGGTTTATTCTCTGTTTTAGTAGGTAAGCTTACATAGCAAGCTTCAAGATTCAAGATTCCTAGAAGGTTATAACCACTTTGGTAAAAATAGAAAATTTTTGGTAGTTTTAAGACCCGTTTTTTACAGCACTTGAGCTTGAGGCATTCATTCACTATAGATCACTAAAAGATACTTCATCTAGCTGAACTGCCTTCTTGAGATAGTGCTTGGAATTGGTAAGAATTTTCTGTTTTTAGGATTTTCTTTTTGTTTTTAATACTCAGTATGCTAGGGGAAATAGTTTTCACTTATTACTTGGAGTCAATAATCCATATTTATTGGTTTAAAAAGTATTTTTAAGTCATTTTACATAATTTTTTTTAGAAGTAAAAGTGAAGGGATGGTAATAGTCAACATTTTAAGATAACTTGATATGCATTTAAACATAGCAAATCCAACTGTTTTTGGAACCGTTGGTGGCTTCTAATTTTATTGAATAAAGATAGTCATCTTTGTGCTATAATTACTCATTTAAAAAAATTGCACTATTTTCATATTTAACCAATTGGGCTGACTAATCCACTGAATTTTTTTGAATTTTTTTTGCATTTTTTCATCTGTTTCTTTTTAGTCATCTTTGAATATACATCTACCTGTGGCATTTGGCCACTTACTAACTGAATCGAGTATATTTTAGTGTGCAGACATAGAAGATGAAACAATACTGTTAGGTGTCCTTGTAGAAAAACAAGAATGGTCCAGCTGCTTGTTGCAAGATTTTGTATAATGGAGTCCCAGTTGAATGATTAACTGGGTAAGAATACTAAATTTCCTTTCTCCTTAGAAATGTATTGTTTGGGGATATTGTCATTTGAAGACTTCATAGTCTGAGATCCTATTTATGAGATACATTCATATTGATCATTAGAATCTGGAGTGCTTTTGGCTCTTTGCATCAGTCTGATTCCTCTAATAATTGTGAAAGTCTTCTTTAAAGTTTTTTCTCTTTGTAATTATAGGTTGAAAATAATAATTATGAATTTTTAAAAAATATATTTTATTGGTTTTTTACAGAGAGGAAGGGAGAGAGAGCGAGAGAGAGCCAGAAATGTCGATGAGAGAGAAACATCGGCCAGCTGCCTCCTGCACAACCCCCACCGGGGATGTGCCCACAACCAATGTACATGCCCTTGACCAGAATCGAACCCGGGACCTTTCAGTCTGCAGACTAACGCTCTACCACTGAGCCAAACCGGTTTCGGCAATAATTATGAATTCTTAACTACTCGGTAATATCCAAAAGCAGAATATTAGAATTGTGTTTCTAATCTTCATTTTCCTGAAAGATTATGCAATAAACTGGAGGGTAATACAGTAGTAATGATATATTTCATTGTTATACCCTTCCAAGTAATAACATAATTTTTCTGTGTTTTTTTTTAATATTTTTAAAAAATCATAGTTGGAAATAATTGAATGATGATAAAATAGCAAATTGTTTCAAGATAGAGGAAAAATATGATCACTAGATTCCACCTTAGATATATAAAAGGGGTCACAGGATTCGTATACTAATTTCAAGATAGAGTAATTTTTATTCTATTTTTAAAATGTTCTTTTTTTGGGGGGGGGGAAGACCAGTGAGAAAGGATAAAAGTCATAAAGTAGTTAGATTAGCTCATTAAAGAAATGCAAAAGCTAAAATTGAGTCCCCTGGAGCCTAATTGGTACAAAGCCTTTTCTTTTTTTTCTTAAAGTTTTTTTCTAATGTATACAATAAAGTTCATCATAGGTTTTGGCTTATTCATTTACGGGTTCAATTTACAGGTTCGATTTTTCGATTTTTCTATTGCTTCCAAAATCATTCAGATTATCTTAGAGAAGCTTCAAGCTTTTCAAAACTATATATCAGTAGTGTGCATTTATCTCACAGATGGCTGTTAAAACATATTGATAGATTTCTCTGGCCACCTCTGTAGTTTAGTCTTCTCTTCTCAGCCCCCCAGTTTTCCATGTATTGAAAAAGCTGCTTGCTGTATTGCCCTAGCTGGTTTGGTGAAGGGTCCCGGCTTTGATTCAGATCAAGGGCATGTATCTTCCTTGCAGGCTTGATCCTTGAGCCCTGGGTGTGTGTGGGAGGCAACCAATGGATGTATCTCTCTCACATGGATGTAATATTTCACTCCCTCGGCCCTCGCCCTCTCCCTTGCACTCTCCCTCTTCGTCTCCTTCTCTCTCTCCCTCACACTCTCTCTCTCTCTCAAAATCAATGGGACGGGGTAGGGGGGTCAATTGGGGGAAAAGGAGACATATGTAAAACTTTAGACAATTAAAAAAAACACAACAAACAACCACCAAAAAAAAAAAAAAAATCAATGGAAAAATGTCCTTGGGTGAGGATTAGCAAGATAAAAATAAAATAAAAAGCTGCTGTATCATCTATATCTATAAAAGCGTAAGCAACTGAATGACCAGTGGACCGGTTGCTGTGATGCACACTGACCACCAAGGGATGGGCACTCAACATGGGAGTTGCCCCTGGCTGTCTCCTACAGCCAACCTCCCGCCTCAGGCCATCCTGTGGCCCCTCCCCCTACCTGGCCAGGCTGAGGGACCCCACCCGTGCACAAATTCCTGCACCCGGCCAATCCTTAATGGAAACTTTAAAAAATATTTAATGTTAAAAAATACTTGATAATTACAGATACAGAACATACACTTTTTTTTTTAAGATAGGTGTAATATACTTATGTACTCTGCTAGATGTATTCATATGTGTAATTTTTTTATTCCGCTAACCATTTATTATACGTGATCTAGGTTCCTCAGCAAGGGATCTAACTGTCATATCCTTGGGAATTTTAAAATAGAGTTTAGAACCTTTTTTTTTTTTTTTTTAAGAGAAGAAGGGAAATGGATAGAGAAATAGAAATATCGATGTCTGCAACCTAGGCATATGCCTTGACTGGGAATCGAATTGATCACCTCTTGATTTCTGGGTTGATGCTCAACTGCTGAGCCACACAGGCCAGGCTATGGTGTTTCACATCAGAAAATAATTCTTAATTTGAGCATCTTATAAATACTGACATCACATTTATAGTACACCTCAATAAGTTCTAGCTTATCCTTCTGCTACTTGAACCATGAAAATGTAATGTTTGGAGATGAATAATGGTAACAGAAACTGTTGTTTTACACTGTGTAAACTACCTTGTAAGAAGCATTTAATATTTGGTAAACCCTCATGAATTTGAATTTGATTTTCAAGGAGCTAAATTGCCCAAAAAAGTTGTTTTATTTTTCAGCAGTAAAATTTAGATTTACTTAAGTCTTTTTTTTTTTTTTTTTTTTTTTAATATATTTTATTGATTTTTTTACAGAAAGGAGAGGAGAGAGAGAGCTAGGAACGTCGATGAGAGAGAAACATCGACCAGCTGCCTCTTGCACACCCCCTACCGGGGATGTGCCCACAACCAATGTACATGCCCTTGACCGGAATCGAACCTGGGACCCTTAAGTCCGCAGACCGACACTCTACTGCTGAGCCAAACGGGCTTCGGCTTTTTACTAGAACACAGTGTACATGTTCTGTACCCGAAGCTACACTGTGTTCTAGTAAAAAGCTTGCTCAGATTGGCCAGATTCAGAGAGGCGGTCTATTAAAAAAAAAAACTGGTGTTGCCTCGGAAGTGGGGGGGTAGTCTTATCCAGGGAATATAGGCCTAAACCCATGTTTTAACTGTAAAATTAGGGGGTCGTCTTATACGCCTGAAAATACGGGTAAGTCTTATTAAACTGTTTAGTACACCCGTTTCAATACAATAGTATTTTTGATTCTTAAGTTTAAAGGGACTTGGCATTTATAATAATTCATTATTTAAAATATTGGAAATCTTTTAGGATCAATGGTTGAGGGCATTTTTTTTTTCTTTTCAGGTATATTCAAGAGCAAATGACCAAGAACCTTGTGGATGGTGGTTGGCTAAAGTTCGAATGATGAAAGGAGAAGTAAGTGATGTTAACTCTTGGTTCCTGTAAATATTACTCCAACTCTGTTATGTTTTCAAAAGCCTATTTTAGAAATAATTGGTCACACATTTCAAATATTCACCACCATTAATTTCTGTTTGTGTTCTGAATTTGCAAACATCAAGGCTGCTCTCCAGAGATACACCCTAGGCATGTGAGGACTACCAAGGTTCTTGCTTATGAAAACCTATAGTCTACTTTAGGCAAATCAATTTGATGTAACAATGCTGTTCTTAGTATTTGTGCCACAAGGGGGAGGGTCTACTGTTTAAACTGAGCAGGGTAATTAGAACTTCATTTAAAGCTTATTATTTTTGTTCAGATGGGATTTTTAAAGTATTTTGATGTCTTTTAGTTTTATGTCATTGAATATGCTGCTTGTGATGCCACTTACAATGAAATAGTCACATTTGAGCGACTTCGGCCTGTCAATCAAAATAAAACTGTCAAAAAAAATACCTTCTTTAAATGCACAGTGGATGTTCCTGAAGATTTGAGAGAGGCGTGAGTAATTTTGTTTACTATTACTTTGTGAATTAGTAATATTTAAGTCCTACAAAATTTTTTCCCCCCTAAATACCCAATCAAAAACTTCTGATAGAACATCTTTTTAATGAATAAAAGTTTTAATGGGTGGTGTTAAAATGAGATACTGGGTTTGTGTTATACTTGCCTCTAAATTTAATCTGTTATTTAGGTCTTACACATGAATTAATTTCTCCATAGGTGTGCTAATGAAAACGCACATAAAGATTTTAAGAAAGCAGTAGGAGCTTGCAGGATTTTTTACCATCCAGAAACCACACAGCTAATGATACTGGTAAGATAACTCCAGAGTTTAGGTAGTTAATAGATATTGCAAGAATTTTGTAATTAAATGTTCAAAAAATAAATAAATGAAAGCTAACTAGATGTATAATGAATTTATTAACCCTTTGCACTCCGCTGTCCCCTCTCAGGGGACATCGGAATTCTAGCATATCACTCGGATGTCCCCTCTCAGGGGACATCGGAATTCTAGCATATCACTCGGATGTCCCCTCTCAGGGGACATTGCAGTTTATTAGTGATTACGGGGAATTGAGTTAATTCAAGACACGTTTCGCAAAGTAGCATCGAGTAGCTGGTAGCCAGTGTCCAGAATGGTTTGGAGTAGCTGGTAGCCAATGTCCAGAATGGTTCGGAGTGCAAAGGGTTAATACAACTTGGGAGAAAAAATTTTTGTAGTAATAGAATGTTAAATTTTTATCCTTACTGAAGTAAGGAGGAAAAGTTTTCATGTGACATTTTTTTTTTTTAATATATTTTATTTTTTTACAGAGAGGACGGGATAGGGATAGAGAGCTAGAAACATCGACAAGAGAGAAACATATACCAGCTGCCTCCTGCACACCCCTCACCAGGGATGTGCCCACAACCAATGTACATGCCCTTGACCAGAATTGAACCTGGGACCTTTCAGTCTGCAGGCTGATGCTCTATCCACTGAGTTATACCGGTTTCGGCTCATGTGACATTCTTAACATCAGACAATTAATTCTTAATGTATGGTGTGTTGGAACATCTCACCCCCATCATAATGTGAATGGCAGAATTAAGTAACATGGGAATTCAGGAAGGAAAGTAATGTTACTCTGGGAAGAGGGGTGAATGTTAGGTGAGGAGAGAAGTATAGTTGATGAGAATCATGGAAGGCTTTATTATGAGGGTCCTATTTGTATTATTTTGAAGAGTGATTGTTCTGAGTTATTAACTTGTTTGTTTATAGTCTGCCAGTGAAGCAACTGTGAAGAGAGTAAATATTTTAAGTGACATGCATTTGCGAAGTATTCGTACGAAGTTGATGCTTATGTCCAGAAATGAAGAGGCCACTAAGCATTTAGAAGTAAGTGAATTTACTCATAAAATGTATGTTGTGTGTCCCCGTTTCATTAGTATATACAAGCTCCCTGGCTCAAAATTACTTACTTGACTGTTAGGTAAGGTAACTTGGGACCTATTTTGTGGATAATACCTGGAGTCATTGTGTCCTTGAGGAATAGCTATATATTGCTAATTCTTATTTACTCTTTTTCTTATTTTATTTTTTTTTTACTTCCCTGTCAGTCACAGCACACGTCCATTAGTAACTAGATTATTATAACCACTAGAGGCCCTCAGCCCAGCCTTCGCCCTCTCGCAGTCCAGGAGCCCTGGGGGGGATGTCTGACTGAAGGCCATCAGTTGGACATCCTTAGCACTGCCATGGAGCGGGGAGGGGCACCAGCCAGTTGTGAGCCCGTCTGCTTGCTGAGCAGCATGCCCTCTATGGGCATGCACTGATGACCAGGGGCAGCTCCTGTGTTGAGCTTCTGCCCTCTTGTGGTCAGTGCGCATCATAGTAACCTGTTGTTCCCTCATTCAGTTAGTTTGCATATTAGCATTTTATTATATAGGACTAGTGGCCTGGTGCATGAAATTCGTGCACATTAAAAGGGGATTAATTAGAGGAAATATCTTAATATTGCTATTTGCCCTTTCTTTAAATAGAAGTGTGAGAGATGAAAGGAAATTAGTAAAATATATATGAAAATAATATATAAATTTATTAATAAACAGTAACAAATAGATATAACAACAACAGGGGCATGATATAAAAACAAAAACATGATATGAAAACAACAGTGATGCACACAATGGCAATAAAGTGATTGAACTTATTCTAA
Source organism: Pipistrellus hanaki (assembly GCF_964339955.1). Classification (NCBI taxonomy): domain Eukaryota; kingdom Metazoa; phylum Chordata; class Mammalia; order Chiroptera; family Vespertilionidae; genus Pipistrellus; species Pipistrellus hanaki. The sequence continues at coordinate 36,474,926 of NC_140504.1, forward strand.
TGTCTCCCTGTACACCACATTGAGTGAAAACACTTTCAGAGTGCTTGACTTATTTCCCTTGTGATATGAAGTATTTAGAACTTTAACGTCACATGCTCTTCGAACTTGAGAGAAAGCAACACAACTGACCATGTGCGAAAACGGGTGCAGGTAGGGATATTCCTACTCGGTCTAGAGTTTGTCCTTTGATTTATTAATAGTCATTGCAAATGCTGGCATCATGGGAAACTGTTGTCGAATCAATTTAAATGGGAGACCAGTGTCAGAGGGGACAAATCAATTCTTGGAATCAGAACAACCTCTCCCTCTGCAGATCCTGTTAATACTTCACCTTCAATTATGTTAGGTCGTAATCTTTTGATAATAAACCTGGTACCATTACAAAGACTCCATTTACTATTAGCATTGTGATTGCACCCACTTTCAATTTTTTAATTTATGACATAGCATTCCCAAAGGGGTAATACTATTAATAAATTTGATGGCAAAGCTTTCCTTTTCAGCATCATCTGTTGAGTCAATGTAATCATCACTCAAATATGTGTGAAAACCTCCATTGAGTATATCCAAAATTACTTCATTTAATTTTTGAACGTGCTCATTTTTGGACAATAATCGTATGTTAGATATATTTTTAACATTATCTATAGATATACTATTTCCAAAGGTAGCTTCACTAATAGATCCATCATTACAAATCATTTCACATGGGATTTCAATAATATTCATTCCTAAATGAAAACTGCTATCAGGTTTGCCATCTCCAAGTATTAGTAACCATTCACTATAAGCAGAATCCTCTGATCTCATATTTGTTGTAAGAGACAACTTTCTGAAACATCCCCAAACAGTACAGTACTTTAAACTTGTTTGTACTATGGCCGGTTGCATAGCATGCTATATAATACTGAGACATCGTTGAAAATCCCCTCCAAGAAGGAGAACTTTCCCATCAAATACAACATTCGTATTCATAATTTCTCTCAGTAATATGTTAATGGCGTTAATAGCATGACTGGATGCCATGGTACATTCATCAAAAATGAGAAGTTGGGCCTTTTTAGTAGTTTTAGCAACTACACTGTTTATATCGAATCTAGAAATTGAAGTTTCATTTAATGGAAATGGTAATTTTTATTGAGAATGAAAGGTTCTTCCACCGAGAAATAAATTTGCAGCAATTCCTGTAGATGCTGAATTGGAAAACTGCTTTTATCAATTATTCTGGAAAATTGTTTTAGAATTACTCTTTTCTGTGGCCATGACTAAATGGACTCATCAAACCATTTTTCCCCCTTCCATTATATTACCCAAATGAGTTTCCTTTATTCCTTTTTTTGTTAGTTCTTTTTATTTTTATTCAAATTGTAAAATTGGCATATCATAAAATTTACCATCTTAACTATTTTAAGTGCAGTTCAGAGGTGTTGGGTATATTCAGATTGTTGATCAATCCATCATACAAAACTGAAACTCTATATCCATTAAACAACTTCCCTTTCCCCTTCAGCCCCTTGCAATCTCCATTTTGCTTTCTGTTTCTATATGTTTAACATACACAAATGGAATCATACAGCATTAGTCTTTTTGTGACTTGTTGATTTCACTAAGCACAGTGCCTTTGATATTTATCCACATTGTAGCATGTCAGCATTCTCTTTTTAAGACTGAATAATTTGCATTGTATGAATGTCACATTTTATTCATCCATCTATTAATCTGCATATTTAGTTTGTTTCCAGTTCCAGTCTTGTGAATAATGCTGTGAACGTGGTTTTACAGAAAACCATTTGTATTTTTTATCTTTTATAAAAAATTCTAATTACTTTTTTTACTAGTGCACAAAACAACTTGCAGCAGCTTTTCATGAGGAATTCGTTGTGAGAGAGGATTTGATGGGCCTGGCAATAGGAACACATGGTAGTAACATACAGCAAGCTAGGAAGGTTCCTGGAGTTACAGCTATTGAACTAGATGAAGATACTGGAACATTTAGAATCTATGGAGAGGTAAGCTGTTTTCTGTCCCTTACCTAGGATAACTTTGCTAAAACATTGATCACATTTATTTGGAATTTTAGCTTCCCAGTGAAAACACTTCAAAATCAGTCAGTCTAATAATCATACATATATGTGTGTGTATTGAAGGTGACATTGCATTATATGGAGCAACGAAAGATTTTTGAGTAATATGTACTATTTTCAGAAGTTTCTTAACCATCTGCTTCTGGGTTTAACTGTTTTCTGTGCATTACAAATAATTTATTCAAATATTTCTTGCATGCTTACTATGTGTGGGGCACTGGCAGTTATAAATAACATCATAAAACAGCTTTGGTAGAACTTGAATTTAGGTAATATTTTGTAACTAAAAATGAAATTTGTGTGGATAGGAAAATCTGAGAAATAAATAAATTCAAGTTATTGAGACCATGTTTCACATTAAAATATATGGATAAGATGTTTTTTGGGGTGATAATTTCAAGTCTTAGTTTTTCATAGATCTGACTAGAGACCTGATTTTTATTCCTGAAGCCTTTAGACATTGGCATTATAACAGAGTAATTAAGATGAAAGGCTTTGGAGTCATAGTGGCTGAATTAGAATTCTATGTTTACCCCTTTGAGTGGGCTTGGAGAAGGTTACTTAATCTCCATGTATAATTTTCTTCATTGTAAATGAGAAGTATAATAGTGCTTATTTTATAATTTACGAGGATTAAATACATTTTTTAAATGGTTATTGTATGTGATATATTACATGAGTACACAATACAATTGATCTATGGTTATTAAAGAACAAACAGTAAAAGTGGAAGTTAACTGTTATTGAGAACTGTGAATTCCTTTAGGGAACCCCCCTCTCTTCAGTCTTTTAAAATTATACCCAAGAGAAATTAGGAATGTAATAATGTTACTGATAGGTACTTTTTTCTAATGCATCTCTGCAAAAGCAGCTTAGTAAATTATTTTGAGAAGGAAAGAAAAAAGCAGATATTATAGACAAAGTGAACAATTTATTTTTAATATTCCCCTGGAGATATTCAGCATGGGAAAATGGATATAATAAATACATTTTTGGGGTTTAAATTTTGCAAACATAAGTAAGTTAATTTCTTGCTAATTTTCTCAGAAGCTTAAAAGGGACCTTAGAGATGACTAACATGTTTTTGTTCTAATAGTATTTTCCCCCTACTCTCTTAATTACTGCATTTAAAAAAAAGGTACTTAATGAATTATTTGACTTGAAAGGTCACTCTAGTAGGCTGAGCTTGTTACTAGAATGTCATAATTCAGATTTTGCTAATTTCTCTTATTTTTGTTTGGACTCTGGCATTTATTTCATGTTTATCTCTCTCTCCCTACACTCCCAGAGTGCTGATGCTGTAAAAAAGGCTAGAGGTTTCTTGGAATTTGTGGAGGATTTTATTCAGGTTCCTAGAAATCTTGTTGGTAGGTATTTCTTCTACATGTTAAAGAAGTTAAATGTTATTTAATTATAGTGAACTAATTGAAAATTAGTCTTGTCTGATATTTTACTTATAGTTAAGTATTTTGATAACCATACTTACTTTCATTATTTCAGTGATAACATTGTATGTGACTTGTATTCGTTATGATAAAAAGTAAGGATATCTTCTTCCGTACAGGGTAACCCCCTAATAAGACCCATGGCTTTTATAACACTTTGCCATTACAATTTTTCTTAAGCCAATTAAACCTTGGGCTCTTTCTTACTATTTTTATTCACTTGATATCTTTTTATTATTCGTGTTTATCAAAATTGTAAGTACTTTTGAAAATGTATGATAAATTTTTTTGTTTATTTAGTGCAAAAGAGAAAGTAAGAGTGAATTGACAATGTAGTAGTAAATAGTAAAACTTATACATGGTAGACCCTGAATAGATAATGATTGATTTTTGTAAAGGTATATGAGCAAGAGAGAAGGATGGTGATAATGATATGATAGATTTCACTGTTAAGTGTTTGATGCCATTAATGAAAACTATTGTGCCCATGGTTATAAGTTGTGACAAATTTTGAAGCTGGAGTTAAGTGAGCATTATAACTTGCAGTGAGTTGTTGAATAGCTTTGTTATTAATATCCTGTAGATCCGTGCTGTCTGTCCTTTTAAATGCTAATTGAGACAAATTGGAAAGCTTTTGTCATGTTAAATACTCATGGATTATCCTAAAAGTTTAATATAAAAGTAAACATTACCATAAGGTAGTGAAATTTATTAATTTACTAGGAGAGATGAATTTTCATCACCTGATTTTTTACCTTGTTGAAATAGATAGAGCCCTTTAGGTTCCATTTTATAATTAGGCCTATTTAGCCTTTAAACATTTTTTTGTGTGTTTTTTGTTTGTCTTTTTTTGCTATCAGTGTTTTATTTGTCAAATTCTATAAAAAACTCTGGGAGAAAAATTATAAAAAAAACTCCCACTACATAAAAATGCTTTTCTGGCCTATGATAACTAGAATATTCTGGTATAAGAGTCTACATGCAACAAAAGAATTTGTATTTTGATACTCAGCTATTATATAAAAAGCTTTTCAATTTTGCCTAAACATTTGGGTAGTTATGACATGCTGCCAATTAAGCAAGCTTTATTTTATCTGTTCTTGGAAATTACTGTCCTCTGTAGAATAATTTTAATAAACATTGTGATACAAAGTGTTTATTGTCAAATGAAATCACTGTAGACAAGAAAGCTGCTTTTGAAAATGATTCCCATTTTGTTTAAATTCTCAGTTATTGACTTCTATCAGTACTAACATTGGTTTGCTGCTTTACAGAGTGTAATTTAACTTAGGTTTCTTCAGTTGTAAAAAATGATTTGAGGTATGTACTAGAGAGAGAATCGGGGTTCTTTTCCAATTCAACAATTCTATAATAGCCTTGATCTTAAAGAGTTCGTGGTAGTGTTAATTTTGAGTAAAAAGTCCAGATATTTTGGAAGTGAGGAAATTGGATATATTTGTAGCTTTCTGATTCTTTATTTTGTGCAACAATGTCTGTGCCTGTCATGTCTCTTTTTCCTCTACCTGTCTTGGTTGGCTTTGATTTGGGTTATTTGTGTACTCTTTAGGAAATATACCTTAGCAACAACTATTGTACGTTGGTGAAATTTTCAGAAGAAGTATAAAGATTTCAATTGGTTATTGTGTATAATAATACTACATTTTCCTCCAAAATGTTTTATGGGTGAAGCAGACTTTTGAAAAGTAATACATTCTTAGTCCAAGTGAAAGAGGAAAAGAGGACTGAGGAGTAAAAGGGAATGAGGACTACTTGGTGGGTAAGTTCCAGAGAGGATTCCTTTACACATTCAGGTTCCCAAGAGTTCTAGAACTTGACCATTCCCACCCCTTCCAAATCAAAAGAAAAAATACTATGTGAACATCGATTTGAAAACGTCAAAATCTTTATCCTCCTAGAAGCCTTTCTTAATCACTTCTCTACTCTGTCCCTTAAGCATTTTTGCTCAGTACTCAATTTATACTACAGGTCTGCTTCAGTTTATCAGTATGCTTTGGAATTTAAACTCTGGAAATGATCAGTTAAAATTTTGACGGTCTCTGATGGGACTAAATAAAACTTGCAGGTAGGTCCTTGCTATGGACCCCAGAAGGGTGATGGATGTTCACTCACCACTGATATAGTTCACAAGAAGAAAGGGGCACTAAGATTGGAGTGGGAGGGTTATGATATATCATCCTGACTTTTGTTATTTCGAAAAGATATTTGCTTATTTTTAGCAGGGTCAAGGATGGAGTTGCTGCTTGAGCTTCACTGTGCTAAAAATGAAGGTTGCTTTTATATGCTGCTGCTAGAGCTAAGAGAAGACATGTGACTTCCCTGACCTTATTTTTTTTTCCTATTTAATCACTGTTGCTTTTAAATTTAGGGCTATTAATGGGGAAGGAGGCTTGAGAATAGGGACAGAAAATCCTGTAATAGTGGCTTTGCTGTATTGACTGGCTTACTGTTACCATTGTTCCCTTATTCTTCAGTGAAAACTGTACTATCAAGCATACAGTAGGAAAATTTTTATTTTCACCCCTTTCAACCAAATTTAATTGTGGAAATAGATTGCTGAGTTATCAATTTAAAAATTTGGGATTTGGACTTAAATAACATGGACTGACTTAATAACAAATAAGATGTTGCTGTGAATTTTATAATATATACATCGTTTCATATAGAGAAGGTTACCTAAATACACTGTTCCAAGGTAACAGTATGCAGTATTGGTGAGTTAATTTATGTGAATGTATGTTGTAACTAATAAGTTTCTAAGGGGAGGAGAAATCTTCATGCTTCTTTTTTTAGGTTGTCCTTTAATTATTGGGTACTTTAATTATTGGGTACTGCTGTTTGACAGACTTAGAGGTCAAGAGTAGAGAAGGTAAATAATTTGGATATTATGTAATTTATAGTATTTCATTTTAGGAAAACAGCATACCATACATATGTTGTATGTATTTTTAAAGCTATGGAGTACTTTTTAAAAACTTAATGGTATAAAATGTTATACTTGTTAAATGTTAACATTTAATTTTTACAAAGGGAATATTTTAAAAGGTATGTCTTCAAGTCACAGGTATCTTTTTAAAAAATAGAAACTTGAAAATAAAATCAAGATTGAATTTAATTCTTTGAATAATTATATATGATATACCATAAACATAAATAGATCTGATTAATGATAAGATAAGGTTTTTTTTTTTGCCTCTGTATAAGAAATTGCCTCAAGAAATGGGTTGGCCTTGATATTTTAACAATATAAAAATGATGTATAGAACATCTTAAAAGTTTATTTAGACTTTGAGAATGTTTTCCATATGATCAGCGTTGTCAACCCAGTTAATGATAGCCTGCTGGAGAGAAGGAAATTTCAGACCAACAGTAAAACTTCTCAGTAGTCTTTAGGCGGTGAGTTAATGAGACTACAAAGATAGAGCATCGCTTGTTTTTTTTTTAATTTGATAGCAAGTTATAAATTATTTGGAAAGGATAGCAGTATTGGTTTTTAACTTACCATTATATTTGTTTTCTCTTATTAAAGGAAAAGTAATTGGGAAAAATGGCAAAGTTATTCAAGAAATAGTGGACAAATCTGGTGTGGTTCGGGTGAGAATTGAAGGAGACAATGAAAATAAACTACCTAGAGAAGATGTGAGTATTTAAAAATGTAATTTATTTGGCCTGCTTTGTGTGTGTGTGTGTGTGTGTGTGTGTGTGTGTGTGTTTTGTTTATTTTTTCATATTCTTAGCTGACTTAATATTTTGTATTTTGTAAATTGTTTTATGAAATTATATCTGGTGAGCTACTTACACTCTAGTGCAATGGACTTTTCTTTTTTAACCTGTTAACCGGGGAGTTTCCTTTTTAATTACGCAACCTGTAATGGGCACGTACTCTTTCACTAGGACGTGTCAGTACGTCACGCCCAGAGGACATAATTTCATATTATTATTATTTTTATTTATTCTTAATTAAAATAAATTATATATATATATATATATTTTCGTTTATTTATATATAAAGCATAAAGGAAAATGCAAAATTACAAAAAAAAAAAAAAAAGAATAACAACAAAAAAATGGAAACATCGAATTAAAAAATTATAAATTTTACAAACAATTATAAAGATTACAAAAAATATATACCGTCCCTCTCAGGGCGCAACATATATTTTCAGGACGTATTCATACGTCCTACCCGTTCCCAATATTGTTTACGTTTGACGTATTTATACGTCCCGCTCGGTTAACAGGTTAAGAAAGTTCTGTTCCCTATAATACTTCTTTTGCATACTTGGAAGTCTACTTTTATCATGGGCCCTGGGTTCCTTGGTTGGTTTCACAGTACTTGAGTAAAACTCCAATCCTATCTAATAAAAGGGTAATATTCAAATTAACTGTCACAAAGATGGTGGCACTCATAGCCACAAGATGACAGCGCCCAAACCCCTCATCCTTACCGGAGTTCCCTGGGGGGACTGTCTGAGAGGGGGCAGCATGAGTGGCCTTACGGATTGCTTGCTTGTTTCGTCCCTGCGGCGAAGAAGGGCCTCTGGGCAGCAGGCACAGAGCGGCCGGGGAGGGACATTTGCTTTGGCGAAGCCCCAGCCATGGAGGGCCTCTGGGGGACAGGGTCCCTGGCCCGCAGCCTCCGCAGGCAGGCCCGCCTCCTGCGGAAGCGGCTCGGCTCTTAGTGGCACACTGCAGTTTCCGCCGGTTCCCATGGAAGCGGCCTACTGCGTATGATACTGTGTGATGGGCTACTAGTTTTTTAATAAAACTCTTCAATTTGATCATTTTAACAGTCCCTTTTTGTACTTAGAATGTAAAGCTGTTCAATTCGATACTAAACAAACAATAGTCTTTTATGAAGGAATTCTTGACAGCACTCTCCCTAGCATTTTTATAGAATCTGAAAGCACTGACTCTTAATTGAAATCTTGAAGGTTTTCTGTTGCTATTTTGATATGAACTTTCTGGAATTTCTTTTCAGTCCTACTTCTCACATATTGATATTTTGTCTACCAATGCGGTTCTTTGTTTTCATATATATACTTTTAGGATCTCATTTTGTGGCTTCAGTCAATACTGTATAGTTGACTTAAACTTTGTATGTTTGAATATAAGGCAAGGACTTTCCTACTTATCTTCCAGCAATACACTCATACATAACTTCTTCAGTTTTGCACAATAGGTAACTGTTTGGAGAGTTTGTTAGCCTATTGGATAGAATTAGTCTCCTAAAACAAAAAGCTGTAGATATTTAGCTTAAGTAAATAGCTTCACATTAAGGATGTTGGATTTAACAATGCCTATCAGAGATGGTCACTTCCTTTATTCATTTTTTCTTTTTTCACTTTTTTAAAAATCTTTCTTTTTCAGATTATTACAGTTGTTCCTCTTTTTCCCCCCCATAGCTCCCCTCCACCTGGTTCCCACCCCACCCCATAACCTTTAAACTTCCCCCACCCCACTGTCCTCGTCCATAGGTATAATTTTTTTGTCCAATCTTTTCCTGCACCCCTTTTCTCCAGAGAATTGTCAGTCCACTCATTTTCTATGTTCCTGATCCTATTATATTCACCAGTTTATTTTGTTCATCAGATTTTTTATTCACTTAATTTTTAGATTCACTTGTTGATATGTATTTGTTGTCACTTTTTTCCATAATTTTTATCTTTTTCTTCCTCCTCCTTCTCCTCTTAAAGAATACCTTTAAGCATTTCAAATAATACTGTTTTGGTGGTGATGAACTCCTTTAGCTTTTTCTTATCTGTGAAACTCTTTATCTGACCTTTAATTCTAAATAGTAGCTTGGCTGGGTAAAGTAGTCTTGGTTGTAGGTTCTTGCTATTCATCACTTTGAATATTTCTTGCTCCTCCCTTCAGCCTGCATAGTTTCTGTTGGCTAATCAGCTGACATCGTATGGGTACTCACTTGTAGGTAACTTTTTCTCTTGCTGCTTTTAGTATTCTCTGTCTGTCTTTTTCCCTTGGCATTTTAATTATGATGTGTCTTGGTGTGGTTCTCTTTGGATTCCTCTTGTTTGGGTTCTCTGGTCTTCCTGGACTTGTAAATCTATTTCTTTCACCAGGTAGGGGAAGTTTTCTGTCATTATTTCTTCAAATAGGTTTTTAATACCTTGTTCTCTTCTTCTGGCACCCCCATAATTCGGATGTTGGTAAGCTTGAAGTTATCCCAGTGGCCCCTTGTACTGTCTTCATATTTTTTTACTCTCTTTTTTTCTTTTCCATTGGGTGTTTTTTTTTGCTTCATTGTCTTTCAAATCTTTGATTTGATTCGTGGGATCCTCTACTCTGCTGTTGGATCTCTATATTATTCTTTATTTCACTCAGTGTATGCTTAATTTCTGATTAGTTCTTTTTCATATCTTTGAGGGTCTCACTAAATTTCTCAGATGTTTCTACAAGATTCTTCAGTAACCTTATAACCCTGGTTTTGAACTCTATATCCAGTAGTTTGCTTTCCTCCATTTCTGACCTCTCCGGTTTAGAATAAGCCAAGGCTTATTCATTTTAATTAGTTAGAATGTGGAAGAAAATGAATGAGGAAAAACAAATGAATACATATAAAATAAAGTGCCCTCGGGAATTTGGGAGAACGGGAGTTCAATCACTCACTATGATGGGGTGGCATGGAACATGGTGGGCGACCAGAAGTGGTGGTAGGGCGGTAAGGGAGAGAGGAAAGGAGGGGAGGGGGAGCCATGCAGTGGCGGCACATGGGTGGTGAAGGAAGGAGGAGGTGGGGAGGCAGAGGGGAACTGCGGTGGTGGCATGCTGGTGGCATGGGAAGGAGGAGGCAGGGAGGGGAGTAACTGTGCAGTGGTACACAGGTAGTGAGCAAAGGAAGAGGTAGAGAACCTGATCGCCAGCCAGGCCTACAGACCCTATCCATGCACAAATTTTGTGCATTGAGCCTCTAGTTATACACATGAGTACTTGTAGCTCAGATTGATTTCAATTTGCACTGTTTTGAAAATTGCTATTAATCACAAATAACTTATTCTTAAGTAAACCCTCTTTCCCTTCCCACCATTTTTTCATGACTTTAAAATGCCGTTGAGATAAGGAATAAAATTAAGTGTCATACTATTGTGGGCATTTTCCTTCTTTATGCTTAATATATAAGATAATGGAGATCTATTGGTATTTGACCACTATTTAAAATTAGTCAGAAGATCAAAATGTTTACTGGCAAAGGCTATTAAACAACTCACGTATAAATTTCTTGGCTTGATACTAATATCTCACCTTCCCTTACTTGATTTATCCCAATTGCTTTTTAATATTTACCATCTTGTTATAAGTTCTCTTCAAATATAAAATTCTAGGTTCTCCTTCAATACTTTTCAGTTTGTAGTATTGGTCAATTGTTCCATTTCTGTGCTAGGTTAAATTTAAATGCTTACAGAAACCAAGAAAATCATGTAAATGATTAAGTGGGTTGATTTACAAGATATGGATGGGAGGGCACCAAATAACTTTCTGTAAAAGAAACTTGCTGCTCAGTTTTAATTTGATTGACGTGTGGGAATGCTGCATTGTGTTGCTAGAGCTTCTGATATTTTTTAAGAGAAGCTGAAAATCTATAATACTTTAAAGAATTTTTTTAATTTCCTAAACATTTCATGTTAAAGCGAATCTGAAGGTTGTTAATAGTTGATTTTGGGCCACCATTCCACAATGCAAGCCATCTAAATCCCTTGGAGAGTGTTTATAACTTGCTTTCTCCAAAGTTGATGACTCATCTCTGGTCTGAGATGACCTTTGTTTTCGTAGTAATTATTGTTGGTACATTAGGGTAAGTAATGATTTTCTTCTATATATTCTGGTTTATCTTATATCTTTAAGCCAGATAATAAACTCCTTGAAGTCAAGAAATCAAATCTGAATTCTCTCCCTCTTTTTTTTTTTTTCCTTCATTTTTCTCCTATCACAATGAATTTTATAGATTAGGCACTTGATATTTTAAACCAGTTCATTAAGATTTTTTTTTTTTTTTTTTTTTTTTTAAGATTAAGAGTTTCCGCCTAACCAGTTTTGCGAGATTTGCTCAGTGGATAGAGTGTTGGCCCATCAACTGAATGGTCCTGGGTTCGATTTTGGTCAGGGGCATGTTCCTTGGTTGCTGGCTTGAACCTCAGTGCGAGTTGTGCAGGAGGCCAGCTGATCAATCTTTCTCATCAATGTTTCTATCTCTCTCCCTTCCTCTTTGTAAAAATCAATGTTGTTATTAAAAGAAGATTGAGAGTTCCCCAGTCCTGGTAGGGGTTTGTGTGGGAGGCAGCCAATCCATGTGTCCTCTGAAATGGATGTTTCTCTTCCTCTTCCCTCCCTCCCATCTTTCTCCCTCTCCTCCATCCCTTCCACTCTTTCTAGAAATCAATGGAGAAAATGTCCTTGGGTGAGGGTTAAAAATAAATAAATAAATCACCACTTAAATTGTTAAGTCATTTTGAAAATAAACCATAGTGTAATCTTATACAGAATCAAAAGTTCTTAAGATACACTTAGTTCCATAAGGAACTATTCTATAAAATCAAGAAAAGGGGAGGAGACACTGAAGCCCATTGGATCACTTTATTTAGGCTATAGTCATTCTCCTTACTCAATAGTATACTAGAAGTGCATTTTTTTAAAAATATATTTTTATTGATTTCAGAGAGGAAAGGAGAGGGAGAAATAGAGACATAAGTGATGAGAGAGAATTATTGATCAGATGCTTCCTGCATGCCCCCTACTGGGGATTGAGACTGCAACCCAGGCATGTGCCTATGACTGGAATTGAACCTGGGACCCTTCATTCTGCAGGCTGATGCTCCATCCACTAAGCCAAACCAGCTAGGGCTAGAAATGTATTTCTTTAAAGAAAAAAAATGATCAGTTATCTTAATTCTCTTCTACTTTTTAAAAACCTTCCTCCTTTAAAATTCATCAAGGTAAACCAGGTCTATGTTAATCTTTTGACTTGCTTTTAAACCTGTGACAAAGTATAAGCCTTTACCAATAATTCCTTATTTTACTTTGTGTAAATATTTATCTTCTGTTGGTGATATTTATATTAACAGTTGGGAAGCATACCCTCTAACACAGACTTCGAAGATTTTGTTATCTGAAGATGCTCAGTATCACTAATTACCAGAGTAATGCAAAATTAAAACCACAATGAGATAGCATCTCTCACCTGTCAGAATGGCTATTATTAATAAATAAACAGGATGGGGATGGACCAAGAAACCTTGATATTTAAAAACTAATTTTTTAAATGCTAAGTTGTGGTGCAAGTATAACAAATTTTTGAAAATCTCAGTATTTCAAATAACATTGATATTTTTAGCGGTATATTTTTAAATCTTGATGTTTAATAGATATAAATTGCTATATGTTTTAGGAAAGTTTTCAGAATTTATATATTGGTATGTCAAATTTAGGTTAGAATTTTGTTAAAATATTAAATGCTTGAGGACGTTGTTTTCTTACAGGGGATGGTTCCATTTGTATTTGTTGGCACAAAAGAAAGCATCGGAAATGTGCAAGTTCTTTTAGAGTATCATATTGCTTATCTAAAGGTTTGTATACTATTCACATTTATATCATTGTTGCTCTCCACATTAAGTTTAATTAATTTGATGTTTGTTGTAAATTTTAGATGTTTATGTATTTTTAATTTAGGTTCAGTTATGTCCTGTTTTTATGAGAATTTATAAATGAAACATATTTTGCCATAATAAAATGATTTGCCTCATGCATATTGTTTCTCTTTCCCTCTGAACTTTTACATTTCTTTCCTTACTGTTATCACTTAATGTACCTACACATTCTGTACTGGAACTATATTGTTTTTACTTGATCTTTTACATGCAAACAAGACACAGAATCAGCAGTGAAGATAGGCTTCTTTGTAACTGGTATTATCTGAATCAGATGCCATTTGATAATTCTTAACCATTGTTTATAATGTAGTCTGTTTGAGTTTATAAATAGAGCAAGGACTTTAGAAAAGAAATGCCACATAAACTATTAAAAGTTGTATTTATTATTTTACTATTCCTCTTTTATTCCTGCTATGAGTATAGTATTTTAGAGTATAGTTATATCCTCAACTGCTCTGTCTAGTTAGTACGTTTTTCTTTTTGTCATATCATTGCTGCTGTTTTAGTATTTTGAAATGATAACCTCATTCCATTCTTTTAAAAGCTTATCTTTATATAAGTCTCAATTCAGTCTGGCATTCTAAACTCCTGTTTTACCTTTCATATTCTACTAACTTTTATAAAGCCAAGAGGTTTGTTTAGATACCATACCTTCACATCCTGTAATGACCTCAATTTCTGAATTACCAAGCCTACTAGTTCATTTAGGTTACAACTCAGGTGTCATTATTTTGATAGGAAAGTAGGTTAATGGTACCTCTCATTGATGCTACCTGAACCTCATTTAGCAGAGTTTTAACTCATTCAGAGCTAATTCTGGTAATATTGTATAATTATTAGCTGTTTAATAAAAATGGGTTATTTTAATGCTTGTTAAACATCGCCTTGAAAGAGGAAAGTCCTGGTCTTTTTTTAGATTGCATGCCTGTAGCACTTGGCATGACTTGCACACATATTGGGCATCAGTAAATGTTTGGTGAATTGAAACAGCAAATGGCCTTGCAGGTTGTGTTCACTAGGAACACAACTATACTTGACCAAAGGCCCATGATGCTTCTTTCATTGATAGGGAGTATAGCTCTAGCTTTATACTTGAAGAAGATAAAAAGTTACAAATAAAAGATTTACCCTTTATTGTTTTATTATAGGAAGTAGAACAACTAAGAATGGAACGCCTACAGATTGATGAACAGCTACGACAGATTGGTATGGGTTTCAGACCTTCTTCCACCAGAGGGCCTGAAAAAGAGAAAGGATATGCCACTGATGAAAGTACCGTCTCTTCTGTACAAGGTTCTAGGTCTTATAGTGGAAGAGGCAGAGGTCGTCGGGGCCCTAATTACACCTCCGGTTATGGTAAAAAATACTTTTTTTTTTATTTTTTAACTAGTTCTAGTTTAGGTGCTCAAATACATTTTGCTTAATATTATTTAGTTAGTTCTTTACCTTATTTTGCCTTTGAGGGCAGTAGATAGTTCTGAAGTATACATCTTAGTAATAGTGATGGTACACTTTATATTAATGACAATAAAAGGCATGCAATTACAGCTGTGTAATCAAATAAAACATGTTTTTGTTAAGTTGATAGATCATGATCATATTTATTATTAAGTAGATATGAAACTTGTTTTCCAAAAATTTCCCCTATGCAGTTATATGCATTTTCCAATAAAAGCCTAATAATGCTGGTTATACTACTAGGAATCATTTTTGCTTACTCTCTGGGGAAAGGAGAAATATGCTAAACACTGTGCCAAGATTGCATATAACAAATATATACTAGCTTTTAAAATATATTTTATTGGCTCATTCAGCAGTTTTGAATATTAATATCTCTGGAACTATTTTATGAAATACAGCATTTCACTAAAGTGAGGGCTTTAAAAATTAGAACCTAATTAACATTTTTGTAAAATATATTTATTTTACTGAGGATAGGGCCTAACCCATATAGCAAGGGGCCAATGGATTGTGGTGGTCAGTAATCTCTTATCCTAAATTCTCACTTATTCTTCATCAGCTTTGTGGAGTTTTCCAATTTTCTACATTTGGACTTGGATCTTAGCAGTGACCTGGTTATTTTTTTTCCTTCATTCTTTCCTTTCTCTTTTCTTCTTCTCTACTCCCCTATGCTAATTCTAACTGCTTTTATCCCTAAAGTAAAAGGCATTTAGGGAAAGTAAGAATATATAAAAGCTTACAGTGTGCAGATTACACATCCAAATTTCATGTCATGTCATGTTACCAGTTATGTTAAATTTGTACTATTTTTTATTTGTTGTAGAGTTGAAAGATTAATTTTCCCTTCCCTTTCATATCCTCATTTCTTTTAATTTTTAGTTAACCCTATATTGAAACATGAAAAACAAATTCCAATAAAGTAAAACTGTTTAGCACGTGAAGGGCTGAGAATTGTGAACAATTATATTCCTGAAAACATTTAATACAAAAGAAAAGCAGAAATTAAGTATATACTGAATGATTTCAGAAGTGTACAAATTACTACTATTAATAAATCACATGTGACTTTTTTGATGATGAGGATTATAAGCCTCTGTGGGAAGTCAAGTGAAATTATAGAAGAGAGATCATTTTGTTTTGCAAAAGGCTTTTGTTGAGAGTAGATAATAAATTTACCTGAGAAAGGTAGAGGAATATCATTGGGACTGAAGAAAGCTCTGCCAATTGTTCAGTAGATGGCACTCTTACCTCTGAGTAACATTGTCTTTTTTAAAATAACCATGGAACTTAAATGGGCTTGAGAGAAATAAAATCATTTGAATTTGGTTATAGATCTTGTTCACTTGATATCAGAAGGATTTTTTTTAAGGAGATAATACATACAAACTGTATAAGAAACATTTTCTCTATAACATCCCTGAAGTTGGTATGTGTTTTATAATGGATGATGACTTACAACTTTTATTGGCAATATTTGTTGAATGACACACAAAAGTATGTCTTAGGATGAATGAGTGGCATGTGGATTTGATAAAATATACTTTAACTATTAAGTTTAGCATACCAATCATTGAAAGGGATGTGAATCATCTTTAGGGGTGACTTTAGAAGATTTAGAAAGGGGAAAATCTGATTTAAAATTGTGTTTAAAACAGATCTTTTAATTTGTTAAGAGTCATTAAAAATTGAATCAGTTTTATGAATTTTAAAGCTTTTTTAAAAAATGTGTAAGTTCAGAAGTTCTAATACATTCTTCACTATTCATGAAATGATAAGTATTTGGGAGATTCAAGGAGAAAGGAAGTTGGTAGGCTCCTTCATTTGTTAAACTTCACATTTTATTTCCTATACTATAAAAGTTCCTTCTAACTTTTGTATCTGAAGAGCTCTTGTGTTTTGCTTTTATCATCAAATGACATTTGCTTTTATCATCAAATGGCATTTAAATGTAGGGAATTTTTAGTTTAGCATGGAAACACTCTTATTTGGGAGTTTTAGCAAAGGAATTTTAAAATCATGCAGCGAATTTACTCAACAACAAAATGATTATGTTCATTGGTAGGCATCTGGGAGCAGTTAAAGGTATGAGACAGAGCTCTACACCCTTTACATTTATCATAGCCCAAGTGAGAAGTAGATCCAAAAGGGGTTAAAAATAGAAAACAACATTCAGCAACACTGCATGACAGGTGTACATTCTTCTAAGAAAAAGAGAGTTCTGTTTTCATTCACAGTGGTCTCAACCTATAAATTGAACTGGGCTTTGAAAAAAATGTTTAGTTATATGATAAAAGGAAAAGGTGGAAAAGACATCCCAGAACTACCTAAGAATAGAAGTAGAAATGAGTGTGATAGTGATTGGGTTACATAAATATAATAGTGATATTGTAAGGCTTCTATAGAGTATTTGCAGTGTGCAGATTACACATCCAAATTTCATGTCATGTCGTGTTACCAGTTATGTTAAATTTGTACTATTTTTTATTTGTTGTAGAGTTGAAAGATTAATTTTCCCTTCCCTTTCATATCCTCATTTCTTTTAATTTTTAGTTAACCCTATATTGAAACATGAAAAACAAATTCCAATAAAGTAAAACTGTTTAGCACGTGAAGAAGACAAAAAGTTACAAATAAAAGATTTGTAAAATCTTTAAAAATATAAATTTTTAAAGCATCATTATTAAAATAGGTCATTTGAAAGAAATGGTCTAAACTTTTAAAGTCAGGTTGAATTTTTATCTCATGGATCATGTCTTTAATTCTGTTGTTGGTTTGAAGTCTTTTCTCAGAATAATCCTCTTAAAATTTGTTCAGTAATTTTAAATACTGTATTCTAATTTAAGACACTTGCTCATAAAACAGCTATTTTATATACAGCCACTAAAAATACATGCCCAGTTCAAAAAAAGACCGTTATCAGAAACATCCTAATTTCAGAGATATTAAAATGTAAAAAAAATGGTAAAATGCACTATATAACTACTTTTCTAAATATAATTGAAGTTGCTTTTAGATATTGGGTAGCAGTTATATTTACTAATTTGATATTAAACATAAAAATGGGCAAAATTTTAAAATTATTTTCCCATTTAGTGCATTTTTATATTTGTGTATGTAATGTTTTATCTGTTTTCTTTAATATTCTATTGGCTGCAAAACAATTCAGGTTTTAACTTCTGAAGAGTAGATATTATTAGTATTTTGAAATCAGTGTTTGATTTAGTGTTTTTGAACACTGAATAGCCAAATAGCAGTTATTTAAACAATGATTTGCAGGAATTTTTAAATTTTTCTTTCATTCCTATAAAAAAATTGGCTTATGTTTTCTTCTTTCCGAAGGTACAAACTCTGAGCTGTCTAACCCCTCTGAAACAGAATCTGAGCGTAAGGATGAGCTGAGTGATTGGTCATTGGCAGGAGAAGACGATCGAGAGAGCCGACATCAACGTGACAGTAGGAGACGCCCAGGAGGAAGAGGCCGGAGTGTCTCAGGGGGTCGAGGTCGTGGTGGACCACGTGGTGGCAAATCCTCCATCAGTTCTGGTAGTCTTTTATATACTATGTCAGCATCCTTTCTTTGTAAATATTGTGACTTTATACAAATTAGCTTGTTTTCTGGGGCCACTGATTTTTGGAAGTTTCTCTTGCTACTCACTGAGGAAGATAATACAACATAACAGTATAAGGAAAAGCCCTTAGAGTGTTTTATCATTGAAGGTTAACTAGAATATTTGGGTCAGAAAAATGGTCAGATGTTTATCCCTTCAATTTTGAGGGGCTTATGTAATTAAGAGGGTTTTTTTTTTTTTTTTTCCCCTCTAGAACTTTTGAGTGTTATGTATTTGTTGACCAGAAAGACCTAGAGAATTCTTACGGTCAGAAAGATCTAAATTTCTTTGTGTACTTAATATTGAAAAGTAACTGAAAAGCATTTTTTGCTACATTATGTACTACTTTGGGAACAGGAAAAAATTACGTTGTCAATTTAAAATATTTTTTTAATTATTTTACTGTTTGAGGAATTGAGTTGTAAAGAGAAATGTTCAGAAGACTGAGATTTGAGGTGTGCAAGCAACTTTTTACTCATGTTTTTTGAAGATTTTCAATGCTGTAACTTCAGTGGAGTTGTAGAGTTGCCAGAATGTTTTTGCTTAGCATAATAGGGCTGGTGGGAGAATTGTCAGGGATACTTGGACTAGATTATATCAGGGAAATAACCATAATGTATTGTAAACCACTTTAAGAAAACCACTCTTAATGTTATATAAAGCCCTATGAAAGTTTATATAGTATTTTTAATGTTATACATTATATATATATTTAATATATACCAGATGTGCTTATAAGTTAGAAAAAACTGGAACAAATCACAAAATTTAGGGACTTTTTGAAAGATACTCTCTAGTTTCAGTGAAGCTCTTTAATACCTAAAATTTACTTTATAGGCTTTCAAATAAATGATCTTTATATTTTAGTACATTGTTCACTATTACCAAGGTTTATATTATAATATGCTGAATTGCAAAATAAATGTACTTAGTGTTTATGATTAATGGATAAACTTAGTGTCTTTTGCAAAGATGCTAGCTTGCTAGCTGTTACCAAAGGAAACTTAGAAATGAAAAGTCGTGATTAGGTGAATTTCTTCTATAATTTGATTGGTGGAGGCAATAAATGCACATAGGTAAGATGGGTATTTTTTTCTTTCAAATTATGTCTTAAAACTTTACTTTTCCCACCCTCACCCCACCTTATCCCACCTTTACTTTGTGTTTGTAGAGATGGGAGTACTAGTCAACACTCATTTCCACATTTTGCTACAACCAGTTAGAATTTCAACTTTTTTCGTTTTTTTTTTCTTTGTGTTTGTGTAGACTTGTTTTGATTGCTTCAGTTTATAGTTAACAGATTTCTGGTAAGTTGTGGAGTGCAGGTGTTGAGTATTATTTGGAAATAGTCCATTAATATTAGCAAAAAGAAGCAACAGTCACCTCAAACTCATAAAGATGACAAAAACACTTTCTACAAATTAATTCATATTAGCTGAATATTTCTCATTTATTTTTATTTTTCTAACCTCTGGTCAGGTTTAGCTTGGAATGTGAATGTCAGAAATAGCATGTATTATGTGCTATATATATATCCTAACATTTTCAAAACAAGTCAAAATGAAACAGTAGGAAGCTGAGGTATCTGCTCATCTTTTGCTTTAATTTTTCATTGCCATTTCAAGTTTTTTTTTTTTTATCTTTAGTACTCACCAGGTAAAGTAGTGATAAAGAAAATATTTGAAGACAGAATATATTTTTATTGGGGGGAAATTTAAGTTTCTTAATTATTAATTAATATAGCTTAATATAGATCAAAACATTCCTATTAACTGCAGCTCTCCTAAACGAATATTTCTTGCCTCTGACATGCATATAGTGCTCAAAGATCCAGACAGCAATCCATACAGCTTACTTGATAATACAGAATCAGATCAGACTGCAGATACTGATGCCAGCGAATCTCATCACAGTACTAACCGTCGTAGGCGGTCTCGTAGACGAAGGACTGATGAAGATGCTGTTCTGATGGATGGAATGACTGAATCTGATACAGCTTCAGTTAATGAAAATGGGCTAGGTATGTAAGCACTTAGGGAAAAGATACATATTGTATAATACTGTTAATGTATTATTCTTTTTTCACATAAAAAAAACAAAATCCCAAAAATATGCAGTTTGAAAATTGGATTTTTTAGTGCTTGTTTCAAAATAGATAGCTTTGTATCTGTCTTAAATATCCAGTTTCCAGATTTATATAGTCAAATTATTTGAAACTGAGAGGGTTTATTAAAGTGCCCTTTGATGTCATTGCATAACACAAATATACAAACTGCAAGGCACTTAATACTCTTATTGTACCTAAACCACAATTGGGCTTTCAGCTTACCTCTTTAAACATTACTATAAATGACACTAATAAAAATGTGTATATTGAGTAGGCGTTAATTTGCAAAGGGCTAAACTGTCATTAACTTTGGTTAATAAATAAACTGTATTGGAGAGGAAAAGTTTGATTTCCCTGAATGATGGCATTTTAAAAATTAAGTCTGAAAGTTTAAGAGTTAAAACCCTATTAATTTCCAGATAATAATTCCATTTTGTAAATCTATTTGGAATGCTTAAAACTACAAGTTATTTTCCTATCAGTAATTTATGTGTTTTGTCTTCCCTATTTAACTGAAAGTTTCTCTTTCCCTTTCCTTGAATCTTTGAAGGAACAAAGTTTTTGTCTTGTTTTGTTTTTATCAGAATAGTTCATGGTAAATTTTGCAATTACAGATGATAGTGAAAAAAAACCCCAGCGACGCAATCGTAGCCGCAGGCGTCGTTTCAGGGGTCAGGCAGAAGATAGACAGCCAGGTAACTTGAGTGGACCTGTTGACAACAGCAGGTCATAAGCATGAAAAAAAATGTCATGTGTCTGCTTTCTAAATATATTATACTTACATATACACATGTGTGCATATATATTCAAGATGTGCATTGCATAAATTGTTTACTCAACTAATAAGACTACTACTCTTAAGAAAATGCATTCTTCCTTGACACTATAAATGTTTAGTAACATGTCTAATTGAACTAATATGACTCAATTTTTTTCATGGAAATACTGTTGAGAAGGCCATTATTCTGTCCACTTGGCAGATTCTTCACACTTGAGTTGTGGCCTGCCATCCCAGGGGACTATGTTGTTAGATTGTGATTGAGATTGATTGGCAAAACTGGAGAGCTTTTGCATGGTGCCTGCTTACTCTTATCTGCATTTGCACCTCATTTTTGTGGGAATTTTATAATACCCACATTTTTTAAAAAAGTGTAAATGAGAAAAATACTTGAAAATGTCTTTTTCCTAATAAGAGGAATGCATGTTATGTTTTTGTTTATTGTAGTGTGATGTTTTTCCCTATGCCTACTAACTATTCAAATTAATAGTACTTACTTATTAGCTTTAGAATGTTAATTTTTAAGTAGTCATGTTTTAGTAACTTCAAAGAAAACTTGTTGGTTGTGTCTATATTATTTTGAACATAATTCCATTTCCTGTGTAAGAGAATCACATGTATATTCACAAATAAACCCCTTTTAAACTAATAAATTTTGCATTCTTTCCAGAACAAATTCTTTCATGTGTTTTCCCCAAATAAGAAATATAAATACCATTATCTTATGTATTTTAAGTTAAGTGATTATAGAGATATTTGAAAAAACCCATATGGCTATTAGTTTCTATTCTTGAAAAAAAACTTATGCTTTAAAGATATTTGTAAATTTAAAAGGAATTAAATATTGCCAAAGATAGAAAGATTCCAGAAAATAATTGTTTTCCCATTTCATCTTTACTTCCTGCCTTTAGTGTTAGAGATATGTTTTAGATCAAGAGATCGTATTTCATATTTTTTAGGCTGGCACAGCAGTGAATATAGTATCTGGCCATACTTTATAAGAAAATTCAAGCTATCAGTATGGGAGCTTATAGTAGGATAAATTACAATGTAATTTATTAACTAAATGGATGGTGACTTATTACTAAGTCAATGGGCATAAAAAGAATGTAGTGGTTTTGTTAACGAAGAGGCAGAGATTTCTGCATGGTATTAATTGAAATTTGGAATTTTTAATAATTTGTGTTCCATATTGCATTTATTCTTATTTCACTCTGTTCTTTTGGAAAACTGCTTTTCATCTTTAGGATTTTTTGCTTTCCCTAGCCTATTCCTGCCCTACTCTCTCCTCATAACCCCCTGAAAAAACACACAAAAAAACAAATAAACCCAGAACTCAAAATAAGATAGAACAAGCACACATTTTCTCAATGCCCCTGCAGCAGTTCTAGGAAGGCAGCCTCTATCTAAAGAATATCAACGTTCTTTTAAATACACAATTATTTAATTTGTTCCCATTTGCTTAAATTTCTTGTCCTTAATGTTAATTAAACTGAATATTCTTTACTAAGAATGTAACAATACAGTGGTGTTCAGTTGATTAACTTGGACCTCTAAGAGGAAATTCTAGAGTCCAAATTAAGTTGCACAAATTGCCTGTTTTTGTTTTGTTTTTTCCTAGATATTTTAACTAAGTATTAATCTGTATTGAACTTCTAAGTGGCTTGTATTTTAAAGACTGGCTATAGATAGGGGTTTTGTTTGTTTTTTTAATTGGCAGAATTTGTTTTGGTTTTACCTTCCCTTATGGGAAAGAAAGGGCACTGGTAAGTTTTTAACTTTCCAACTAAGTGCCTCTTAATTTAATCGATAAACTATATTAAAGTATATTATTCTATGTCTATACATAATTGTCAGGGTTTCCAAGTTGATGAGTTCTTCAAGTGTCACTGAGGACTGAATTATAGAAACATAATAGATATTAATTATTAATGTGCTTCCCAAATTAGAATAATTCCTAAAATGGTTTTATCACCAGGTACGTAGACATAACAATGAAATGTATTTGATAGTATCACTCTCCCCAATTTTGGAAACCATTGTTAAATGTATTTATAATTCATTAACAGTGAATTTAAATTATTTTTAAAGCTCCAAAATGAGTACACTGAGTTTCTTCTAATTTGGAAGAAGCACTTTTAGACAAGAAACATCTTTATGATATTTCTAATAAATGATATGTATTCTGAATTACGTTGTTTCTTTGAGCTTTTAAAAAATTTATCTAATACTTTTAGACAGTTCTTGGATCTTATAAAAGTATTAGCATGTCAATTTATGATTAAGAAAAAATGAATTGTAAATAAAATGCAGTTTTATATTACATCAAAATGATTTATTTTCATAAAATTTGAACCCGATGAACCAATTCTCCTCCTAACTAGTGACTAATTAGACATTTACTTTTCATTCTTTATGTAATTAATTTGCTCCCATAATTTAAAATATACTATATTTCACATAATCAGGGATTTTTCTTCACCAGTTTATGATAGAAAATAATTCTTCCAAAGAAAGATAATGATTATTTTGTTATTTCTTCAAGTATGTGAATTCTAAGTTGCAAGCCTTCAGAGAGAGAGGATTGAGACATAAAGTTGGACTAGCCCGAGTACCTGTAGACAAGAGGTCAATTGTGGCTTTGGGTTGGCAGTAAGTAGGACGTGAGGTCAGATTAATCTTTTCCCTAGATCACTGCTGCCGTCCAACTACTTGCAAACACACATACAGAACTCAGTCCCTCAAAAGATTGAAAGATTGGCAAAGTGAGGAGGGAGTGGTTAGTAAATTTATGGTGGCCTTTCTCTCACTATGATCAGTGTTTACATTTTTAGGATGGCTTTCTGTCATCTTTAGTTTGCTTTGTAGTTTTTTATTGTCGATCACTCAGAATGGTTTCTAGTGTGGAATGTTTAAAAGGAACCATAAAATACCACATTTGGATTTCTTGTGTTTTTTTTAAAAAATGAGAGCGCTAATATTTGAGTAACTTTTTACATCTTTGATGAAATTTTCAAAATATACCACCCCATGATTTATACCAAACTTGCCCCATTTCCTCCCCCCTCCACCCCCCCCCCCCCCAAAAAAAAAAAAAAAATACTGTCTGGGCTCAGAATACTGCTTTTCTATTCTTGGTTGTGGATTTCTGTATCAAACTTATGCCACAGCCGTAGACTCAACTGGAAGCAAATGGCTGGATTCCTGTGAAAGAGGACATTAGTCTAGGCTTCCTCGATCTCCAGCTTAAAACTTTTTATTGTTATTGCTAAGTTGCAGGCACATTTTTCAAGCTGTTTTTGGTTGGAGGTGTTACCCAGCTTAAGAAAAACTTGAAATTGGGTAACCCACCATTAGTTTATTTTAAAAGTAAAATTACTCTTTATCCATAAATAAACTTTAAACATATTTTTCAACACCTGTAATTTTTTTCTCATCTTCAACAGTCACAGTTGCAGATTATATTTCTAGAGCTGAGTCCCAGAGCAGACAAAGAAACCTCCCAAGGGAAACTTTGGCTAAAAACAAGAAAGAAATGGTAAGGAGAATTTAAACTGTAGGTTTTGTTGCTTTCCCCGCCCCCTCTCCCCCCCTCGTATGGTTTAGCACTATTTTTACTTAACTTTCTGTATAATCGCTTGTTCCCCCAAACTAAACAAATACTATTTTAGTTAAAAGACTACTGTTGAGTTTGTTGTTGGCCCCAGGTAACTGAGGATAGAATGCATGCTTGAGCTTGAAATACTTTTCCATTAGAACTCTAAATAGCATTTGTAAAGCTCAGTCTGCCCAAAGATATTGGTCATAAAGACTATTGCTTAATTTGGGGAGCAATAGGTTACATATCTCTTCTCAGTGATGGATCTAGATGTTTAAGTTTCAATTCTTTTAATGCTTTAAAGGATTTATATGTAACTGAGTTTTTAAAAAGGTGAGTAAAGTAGGCGATTATTTGCTTTACCTAGGGTATTAACTATATCTTTTACATTGTGAGCTTTCAACTGGTTAAAATAAAATTAGGTACAGCTTTTCAGTAATATCAAGTACATATTACATATTCAGTAATCTAGGTACCTCTAGGTACTAAAAACAAAGAGTTGAAATACCCAGAGAGGTAGAGTATATTGGTATTTGTTTTGAACTTAAAGAATATTTGAATTATTTGATCCATTGTATCAAACTAAAATTATGTATTAGCTAATTATTGTTTATGTAGCTATTTTCCTCCTCAGCTATAGATTTTATTTATAAAGAAGTTGAAAAAGTTGTCTCCCTTTGGCAGGCAAAAGATGTGATTGAAGAGCATGGTCCTTCAGAAAAGGCAATAAATGGCCCAACTAGTGCTTCTGGCGATGAAATTTCTAAGCTACAGCGTACTCCAGGAGAAGAAAAGATTAATACCTTAAAAGAAGAAAACACTCAAGAAGCAGCAGTCCTGAATGGTGTTTCATAAACTGAAGAAGTTCCTAGTTTACAGTTCTTTTACATTACATTTTACAATAGTGCTTGTACAGCTTGCCAAAGATAGAATATGGATCGCCAGTCTTTACATCGCACTTTCAGTTCCTCCATTTGGAATTCAGAAAGGGGAGGGATCCTGAAGAAATCATATGTTAAACATACTTTGACACCTACTGTGTTATAAAATATATCATCAGATGTGCCTTGAGAATAGTATATGTAACATTAAAAAAAGTTGCTGGCTATAGGAAATGTTATTTTGTTTTCAAAATATGGCAGAAATGGGGGGAGGTGGGTGGGTGGGATCCCTGACATAATATTCTTTATGAAAGCATTAGCTGCTTTTGTTACATTTTTAATATGCAACCACTTCACCCTGAGGAAAACTAGAGTTGAAATGCAGTCTAAGATATTTTGCACTGAATTGTAATTTCTTCATTAGTTTAGTCTGGAAACTGGTCTGTTTTGATGTGTTTTTAAAATGCTGTATGTAGAGGAAAATCTGCAGACCACTGGAATACATTTGTTAAACTCTCATCTGCAGGGACACTGGGTGATATTGGCAGTGACTGTTCTATATTGAGGCTTTGTTTGGTTTATTTATTAAAGTGTACAGTATTTAAAAATCAAACATAGCTTTAGTTAAAACACTAAGGTGAATTAGTCATGTCCATTCAGACATAACCTGAACTACTGAAAAGATCATTTTCCAGAAGGTTTATTCTGTATAAACTACATGTTAGTCTTCAGTAGAATATCTTTTCTTATTTTTTCCCCTCCCGTTTTTCTTTTTTTTATTTTTATTTTGGTTGTTTGATGTGCAATATGTTTTTGTATGCAGGTAGTAAATAAACTTTGATCTTCCATTTGCTGATTTTTAACTTTCTACTTTTTATACCCACTGTTGCAAAGTAGTTGGAGCTACTTAGAGGCCTAGAATACTATCCTGATTGCTTTTTAAAAAGCACTTATACTTGCTCATGAATTATATCAAAGTACTAGTTGGTCAGTTAAATCTTTTTTGTGATGAATCCTCTGAAGTCTTAGTAATTAAAATTTAATCTGTTAGAATGGCTTAGGGAATTGATCATACATTTGATTTAGGAAAACCTTTGGAACATAAAATTGTGATCTAAGAAATTTGGAGGGCAGTGGAGTAAATCTAGAATTTTTTGTCTTTATTTAAAATTATTTTTATAAAGAAGTATGAACAATTTTAAAATACGGAATAAGCCACTGGTTTGATTTTTTTTTTTTTTCTCATGGAAATAGTTTTGAAGATTCTCATAAGAATGATTGTATTTTTTGTATATATTTTAGCCAGATGGCTTAATTTAGGAAGATGAAGACTTTCACACTAAGTATGTTGCAAAAAGTAACAATTTATGAAGCTAATTGTGAGGTCATATACAACAATTGTGGATTTATGGGAAAGTTTAGCTCTATCATAATATGTAGATCACTGAGCAAGAAAGCCCTTTTTGTCATTTGGTATCTTGTTTTTATGTGCATAACTTGTGTTAATTTTTTATGTGCATAAAAATGTATTTAGTTTATAATTATTGAAGGAGAATTCAGGGTATAATTAAAATTGTAGTAATTGCCAGGTCAGTGTACATAATCCTAGCGCTTAAACCTATTGTTGAGGATAAAATGTGATGTTATTAAATGCTTTTTTTTTTTATAAAATCCTAACATTTTAAAGTAAGGTATGTTGTGAATAGTCAGTCCTTGCACATTAAATAGCAATATGAAGTAATTTCATATCCTAGTTTTTAAAAATTTATCCACAAATGTATTTTTATCCATCAGTGTTAGAAACAAGTAAAATTATTGGCCTTTTTATTGTTCTCTTCAGTAGTAGGTTTACAGAAATATGTTCATTAATCCCCAAATTGGTGAATGTGGTATAAGAACAAAAGATTTTTCATTTTCTTTCACATAGAACAGATTCACTAAACTTCTTCCATAAAGATTGTTTCCATGGGAAAGGAAGAAAGATTAGACCACTGTAAAAAGTGGTATAACTAGCCCAAGCAGTGCTTTAGAGTAGAACTGATAACCATATTCAAGGAAATAGGTAATAAGATTTCATTATTTATAAGTGACTAAACTCAATGTTTTGTCCTTTAAAAATAATGTGTTGAAGAATCCTGATAGGCTTTTTGGGGGGTAAATACTACATGCTCAAGTTCAGAAATGAAAAGCCCACTCCCCAAAGAGAACCACTGTTGGTTCAGGTAGCATTCCAAACTTATTTTGAGAGGGGTGCATCTTTTTAGGCTATTAAATTAGATGTTGGTTGCTATGGGAGAACTTAACTATTCACATTAAATGGATACTCAAGCAAGAAACTATTCTAAAGGTCTTGTACAGCTCAGATACTGTGCCAGCACACGTGAAATCGGAACTAAATCATGAAGTGGGAGCTGAGATGTGGAGGCAAAAATGGTCTGCTTTTCCCAAAACCTTGGAAAGCCTAGGATTCATAGGTTTGGCATTACCTTTTTTTTTTTTTTAATGTGAAGTTAAGGGAAATAGCACATCAAACTGCTGGTGACTTTATGGAAACTTACTGAGGATAAGCATAAGGGAGGTTGCTTAAATGTATTTTTTTTTTTTTTCAAAGTACAGATATATATAGGTAAGCAAACTAAAGAACAGGGAAAACTTATATAGGCAAGCACAAAGAAGAGGGGAACGCTAAACTAGAGAGGAAGACAGTAAAAGTAATTGTTGGTTTACTCCTGTATTATGGATCTCTGTTTCAGCCATTCTTTTGGCTGTGATCCATCACCTTTATGTCTGGTATTTTTATAGCGAAGAGTCTAGTGTTTAACTGAAGAAGTCTTTTTGCAAAGTGGCATGTTAACTGAATGTTGCAGTTAGATTGGGAAATAGTACCATTTGTGTCCTCTGTAAATAGATTTACAGGGTTTTGTTGTTGGTTTTTGAGGTTAAAAGATACCATTCTCATAGGCTGTATCTACAATGTGCTCAGTCTAAGAACAGATGCATAGCAAACTGGCCATAATGCATTAAGTCTTATATCAGATGATTGGGTGTGTAAAAGTAAGTTACTTTTACAGTAAATTTTTCTGGAAGACCTCAAGGAACATGAACTGGTTATCTGTAGGTTTGCCAAATTATTAAAGGCCAAAAAAAGGATGTTGTTAAGTTCCATTCAGCCTTCCTATCTTTACTATTATGGTTTGTACCCTTTTATAAGGTTATTTGGTATTTGTTGACCCTTATTTTTAAAATTTTCTTTAGTAGTAACTTACAATCCATGATAAATCTAAACTTTTGACAAATGGTTAAGCATAATCATTTACTCTAGAAATCCAATCAAGAGTAGTCTAATCAAAACCCCAAATTCCTGGATAACAGTGGTACATACTAGTATAACCTTATAAGGAAATATGTTTTTAAAAAGGGTTAGTGGGACACTTTATAGTCCGATTCATCTACATTACTACTTCAAGTAACAAAATATGGTGCATAATGATGCTCCTGGATAAACTATAATGCAGCTTTTTATAAGAAATTCTACGATCAGTTTGCTTACCTATTTCTTTGAGTTTGAAAAGATGTATATGTAAGTACAGAATGGGATTTACTATCTTATAACTTTTTCTGTATTTCATTTTAGAGAGAGATGGACTACCCAATCTCCTAAGGTTCTTTCCAATAAGAATGTAACTTGAGTTTTATTCATATGTGTGACAACCATTTTCCCAAGTACTCCCAACAATTAGTATAGCAAATTAAAATAGTGATTTTTATGTGTATATCCCAGATATTTCCAACTATGCTATTATGCAATCTAAAGGATACCAAAAACAAGGTCAAAATTATTTTTCACTGACATTCCCAGTCTTGCAGTTCCAGTATTTGTATTTTAGGGATTAAAAGGATTTTTTAGGGGGTGAAATCACAAGTTTATTTTCTGAATGTTTTATACCCTTGTTATTGTCAAATGTAGCAATTTTCTACTTTAGAGACTTTATTACAAAAACTTTTTAATTGTTACCTGGAGCTTATGCCTCAACTTCTTTGAGCTTCATTTTCAACTTGTTTTCAGGTTAAGAAAAATGTCACATAAGTATTATTTGAAATTCCATTAATTTACACCACTAAGATAACAGGAAGTGTTAACATGTTCCAGATTATACCTTATCACCAGACTGTGTCTTCATTGGGTGAGGAATAACAACACAGAATAGCTCTTCCTTCCTATATGCTATTGCTAAGGCAACAGTTGGCTCCAAGCAGATACACAGCACTCTGAACAGTGTCAACAACACAGAGCAGCTTATAATCATTTAAGTTTCCTGGTACCCAAGGTTACCTTCAATTCAGGGATTTTTATATAACTAAAAAAACTAGCATTCTAAATAATACATGGAAATAAGTGGAATACAAGTATTTTCATGTAAGTTCTCAACTGTTCGTTGAATGGTTTGAGTCTTCTGGAATAACTAAACTATTTTTCTTATTTAATGCTTTTGTAGGTACCCATTATTTGGAAAATACTTGAAGGCAAAAAATTTGCTTGAAATTCTAAGAGTGGGAAAGATTTATATTTGAGGACCACTTCATTATAGCCCACTTTCATCAGCAGTTTTTGAAAAGTGTAATGTAGGGGCCATCTAATGTCAATGCAGAGGCCCAGTGAAGGCTAAAATAT
This sequence comes from Pipistrellus hanaki, assembly GCF_964339955.1. NCBI lineage: Eukaryota > Metazoa > Chordata > Mammalia > Chiroptera > Vespertilionidae > Pipistrellus > Pipistrellus hanaki. The sequence goes on from NC_140504.1 coordinate 36,505,243, forward strand.
CTATTGAGAACCAAATTACTAATTAACAAAATAATAAGATACCCAGGGCTTAATTACAGCTTTGCTAGATGTGTTACCTCAAATATCTGGCTCTGGCTTTTTCCCTATCCATAAAATGTGGAGGGATCCTCATACTTTTTTTATTTTTTAATATATTTTATTGATTTTGTACAGAGAGTTAGAAACATCGATGAGAGAGAGTCATCGATCAGCTGCCTCTTGCACACCCCCCTACTGGGGATAAGCCCGCAACCAAGGTACATGCCCCTGACCGGAATCGAACCTGGGACCTTTCAGTCCCCAAGCCGACGCTCTATCCATTGAGCCAAACCGGTCCCAGCGGGATCCTCATACTTTTAAAGTTGGCCATTATTCTTTTTCCTCAACAGATGAGGAAGCAGAGCCCTAAGCACACAGATGACTTGCTCAAAGTTACCTGCCTATTATTGCAGAAGTTTGACTCAAACCCTACACCTTAGTGTTGTACTCAACTATTCCTCCCTTTAATACCATCTTACAAAAAGGCCCCCTAGATGTGTAATGACAAGTACCGGACTCTCCACTAACAAGAAAAACATTTGGGTTATCAGATTTGTGAAAGGTACCACTCTGCTGAGATTTAACAGCATGGGACCTTGAGAAAAATCAGCGTTTTTACTCAGCATGTTGCTTGGGGCAAGTTAACGTCACTAAACTTCACTTTCCTTCTAAAATGTACTAAGTACAGTAGGTTCTTAATGTTTTGTTTAATGTTACAGTGCTAAGATGCAACAGGAACTCAACTCTTGTTTATATCAATAGCCTGTGGTAAAATTAGTTTTGTTATATATTATTTCACTTAAAAGTTGGGGAACTTCTTGAGGACTTTAGGTGAGGATCTTTACTGGGAAAATGCTGGCTCATTGTAAGTAGCTAATGTTAACATTTCACATCAAATTTTTGTAAAAAACAAAAACAAAAAACATTAAAATCATACAGATCATACTTCAATCACTTTACCCATTATGATCTAGAGCAGTAGCCTCCAACCTCCTGGACTTCGGTCTGTGGACCACTGGTTGGTGATGCTGCTCCAAGGGTTTCCTTAAACCAGCGGCTGCCAGCCTTTGGACCTCATGGACCACTACTGGTCCATGGACCACTGGTTGGTGACCGCTGATCTAGGGCCCTACATAGATGACACTTTTCCCCCAAGAAAAAAGGTAGAGGTTTGCCTAATAGCCTTCAGTGAAATATGGGTTCTTCTAGTTGATAAAGGTAAGTAGAGGAAACAAAGCTGATATGAAAGAAAAATATGCTGTTGTGCTTAGTATTAAAGTGGTTCCTACTGTCTTAATACTTGTCTTAAATCAAGTATGCTATTTACTCAAAAGGCCTACCTACTATATGAAGTTTACCTTTTTACAGTTCATGCTTGATTGCCTGTTGGCATATTATTACACTTGTCTTTTTAAAAATTGCGTTTTAATTTTAATTGATACTCTTTTCTTTAAAGCTCTTGGTGCTCACTAAAATTTGTTACCCCCAAATCAACTTTTCATGTGCTTTCCTGGTCATTTGTGAACACACAGAGTGGTGAAAATTTTGAAACACCTGATGTACAAAAAAATGCCGTTTTCCTTACTGTAAACAAGTATCCTTTTAGTGATTTAGTGCCTAATTTTTTTCAATCTTTGTGCTTTTTATTGGTGATTTCCCTATTTAAGATGACACCCAAGCTTAGGGAAGTGCTGCCTAATGTTCCCAACACAAGAAAACTGATATACCTTCATTAGTGGTACTGGCTGTGAGTTAAGGAATCAACAATAAATCACATAAGGTGTCTTTAAACAAACACACATAAAACAAGGTTTTATATTAACTGGTTGACTAGAATGTGACCAGAGGCTTACTAGGAACAATGTTCCATTATTTTTAGTGACTTTCTAGAACATAACTATGAATAACAAATCAACTGTACCTCATACCAGTTCCCTCTGGGAGTAACAAAAGATCCTACACAAAAGCCATGGCTGCCTTATTATACTCTTAAGAAATAAATCCTTGATTAGATTTTAAACAAGATGGAAAATAAACCAAAAGCAGATATACCCCAACTTTGAAATTCCTCTAAACACAACACATATGCCTCCATTATTTTGACCTTGAAAGTTTATATTCTCCATTAAGAACTTTAAGATGTCTTAATAAAATTCAGATGGTAGGTAGCATACGTTATCATCTTAAAGCTAAACATAAGTACTGCCAGAGACCACAGACTAGCTATTTCCCTTGGGTGTTTTATGTAAGTCCTTTGGTTAACATTATTACATATGTTAGACCAATAGCCATTTGCCCCCTCAAATGTCATTTATACTAATAAAAGGGTAATATACTAATTAGACTAGAAAGGATGTCCTTTCAGATAAAGTTGGGGCCGGCCCCTGCCTGGTGCGGGAGCCTGCCCAGAGTCCTAGTCCTGAGGCAGGGAGGCCGCTGGGTTCTGAGTGCCTGCGGCCAGCCAGAGGGCGAGAAGCCTGGCTCCCAGTTGTAGGGCCCGAGGCAGTTAGGAGCATCAGGCATGCAGGCAGGCAAGCTGTCAGGAGCCAGCAGTTCTGGATTGCAAGAGGGATGTCCGACTGCCAATTGAGGCAGTTGGTCATCCCCCCAGGGGTCTCAGAGTGCAGGCCGGGCTGAGGAGACCCCCCTACTCCTCCCCCTCAAGGTCCATCACATCCACAACCAGGAGGTTAGACCAACTGTAAGCTCACGACTGCTATGGCTGTAGCTGCAGTGACCCAGCACTGACTGCTGAGGGGGCTGCAAATCAGAGAAAGGCCTTAAGAGAGAAGCAGGTTCTGACCCGTAGCCTCTGTGGCAGCTGTTGATCAGTACTTGTCTCCCTCCCTCTAGCTCCGGGCCTGGTCAGCAGCTGTGCCTCCATTCCTCTCCAGGCCCCCACCAGGGCTGCCAATCAGCTCCACTTTTCTGATCAGGCCCTATTGATAGGCCCAGAGATGCTGACTGGCATAGAAACCAACCAATCAGAACCAAGTCTAGGTCAACTATGAGGAGCCAATGGCTGCCTAGAAGGCAAAACTTTTGACACTGGCATAGAAACCAACCAATTAGAACCAAATTGCCCGGCAAGATCAGGGTGGCAGGGGAGGGCAGTTGAGGACTAACAGGCCAGCAGGGGAGGGCAGTTGGGGGGCGATCAGACCAGCAGCGGAGCAGTTAGGTGTCAATCAGTCCTGCAGGGGAGCGGTTGGGCAATCAGGCTTACAAGCAGAAGCAGATAATGGGCAATCAGGCAGGTAGGCAGGTGAACAGTTATGAACCAGCAGTCCCAGATTGTGAGAGGGATACTGCCGATTTAGTCCTGATCCCTATGGAATTGGGCCCTAACTGGTAGTAAGACATCCCCCAAGGGGTCCCAGATTGTAGAAGGTGCAGGCTGGGCCGAGGGGCAACCCCCTTCCCAATGCATGAATTTCCTGCATCAGGCCTCTAGTCTATATAATAAAAGCCTAAATGACCATTATGGGAGGAACAACCAGAAAGATTGGTTGCTATGATGTGCACTGACCACCATGTGGCAGATGCTCAATTCAAGAGCTGCCCCCAGTGATCAGTGTGTTCCCACAGGGGTGGTGCCACTCAGCCACAAGCCAGGCTCATGGCTCACCAAGCTCAACAGAGGTGGCAGGAGCCTCTCACGCCTCCTCTGCAGGTGGGAGGTAAGGAGCGAGGAGTCCCAGACTGTGAGAGGGCACAGGCCGGGCTGAGAGACACCACCAGTGCAAAAATTTCATGCACCAGGCCTTCAGTTTAAATATATCACTGTATAAATTCTCAGAGTTCAAGTATTTTGATATCAGGACATCTGTTCAGCTAATCGTGTTTAAACTTGTTCACAACAAATGCAAAACTTGATTATATAAAAATTATTTTTACAAATGGTCAGCTTAAAGACGCTAGCTGAATACACTGTAAATATTTTCTTTATTAGAAACGACATACTCCTCTTTTATCAAGATTTTAATGTATGAAATCTGAATTCTGCCTGTGATATACATGACATCAATTTTTTAAAGTCAGAGTTGTGGCTAGACTTACTTTTAAATTCACAGTCTTAAGCAACTGAACCAGCTCTCTGTACCTTGAAAGTCTTTCCTCCTAACTACTATAACAGCCTGTATTAATTCCATCATAATATGGGCCATATTGCATTTTAATTATTAGTGTATAGGTCTCATCAGATTGGGGTTCCTTGAGAGCAGACTTTCATGTTCACTTTGCCTTGAAGTAAATAGCAAATTATTTACTAAATGATTAATGACAGAACACTACTTCTATTCAAATGGTATGTGTCCATATTATTGAGCATTAATTTCCAAATATTCTATAATTTGATTTAGAACCTTCAAATTTAAATAAGAAACTTATACCAAGGCTTTGACTTAGTTTGTGCTAAATCATTTTTTAAAATGTGTAGCTTTGGGACATTTTATTACAAAAAGCTGTTTTTATATAAGTGACTAACAACTTAAAATTCACCATACATTTACTTCATTTTTTAGCTTGACCGTCTAGTAAATCTTTAGCTTCATTGATTTTGGCTGCTATGTAAGGAGATCCTCCTATAGGGGAAAAAAAAAATGGGGTCTCAGTTTCTGTTTGATGAAAAGCTATTCTTGTTTCAAGGATCCCTATGCTTTATCTGAGAGATGCAATTAGCAGAAATAGTATTCCAAAAAATAATTATGATATTGCGACTGGATAACCACATATATGGGACTATATTTGACCAATGGGTAGTGAGATTTCACAAAAACAGCACCTTTTAAAGACATTTAAACTGATGAACAGAATTTCACAAAACCTATATAGACTTACATAACTTTGAAATAATGTAAGTTACCTACCAATACTGATGATTACAAGTCATAAATGAACAGAAATTTATTATACTGTTATTTTAAAACCTTGGTATTCTCAGAGGCTTCTGAGCTTTGTTGGAAAGGGCTTACTTTGCTTTAGATCCCTTTTTTTTTTTTGCCCTTCATATTTTTTCTTTTCCTGTTACTGTCCCTTTACAATGTTATATACAATCTTTTTCCTACTCATCTGCTGGAGCAGTGATTCTCAAAGTGTGGTCCTTAGACCAACAAGCATCAGCATCAATAAGGAGACTGGTAGAAATGTGAACTTATGGGCTTCACCCTAGACTACAGTCAGAAGCCCTCCAGTTAATACAAACTAAATTTCATAAAAGAGGCTTTGCAGTCAGTCAGATACCAAAAAATTGCAACTGTGTTTTAACTCAAAGCCTCTTAACGAAAGTCTTCTCCTTATGAAAGGAGTTGAGCACTATAATGTAGATTTTATGGTCTATATTTTGGCATTCCAAGGAATTACTTCAACATAGCTAAACCTTCTTAGAAGTGTATCAGAGACTGGTAAATATATCCTATAGGTTTCTAACTATGTAATCTCAAGTTCAAAGATCTAAAGAAATTTTTTAAAAAATTATACCTTTGGTTTCATTAATTGAAATTTCCTTTAAGAATGTAGTCCAAACCCCAGGAGAATTTGACTATTAGGAATCAAATTTTATCACAATTGCAGATCCTCAAAACATTGTTAATGCTTATCACTACTTCCAAATTCTAGTAATTATTAGATATCTACTCATCATGTATAAGTAAATTTTTCACTCAGAATTTATTATTTTAAGACAAAAGGATCCAGCCTGGGACAGTGCTCACACACAGATTTAGGCACTTCATTATAAGATAAGAATTAAGATATAAATTATCCCATTAATAATAATTACAAAGTCACTACAACATGCATATGAAGAGTTTAATGACTACTTACCCTTGTCTGGGTGATTTAACAGCATAATTCGTCGGTGAGCATCTCTTATTTTTCCTTTATTGGCAGTAGGGCTAATTTAGAAAGGAAAAGGTATTATTTCAGACTACTTCTGGGTCACAAAAAATTGTACATACTATAAAGGGCAAATACTGGTAAAGATACAAAACGGGAATAAGTCAACACAACAGTGTGAAACTCTGTTTAGGAACCTCTTCCCTATCTCACAAGATGAATATTTTGAATCGGAAGTAAAGAGTTCCTTAGGAAAATTAGAATTCTTAATAATTTAACAGAGCTTGATAATATTTTTTTTAACAGTCCTTTCATTGGAAAGAATGTTTAAGTATGTGGGAATGAAGGCAGAATTCCCCCATAAAAACTTATAGAGGACAACACTGAGTATTGTTATTATCTGTTGCACATTTATCTTTCAATGAATTAAAAAATGCTTATGTGCCAGTGTGCCTTCTCACTGGAATTTAGTAGGGAGTGTTTAGATGTTAAAATAGACATGATACAAATAATTCCTTCCTAATGAAGGAAGGTATTTCTTACATTACTAATAGCTCTAGAGTTGTAGAAAATATATAAATTATTATAAGTTATTTTACCTTACACCTAATATTAATGCTGCTTCTCGTTTTGTCATTTTGGGTTCAAACCCACCTCTGTAATAGCCACCACTGAAGGCCTGAAAGAGGAAATGCATTAATAAGAAAAGATTATTAGAATAAACTGAGAGTTGCTAAAAAAATGTCTGTAAATGTCCATAGAATTAGCAGGAAAACTAAGACATTTCCACATTTCTGTTAACTTGTATTTTAGCTTTATAAGTAGCAACAAATATTTTAATGATCATTAAATATCCTTTTTTTTCTTCTTTTTTTTTTCTTTCTACACAACCTAACCTGTCTTGAAAATAGAAGACAAAAAAAGTCAAAGTTTTTTTCTGGGAGTGAAGGGAAGATTCCAAAAGTTAGCCATGTTCTACATAAAAATTTCATCTCATAGTATGACTATGTTGTGGAACAAGTCCCTCAAGGGGATTTAGAGATCTTTAAGACAAATGGTTCAGATTAATATATATATATATATATATATATATATATATGGAGAAAAATCAGGCTATTAGGACTTCTGACCTTGTTATATAAGAAATATTTGTAAAGCCTACCATCATCCTCTTTACAATCATGATGCTCAGCAAGCTGTCACAGCCACATTCATTCTATCTGTGCCCACGGAAGGTACGATTGTTATATCCCATCTAGTCATCTTCTAGACTAAATCTAGTAAACTGCAGCGCTTCCCAAGTATGTTAGGGAGTGCCAGGACCGCACAGTAAAAATGGGTCAACCTTCAGAGCCCTGGATTCCTGAGTGTGTGATGCAAGGGGGCAGAGGGGATGTGGACAGACAATGCTGAAGTTAATAGTGTGCCAACCATAAAGTGACACTAACTTCCATGATGCCAGAATTGTTAACACCTCGGTCCCAATTCTGCTACACACAAAATTTGACTTTTTAGGGGGGGGGTAGCACCTACAAAGTTCAGAACTTCTAAACTCTCCTCGTAGAAAACAAAAGAGGGGACCCCAAAGTAATCACTTAGAACGTCATAGATATTTGGAAATGTACCCTCTTTAAATGCAATTCTAGTTTTTATCTACAAGCAGCAAAGAATTAGCAAAAATGTTTGGGAAGTCTTACAGATTTTGGTAGACTTTGAAAAACTTGTTTTACTTGAGGCTCCATATGCTTCATGGCTTGCAAAACGTAACGGCCTAAAAACAAAAGCAACAGAATAATTAGAAAGTCCTCAACCTCCCCTACGTCACGTCCATCCCCAGACCACAAACCAACCTGCAAATCCTGCAGCAGCAATGGTCAATCCAACTGCGACCACTGTACTGGCCTGGTGAGGGGAAGCAGAGCAAATATTTTACTTCTCTCATTCCCACCCTTCCCTATTCACACCTTCCCTATATCACCCTTCCCTATATCCCTATACTTCTCTCATTCCCACCCTTCCCTGTATCACACCCACACTCCCATCCCAACTCTTGACAAGCTTTGCTTCAACGGGAGAAACACACCTTTTAGGGTGAAAATACTCAGCCCAATAACCCTTTAAAACCACTACAACTCTTACATCCAAGGCATTGCGAAATGTCACCACGTTAGGGGGGAAAAAAAAAAAAAAAAAAGGAGCCAAAACCGGTTTGGCTCAGTGGATAGAGCATTGGCCTGCTGGCTGAAAGGTCCCAGGTTCGATTCCGGTCAAGGGCATGTACCTTGGTTGCGGGCACAGCCCTGGTAGGGGATGTGCAGGAGGCAGATGGTCGATGTTTCTCTCTCATAGATGTTTCTAACTCTCTATTCCTCTCTCTTCCTCTCTGTAAAAGGATGATTACCCTCGCTTTGAAAACCTCTCTCCCCTCAGAGCCCATGAAGTTACATTCAAGCTCAAAGCAAAAGGAAAACAAAGCTGCCGGCTGAGAAATTGTCTATGGGTGGTTCCTGTCTATTTCTCAAAAGGCGCTTCCACCAGGAGCCTGGCTTCCCCCCGCCCGCATCCCCGGCTGCGGACCAGAGCAGGCGCAGGGGGCCGCCAGGCCCAGGGGACAGAGCAGAGCGGAGCGAGTCCCGGGAGGACGTGTTGGGGAGAGAGAAGGATCCAATGCGTCCCCGCCGGAGCGGGGTGGGAAGGCGGCGGGCCGCGGAGGGGCCCAGGCTCCGGCGGGGCGAGCCCAGCTCTGCACCCCGGACAGGGACCCTCCGGGGCCGACCCCGGCCCGCGGCCGCACGAGGGACAGACGCCCCGCGCGCGGCTCCTCTCCCGGCCGCGGGCTGAGGCGAAGGTCAGGCCCGGGGCCGCCCGGGACCCGCCGGGCCGCACTCACCATGGCTCCGGCTCGGCTCCCCTGCCTCCGCCGAGAGCGCGGCTCATCCCAGCCCCGAAGGCCGCGGCCACGCGCTCGCCGCCGCCCCGGGACAGCAAGGGCACCGCCGGCGGGGACCAAAGGGCCACACGCGGGCAGCCGGAGCTCTCGGCAGCGGTACCGCGACCCGGGCCGGAAACTGTCGTAAAAGTGACCGCGGGCGGCAGGCAAGGTGGCTCAGCAGGGGGCAGGCGGGGAACGCGGCTTCCGATTGGTGGGTGGCAGGGAGGCTCCGCCTCCCTGGGCTCAGGGGCGGGGCCTCTTGGAGTTGGGGGTTTGCTCTCTGGCCCGGGGCGTTTGGGGATTCCCTCGGGAAGATAACGGCCTGGAGGAGCCTGAGGAAATGCTCTGCAGCTGTACTCTGAACTTTTGTTTTGGTTTGTTTCCTTATTGCATTACTTTTATTTTTTATTATTTATCAGACATTTTTTTCTTAAATATTTTATTGATTTTTTTTTTTTTATATATAGAGAGAGGAAGAGAGAGAGATAGAGAGTTAGAAACATCGATGAGAAACATCCATCAGCTGCCTCCTGCACAGCCCCTACTGGGGATGTGCCTGCAACCAATGTACATGCCCTTGATGGGAATCGAACCCGGGACCCTTCAGTCCGCAGGCCGACGCTCTACCAGAGCCAAACCGGTTTCGGCCAGAATTTTTTTTATATATATATTTACTGTTGAAAGTATTACAGATGTCCCCTTCGTGTTTGTATTTTTTTTCCATTAACCGCCCCCCCCCCCTCGCCTCTCCCAGGCCTTCTCCATTCTATGGTCTGTGTCCAAGGGTTATGCAAATATGCATATAAATTCTCTGGTTAATCACTCCCCTCCCTCCCCCTCACCTCGCCTTCCCTCTGAAATTCCTCAGTTAGTCCCATGCTTCTATGTCTCCAGTTCTATTTTATTTATCATATTTTTTTTCATTAGATTCTACATTCAGCTATTTTTTAAAGTTATTTTTATTGTTAAGAGTATTACAGATGTCCCCATTTCCTCCCCTTGCCCCCTTCCATCCTGCTTCCCTCCAAACTCCTTCACCGCACTATCGTCTGTGTCCATGAGCCATGCTCATATACATACCGTAGAAGTTCTTTGGGTAATCTCTTCCCTTCCCTTGTACCTCCTCCCCTCTGAGATCGTTCTGTCTCTTCCATATGTCCATGTCTCTGGACCTATTTTGTTCATTAGATTCCACATATAAATGAGATTATGCCATTTATTTTGTTTATAATTGTCAAGAACAATGTTATCTCTAAACATGTCATCATGATGCCAAATGAATAGGTAGTAACCCCGAATAGCAAACTGTAAGCTGTTCCAGAAAGCCAAAGGGTGTTTCAGAGGTTGCTGGATTTTATTTTATTTTGTTATTTCATTTTTTCATCACTAAAAATGATTTATTCAGAGGGAAAAAATGGATTGCAATTCAGAACTTGCAGACTTGGTGAGCCATGTGCAAATTCTCGTTCTTTTATTAAAATTTTTTATTAAGTGTGCGACTTGACAAAACCTTGTGTCAATGTTTGGGGTTTTATTTTGTGCAATGGGATTATCCCTTCAAAGACAGCTAATATTCTGACCATGGGATATCAAAATCCCACAACTAAAAAGTGCTACTTACAATTTCTATTCACAGCTCTCTCCCTCTCCTAAAATAAAAAACATGGTGTTAGTTTCATATATCCCTACATAAATGCTTGAGAAGAGAAAAACAATGGGAGTTTTACAAGGCAATCTTTGGATGAGCAAAACAACTTTGGAGTTGCTTCCCAAAGTATTAGAAATCTGTTTACACTGCAATGAAATTCTGCTTTGATGAGTGGGTTGGTTATTTGACAAATATGCAAATATATTGGCTTGTTTTACTCATCTGTAAAAAGATTTTGCATTTGTATCTCTAAGAGCTTTTTCAACCCTTAGATTTTTGTAAATGTAATTTACTGTCAACAAATGATTCAGCATTAAGACATTAGAGTTCAGTGTACATCTTCCTTTCTTGCCTCTCATTTATCTAGCTTTTACCCAACAACCACAAAAGAAATAATCAAGTGATGCATAAGACCTTGGACCAAATTGGCTTTCTAAAAAAAAAAAAAAAAAAAAAAAAAAATTATTATGTATTACACTTTTTTTTTTTTTTTTTTTTTTTTTTTTTTTTTTGTACTACAAACTATGGCATGCAGCTTGCTTGAGGAACAGATTACCATACAGAAGCCCAGCCTCAAGAAGCCTGGGGTGGGCCATGCAGGGGGCACATTAAATGGAGATAGCTCTCTTTTTTTGGAGGCAAATCAAACTAGATGTTCAACCTGGCTGTGTCACTTACTGGTTGTGTGAGCCAGACAAGTTATTTTTAACGCTGACTTTTCTCATTTGTAAAACAAGGGCAATGATGACTACCTCGCTGAATGTTTGTGAGGATAGAGATTAAATAAAAGTGTGTCCTGAACATAATTATACCTCAGTGTGTGGCTGTTGTTATGAGGAGGGAAGTCAGAATTCAGATGATTGTGCAGAGGTCTTTCCAATTCTCATGACACCTTGACTCGTGGATGTAAATCTGGTCTTCCCTTCCTTACCCACAAAACAAGGGACTAGTAGGCACAAGAGAAAGGAACCAACCACATCCGCTCAATTTTCCTCTCACATTTGTCAATCAGGTAAGTAAGTCACTTCTTGGGGAGGAATAAATGAGAAGCAAGAAGGCATAGCCAGAGTGTTCTTTCATTGTGGCTTTCAAGTGGTTTTTTTTTTTTTGTTTTTTTTTTTGATAATTGAACTGGCCTAATATTTTTATTGTAACTATGTTTCATATAGGCAGATATTACATCTTAGAATTAAAAATTCTAAAATTAAATATGTATAAACAGTTCCCTCAAATCCTAAGCCATGGTCAAGTAGTTTTTGATCATGATTATTTATAAGAAATGTATGTTACATAATGACTCAGAGAATGAATATATACTTGAACATACTCATAAACACACACACACACACACACACACACACACACACACACACAAATCCATATAAGTTACACATTAAGTTTAACATGTATTTAAGTGGAATTTAATTGAAAGTAATGTTTTTGAGACAACATTTTTCTTACTTCATGAAATGCATGCTGGTCTTTTCTATTTCTTAAAAAAAAAAAAAAATGCTGAGGAATCCATTAAATTCACAGCCCCTAATTGATCATGATCTGAAGTTTGGAAGTCATCTCTCCATAAAAATCTACACTTGGAAATGCGCTGCTAGGCAAGTTAGAGTTGGTATTGTTCCCTAAAAACTGTGTCGGCCATTGTGCTAAATGCTTTACGAATTGATGATTTCAGTTCACTCGGTGACAGTGATATCTATTTCTGTTTTGCAGACGATGACATTTTGTCAGGTATCCTGTTTTCTCTTCCAGTTCCCTTCTCTATGGATTTCCATTCTGTTCTGTGTCCCAGATGAGCCTGTGGAGCTAGGAGACTGGCCTTAGTGATCTCTCTGGTTTGTGCCTTGGGGTTCGTTTTGTCTGCGACCTGAAGATCAAAAGGCAGGAGGAGTGTGAGTTCATGGTCTTCGTTTCTCCATTTTTCTTTCTGGTGGTTGTCACTGAAGAATGCAATTCCTGGTGTGTGTGTGTGTGTGTGTGTGTGTGTGTGTGTGTGTGTGTGTGTTGTTGTGTGTGTGTGTGTGTGTGTGTGTGTGTTGTTGTTGGTGTGTGTGTGTGTGTGTGTGTGTGTGTGTTGTTGTTGTTGTTGTTGTTGCTGCTGCTGCTGCTGCTGTTGTTGTTCAGGTAATTACTACTACTCCTTGTTCCCTTAGGTCTAAGGATAGTAATGACTCCATTGGCACTCTCTGCCTTCTAGACACAGGACACTTGACCATCATTTGTTAGTTTCCCTCAGTCTTGTTCACCTTTATTAAATTCTCAGCTATTCCACTTGGATATGCCATCTGTTTCCAACATGGATTTTTGACTGTTGTAAGAGGCAACTGAAATAATTCAAGTAGGAGATGATGGTAGCAGTAGATGTGGAAAGAAATGGCAGGGCCCCTGATTATATTTTGAAGGAATAGCTGATAGAATTTGCTGATGGGTGAGATGTAGTGTGTGAGAGAAAGAAGGGACTCAAAAGTGACTCCCAAGCTATAACTTGAGTAGCTGGAAGGAGAGGATTGCTATTTAATGGGACTGGAAAGACTTAAAGAGAAAGTTAGAGGTGGGGACTTTTTCATGTTAAGTTTGAAATACCATCTTGATAGCTAAGCAATGTTTTCAAGTAGGCATTTGAATCTTCATGCATGGCATCAAGAGAGAAGTCTCAAGTCATAAGCTCATGGATCGTCTTATGAAATCACCCATTGCATGAGAGAGAAACAAGTGGGACAAGGCCTGTGTTTGGAGAATCTTCCGTATTTGGAGTTTGGGGATATGAGGAAAACCAAAAAATTAGACTGAAAAGGAGTGACAGGAACCAGGTGAGTGTGGTGAAAGAATAACCAACCGTTGATTGCTAGAGATCCTTGGTGATATTTACAAGTAAAGTTTCTGTGATGTGATGGAGTGGTCAAAAGAGGATGGGAGGAGCGAGGTGAAGATATGATCATAAGACATCTCTTCCAAGGAATTTTGCTGAAAAGGCAATTAGAGAAATAGGGCAGTGCCCAGAGGGAGAAGCAGTAGAAGAGGTGTGGTTTTTTTTTTTTTGTTTTTTTTTTAAGATGGAAGAAATAAAGCATGTTTATCTGCTAGAGCTGTGGTGGTCAAACTGCGGCTCGAGAGCCACATGCGGCTCTTTGGCCCCTTGAGTGTGGCTCTTCCACAAAATATCATGGCCTGGGGGAGTCTATTTTGAAGAAGTGGCATTAGAAGAAGTTTAAGTTTAAAAAATGTGGCTCTCAAAAGAAATTTCAGTCGTTGTACTGTTGATATTTGGCTCTGTTGACTAATGAGTTTGCCGACCACTGGGTTTAGAGGAATGACTTTATAGATAGTTTAACAAAAGTCAATGAATTATATAATTTAAGAATGAGAAGAAAATGTAGAGACCATTTCCCCGCTCAACACACACACCAACGGCTTCATTTTTTGAATGAGGGATTAGTTGATTTCTTAGAGTAGTTGGTTAACTTTTCTAAAGTCTTGACAGAGACCAGTTACAATAAGTTACCTTATTGTCTCCTTTCCAGATGTTTATGATGTCAGGGTCATAAAATGAGAGGGTTATAGAATTGCCTTTCCCTATATTTCCTCACCCCTCTTTTCAGGAATTAGCTCAGATCTATATTAATGTAGTCTAAATTCCTGACCAGCAGGCATTTAGCCCCGCCCACATAATGCTGTATTTAAAGCTAAATGGCACTCAATAAATATTTTCTTCCTTTCTCCTTCATTCCCCTCCTTTTATCCTCTTTCTTCCCTCCTTTCCTCTAATTATCCTGCCATGATCTGATCATCTGCCATTAGGATATCATCTTAGGGTTGGGGTATGAATATTCTTGGTAAGGAAGATACTAAGGTTGGATCAACAGACGCCTCTACGAAGTGTTTTAAGAAATCCTTTTGGAGTTACAATATAACTAGTAAAAGGAATACTTTAATTGGGGTGTAGAAAGGAGAGAAAAAAGAAGAGATTCAGAGCAAGAAGGACTGAGGACTCGCCTGGGTAGGAATACTATGAGGACCTGGGGCAGATGGGATGCTGGGAAACCAGAGGGGAAGGCCAGAAGTCCAGTTACTCTTTGCTCCAGTCAGCCTCCTGAACATCCATGTCAGGTGACCCCACCCCTGCCCTATGGCTATTATAAGATAATTTATAACTATTGCTCCTGTGAGTTTTCGCTTTCTTTTTCTCAACTTGTTTCATCTTTTTTCCCCCCTCACTGCATGTGTTTTATTCTGACTTCCTACTTTCCTTTCCAAGTATGATTTATTTAATCTGGAACATGTGAGTAGAAGGACAGAGAACTGCAATGAGTTTGACCAGAGTGACAGCACCCAGGAGGCATATACTTCTGGATAAACGCTCTCTTCTCTTCTAGGCTCTGAGGAAGGAAATTTGGGGCACTTGGGATTTCAGGGGAGACTTGGAAATTTGGGTAATGTAGGTGACATTTTCTCAATGGAGATTTCCCAACCACTCCTCATTTCATTCCATCTTTGTTTCTTTTCCCCTTGCCTTTCTCGGTTCGTTTCCCCCCTTCCCTAGCTAGGATTCCACTTGTAGGCAGCAGCTTTATGCATTCAATAAATCAAGCCCTTCCTGCTGAGCTGTCAGCAAATGGGACTGACCAACAGAACAGTTTGTGTAAGTGCATCTTATGCCTGGGCCAGGCAGACAAGCACAATTATTTGATTGCTGGAGATTGCCACTAAATGAGGGTGGAATAGTGGGCCTGAGACTTGTTGGTGAATATTATTAATAATATAGTGTCATGCATTAATAACATAGTGTCATGTGAAACAAAGCTACACTGGAGGGTCTGTCTGAAGTCCCATTTTAAATCACATTTTTCAGGGAGCTAAGAAGTAATAAAGCAAGGTGTCCTTAAGCACTTTGGGAGTTTCACTTCGACTTAGGCTAAAGTGAAGAGAATGCATATTGCTGTCCTGAGTTATTTGGAGGGCAGAATGAAGCATGGTAAGGAGGATACTAAGGCTGGATCAACAGACATCTCTACGAAGTGTTTCAAGAGATCCTTTTGGTGTTATAACTAGTTTAATTGGGCTGTAGAAAGGAGAGAAAAAAGAAGAGATTCAGAGCAAAAGGGACTGAGGACTAGCCTGGGTAGAGATACTATGAGGACCTGGGGTAGAGGGGAAGTAGATGGGATGCTGGGAAACCAGAGCGGAAGGCCGGAAGTCCAGTTACATTCAGAAACATCACATTACTATAGTGCTCTTTTGTGAAAAAAATCATCTTCATTCTCATCATTATCATCCTTGGGGAGAGGCTGTTGCAAAAACTCCATGAAATTCTTTCTGGGAACTGTGATGTCCTTAGTTAAGGCATGGTCAACTTTCTTTTTTTTTTAATTTATTTATTTTTTATTATTATTTTTTTATTATTATTTTTTTTATATTTATTTATTTATTTATTTATTTATTTTAATATATTTTATTGATTTTTTTTTTTGCCCCCCACCCTCCCTCCCACACATCCCCTCCCTCCCCAGAGTTTTGTGTCCATTGGTTATACTTATATGCATGTATAAAAGTCCTTCGGTTGATCTATTATCTCCCCCAGATCTTCCTCCCCTCCCCGCTGTAATTTGACAGTCTACTTGTTGATTTACTGTCTCTATATCTATCTTTTGGTTCATCAGTTTATAATGCTCTTTGTTATCCACAAATGAGTGAGGTCATGTGGTGTTTCTCTTTCATTGATTGGCTTATTTCACTCAGCATGATGTTCTCCAGTTCCATCCAGTTTGCTGCAAATGATGAGAATTCCTTATTTTTTATGGCCGCATAGTATTCCATTGTGTAGATGTACCAAAGTTTTTGGATCCAATCATCTGCTGACGGACACTTAGGCTGTTTCCAAATTCTGGCTATTGTAGATTGTGCTGCTATGAACATAGGGGTGCATATATCCTTTCTGATTGGTGTTTCTAGTTTCTTGGGATATATTCCTAGAAGTGGGATTACTGGGTCAAATGGGAGTTCCATTTTCAGTTTTTTGAGGAAACTCCACACTGTTCTCCACAGTGGTTGCACCAGTCTACATTCCCACCAGCAGTGCACGAGGGTTCCTTTTTCTCCGCAACCTCGCCAACACTTGTCGTTTGTTGATTTGTTGATGTTGGCCATTCTGACAGGTGTGAGATGGTACCGCATTGTTGTTTTGATTTGCATCTCTCGGACAATTAGTGACTTTGAGCATGTTTTCATGTGCCTTTTGGCCTTCCTTCTGTCTTCTTTTGAAAATGTTCTATTTAGGTCCATTGCCCATTTTTTAATTGGATTATTTATCTTCCTTTTATTTAGTTGTATAAGCTGTTTGTAGATGTTGGAGATTAAACCTTTATCAGTGGTATCATTTGCAAATATGTTCTCCCACACTGTGGGCTTTCTTGTTGTTTTGTTGATGGTTTCTTTTGCTGTAAAAAAGCTTTTTATTTTGATGTAGTCCCAGTTGTTTATTTTCTCTTTAGCTTCCATTGCCCTAGGGGTAGTATCAGTGAAGAAGTTCTTTTGGCATACGTCTGAGATTTTGCTGCCTGTGGATGCTTCTAGTATTTTTATGGTTTCCCGTCTGATGTTTAAGTCCTGTATCCATTTTGAGTTTATTTTTGTGAATGGTGAAAGTTGGTGATCTAGTTTCATTCTTTTGCATGTGTCTGTCCAATTTTCCCAACACCATTTATTGAAGAAACTGTCTTGACTCCATTGTATATTCGTGCCTCCTTTGTCAAATATTAGTTGAGCATAGTGATTTGGGTTGATATCTGGGTTCTTGATTCGATTCCATTGATCTATATGTCTGTTCTTGTGCCAGTACCAGGCTGTTTTGAGAACAGTGGCTTTGTAATATAGTTTGAAGTCTGGTATTGAGATCCCTCCTACTTTACTCTTCTTTCTCAGGATTGCTGTGGCTATTCGGGGTCTTTTATTGTTCCAAATGAACTTTTGGAGAGTTCTTTCTAGGTCGGTGAAATATGTCGTTGGTATTTTAATGGGGAGTGCATTGAACCTATAGATTGCTTTAGGAAGTATGGACATTTTGATGATGTTGATCCTACCAATCCATGAACATGGTATGTTCTTCCATCTCCTTACATCTTCCTCTATCTCTTTTTTCAGTGTCGTGTAGTTTTACCCATATAGGTCCTTTACTTCCTTAGTTAAAGTTATTCCTAGGTATCTTAATTTTTTTGGTGCGATGGTAAATGGAATTGCATTTTTAGTCTCTGTTTCTGCAGTTTCTCTGTTGGTGTATAGAAAAGCCATGGATTTCTTGGCATTAATTTTGTATCCTGCTACATTACCAAATTCATTTATTAAGTCAATTAGTTTTTTAATGGAGTCTTTTGGGTTTTTTATGTACAATATCATGTCATCGGCAAATAAGGATAACTTTACTTCTTCTTTTCCAATTTGGATGCCTTTTATTTCCTCCTCTTGTCTAATTGCAATGGCTAGTACTTCCAGTACTATGTCAAACAGGAGTGGCGAGAGTGGGCATCCCTGTCTTGTTCCTGTTCTTAGAGGGAATGGTTTTAGTTTTTGCCCATTGAGTATAATGTTGGCTGTGGGTTTATCATATATAGCTTTTATTATGTTGAGGTATGATCCTTGTACTCCCACCTTGTTAAGAGTTTTTATCAGAAAAGGGTGTTGGATTTTATCGAATGCTTTTTCTGCATCAATTGATATGACTATATGATTTTTATCTTTCAATTTGTTTATGTGATGTATCACGTTTATTGACTTGCGGATATTGTACCATCCTTGCATTCCTGGAATAAATCCTACTTGGTCGTGGTGTATGATCTTTGTGATGCTCTTCTGGAGTCGATTTGCTAGAATTTTGTTGAGGATTTTAGCATCTATGTTCATGAGGGATATTGGTCTGTAATTCTCTTTCATTGAGTTGTCTTTATCTGGTTTTGGTATTAGGGTGATGCTGGCTTCATAGAAGGAATTTGGAAGTGTTCCTTCCTC
Source organism: Pipistrellus hanaki (assembly GCF_964339955.1). NCBI lineage: Eukaryota > Metazoa > Chordata > Mammalia > Chiroptera > Vespertilionidae > Pipistrellus > Pipistrellus hanaki. The sequence continues at coordinate 36,523,707 of NC_140504.1, forward strand.
TTGGATTTTTTGGAATAGTCTGAGGAGGATAGTTTTTAGTTCTTCCTTGAATGTTTGGTAAAACTCTCCTGTGAAGCCATCTGGCCCTGGGCTTTTGTTTGCTGGAAGCTTTTTGATGACTGTTTCAATTTCTTCCCAAGTCACTGGTTTATTGAGATTTTTAGATTCTTCCTGATTGAGTTTTGGAAGATTATATTTTTCTAGGAATATGTCCATTTCCTCCAGGTTGTTCAGTTTGTTGGAGTAGAGTTGTTCATAGTATTTTGTAACAATCCGTTGTATTTCGGTGGGGTCTGTTGTTATTTCACCACTTTCATTTCTGATTTTGTTTATTTGGGTCCTCTCTCTTTGTTTCTTGGTTAGTCTGGCTAGAGGTCCATCTATCTTGTTTATCCTTTCAAAGAACCAGCTCTTGGTTTTGTTGATCTTATGTATTGTTTCTTTGGTCTCTATGTCGTTTATCTGTGCTCTGATTTTTGTTATTTCCTTCCTTCTACTTACACTGGGCTTTTCTTGTTGCTCTTTTTCTAACTCTTTGAGTTGTAGAGTTAGATCATTTGTTACACTTTTTTCTAGTTTTTTGCAATAGGCTTGTAAGGATATGAACTTCCCTCTCAAAACTGCTTTTGCTGTGTCCCATAGATTTTGGATTGTTGTGTTTTCATTGTCATTTGTTTCCAGGATGTTTTTAATTTCTTTCTTGATTTCTCTGGTAACCCAGTCCTTGTTTAATAGCATGCTGTTTAGTCTCCATGTGTTTGATTTCTTTGGATTATTTTTATTGTAGTTAATTTCCAGTTTTATGCCATTATGGTCTGAGAAGATGCTTGATATGATTTCTATCTTCTTGAATTTGAAGAGACTTTGCCTATGTCCCAAAATGTGGTCTATCTTTGAGAATGTCCCATGTGCATTTGAGAAGAATGTATATTCTGTGGCTTTGGGGTGGAATGTTCTGAAGATGTCAATTAATTCCATCTGGTCTAGTGAGTCATTTAGGATTGATATTTCTTTGCTGATTTTTTGTTTGGATGATTTGTCGAAGGGTGACAGTGGGGTATTAAAATCTCCTACTATGATTGTATTGCTGTTAATCTCTCCCTTAATGTCCTCCAGCAGTTTTTTTATGTATTTGGGTGCTCCCGTATTGGGTGCATATATATTTACCAGGGTTATTTCTTCTTGTTTGATTGCTCCCTTTAGTATTATGAAGTGGCCTTCATTGTCTCTTGTTATGTCCTTCACTCTGAGATCTAATTTGTCAGATATAAGTATTGCTACCCCAGCTTTCTTTTCATTTCCATTTGCCTGGAAAACCTTTTTCCATCCCTTCACCCTCAGTCTGTGTGCATCTCTTTTTCTGAGGTGGGTTTCTTGTAGACAGCAGATGTATGGGTCTTGTTTTCTTATCCAATCTGTTACCCTATGTCTTTTGATTGGAGCATTTAAACCATTTACATTTAATGTTATTAATGATAGGTACTCATTTGATGCCATTTTTATTCTATACCCCTGTGTTCCTTCTTCGCTTCCTATTTATTTATTTTTACAGTAGACCTTTGAGCATTTCTTGCATTGCTGGTTTGGTGGAGATAAATTCCTTTAGTCTTTTTTTGTCTGTGAAGCTCCTGATTTCCCCTTCAATTTTGATTGATAGTCTTGCTGGGTACAGTATTCTTGGATTCAGACCCTTTCTTTGCATGACTTTGTATATTTCATCCCATTCCCTTCTGGCCTGATAAGTTTCTGTTGAGAAATCAGTTGTTAGTCTGATGGGGGTTCCTTTATATGTAACTTTCTGTCTCTCTCTGGCTGCTTTTAAGATTCTAACTTTGTCATGGGTGTTTGCCAATTTAATTATAATATGTCTTGGCGTCGGTCTTCTGGGATCCATTTTGCTTGGGACTCTGCGAGCATCTTGGATTTGTGTGGGTTTTTTCTTCTCTATCTCAGGAAAATTTTCTGTCATTATTTCTTGAAATACATTTTCCATGTCTACCTCGGTTTTCTTTCCTTCCGGAACCCCTATTATTCGAATATTGTTTTGTTTTGCATTGTCCCAAAGCTCCCGTAGGCTCTCCTCCTGCTTTTTAATTTTTTTTTCTAGAAGCTGCTCTAATTGGGTATTTTTTTCCATCTTGTCTTCTAGCTCACTGATGCGATCCTCTGCTTCTTCTAGTCTGCTCTTGATGCTATCTATTGAGTTCTTCATAGTAGCGATGTCATTTTTCATTTCATCTTGAGTCATCTTCATTTCCTCTTGGGTTTTTTTCATTTCCTCTTGGGTCTTACTCAAATTGTCAAATTTGTCTTCCATTCTTTTTAGCCATCTTAAGATCGTTACTCTGAATTCTTGCTCTGGTAGGTTGCTTGCCTCTATATCGTTTACTTCCTTTTCTGGTGAAGCCTGCTTTTCTTTCATATGCGGGCTGTTTTTTGGTCTCCCCATGATCTATGATGTCTGGTTGTGTAGTTCTCTCTCTCCTTTTCGCTGAGCAGTGGGGCAATCCTGTGAGGGCAAGTGTTCGCGCCGCTTGGGATCCGCGTTCTCGGGGTCACAGATGCTTGGTGGTCGCTGCGGGTGTGGATATTCAGGCCTCTGACACGATCCTATCTTCCTCTCAAGATGGCGAGGTTTCCCCGTCCAAGCCGGTAGGTAGCTCCGGGCAGGGACACAGCCCGCGTGGGTGCTTCCCTGTGAGGGGCACCTCTGTCAGCAGCCCCCCAGCAGTTTCTTTTGGTGTTCGCTGTCTCCCAGCTTGCCAATAAACACTCACAGCACCAGACCCTCAGTTGCTTTCTCTTTCTGCTTCGGGAGAGGGCTCAGAATCCGCCCATCTATTCTTCCACCATCTTACCTCCTCCTCCATGGTCAACTTTCTTAGCCCACCTACCACCACTGACAACCCTTCCAGTCTCTACTTCTCCCTTCAAACACCGCAATCCTGCCAAATGTGATTTGTCACCATTGTTCACCTGTGCCCTTGGGCTTTTATTGAAATCATTACCTTCACTCTAAGGGCCCTTCCCTCTTCCCATCTCTGTCCCTCAGTTAAAGGCCTAGATCAAATGTACATTCCTCGAAGCCTTTTTTCTTCATCCGTTTGGAACAGGCATGCACAAACATTTTATGTAAAGGGCCCGATTGTAACAGTTTAGTCTTTGCAGGCCACAGATAGCTTCTGTATTCGTTGGTTTATCAAAATGTAAAAACTATCCTTAGCTTGTGGACTATTCAGAAACAGACCACAGGTGAATTTGGCTCATGGCTCATAGTTAGCTAATTTACGGTCTAATTTGTGATCTCTTCTTTATCTGAACTCCTGGGCAATTCTGTTACACATGCCACTTATTACATCCAGCCTTGTATGGAAATTATTGGTGTACAGGTATTTTCCATATTGGACTGAAGATTCCTGAGAGTAGAAATCATGTCTCGTGTCCTTTAGTTTACTCCCTACAACATCTATTATAGTATCTGAACATAGAAAGTGCTGAAAGGATATTTGTAAAGTGAATGAATAAATTAATTCTAATGTCTTCTAACTAGAACATAATTTTTTTTTTTTTAACCAACTTTCCCAAGCATTCATTTTGTTGATAGGTGGGTTTCCAATCCTTAATACGGCCAGGTGCACTCTAAGTACAACTAGTAATTAGATATGTAATATTGTTTTCATTTATTAAATCTTGTATCCATTGAACACTTATTATGTGCAAAGCTCTGAGAAAGCATCAATGGACAGCATAGACAGAAGCCTCAGCCCCTGTGGTGCTTTGCAGTCTAGGCTGGGGAGCATGATTTTAATGTGAGCTCTCCTGGTATGTCTTAACCTCACGTTCCTATTTTTCAGATCATTGACTTAATGATAATATTTGCCACTTGGTTTGCCAGGATACAAGAAAGAATAGAAACTATAATAGTAGAAGCCGACGTTTATTGTATGCCTTAGACAGTTATAGATATCCTTCTTAATATGTACAACCACATGCAGAATTTAATGAAGCAATTAACTGCATTTAGTTATTTTGTTGTCAATCTGGATAAGCTGGTGATCACAGCTGTCACTTAACTGTATTATAGGAGATAAACCAGTTGACTAGAGGCAATATCTTGATCGCAAGCTAAATTAAGCAACATCATTTAGAATAGGCATCTAGTGCTTAATTGGTGGTGATTTAAAAAAAAAAAGTAACTTAGCTGGTAAGTGAAACAGTAGGAAAAAAAAATAGAGATTTGATTAAAAGTCTGTTTTAAATCGTAAGCCTGATCTTTCCAATGTAATCAAAATAATGTTAGATCATGTTGAGTTTTATTCCTAGCACCTATTTGCACTGAAATGAACAATAGTGAAGCAAAAATATTAAAAAACAAACAAACAAGTACACATACAACTAGTTAAAAAAAATTAGGATATTTTATGGCAGTCTCCAAAGAAAATACCAAAAGAGTGTCTTTCTTATTTTCTGCCCCCACGTTAACACACAAAATTCTTAACTCTCCCAATTCTCCCCAGTGCCATTTGCTCAGCAGTTTTTCCTCTTGCCACCACACTTCAATCTATTTTTTTCTGTTCAAGTTACTCTCTGCCCATTTAAAATTTCCTGATTCTTTTTTATATCCTCTCTCTCCTGCAATGCACCCTGTGGGAAGGCACATTCTAAGATGGCCTCCCAAGATTCCCAGCCAGTGGTGCATGCTCCCGGTATGATTCTATCCCCTGTAGTGTAGGCTGGACCAGAGAGTATGGGTGGTGGGGAGTCCCCCTCTCCGCCCCCCCGCATCCACACACCCCCCCCCCCCCCGACTGGATAACATAATCTGGCAAAGGTGAGGATAAAGTCACTCTTGTGGTGATGTTACTTTATGTAAGATACCATCAGAGCAGACTGGAGTGAGATTCTCCTGCTTGCTTTAAGAAGTAAGTTGCCATGTTTTATTTTATTTTTATTTGTATTTATTTTTATTTTTAAAATTTCTCTATTGATTAAGGTATTACATATTTGTCCTCAACCCCCCATTCCAATCCCCCACCACTAGTTAGGCTCATATGTATGCACAAAAGTCCTTTGGTTGATCTCTCCCTTTTATCCCACCCTCCCAACAGTCTGACCCATGGCTCCTTATCTCTGGGTCTGTTCTTGTTCATCAGTCTATATGTTGTTCACCATTTCCCCTAGATGAGTGAGATCATGTTCTACTGGAAATATAAGAATAAAAAATGAGACAAGCAATAATGGTTATGCTGAGAGGCATATGAATCAGTCTGTAGTGAGCTTCTTTCTGGGCCACCAATTCTTTTGAGACCCAATTTCAATGTCAAACAGTTCCTTATGTGTACATGTCAGCAATGATATTTCAGTTCTGGATGGTGGACAAATTGTGGTGATGCAGGTTCACCCCTCTCTGGTTTGGTCCTGGGCATCCTGCAGTGATACACAGCTGCTGACTGCTATTATGGCAAGGCGTTGTCAGCATCTTCCATCTCTGGACTGTTTCTCTTCTGTCTTCCTGGTTGGAATAGTCCAGTTAATTCCTCTCTGTTGCCAGAATCCACATGTTCTCAGAGTTGTTTTCTGAAAATATACAAACATATTCTTGACCAAAAGTTATTCTTGACCAAAAGGATCCCAAATTTGACTTGGGATCCTTTTTCATGTTTTGTCCAATAAGTTGCCATGTTTTAAAAGACTGTGACCTGGACATGAGCGTGGCCTCACGGAGCTGAGAACAACCTCTAGGAGCTGACAGCCAGTAAGAATGTGGGACATTAGTTCTACAACTGCGAGCACCGAATTCCGCCAGCAACTTTAGTGAGCTTGGAAGAGGCCCCCAGCCTCCGATGCGAATGCAGCTCTGGCTGCCACCTTGATTTCAGACTTCTGAGACCCTGAGCAGAGTGCTCAGTTACAGTGTGCCTAGACTTCTGAGCTAGTGAGGTAATGTGCTTTTTTAAAATTTTTTTTAAGCCAATACATTTGTGTTAATCTATTACACAGCAATAGAAAACAAATGCATGGATCTTAATTTGGGTTGTGTGATAAGGTCAGGAAATACCTGGGGGAAAGGGAAGGGTGTGTTTATATTTCTGTTCCATGCATTTTATGTTTGTACTTGTTATATCAGCATTCTAATCTTTTTTTCCTCCTCCACTACAATACACAAACTGTACACCTGAAGAATGTGGCATCCTTCTATCACAAGTGTCTCCTCATATCTATGGATCTCCAGGGGTCAGGCTAAGGCTTTTGTAGTTTGGCTAGAATATGCTTTAGGTTGAAAACTACTGCATTATAATATTTTAGGAACTGCTAAAACAGTCTGGAATAGATCATACATTGACTTTTATTTCAATGTGCTAGAAATTTGAAGTCACCTAAAGTCCGAGACCAGTAGTCTCTTTTTCTTCCTGATAAAATTTAGTGCTAAACATTACCTAGTCATGACCTTCCCTGCTCCTGTCGCCTACCTAAAGGGGTTCTTCAATCATCAAATCTATTCTGGGCTTCTAGGAAAGTTGTTATGGCTTTGTTGGTAATTATAGGTAGATGGTGGGGAGGAGGGATACCTCTAAGCATCCACCGACACAATGGTCTACTATTTGAGCGAGTTGCTGAGGTGGTGAAAGCATTATGGCTCCTTTTATTGAATTTTCTTAGAGAAGGAAAAAAAAAAGTGCAGACTGCCCTAACTGGTTTGGCTCAGTGGATAGAGTGTCGCTTGTGGACTGAAAGGTCCCAGGTTCGATTCTGGTCAAGGCATGTACCTTGATTGTGGGCACATCCCCAATAGGAGGCAGCTGATCGATGTGTTTCTCTCTCATTGATGTTTCTAACTATCCCTCTCCCTTCCTTTCTGTAAAAAAATCAATAAAATATATATTTTTAAAAATGCAGAATAAGATATCCTATATAATAAAAGCTCAGTGACTGAACAGCAAAACAACCAGGTCGACCAGTCGCCATGACACTCACTGACCAGGGAGCAGATGCTCAATGTAGGAGCTGCCCCTGGTGGTCAGTGTGCTCCCACAGTGGAAATGCTGCCATGCTGACCCTAATGAGCGGCTACTCCCACAGAGGGCTGATCGCTGCAGGCCATCCCCCATCAGTGCACGAATCCCGTGCACTGGACCCTCCTCCTCTATCTCATTGAAGGCATAAAGAGGTGTGTTTCTCGTCCTCCCTTTTCTGTCAGTGTTCACGTAGATAATTTACGTTGATTTCTTAATGTTAACACAGTTTTGCATTCTTCAACTGGATGATAACATTTATTTTTATGTATTGCTGGATTGGATTTGATATTTTATTTAGGATTTATAACTATGTTCCCTCATGACATCAACCTGGAATGTGCATTTCTCTTCATGTCATTTTCAGGTATTGATGTCAAAGTTATATTGTCCTCATAAAATGAATTGGGGAAGATAGTAGGCTAGGAAATTGCTTTCCAAGTGACATTCATACCCTAATCTCTGGATTCTATTAATGTTACCTTATTTGGAGAAAGTCTTTGTAGATATGGTTAAGTTAAGGGCCTTGTGGGGAAATTATCAGATGTGTTTTTATAAGAGGGAAACAGAAAGATATTCCACAGAGAAGAAGAGAAGGCAATGTAAGATGGGGACAGAGATTGTAGTGATGCAGTACAAGCCAAGGAATGCCAGCTGTCCCCAGAAGCTGGAATAGTCACAAACAGATTCTCTCCAAAAGCTTCAGAGGGAGTGTAGCCCATGTATACAATTTTAGATGGTTACATAAAAGTAAAGAAACAATATTTTGCTTCATCAGTTAACAATATAATGATCATGTATTAGCCTTACATCTGCCATATATCCTGAAAAGATTTTTCTAATTTGTAGATATGCCATAAAAGTCTTAAATATTTTCAAAGGCTGCATAATGTTGTTCATTTATTTTTTCTACTAGAGGCCCGGTGCGTGACATTCATGCACTGGGGGGAGTCTCTCAGCTGGCCTGTGCCCTATCCCAGTCCGGGACCTCTCAGGGGATGTCCGCCTGCAAAGGAGGTGGGAGAGGCTCCTGCCACTGCCACTGCGCTCGCCAGCTGTGAGCCCAGCTTCTGGTTGAGCGACACTCCCGCTGTGGGAGCGCACTGAACATCAGGGGACAGCTCCTGACTTGAGCGTCTGCCCCCTGATGGTCAGTACGCATCATAGCGACTGGTCATTCTGCAGTTCGGTTGATCTGCATATTTTAGGGTTTTATTATATAGGATTGTTGTCAGTATTATAGATGTCTCCCAATTATCCCCTTTTTTCTCTCTTCCACCAAACTCCCACCCCACCCAGGCCTTCCCCACACTGTTGTTTTTATTCATGGATTATGCATATGTACATGTATGATCTTTAGTTAATCTATTCTCCTCTCCTCCACATTTCTCCCCACTGAGATCTGTTATTCTCTAGCATGCTTCTATGTCTTCAGCCCTATTTTGTTTGTCAGTTTATTTTTTATGGCTGCATAGTATTCCACTGTGTAAATGTTCCATTGCTTTTTTTATCCCTAATCTAGTGATGGCCACTTGGGCTGTTTACTAGTATAGATCTAAGCTATTGTAAATAACACTGCTATGAACCTAGGGCTTCATATATTCTTTCTGATTGGTGTTTCGGGATTCTTGGAATACATTCCCAGAAGTGGGATTGCTGGGTCAAATGGCAGTTCCATTTTTCATTGTTTGAAAAATCTCTATACTATTTTCCACACTGGCTGTACCAGTCTGCATTCCCACCAGCAATACACTAGGGTTCCCTTTCCTCTGCATCCTTGTCAACACTTATTGTTTGTTGATTTATGGATAGTAGCCATTCTGACAGGTATGAGGCAATACCTTATTATAGTTTTAATTTGTATCTCTCTGATGATTAGTGATGTTGACTATTTTTTATGTCTGTTGGCCATCTGTATGTCCTCTTTGGAGGAGTGTCTATTCAGGTCCTTTGCCCATTTTTAAATCGGATTTGTTTGTCTTCCTGGTGTTGTGTTGTATAAGTTCTTTGTATATTTTGGAAATTCAGCCCTTATCAGATGTATCATTCATTAACAAATATGTTCTCCCATTGAGTAGGTTCCCTTTTCATTTTGTTGATGGTTTCTTTTGTTGTGTAGAAGCTTTTTAGTTTGATATAGTCCCATTTATTTATTTTTTCATTTATTTCCCTGCCCTAGGAGATGTATCAGAGAAAATACTGCTACGTGGGATGTCTGAGATATTATTGGCTATGTTTTCTCCTAGGATTTTTTATGGTTTCACAACTTTACATTAAGTCTTTTATCCATTTTGAGTTTATTTTTGTGTATGGTGTAAGTTTCATTTCTTTTGCGTGTACTTGTCCAATTTCCCCAACACTACTGAAGAGACTATCTTTACTTCATTATATACTCTTACCTCCTTTGTCAAATATTAATTGAGTTTATTGGCATGGGTTGATTTCTGGGGTCTCTGTATTGTTCCATTGGTCTATATGCCTGTTTTTGTTCCAGTACCAGGCTGTTTTGATTATAATGGCTTTGTAGTATAGTTTGATATCTGGTATTATGATCCTTCCAACTTTGTTCTTTCTCAAGATTGCTGTGGCTATTTGGGGTCTTTTTTGGTCCCATAAAATTTTTTGAATATTTGTTCTAGATATGTGAAATATGCCTTTGCTCTTTTAATAGAGATTGTGTTGAATCTGTAGATTGCTTTGGGTAGTATGGACATTTTTTAAAATTATTTTTTAAAATAAATATTTATTGTTCATATTATTACAATTGTTCCTCATTCCCCCCGCCTCCATTGCTCCCCTCCACCAGGTTCCCACCCCACCCTCTGCCCTTTCCCCATCCACCATTGTCCTCATCCATAGGCGCACAGTTTATGTTCAGTCTCTTCCTGCACCCCCCACTCCTCTTTTCCCCTAGAATCGTCAGTTCACTCCCCTTCCATACCTCTGATTCTATTATATTCAACAGTTAATATTGTTCATCAGATTTTTTAATTCCCTTGGTTTTTAGATTCACTTGTTGATAGTTATGTATTTGTTGTTAATAATTTTTATCTTTATTTTCTTCCTCTTCCTAGAGAACCCCCTTCAGTAATTCATATAATTCTGGTTTGGTGGTGATAAACTCCTTTAACATTTTTTTTATTAGTGAATATCTTTATCTGGCCTTTGATTCTGAGTAATAGCTTTGCTGGGTAGATTATCTTTGGCTGTAGGTTCTTACTATTCATCACCTTGAATATTTCTTGCCATTCCAGTCTGGCCTGCATGGTTTCTGTTGAGAAATAAGCTGACAATCATATGGGTGCTCCTTTATAGGTAACTACCTGCTTTTCTCTTGCTGCTTTTAATATTCTCTCTTTGTCTTTTGCTCTTGGAATTTTAATTATGATGTGGTCTTTTTGGATTCCTTTTGTTTGGGGTTCTGTGCACTTCCTGGACTTGTAAGTCTAATTCTTTCACCAGGTGGAAGTTTTCTGTCACTATTTCTTTCATTATGTTTTCAATATCTTTCTCTCTCTCTTCTTCCGGGACCCCATAATTCTGATGTTGGTTCGCTTGAAGTACTCCCAGAGGTTTCTTAAATTATCTTCAACTTTCTGGATTCTCTTGTATTCTTGCTTCTGTGGAGGAGTGTCTTCTGGCTCTATGTTCCAAATCTTTGACTTGATTCTTGCGATCTTCCATTTTGTTTTTAGGACTCTGTATAATATTTTTTTATTTCAGACAATTTATTTCTAGTTGATCTCTTATTATTTCTAGTTGATCCCTTTTCATATCCTCATAGGTCTCATTTATTTTATCGGCCTTTTCTAGGAAATTCTTGAAAAACCTTATAACCGTGGTTTTGAACTCTATATCCAGTCGCTTTTTGTCCTCCATTTCTTTCGTTTGTGATCTGTCTCCTTGTCTTGGCATTTTCACAGCTTCCCTGAGTTGGTAACCTTAAAAGTCTCTGTGTTCAGCTTGGATGGGGCGGAGTTTCAGGGTGGAGCCTACAGGCTTGGCTTCTGCCAGCCCCGCCCTATGAGGCTCCTAAGTCTCAGTGTTCCTCAGGGTCCTTTGGTACTCACTGCAAGCACCTCTGAGAGAAAGGTACCCTCAAGTTTCGCCCGCTACAAAACAGTCTAGGCTCTCCCCCAATGAGCCCGGAACTGGGGTTCAGTTCAGTTGGAACTGGAGTTCAGAGCAGTCTGGAGCTTTTGTCTCCTTCCCGCTAGGGCAATCAGTGGCACAGTCAACCATCCGTTCTCTGCTCGCAATGGGCGCGCCTCTGAGACTTCCTTTCTCTGCTCCCCTGAGTTTCTGCCTTACAGCCCAGGATTCCTCTGTATGAGCCTGGGTCCCCAGGGTCTGGCCTAGAACTGGGGTTCAGTGCAGTTGGAACTGGGGCTCAGCACAGTCGGAACTGAGGCTTAGCACAGTCTGGAGCTTTTGTCTTCTTCCCACTAGGGCAATTTAGCAGCAGAGTCAACGGTCTGTCCTCTGCGTGCAATGTGTGCGCCTCTGGGACTGCCTTTTACCGCTCCCCTGAGTTTCTGCCTCACAGCCCAGACTCCCTCCTTATGTGTCTGGGTCCCCAGGGTCTTGCCTAGAACTGGGGTTCAGTGCTGTCAGAACTGGGTTTCAGCACAGTCTGGAGCTTTTTTCTCCTTCCTACTAGGGAACGCTAGCCAGGCACTCAGCCTCCCCCTCCTCTCCGGCTCCATCCTCTCCGCGTGCACAACCTTAGGCTTTTACAGCTCCTCTGATTTTCCTTCTGGTTTTCTCTTTCCTTCTCGTTGTAGAATTTCCAGTCAGTAGACTTTCCTGTAGTTCTGGGTAATGTCCATTTTGTATTTTAGTTGTATTTTATTGAAATTGTTGTGTGAGGCTGCAGTTAGGTGTTTACCTATGCCGCCATCTTGGTTTCTGATCTAGTATGGATATTTAAAATATTTTTTAATATTTTAAAATTGATATTAGAGAGGAAGGAAGGGAGAGGAAAAGATAGGTAGAAACACCAATGATGAGAGAAAATGATTGATTGGCTGTCTCCTGCATATCCCCTACTGAGGATCAAGCCTACAACCCAGGCATATGTCCTGCCTGGGAATTGAACTCAACCACTGAGCAGTGCCCATTGTCCAGTAGGGATATTTTATTTATTTATTTCTTAAATATATTTTATTGATTTTTTACAGAGAGGAGGATAGAGGGATAGAGAGCTAGAAACGTCGATGAGAGAGAAACATCAACTAGCTGCCTCTTGCACACCCCCTACCGGGGATGTGCCTGTAACCAATGTACATGCCCTTGACTGGAATCGAACCTGGGACCTTTCAGTCTGTAGACCAATGCTCTACCACTGAGCCAAATCGGTTTCGGCCAGTAGGGACATTTTAATGATGTTAATTCTTCTATTTCCATGAACATGATATTTTCTTTCACTTGTTTGTATCAATGTCCTATAGTTTTCTGAGTACAAGTCTTCTACCTCCTTGGTTAAGTTTATTCCCAAGTGTCTTATTTTTTGTTGTTGCAGTGGTAAATGGGATTGTTTTTTTGTTTTTTTTTTTGTTTTCTTTTTCTGAGAGTTCATTATCGATGTATAAAAATGCCATTAATTCCTGGATGTTAATTTTGCATCCTGTTTCTTTAACAAATTTATTTATTTATTTATTCATTTATTTATTTTAAAATATATTTTATTGATTTTTCACAGAGAGGAAGAGAGAGCGATAGAGAGCCAGAAACATTGATGAGAGAGAATCATCGATCAGCTGCCTCTTGCACACCCCCTACTGGGGATGTGCCCGCAACCAAGGCACATGCCCTTGACCGGAATCGAACCCGGAACCTCTCAGTCCACAGGCTGATGCTCTATCCATTGAGCCAAACTGGTTTTGGCTAACAAAGTTATTTATTAAATCTAGCAGTTTTGGGTGGAATATTTAGGGTTTCTTATGTACAATATCATGTCATCTGCGAATAATGCCAGTTTTACTTCCTCTTTTTGGATGCTTTTTTATTTCTTCTTCTTGTCTGATCTTTGTGCCTAGTATTTCCAGTACTACGTTGAATAAGAGTGGTGAAAGTGGACTTCCCGGTGTTGTTCCTGATCTTAAGGTAAGTGCTTTTAGTTTTTGCCATCCCTTTTGTTTTGAATTCTCTGAAAGTATGTGAAATGTTTATCTATTTCTTCCTAAAATGTTTGATAGAATTCACTAGTATCTCTGAATTGGAGTTTTCTTTTTAGGAAAGTTTTAATTATATATTTAATTACTTTAATAGTTACAGGAATGCCAATTTTGTTGTTGTTGTTTCTCCTTGGTAATGTGTATTTTTCCCTTTAATTTAAATTTCCAAAAGTAATTTCATAAAGTTATTTATTTTTAATCCTTACCTGAGGACATGATTATTGATTTTAGAGAGAGAGAGAGAGAGAGTGTCAGGGAGAGGGAGAGACAGAGAAACAAGGGTCCCTCCCATACGTACCCCAACTGGGCATCAAACCTGCAACTTATGTATGTGCCCTTACTGGGAATTGAGCCTGCAAACTTTGTATGGACAGCAATCCAAGCAACTGAGCCACCCAATCAGGCTGTCATAAAGTTATTTAAATATTCTCTTAATATCTTTAAAATATATTTTTAAAATTATTTCAGAGAGGGAGAGGGAGATAGAAACATCAATGAAAGAGAATCATTGATTGGCTTCCTCTTGCATGCCTCCTATTTGGGATCAAGCCCACAACCCAGGCATGTGCCCTTGACTGGGATTAAACCAGGGACCTTTTAGCCCACAGGTTGATACTCTATCCACTGAGCCAAAACAGGCCACAATCTCTTGATACCTAATCTTTCTAAACAGAGTCTCAGTGATATTCAGCTCCTGGGCTATTTAGTCTCTCTTATCTTGTCCCTCCACCCCCCACATCTAATTGGCCATGGCATTTTGCCAGTTGTAGGTTTTCATTTTCTTCCTTTTTCTTAATTCTTGCTGGTATTGCCTTGTGTAGACTCTCATTAACTTTTGATTGGGTCATTAGAGTAACTTCCAACTTGGTCACTGCCAGGGGTCTTTCCCAGCATCTTGAAGGGTTCAGGAATCTGGATAAGGGGGCTACTGTAAATGATTAAAGAGTCTAGAGATGAAACTTAATTTTGGGAGGCATTTTGGGGAGCGAGAGAAGACTTAGCTAAAGGGACCTAGTTCTCCTGTCTCTCTGGACCCCTTGCTTTTTATTAACACAAATTGTCCTAAGGCAAGGTAGATATACATATCAAAGGCTAGGGTATAGTGTATGGAATTCATTGTCAGATTGGAAGAATTTGCCTTTAGCTGTTCAGGTGTTTGACCAGGAGGAGGCAATAACATGTAGATTGAAATGCCCTCAGCTCTCTGTCAGCAAACAATCATTTATGCATCCTTTTCAGGTTTGGGGAAATACCCTCAGCCATTCCAGATTATTCAGCCCTGCTGACATACTGGAATTAGCTTCTGGCAGGTAACCTAGGCCCATGGTTGGCAAACTGCGGCTCACGAGCCACATGCCAAAGGAGTGTGGAAGAGACTGTGATGAGAGGACAGGGTAGAGCACGAGATATTGAGGAAATTATTCTGGGCTATGCCTGTTGCAACTCACTAGGAAACTTCCAGAAATTATACTGGGTTGGCAGAAGCAAGAGCAACACTTTTAACTTCCAGGTAGTAGGTCACTGGGGCTCATATTGTAATAATTTATAGAATAATCTCTGATAATAAGAGCAGGCTGATGACTTACGGGTTATTTTTAAGTATATAATTTTGAATTACTCTGGATCTCTTAAAAATGGCTATAGCCCTAGCTCTGTGGTTGGCAAACTGCGGTTCGAGAGCCACATGCAGCTCTTTGGCCCCTTGAGTGTGGCTCTTCCACAAAATACCACGGCCTGGGCGAGTCTATTTTGAACAAGTGGCGGTAGAAGAAGTTTAAGTTTAAAAAATTTGGCTCTCAAAAGAAATTTTAATCGTACTGTTGATACTTGGCTCTGTTGACTAATGAGTTTGCCGACCACTGCCCTAGCTGGTTGGCTCAGCAGATAGAGTGATGGCCTGCGGACTGAAGAGTCCTCGGTTTGATTCCAGTTAGAGGCACATGCCTGGGTTGTGGGCTTCATCTCCAGTAGGGGACATGCAAGAGGCAGCTGATCAATGATTCTCTCTCATCATTGATGTTTCTATCTCTCCCTCTCCCCTCCTTTCTGAAATAACTTAAAAAATATTTTTTAAAAATGGCTATAGATTCATTATGGCTTATAATCAGAAATTGTTTGTTTACAAATAAACTATTGTTAGCTGATATTTTAGTAAGGAAAAAAGCCAATTCAAATCCCTCTCCCCTTTTGGTAGGATATAAAAATAAATTATAACAAAAAAATAATTACAACAAGGTATAGAGAACATATAATCTCTGCCAATTATAACATCTGGTTTATCCTGAGGTCACCCTTCATTAAATGTATTTTCTCTTGAATATAAATCATGTTTTGCTTTGTTTTCTCCTTTTTCTTTATATGTTAAGTAATTTTGAATTGTTTCCTGGGCATTGAGAAAAATACATTGTCAATACTCTGGATTTAGTTTTTGTCTTACAATTTTTAAATTTTATTTTACCTTTGGATTCTCTTTAACCATTTTGTCCACCTTTAATCCCCTACCTCTATGGCAACCAACAATCTGTACTCTAAATCTATGCATTTAAAAAAATTATTTTACTTTATTTTAATTTCACAAATAAGAGAAATCATATGATATTTGTCTTTCTCTGTCTGACTAATTTTACTAGCATAATGACCTTGAGGTCCATCCATGTTGTCACAAATGGCAGAATTTCATTTTTTTATGGTTTAATAATACTCCATTTGTATGAATACCACAATTTTTTGCCTTCATTAATTGGTGGACCCTTGGGTGGTTACCACATCTTGGCTATTGTAAAGAGTGCTACAAGGAACATTGTAGTCATGTATCTATCTTTTTGAGTTATTTTTTGTTGTTGTTTTCTTCAGATAAATACCCAGAAGTGAAATTGCTTGAAAGATTTGGGAACAGGGGAACTTGTTGGTTCCCTTGTGTGTCAAGTCATGGAGATCATATTTCCCTATCCAAAACATTGGGACTCCTGATTCTCATAATGGGAGAGAAAATTGAGATTGAGACCATTCTACCAAATCTAGGGTATATGATACACCGTATGTTATCTACAAGAATAGGCCTAAGATACCTAGCGAAGAAAGCCAGGGCAGAAAATGTTTTCTACTGGCTGACCTGATTCTGGAGAGGAACCCTTATGGGAAAGGATTGATGCTGGGTAAGTATTTAGAACAACTTCAGCAATAAACTAGAGGATTTGGGTTCAGTTTGGGTCTTGATTGAATTGAATTGATTAGAATATCTACAGGAAGTCCACAGCTTCCAGTGTACCTTTTTGAAACTCGTGACTAGTATAAACTTTGTTTTCAACCTGTTTGCTAAAACCTTCAAAGCAAACAAAATGAATCTTTTGATTATGTTTCTAACTGAATTACCATCTGCTATTTGGAAATCATAGTTTTGAAATTTACATTTAAATATAAATTGTGCACTATCACACTGATTGGTCTGAGTCTAGGACAAGGAGATGAGAATGATTCTTATAGTTTGGTCTTATTATTCATTCCAATGCTTCATCTATTACATGGGATCCCAAGTGTATCTTAAAAACCCTGGTTGATGTACAGAGGCTTCAGCTGCTTACTATTCTTTCCTCAGCTCCTCATATTTGCAGCACCTCTCATTTATTTAAGACACAGTTTTAATTTTCAAGGCCGCAGCGGCTTCTCTGTGCTCTCTTAAAGGAAAACTGCCAAGCTTGATAGGTTCAAATTTGACTTTTCTTCCTAAGTGCATTTATGCATTGCCAAGATCTTCCTGCTTCCTTACATGCTTTTGATTTTAATGGTTGATGCACTGCCATTGACTCAAGGACTACGTAATTATAATAATGTCAGCCCTCAAATCTGATTGTATAAATCCAGAACAGTATGCTGCTTTTCTTTGTACTTAAAGAATGTAACAAGACCAGTGCCCAAGACTCAATTTAAGAACAATAGGCTGTTGAGTTAAAGCATCATTATCATTAAGAGGTATTTTTATAATGCGTGGCATTTTTCAGGGGATGCAATAACTAGATCTAGATTCTCAGCCTACTCTTACCATGACTTATTAGGTGACCTTGGCCAAGTCACCATAATGCCTCTGAGTTTCCTCATTTATGAAATGAGGGGTTGGACTGGCTGTTTTTCCAGGTTATTTAAGATTCTTACCTTTATGATTAATAGAATTATTATGCTGAATACTTTTCAAGGTAATTCCACATTTATGCATGAAAACGGAATCACAGTGGTTCCATAAAACTCAGGATTATACAGTATTTTACCAAATGGATTTGAATTCCTAATATTTGATCCACATTTACATTACTTTATTCATTTTATTTTGTTTTTATTGATTTTATTTTTTTTTAATTGAAGTTATTGCAGTGACGTTGGTTAATAATATTATATAGGTTTCAGGTATACAGTTGTACATCTGTATATTGCATTGTGTGTTTGCCACCCCAAGTAATGTCTCCTCCCATTACCATTTATACCCTCTTTACCCGCCCCTGTTCCCTCCCACACTCCCCTTCCCTCTGGGAATCACAATACTGTGATATGTGTCTATGAGTCTTTCTTTTTTTCCTTTGTATAATCCCTTCACCCTTCTTTTTCAGCTCCCAATCCCCTCCCTTCTGACAGCTGTCAGTCTGTTCTTGGTATCCGTGAGTCTAAATTTTGTTACTTTATTTTGTTTATTTGATTTCACACATAAGTGAAATCATATGGTACTTTGTTGGTTTTAAAACATCAATAATATAAAGACCATGTAGGGAGGAGAAAGTATTTTAGACTCTTATTGTTGGCTTAAATTATTTATTGTAAATTACCTATATATTTAAGAACATAAAATTAAGCATACATTTCTAGTGCTTGTAAATTCTATAGAATGGAGGGAAATCAATAAATTAAATATAAACAAAAACTAACATTTAATTTTAAAAAACTGGATAATGTTGTTTTGCTGAAACCAAATAAGCTATTGGATGTCTCATTTGATTCTGTCTGTTATGGGGTGGGTGTGTTTCTTTGGATTTGGAATACCTAGTTAATAGTGCCATGTCATGACTTAACACTTTAACCAATTTCCTTTATTCATTTATACAGCAAACTGGAATGTCATTTGGACTCCACTAAGTATAAATATATAATTTACTCTATCTTTTCCTTTTTCTCTTTAGCTTTTAACAATTAAATCAGTAAAACTCAGTGCCGTGTGAATTTAAGACAACCATGGGCATTAAAGTCATGTTGCAGAAATTAGTTATTTATTTGTTTTTCTACAAGGTGCTTTTATGTGGCAAGGCAGATACTCCTATGTGCCAGGCTCTGTTCTAGATAGCGGGAGTACAGCAGTAAATGCAGAAGAAAAAGGCTCTGCCCTCACAGAAATTACATTGGACTAGGAATCATCCAGATGATTTTGAATATTAATCTTAGATGTAAAATAAAATGAAAATGGAAATAAAAGCATTCCTATAAGGAACTTGTTGGTCCTTGGGACTATGGCACATTATAACAGGTTCATGGATCCATCTTTGAGAAAGGTTGCTCTCTTTTGTTTACTTCTTTTGCATTATGAGCTTCCTAACTTTTGTAATTCATTGAACATAGAATAGTTTATCCAGCTCTCAATTTTTAGATTTTTAATCTGCAAGGAGTTGGAATCGGGGCCATACTGCTGAGCCAGTTAAGGTAAGGCAGCACTGCAAAATGCAAGGAGCATTTGTTCGGGGTCACAAGGCTGGGATTGTTGCTTTTTTCTGTCATTAGAAGCCTTTTATGACCTTGAGGAGGGCACTCAACCTCTCTGAACCTGTTTCCTCATCTTCAAAATTGAAGGGGGCCTTGGTGAATTATTCTTATCCTTTATTGAGGGAACTATAACCCCTTGAGAGTCAGATGAATGCTATGAAATCTAAGTGGCTTGCAAACAAAATTTGCATATAAGTTCTGAGGATTTATTAACCCCTGCTGATCGAAAAGAACCATAGTAAGTAATATTTTTTGTAAGTATTCATTTTTTTTACCCTATCTCTCTCTTTTTTTAAAAAATATATATATATATTATTGATTTTTACAGAGAGGAAGAGAGACAGGGAGTTAGAAACATCGATGAGAGAGAATCATCAATCAGCTGCCTCTTGCACACCCCCCACTGGAGATGTGCCCGCAACCAAGGTACATGCCCCCCACTGGAGATGTGCCCGCAAACAAGGTTCATGACCGGAATCGAACCTGGGACCTTTCAGTCCGCAGTCCGACACTCTATCCACTGAGTCAAACCGGTTTAGGCAACCCCTATCTTTTTTTATTCTCACCTAGGAATATGTTGAGAGAGAGAGGGAGGGAGAGAGAGAGAGAAAGAGAGAGAGAGAGAGAGAGAGAGAGAGAGAGAGAGAGAGAGAGAGAGAGAGAGAGAAAATCATTGATGGGCTGCCTTCTGCATGTCTGCAACTGGGGATCGAGCCCCACAACCTGTTCATGTGCCCTGACCAGAAACTGAACCAGTCACACCAGCCAGGCCTTCAATATAATTGTAATGGGTGAATCATAATCTATTTAAGCAATGGTTTATCACTGGACATCATAATAGATACCTGTGTCTTTTGCCTGGTATATATTCTCCATCCTAGTAGTAATAGTATCTCACATTTTTTGGTAAATCCCCACTACCCAATTTTTAGCTATGTATTTTGGATGAAATAGATGCACGAGGCATTTGTCAGAACTTCTAGGAAAATAATATTTTCATGCTCTGGATTTTGTGGTATTCAAATGAGAACCATAAAGTGGGCCACTTAGAAGAAGAAGTTGACCCTCATAATTAGCAGACTCAAAAGATGAACAAAATAGGTCCTGAGGCATGAATACATGGAACATACTAACAGATTCAGATGGGAGGGAAGTGGGGGGGAATGGGAAGAGAATAACTAAAGAACATACATGCATATGCATAGCCCATGGATACAGACAATAATGTGGTGGCCATCTTGTGTCCACATAGGGGCAGCCATCTTTGATCACATGGGGGCAGCCATCTTGTGTGTTGGAGTGATGGTCAAGTTGCATATTACTCTTTTATTAGATAGGATAGAAGCCTGGTACATTGGAGGGGGCCAGATGTTTTGCCCTGAAGGGTGCCCCAAATCATGGTGGGGGTTTCCTTGGGGTATGGGGTGGCCTTTTTCAGGCTGGCCATGCCCCCCAGCGACCTAAGCAGAGGCCATGGTATCTGGGATTTATTTATCTTCTATAATTGAAACTTTGTACCTTGAATGGAGCCAAGCCTCCTGCTTGTTCCGTGGCCAAGCCATTTTTGTTGGGATTTATTTATCTTCTATAATTGAAACTTTGTAGCCTTGAGTGGAGGCCAAGGCAGGCCAGGGTGTACAGAATGCTTGGCTTCCTCCATCGCCAGGGGAAACTCAAGCCTCCTGCTTGGTCCATGGCCATAGCCAGCTTGGTTGGGTTAATTTGCATGTTTTCTCCTGATTGGCTGGTGGGTATGGCTTGTGGGTATAGAGGATGTACAGTTAATTTGCATATTACTCTTTTATTAGATAGGATATATATTAATATGTTTATATATATATTAATATATTTTTATTGATTTCAGAGAGGAAAGGAGACGGAGAGAAATATCAATGTTGAGAAAGAATCATTGTTTAGCTGCCTCCTCCATGCCCCCTACTGGAGATTAAGCCAACAACCTGGGCATGTGCCCTTGACTGGAATCGAACCTGGGACCCTTTAGTCTGCAGGCCAACATTCTATCCACTGAGTCAAAACAGCTAGGGCAGGTAGTATGGGTGTTTTAATATTATTTTTTCCCACCCACGAGCACATGTCCTTCTCAATTTTTTTTTAATTAATGTCTTATAGTTTTCAGAGTACAAGTTTTTAACCTTTTTTTGGTTAAATTTATTCTAGGTTTATTTTTTTAATGCATTTGTGAATGGTATTGTTTTCTTAATTTCTTTGCTAGTTTGCTACTAGTATTTAGAAACACAACATATTTTTGTATATAAGTTTTGTTTCCTGCAACTTTACTAAATTCATTTATTAGTTCTAATAGTTTTTGTGTGAGTGTGTGTGTGTGTGTGAGAGTGTGTGTGTGTGTGTGTGTGTGTGTGTGTATAGCAGGAAATTAGCTATAGACAATATGTAACACAAAAGCATGGGCTGTGTGCCAATAAAACTTTAAGTGCAAAAAGAAGGCAGTTATTTAGTTTGGCCAGTGAGCCATAGTTGTAACAAGTTATAACAAATTTGGATTGTAAAGTTACTTGGAATTTTTTTTTTCTTTTTCATTACATTTTGACATTAGACTGAGTATCTATTACTCTTTGACTCAGTTTCAGTCTTTCAGGAGTTTATTCTTGTCTCTAGGGAAGGGTCTTCATAAGTAGGGACATAATCTTGTCACCCAGCCAAGATTTTGGTTCAGAGTGACATCTGGTTTGATTTGGGCCAAAGGTACTGGAAAAGAAATTTTCTGGAAACTTCTAAGAAAGACTCTTTCTTTATTTTTCTCATATTTTGGGCTATTGCGTTAAGATACGAAGAATAGAAATATTGCAGCCATAATGCTAGTATGAGTGAAGTTGGCCTTGGGATAAAGCTGAATTCATGAAAGATAAAGCAAAGAATGAGAGTAGGTCTTAAATGTTCTCACCATACCAAATCCTATATAAAAAAGCCTAATATGCAAAAACAAACACACCATACTGGATCCAAGCTTCTGGATGCTTACAATACACATAGATTTGACTCTGAAAACATCTTCAAGAAAAGTACCTTAATGTCATCATTTTTGCTTTTGAAAACCAGTTTTTGGTTTGTTTGTTTTTTTTTAAATATATTTTTTATTGATTTTGTACAGAGAGGAAGGGAGAGAGATAGAGAGTTAGAAACATCGATGACAGTCATCGATCAGCTGCCTCTTGCACACCCCCTACTGGGGATATGCCCGCAACCAAGGTACATGCCCTTGACCGGAATCGAACCCGGGACCTTTCAGTCCCCAAGCTGATGCTCTATCCATTGAACCAAACCGGTTTTGGCTGGAAACCAGTTTTATTCTCCCAACGAATGCAGACTATATCATATCAAGTATGACTTGTTATTAAAATACTAAAGGCCTGGTGCACGAAATTTGTGCATGGTGGGGGGGTGTCCCTCAGCCCAGCCTGCAACGATGCAAGCATTCCATGTTCAGCCTGGCCAGAGGCCTCCAAGTCACCCTGGCTCTTCCTCCAGCTGCATCATGCCTACTGCCCATAGGCCCTCCGTGGCCGGGTGGAACGTTTGCCTCATTGGCACGGTGATGAAGCAAGCATTTCGCCATGCCGCTCACACTGCCTGTTCTCAGTGGCCAACCCCCGGGACTGGGGGGCTCTGGCGGAACTGAGAAGACTGGGCGTAGCCATCTTGTGGCCGTGGGTGCTGCCATCTTTGTGGCAGAGTGACGGTCAATTTGCATATTCCCTCTTTATTGATAGGATGTTAAGTATTCCAATGCCTCCCAAAAGAATGAATTGCTGCAGGAATTACCTTCCCATTATAAATACAGAAAATAAAGCAAAACATACAAAACAACTATTTTCAGATATTGGACAACAGATGGTGCCAGATTGTAAACCCTAACAGATGGTAAACAAGTGAGGCAAGGTTTGTGACTACACCAATTTTCTTTCTGGGCCAGTTTCCAGATTCCACTACAAGGAGGGGAAATCCAAACTGAGCCTGGTGATCTTATTGTATTGAAGTGATAGATCAGCCCAGCTGGTGTGGATCAATGGTTGAGCATGGACCCATGAACCAGGAGGTCATGGTTTAATTCCTGGTCAGGGCACATGCCCTGGTTGCAGGCTTGATCCCCAGTTGGGGGCATACAGGAAGCAGCCCATCAATGATTCTCATTACTGATGTTTCTCTATCTCTCTCTAAAATCAATATATATATATATATTCATTCTATCTAATAAAATAGTAATATGCAAATTGACCATACCTCCACTACACACACACAAGCCACATTACACCAGGCAATCAGGAAGAAGTATGCAAATTAGCCCAATCAAGATGACTGTGGCCATGGAGAGAGCAGGAGGCTTAAGTTTCCCTGGCAACGGAGAAAGCCAAGTTTTCTGCCTGCCCTGGCTGGCCCAGGCTTTCACTCAAGGCTACAAAGTTTCAATTATAGAAAATAAATAAATCCCAACAAAAATGGTGGCAGCCACAGATCTGGAGAGAGCAGGAGGCTTGAGTTTCCCCTGGCGATGGAGGAAGCCAAGTATTCTGTACACCCTGGCCTGCCTTGGCCTCCACTCAAGGCTACAAAGTTTCAATTATAGAAGATAAATAAATCTCAACAAAAATGGCTGCGGCCATGGAACAAGCAGGAGGCTTGGCTCCATTCAAGGTTACAAAGTTTCAATTATAGAAGATAAATAAATCCCAGATACCACCGCCTCTGCTTGGGTTGCTGGGGGGTGTGGCAAGCCTGAAAACCATCACAGGCTCCTTGCCTAGGTCACCCTATGCCCCAAGGGAACCCCCACCCTGATTCGGGACACCCTTCAAGACAAACCATCTGGCCCCCTCCAATGCACCAGGCTTCTATCCTATCTAATAAAAGAGTAATATGCAACTTGACCATCACTCCAACACACAAGATGGCTGCCCCCATGTGATCAAGGATAGCTGTCCCCATGTGGACACAAGATGGCTGCCACAAGATGGCCAGCAGGGGAGGGCAGATGGGAGGGGCCAGGCCTGCAAAGGAAAGCAGTTGTGGGTGAACAGGCCAGCAGGGAAGGCAGTTAGGGATGACCAGGCTGGCAAAGGAGTGAAGGGTTGGGGGGGGGTGACCAGGCCTGCAGAAAGGGAAGTTGGGAGGGGGGGCGGTCCTAGGCCTGTTAAGGAGAGCAGTTGGGGGAAACCAGGCCTGCAGGGGAGGGTAGTTAGGGTTGACCAGGACTTCAGGGGAGGGCAGTTAGGGGCAAACAGGCTGGCAGGAGAGCAGTTAGATATCAATCAGGCTGGCAGGGGAATGGTTAGGGGTGATCAGACTGGCAGGCAGAAGTGGTTAAGGACAATCAGTAAGGCAGGCAGGTGAGCAGTTGGGAACCAGCAGTCCTGGATTATGAGAAGGATGTTTGACTTCCCATTTAATGTGCAGTGGGACATCCCTTGAGGGGTCCCAGATTGGAGAGGGTGGAGATTGGGCTGAGGGACACACCCCTCCATGCATGAATTTCATGCACCGGGCCATATATACACATACACACACATACACACACACTAGAGGCCCATTGCACAATATTAGTGCAAGAATAGACCCCTGGCTTCACTCCCAGCCGCCTGGGAGCCAGAACGTCCCCACTGGCTCCCACCCCAACAGCCCGCGAGTTGGCACGTTCTGGCTCCTAGGCCGCCCAGAGCTGGCAAGTCCCCGCTCTCACTGGGAACCAGCAAGTCTCAGCTCCCAGGCCACCTGAGAGCCGGCACATCCCCACTCCTGGGCCACCCAGAGCCGGCATATCCCTGCTCCTGGGCTGCCTGGAGCTGGCAAGTCCTTGCTTCTGTCTGGAGCATCATTCCAGTAGCTCCCTCTGCCACCCCACTTCCCCTCATAGCAGGCTTCACACAGCTCCAACCTGCATATGCAAATTAACCTCCATCTTGTTGGGTAAATTTGCATACTCTGATTGGCTGTGGGCATAGTGAAGGTATGGTCAATTAGCATTTTTCTCTTTCATTAGTGTGTGTATATATATATATATATATATATGTGTGTGTGTGTGTGTGTGTGTGTGTGTGTATACACACACACACACACACACACACACACACTTTAGAGGCCAGGTGCACAAAATTCATGCAAGGGTAGGCCTTCCTTCCCCTGGCTGCCAGCACCAGCTTAACCTCTGACACCCAGGACCTGGGCTTCCCTCCAGCTATCAGCAGGCACTCAGGATCCGGGTTTCTTTCACAGCCCTGGCTTCATCTGGAAGGATGTCTGGTCTAAGTAGCATATTGTGCTTTTATTATTATAGATATTTTAAAGAAGTAATAGATTAAGAAAATCTAGATAGCTAGAATTTGTGGGCAGAGATAAGGGTGATGCACTGAAAGACAGCTCCAGAGAACTACAGAGACATGCTCTCAGGTCTGGCTCAGCATTAGTCTATAGATTGGCAAAAGAAAACCCACCAGAATTCATAGAAGGCTAAGAAAAGTTCATGTTCTTACCAGTTCGAGTGATGAGGACGCTTAATATAGGGCATTGGGTGGAGTTCTTGGAAGTTTCATACCTTAGTATTGAGGTGATACAAGTCCTAGATAAAGGTTCCTCTAAATCATGAACCTAACCCTTCCCTTCCTTTCCTTTCCCTTCCCTTCCCTCCTTTCTTCCTTCCTATTTATTGCATTTCTTTATTGAATTCAGAGAGGAAGGAAAAAGGAGAGAGAGAGAGAGAAACACCAATGATAAGAAAGAATCATGGGCTGCCTCCTGCACCCTCCCTACTGGGGATGAAGCCTGCAACCCAGGCATGTGCCCTTGGCTGGAATCGAACCTGGGACCCTTCAGTCTGCAGGCCGATGCTCTATCCACTGAACCAAACTGGCTAGGGCCCCATCCCTTTCTTCTTGATATCTAAATATTAGTACTCTAATCAATCTTTGTATGTCTCAACACTTTTCACTTGGCTGTCCTAATTCTTTTTTTCTTTTTTTCTTTTTTTAATATAATTTTATTGATTTCAGAGAGGAAGGGACAGAGAGAGAGATAGAGACACCAATGATGAAAGACAATCATTGATTGGCTGCTTCCTGTACTCCTCACACTGGGGATTGAGCCAGCAACCCAGGTATGTGCCCTGACTGGAAACAGTGACCTTCTGGTTCATAGGTTGATGCTCAACCACAGAGCCACACTGGCCAGGCTTGGCTGCCCTAATTCTGATCCTGTTTATGGTCCTTTGAAGTTGGTCTCCTGGGTGTCTCACTTTAGTTCTACCTATTATAGGATTCTCTTCTGGTCCTATGCTGCCTTAACCCTGACCCTTAGAGTCTATTTTAGCTTCCAGGATCTTAGTCAATGTCTGTGTAGAATCAGGCTACACACTGTGACAGCACAGAGATTTAGACAGAGAAATTCTATTTTTGTTCTTTCTCAGTGTTCTCATAAGATCTCAATCCTGGATAGAGATTAGAAAAAGCTTTTGCTGAAAGAAAACATTTGGAATCACTGTTTCTTAAAAAAACACACAAAGAAGTCTCACAAAACAGTTGCTAAACCTCAGCTAACTTAACATGGAACTTAAATCCTCATGTGTTGCTATAGGCACTGGGGAAATGCTACCTTAAAAATATAACTCTGAAATAGGGATTTCCCAACCCCATGGACACAGTGACATATATTTTTGTTATTAAAACCCTTTTAGGATAAGTGCTCCCAGCTGGACTGGGGACTCTTCTACCATTTGGTAGTGAGCCTGGCCATTGTGACTCACTGCCAATGTGAGATGGACTAGAGAAATGTCTTCTTTTAAAAAAACAATGATAGTTACCATTTATTGAGCACGTACTATGGCCAGATACTGTTTTAACCATTCATTACATCCACAGGGGACTGACACAGCAGACAGGTTATTGGATCCAATAACCTCCAACGGTCCTTCTGGCCCCATGACTCTATGAGTTAGGAAGCAGCACTCCACAATTGGTGGGTGATATATTTTGTTGGCTTCCATTTCCTTTATTTTTTTTTTAATTTTTTTAATTTTTATTACTGTTATGGAGAATATCCTCTACAGCTACTACCGTATGAAGAGTTTGAGGTTGAGTGGCAATCAAGGGTTCAACCAATGCTCCCTGCTGGGCCCCAGCCTTCCTCAAAAGTTGTAACATTATGGATAAAAGGGGATGCGCGTGCATCATTAGGGGCCTGAATTGCTAGCTGCCTTTATGTAGAACTCTGGAAGAACGTGCCCCTTTATAAGTACAATTGTCTAGAGGGCACGAATAGAACAAAAGGACCAAGATGAAAGCATCTGAGAAAGGGCCAGCCACCTCCCTTGAATGGCCTATTCTGGGTTTTCCATACAATTATGATTCCTTAAGATGAGAAAGGAGAGGTGTCACCATTGTTTTTTATCATCCTTCAGATTATTCTTTTAGAAGTTTTCAAGTCTTTAGCTAAAAATTCATTCCTTATTGCTTTGTAAGCCTAGGCTGAGGATATACAATTTTAACAAAATATTATTTTCTTATTATATATAAATTAATATTTGGTTGGCTTTTTTTTTAAACTACTGTTTTGCATATTTATATTAAAGTGCTTAATGCTTATTCACTCCCTGAATTTTTAAAAATTAAATATCTGGGGAAATGTGTAAAACTATTAGTTTTAAGCTAAACAAAATGAAAAAGGTAATATTTAGATTAATACATTTTAATGAACATTTTTTTTGGGGGGGGGGGAGGGTAGCAAGCTGGGGAACAAAAATGAAATTGCTATATGGCTGCTGCACCTCAGAAAAGGAGTCAAGTTTAATGATAAATCTGGCCTCAGAAAACCAGCCAGAATGGATAGGGTCTGAATAGGATTTAAAAACCCAACTGTGTGCAGAAATTAGAGTTTTGCCCCTGAATCATATGGAATTACAGTGCTGGGTGCGTGTGCCATGCCTACACAATAAAGCCCAGAGGAAGCAGCTATTTCTGTTGGTTTTATTAAACCAACCAAGCAATTTATTCTTTTGTTCAGGAGAGTTCTACTTCATTGATTAACAAAAGCAGGGATATAATTTTTTCAGCCTTTTTGAAAAGCCTGAAATGTCAAGCCTTTTAAAGCAGATTATTCTGCCTCTGTGCAGTGAATACAGCCAGAGTAACCTTTTGTCTACAATTAAATATTCTAGCATAAATATAAAAGAAAATCAGAGATGGGAAAGATTGACTCACGAGAGATTGGAGAGGTAGATTCACACAGTGATAGTGCAAGCAGCTTGCTTCTAATTAAATATGCGACTGAGTCTCAATGCATTTGCTTTCAGCCGCAGAGAGAAGAAGCTGCCCAAGAATGGGAAGGAAGAAATATATCACATCATCTGTCTGTCCACAGGCTTTCCTTGGGGCTTATGCAGGTATTTTAGAATTTTTATATTGGCATTTTTCCGGGGAGATAAAGGTGAACCCTCAAGGGCAGTCAGGAATCCGTCTTGAAAGTTTGTGCATCCTTGTTGGTACACTAACCTGACTTTAATAGCTTTCTTATTAGTCAACAGCCAAGGTTAATACCAACGACTTTGTTTTTTAGAGCTGGAGCTGTTGTGTGATCTTGCCAGATGTATTGCTGTGCTCTGGGGGAGCATGTGCTATTTTGAATTGGGGCTATTTATTGACTTTGCTCTTTTTTTTTTTTTAAGTTTGGTTTATGATAAATTCTTTCATGCATATTTTGGTATTTGTAGCTTATAAGTATGAACCCAGAAAGCAAAATTCGAGTATCCTTAGCTATTTCTAACAAAATGCGTTTTAGGAAATGATAAGGTTTGCAGTGGGAGTCTTAGCTTTATTTATATTCATAAGCCTTTCATCTTTATACATACTCATGGCATTTTCCGTGAAGTACTTAAATATGGCACTTATAAAATGCTGATGACATAAAATATGGTTGATCCTCTTAGGGTTTGCTGCTTACACAGAAAAATTGGAAAATAATAAGAACTGAAATTTCTCTACTCCATAACTTTACCTTTCCATTTCAGATTTTTGACATTATCGAAATTATTGGGATTACTTTGAGGAACTTTGCCTGTTGAGTGTCTTATATGCGCTTAGGAACTTTTCCCATTTTAGGTGAAATCTGTATTTGTTTATGAAAATAATTGATTTCAGATTGGATTTTAACAACATTGGATTTCAGTTGGCTTTTAGTTTGTATATTTACTGTACATAATGTGCCATGGGTTGTGATTTTGAATAGAATCATAGACATCCTGTGCATTTTGGAAGTCTGCCACTGGGAAAGGCATAATATTTGTAAATTAATAGTTTGCACTACTCAAAAACTGGTTGGGGCAATAATTGAATGTTAGGAATAAGGCTTAAAATTTTCCACCTTTTAAGGTTTTCCCACTTTTTAATAAGCAACTTTCCCCATTGAAGGGAGGAAAACTTTCACTAGGGTCTTAATATGCTATTTCCCTTTCCCTTTATTAATATAAACACTATGTTCAATTCTGTGTTTAATAGGAAATGTAGTTAAACAAGTGTTTAATCTTAGCTTTCTTATAGGAAATAGGGAAATATCTTGGTTGCTCATTAAATCTATTAAAGCTTATATTCCTACACATAAAATCCAAGGCAGAGGAATTGTTTTAATGAAAGAAAAAATATTTTGATAAGTAAAAAAGTTAAAAAAATCACAGGTTGATTTGTAGGGAAATATTTCATCAAGGATATTAGCCTTCATGTCATCTTTTTTTCCTATCAGTTCTAAAATTGTCATTGAGTTTTTAAATGCTTAAACTGGATTTTCATGTTTAAGGTTAAGTGTAAATAATAGAGACAAGTGTAAAATATATATACATTTTACATGTCTATTTGAAATATGATAGGTATATCATAATCCTAATACTCCATGAATTTAAATTTATTAATTATATTGCAAATGAACATGAAAACATGCTGATACTTTTCTGGGAAGCAGGTTGTTTCACTGAACAGGTATTTTCCCTGTGAGAACACCATGGTGATCATATATGATTGCTCTGGCAAGAAAAAAATAACAACCAACAACCAACCAACCAAAGAAACAAATACAAAACACACACAACAATTAAAATAACAATAGTGCAACAATAATGTGCTTCCAATTTCACTGCTTAATACTGGAATTTTCCATACTTTAATTGATTTTGGTTTGCAGTATCAGATGTACAGTTGCATTGGATATATATTTTAAAGTCGTTAGCAGGCATCTGACCAAGTCTTTGTTCATTCGAGGGAGAGCTTATTTAAGGCTTTTAACTATAGAGTAAATGAACTCTGTTCAGTTATTTCTGAAGTTGTATGCAACCAATGAATGATTTAGTTAAATGTATTTAAAACTGTTTTGTTCTTGATATACATTTTTTCATGTTGCTGTTTCACAGTCTTACATTTAGTTGCACTAAAACACAAGATGATCACCTTACCTATGAATAGATTTGTCTTAGTAAATCTGAAACCAGATGTTTGTTTAAATTACTACTCACTAATAGGCTTGGGTATGCCTTTGCCTTTTTTTTTTTTTTCTTAGAAGAAGCCACTGATCTGTAGAATCTGTTTGAAAATGACAGTTTGCTATTATTTCTAAAAGCCCAGAAACTTTTGCATATGAGACAGTTAGGGTTATAACAGTGAATTCAAGGTACTGATTTGAGGTAATATTTTGATACTGTTTCTCATAACAGAGTGAAATATACCCAGGTCATCACAGAAACAAACATGCATGTGTTGTTGTTTTTTTCTTCTTCTCATTTCATTGTTAATGTGTGGTGTTATCTAATGCTTTTGCTTCTATCATCATTCTTGTTCTAAAAATGCTCTTATTATAATGCCACTTGGTTTATTATAAAAGGAATGTTCTAATTCATGAGATTTGATTTTTAAATCTACCTATTAAATATATCAAGTATTAAAATGAACGGCTGTATGGAAGTCAAATTAATTACAAATTATAGTCCATATTAACATTCATTTACATTTATATGTATGATCAATTTTAAAATTATACTTTAAATGATATATACCCTTAACAGCAAGGTTTAGTTGTATATAAACAACAATTCAGAATTAAAATTATGCATAGGGAGGATAAAAGAATTAACTTGCATCAAAATATAAATCATATTTTATCATTTGTTTATTGACACTCTAACTAAAAATTATTTTATTGGGAGAAAATAAAAACCTTTAAAGTGCAAATTTTTCTGTTGAATAGTAGAGATACTGAGGAGCTATAAGTGTAATATTTTTTGCTGATTCAGATAAGATTCGATATTTAAAAATGTAGATCCAATTTTGGCTAACCACCAGCTGAGTATACCAACAGCAAACTTTTCACTTAAAATCTTCATTGCACATTTTTTTTTTACTACAAAAAATGTTCTATTACATATTTTTTCTGATTACCACTACCTTCCCTTTTCATTAAAACTTTAGGCTAGCATGAAAATCTTCAAATCTATAGCTTCCCAAATAACAATTAACATTTCCACATCTATTAAATTCATTGAACAAATAAATGAATTTAAGCCTATTTTATATTATGAAAGCGCATGTTTTCCACGTTGGCTTTCATTGAAATATTTCCTTTTGTTTTTCCTGTGTGAATTTTGAAAGTAGGGAACTGGAAGGGATAGAACACTTTTGCGTTAGTGCTTGAACACTGTTCCAACCAGTCACCATTTTGAAGATGGGCCAGATGTGTGGCAGCATTATGGTGGGCAAGGAAGTCTCAAAATAACATGTTACAATCTGCCAATGACTCATCAGCATATGTGTACGTGTGTGTGTGTGTGTGTCCCCAAGCAATGTTTTCGGCCAAATGGTGTTTAAAAATACTGACAATATTTTACCTCAGCTTGAATCTTGTGATTATCAACTGTGAATTTTCACGAAAGATGCGAAAAAGGCAAACGACTAAAAGCATCCATAACTAATTGGGGACTGCGGTCCTCAAGGAGTAGGAGTCGTTAACTAGGAGCACAGATTGGGACTCTTGCTGCATTAACGTAAATAGAATCCTGGGAAGTAACCATTGAGAAAATATATATTTGTTGAGCCAGTTGGTGTAGTTAGATAATGGAAAGACAAGCGTTTGCCTTTTTGTTCTTTCTGCCGTTGTTAGGATCCTCCCTACACTGATGAGCTGCTATCCCTTTCTGGGATTACTCAGACACAGGAAAAGTCATTATCCTCATTTCCCAATCTAGAGTGCTAAAAAGACATCGGGGACACAGACGCATATAGACAGTCAAGTGTTTCAAAGATAGAAAAGATGGATTCACGTTTATGTTTTTCCAAGCTCTTACTTGAATGCTGTGATTTTTACCATATTAGGACAGATCTTTATTTCCCATGTGTTTGATTGATATTTTCACTTTTTGGGGAAAGTTACTGCTAGAGGCACGGGCTGGGTGCTGGCTTTCACAAAATAATCCTGAGGTGACCCCTGTGAGGAGGTAAAGAGGAGGAGTCTTGAGGAAGCAGGCTAAGTTTGGGGCTCAAAGCACTTGTGTGGGAGAAGAGGGAAAACGAGGGAGCAGGTGTGGAGTAAAAGATGTGGAGCATCTTTTCTGAATGATGCTTGGGGTGCTACCATAGGAGATGTACCCTCCCCTAAAGGTGGTGGTGTGGACCTGCAATGTGAAGATGTGCCAAATGCATTTGCTCAGAAAATCCAATACATTTTATATACTTTTAAAATTTGGATAGTTAAATAGATCATAGAACCATATACTTCAAAATAAGCCAGGCACAAAAGGACGGATATTGTATAATTTCACTTAAGTGAGCTACCTAGAATAGGCAAATTCATAGAGACCGAAAGTAGAAAATAGTGGTTGCCAGAGGGTGGGGGGCGGGGAAAGTGGGGAGCTGGTGTGTAATGGGCACAGGGTTTCTGTTTGAGAAGGTGAAAACCTTCGGAAAGGAGATGGTGGTGGTTATGCAACCATGTGAATGAATGCGCTTAAGCCACTGAATCATATCCTTAAAAATGGTTTATGTGGTAAAGTGTTTGCATATTTTACCACAATAAAAGATAGCCGAAAATGTGTAACAGCAAACAACCTTATACACTAAATTTCGCAAGCATGGAGTATAATAACCCTTGATAAATTCATAGGGTGTGCATTTTGATAGTTATTTACCTTTTCACTGATTGTTCTTCAGGCTGCCTTGTTTCCCCACATCCTAACATTGCATTTAATTAAACTTCTCTCTTTCTGGCAACCTAAAAGGTGAAAAATCCATTGCTTTTTTTTTTTTTTTGAGTAAAAGGAAACGGTGTCTGTAAACTTCCATAAGGAGCTAGAATTGGGATTCCATTGGTCTTATGTATATAAATGGGGAATGTGAGGCACCTGAGTGCTTTTAACCCACATTCTAATGAAGCTGAGGTTGAGCTGATTGATAATGTATTACTGATTGAGTGATACACTACTCATTAATTTTTAAGTGGCTTAAGTTAGAGAAGGGTTAAAAAGTTTGCCCAAATGATATATATGGTCTTGTTTCAATCTGTATACTTTTTAATTTGGGAGAAATTCAACTTTCCCCCCAGTTATTAATTATCACGCATTTAACAATAAATAAGACATAATGTCCAACTTGTGGAGCTTACAGTGTGATAGGGGATGCTATTCAGTAATAAGGCAGTTGAAATTGCCATGTGAGGTGAAGGTGGATTGATACAGAAAGATGACTGGATGGTCCTTCCCACAGATATAGGTGGTGCAAGGCAAGGAAGGGGAGCCATAAAGGCTTGCACGTGAAGTGAGTTCTTTTTACAAATAGGATTAAGGCAGGTGGAGTGGGGAGGGGAGGGAAGGATGGATGATTTGAAGAATCTGGAAAAGGAACAGGCACATTCACTGCAAGGTCCTGAAGTGAGGGAAAGTGTGGAACCTTGAGAGCCTCCCAGATGGTTCAGGTGGCAGCAGCTTAGAAAGTGAGTTCTTCTGATTAGCATTTTTTTTTTTTGTATTCTTTCTAAAAAGTATAGGCCTTGGTCAAACTTCAGGCTCAGGAGTTTCTCCTGATCCTAGAGCTTGACAAGGCATTTTCACTTTCACCCTTGGTCAACAACAAGGTCAGTGATAATTTTTCTCATATTTTGAAATTATTTTTACACTAGGTTGTGGTATGTGCAGCAAGCCTATGCTGTTAATTCCCATTTTCCTACTCCTTTTATCTCTCCTTGACTTTCATTCTCTTCTTTTTCAAACCTTTCTGCCTGTGCTACCAAGACTTTCTCCAAAGTCTTTCCTATGTTGCCCACTTCTTGCCTATAAAACATTTGTTTCTTCATCGATCATTTATTGAGCATTGTTGTGCTGGACACTGGGTAATGTGTTGAGGGTACAAGGATGAATGAGACCAGTTCTTGTCCTCAGGTTAATAGTCTCTTGAGCACTTTATTACCTTTATTATAGTGCTTATTACAGCCTGCCTTGTAATACAGGGCAACCTAATTACTCAGAGAGCATTTTGATTTGTGCAGGTGGCTTTCAGTCATAGTATAGTGCCTAGGACACACAAGTATGTATTGTCTAATCATTTCAATGTGGGATGGGGTGGGAGGAAGAGGATGATGATGATGAGGAGGAGGAGGAGGATGAGGATGAGGAGGAGGGGGAGGAGGAGGAGGAGAAGGGGGAGGAGGAGGAGGAGGAGAAGGGGGAGGAAGAGGGGGAGGAAGAGGAGGAGGAGGAGGGGGAGGAGGAGGAGAGAGAAAAGGTTATTGAGTATTTACTCTGTGCCAGGCACTTGGTTAAATGCTTTATTGATACTATCCCATTTAATTTTTCTCAAAAGCCATGGAGCAGGGATGAATATTCCTCCATTTCATGAGGTGGGAAACTGAGAAACTAAGAAACAGAGTGCTTGAATAACTTGCCCTGGGTCACCTTGCTAACAAGTGGCAGAGCCAGGATTCATCCCCCTGGAGTCTGGTTGCAGGGATCTTCCTTTTGGCCACTGGGCGAGACTGGTTTTCTTCTTGATCCTCATTCCTCAACAGGCCACACAATCAGCAGCACACCTGCAGCCTACTGGTAATTTTGCTTTATTCATTTCGATGTCCCTGAGACTCAGTGGCGCCTGTCTGTATGGTTCTAACTGTGAGTTCCCGTCTAGGTGGAAGCGCCCAGCCAGTGAGCTCCAGACATCAGGTAGCATCTATATTTATCTAGTTTTACATGATGCTTGTAGACAGATGTCTGCATTTGTATGAGCCTTTAAATGCCATGTGATGATGATAATGAGGCTGATTTATGCTGCTTACCAGATGGGTCCCCAAGGCTGCTTGGAAGCTGGCATACAGTCAAAGGCAACTTGCAGATAGCTGTGATGTGACAGTGGTTCTTCAGAGCTCTGCTTGAGCAAGCTTTCTGTGTGGTTTAGACCAGGGCTTCACACACTTGTCCCCTAAAGTCTTCCCTGCAGCCGTGGACAGTGAAGCATGTACATCCCTGAGCTGGTGATGAAGCATTGGAATTATCAAGGCATTTCGTGCCTGCAGTGTCCAGGTTTTATCTTAAAATTCAATGCTTTTTTTTAAAAAAAATAATAAGTAATAATCCAATAATAAATGAGTAATTTGCTCATGCTTGCTTATTTGCCATCAAATAAAATGGTTACTGCAGGAGGTGTGGCATTATTTCCTGCAGCCCCAAGATCTCTCTGGCACACCATTTCATCAGACCTCACTGGGAGGAGGACTGGTTAAATGAAACTGATGTGGGTTAGGCTGTTTGAGGTGTGGTCACTTCAAAAAGTTATTGTCATATCACGTCAGGGATGAGAAGGTGCACAGGCAGTCTTGCCCATCCATAGTCTAGGGCTAAATACTCTTTCTTCCTTTTTTTTTTTTTTTTTAAAGTAATCTTTTTTTTAAAATATATTTTATTGATTTTTTACAGAGAGGAAGAGAGAGAGGGATAGAGAGCTAGAAACATCGATGAGAGAGAAACATCGACCAGCTGCCTCTTGCACACCCCCCACTGGGGATGTGCCCGCAACCAATGTACATGCTCTTGACCAGAATCGAACCTGGGACCTTTCAGTCCGCAGACCAACGCTCTATCCACTGAGCCAAACCGGTTTCAGCTGAATACCCTTTCTAATGGCTGTTTTCAATGACCGTCATCTGATATCCTTGTGTGGAGACAAGCAGTGTAGACACTGTAAGGTTTCTGAGGAGACCAGTGGTGTTCCCCTGCTCCTGGGATTCTACCCTAATGAACTTGAACCCCACTCTGCAGCAGTCCCCATCATTTCTTGACATTCCTAAGGGTTTATTTTCTTGAGGCTTCCTCTAGTTTAGTGTTTTGCACCTACAGGTGTTTTCTGTTTTGCTTTTAGTCCACATGGATGCAAAATTCAGTGCCTCTACTAGTTTACCACCCCAAATCCACTCACACTAAGCATTTCCTGAGTTTGTTAACTTGATGAGTATCTGAGGACTTCAGTCCCACAACAGTTTCACTAGCTCTCTGCTCTTCTCTCCCTACCCTGACTTTCTTTTCTTCTACTTCTTCCCTCTTAAGAACAAACAAATTGCTCTTTCAGCTTCATGTCT
Source organism: Pipistrellus hanaki (assembly GCF_964339955.1). Classification (NCBI taxonomy): domain Eukaryota; kingdom Metazoa; phylum Chordata; class Mammalia; order Chiroptera; family Vespertilionidae; genus Pipistrellus; species Pipistrellus hanaki. Next base: position 36,560,242 of record NC_140504.1, read on the forward strand.
TGTAGTGTCACCCTCTTCTCTGAATCCTTGGCCTCAGGTGACATTTCCTGCCCTGGCTGACTCACCTACCCCAAATGGGGCTACTAAAGCATCTTCCCAACAAAGGCAATTCTAATTCTCTAAGAGGAATTCTCATAGCAGCTGTCAAGAGAATTAAATGTTCTTCACCCAACCCCCTCCTAATAATAAAGTAACAAAGGTGGAGGGTGATCTATTTTCTTTTAAAAAATAAATTGGAACAGACTCAAGGTTATCTCAGTAATAATAGCTCTCTCTCCCTCCCTTGCATTCCAATATGCTGTCTTGAATGGGGAGAAAGGCATGAAGCTACAGCTTGCTCAAAGGGAATTGAGCCTGTCAGGGTGCTATCTGTGCATTGCAGGGGACAAAAGAGCTTCTCTACTTTGCGTGACTCCTGAAGAGTTATCTAGCATCTGCTTCAAACATCCCCAATGTTGGGTTCACAGCCCCTTACAGCATGCATAGTCTCTGATAGTGCTGACAATTTAGAAAATCTTCTTTGTATTGAACTATTTCAGCCTTCTGAAGCTCTCATCCTTGCTTTCTAACCCAATTTACATAAATTCAGAGCTGATTAGTTTGACTTGAGTTATATTAGTCCAGTATTATATACGCTCCATCCCAAAAATATATATTGGAGTAAAAACCACTTCTTGCTCAAAAGAGTCTGGATGGCTCCCCCATTACCCAGAGAATAAAGTCTTATCTCTTTAGCAGAATGAACAATGTCCTTGATAAGTGCGATCAAACATCCCTTTCCATCTCAACCCTCTGCTTACTTGATCCTTTGTCTCCTAATCCCCAAGTAGATGTGCCATTTGTTTTTATTTCTCTTTCCCACCATTTTAAAAAGCTTCCCAATCTGCCTCATCTTCACTCATAAGCATTATTTTCCAATGGTACTTTCACCATGAAGCCTTCCTTGCTTTCTCTGGCCAATGAGTTGCTGCTATCTCTGTATTCCTTATTGTTAGGTAGATTTGTGTTATCTAGCACAGCACCACTAGCCACATGTGAATCTTGAGCCCTTGAAATTGGCAAGGTCAAGATGAGATGTATTGTAAATGTAAATTACATGGTAGGTTCAAAGACTTAGTACAGAAAATGGGATATAAATATCTCATAGGTAGCCTTTTTTTTTTAAACATTGATTCTATATTTAAATAAGATTTTGGACCCTAGTTGGTTTGGCTCAGTGGGTAGAGTGTTGGCCTGTGGACTGAAGGGTCCCAGGTTCAATTCCAGTCAAGGGCACATCCCTGGGCTCGATCCTGGGGGGAGGGGGTTGTGCAGGAGGCAGCCAATCAATGATTCTCTCTCATCATTGATGTTTTTATCTCTCTCCCTCTCCTTCTCTGAAATTAATAAAAATAAATTAAAAAAAGATTTTGGTTATATTACTTTACATAAAACATTATTAAGTTAATTTCACACTTTCAAAAAAAAATTTTTCAATTTGGCTACCAGAAAATTCAGAATTACATAAGTAGATCACATTATAGTTCTTTAGATCATTATAGGGGATCAGGTCTATGTACCTTGCATTATCACTCTGTGTGCATTTCAGCCCCTGCTGTTAGAATTCAAGTTCCCTGTGATGAGGGACTTGTACCCTGATATTGCTCATGACTCACTCACCCAAAGATTTTTATTTTTCATTCAGTTGTTGTGCAATATATGCAAATGAATAAAAATAGGAAATGTTTCATCAGAAGAGGTCAGAAATTCAAGTGCTGACAGGTAGAAACCTGGCAGGTAACGTTATTATATGAATGAACTGGGTTTAAAGGGATCTTGGTGTTAGGGACACAGTAGGATTTGGGAGTCGGTTAGCAGGGACTATGGTCAACTGGATATTCATGGCTTTGTAAGGGAGGCAACTACTTCTTCCCATCAGCTGAATTATTCCAACATGGGAATATGGGCCCAAGGTTGCCAAAGTTTTAGTCTTTCAAAAGAGACTGGATATCTGGACTTCTATGTGAATTTAACTGTTTTGTTTTTTAAAAAAAATATATTTTATTGACTTTTTACAGAGAGAAAGAGAGAGGGATAGAGAGTTAGAAACATTGATGAGAGAGAATCATTGGTCAGCTGCCTCTTGCACACCCCCTACTGGGGATGTGCCCACAACCAAGGTACATGCCCTTGACCGGAATTGAACCTGGGACCCTTGAGTCCGCAGGCCGACGTTCTATCCACTGAGCCAAACCGGTTTCAGCTTAACTGGTTTTTATATGTTGGCTTTATTCTTAAAATTTTGTGGGAGCAACCAGAACAGGTTGGTGGCTTGGACACATCCTGAAAGTTACTAGTTAGTGCTTCTCATCAAAAGAGTAAAGTGAAATTGCCTGAAGTTCCATGTTAAAGAGTAAAACAGGAGTTATTATTGTGGATTTGATCAAGAAGGGACTGGAGCTCTAGCTGGTTTTGCTCAGTGGATAGTGTTGGCCTATGGACTGAAGGGTCCCAGGTTTGATTCCAGTCAAGGGAACAAGTCTGGGTTGCGGGCTTGATTCCCATTGGGGGCTGTGCTGGAGGCATAATGATTCTCTCTCATCATTGATGTTTCTATCTTTCTCTCTTTCCCTCGTCCTTTTGTCTCTGAAATCAATAAAAAAAATTTAAAAAAGAAGGGACTGGAATTTGAATTCTTAAATTTGCAGATCATTCAGAAAACTATCGATAGGGGGTATTTCCAAACATTCCCAAATACTGTAGAATTTTTCGACTTAGGCTCTTAAGGGGAACAAGGAGGATGTGGGGTATACAAAATAAGTTTGTATAAAACTGTCCACTCAGTGCAAAGGAAACAATGTCTCTCATTCTTAAGTCTAGAGTTTGGGAAATGTCAAGAAGCCATCATTTTCTGACTTTTCAGAGCTCGGTGACTTGTGTTGATGGAGGGATTCTTGTGGTTGACTTTACCATATGTGAAGTGATAGGTGAGAATGGCGGAATGCTAAGAATAATGTTTCTAAATGACAGTGTGCTGCTTCTAAAGTAGATTAACAGTACCCCTGCTTTGGTTTACATTTATTAGAAAAACAAAATCAGTAGACCATGTAATGCAAAATAATTCTGGCTTAGAATTGTATTGCATGTTGAACAGGTCCTTACTGGTAATTAGTAACTTTTGTTGTCATTTTGTAAAGCTCAGTAACCTGTAGTCATAACAATATCAGAATTAGATTACCAAAGGGGTCATTATTCTATTAAGTAGGAAAATAAGTGTCGATATAGATAACTTCACTTCTATTTTATTTTACATGTAAATTGAGCACCTGAAAGCAAAGATTCTATTTACAGTGATGTCTTTGAAAAACATCCATCATGTATAAATGAGTATCTGAGAATTTTTAAAAATCTCCTAAGCAAATAGAAAGGACATGTTATAAGATATTAAATCAATGAATCAAGATAATAAAGTGTCCTTAGCTTTTAATACACAGTATATGGTAATTTGACTGAGTAAAGGGAATGCTATATTTTATTGATTCACTGATTATTAATCAAGTAAGTGCCAGTGAGTGGTAAATTAATTCTGACTTGTGGTTAGCCTTTGAGTAAGTCCCAAAACCTTTCTGTTTCTCAGTTTTCTCATTTGCAAAGTAGTTGCAATAATCACATTTATCTCTCAAGCATAATCATATGCTGGTTTGGAAGATGGTGCTACTAGCAAAGTGTTCTGAGATCTAGGCAGATAAATGTGGTTATTATTTCCATAGTATGCTGATATAACAAACATTTATAATAATAAAAGTGTAATATGCTAATTAGATCAGACAGCTGAAGGACCTTTGGACGTCCTTCCTGACAAAGCAGCTGTGGTGGGGGCCAAGGCAAAGGAGAGGTGATCAGGCAGGCAGGCAGAGTTGCTAGGGATGATGAGGCAGGCAGGCAGAGTGCTTAGGGGCAATCAGGCAGGCAGGCAGTGAGCAGTTAAGAGCCAGTGGTCCCAGATTGTGAGAGGGATGTTCGACTACAGGGTTAGGCCTGATCCTGATTGGGCCTAAACTGGCAGTCAGTTATCCCCTGAGGGGTCCCAGATTGTGAGAGGGTATAGGCTGGGCTGAGGGATCCCCCTCCCTTGCATGAATTTTGTGCACGGAGCCTCTAGTGTTTTATAAGAGCAGCCTGGATTACTTGATAGTATCTTATTGTTTAGCTCCACAAATTTGTTATGAAGAGTAAATAGCCATACACATTAACTATTACAAATGATACAATAATAACATGAATGGAAACCTCTTAATGGGAAAAACACCCAGAATTCCAAATAATAACAACAACAACAACAAAAAACCTTGCCACTTTTTATATTCTCTTTCATTCCTAGTCCAAATGCATTTCACCTTTTTACATAATTATAATCACAATAGAGATAAAATTTAGTTATTGTCTTTTTGTGACAATATACTCTATATCCCCATATTTCTGCATAGTTTCACAATTATTCATTTTATATGGCTGTGTAATCCTCCATTAAATATAGGTATCATAATTTACTTAACTGACTTTTTTTTTATTGCTGATAATCTGGCTTTATCAAGTCTTTAAAGTAGGCATTCCAGCAAGAAAGAGTAAAAGTTGCCAAAACCGGTTTGGCTCAGTGGATAGAGCATCGGTCTGCGGACTGAAAGGTCCTAGGTTCCATTCCGGTCAAGGGCATGTATCTTGGTTGCAGGCACATCCCCAGTAGGGGTGTGCAGGAGGCAACTGGTCCATGTTTCTCTCTCATCAATGTTTCTAACTCTATCCTTCTCCCTTCCTCTCTGTAAAAAATCAATAAAAAAAATAGAGTAAAAGTTAAAAATGTTTCTCCTTAATTGGTGAGAAATAGGTTGATGATGAGGAAGCAGGCTGTTGGAGAGGAAAGGTATCTGTCACCTCCCTCTGTCTAGGATTATCTGCGCAGCCTAGTGGTCTGTTAAATCAGAGTGCAGCGAGGACAATGTGAAGATGCAGACTTGGCCCTAGTTGGTTTGGCTCAGTGGATAGTGTGTGGGCCTGTGGACTGAAGGGTCCCAGTTTCGATTCGAGTCAAGGGTACATGCCCAGGTTGTGGGCTCGATCCTGATTATGGGGCATGCAGGAGGCAGCTTATCAATGATTCTCTCTCATTATTGATGTTTCTATCTCTCTCTCCCTCTCCCTTCCTCTTTGAAATCAGTATATATAATTAGAGGCCCAGTGCACAAAATTCATGCACAGGGGAGTCCCTTCAGTCCAGCCTGCACCTTCTCTAATCTGGGACATCTCTCTCACAATTTGGGACCACTGGCTCATAACTGCTCACCTGCCTGCTTGCCTGGTCATCCCTCACTGCCCCCCTCTGCCAGCCTGGTTGCCCCTCACTGCTCTCCCCTGTGGGTCTGGCACTCCCAACTGTCCCCCCCCCCCCCCGTGGGCCTGGTCACTCCACGCAGCCTGCTGCTCAGTCATTGGGTCGCCCCTCACTAACTCCCCTGCTGGCCTGGTTGCCCCAGGCAGCCTATTGGGTCATCCGTTCAGATGTGATAGTCATTTAGGCTTTCATATATATATTTAAAGATGCAGATTTGGGAGGCTTAGGCATTTAAGACATGGAACTCTGATGAGATATACCAGGTTTAGTGTGCATAGTTTGAAGAGTAACCGAGGATAGGACTCTAAATGATAGTCATATTTAAAGGACAAACAGAGGGAACAAAATCTGAAGGGGACTAAGAAGGAATGGTCAGAAAGAAGCAGAAGTGTCCTAGAAACCAAGAGAAGCTGAGGGTGGCAGTAGTGTTATGACTAGCACAAGGGCAGAACTGACTCTGGAATCTAGGGCTTTTGATGTGTATGTCCTACGGGCACAGCTCCACCATCGCATGGGTAGGATAAACTGTAACCTTTAATACTGTGGGTTCTGCCTGTTTCCAGTCAAGGATAGGATTCTTCCATTTACCTAGATCTAGTTGATTCTTTTAAATTGAGTTCATTTCTCAATCTGAAAACACTAAAGTTTAAAAATAGAATAACTTGGTTTATAAAAATGTTTTATTTATTTCAACTGTTATAACAGTAGTTCCCAGACACTGGTTGAAGAACACTAGAGCTTCTGTTTCAGTAGATTAAGGGGCCCCCAAGGATTTTCATTTTTAATCAGCTCCCAGGTAACTCTGATGAACCTTCAAATTTGGGAACCCTTGATTTATTAATCAGAAATATGGGGTGGAATCAGAGAAAGATAAATATCACAATTCTCACTCATTTATGGAATATAATGAACTAAACTGATGAACAAAACAGATCCAGAGACAGAGAAACATCGATCAGACCATCAAACCTCAGAGGGAGGGTAGAGGAGGGTGGAGGTAAGGGGGAGAGATCAACCAAAGGACTTGTGTGAATAATTATAAGCCTAGCCAACGGACACAGACAACTGGGGGGAGGGGGAGCTTGAGTGGGGAAGATAGGGGAGGTAATGGGGGAATAAGGACACATATGTAACACCTTAATAAATATTAAAAAAATGGGATGGGCAAAAGATCTACAATTGTTCACATAGAAAATAATACAATAATTAATAAATCATAATATAGGAATAAACTGTGTTTTGTGTACTCAAAGCTGAAAACCTACCTTTGTCCACTCCGAATATAAAAGCTTTACAGAGATTTTAGAATGGGACATCTAGCAGTTTGCCATACCAGGGGATAAATACAATAAATGACAATTTATTTTCACAGAGAATAGGTCCAGAGCACATATATATCTGTTGAACTTTTTCTCCATTAAGAATATTAGGATTCTGAGGAAATTAAAAACACCATAGCATGAATGAATAATTGGATACACTCAAGATCTACAGGGGGGATGAGATCTCTAGATCAATTTTTGTGAAGAGGAATGTGCTTCAAAGATAATCCCAGCCAATGGGAAAAGAGGGTGTTATCGGCGGATGCTTCTTCCCAAGACTCCTCACCTGTGTGCTGCTTCACTTCTTGGCCTCTCCATGGGAACTATGGGTTGCAATAGAAAGTGCCTTGGATTTTTATGAGATGCGTTGGTTTGGAAGTCTGCTCTGTTCCTTGCCAGCTGACTGACCTTCAGAGAGTTCTGTAACCTAGGATTCTTATCTGTTAAACATGATAATACCAGCATGAGAAATGTTTTTAAAAATTATATTTTTATTGATTTTAGAGAAAGAGGATATAGAATCATCAATGATGAGAATCATTGATCAGCTGCCTCCTGCACACCCCACATTGGGAATGAAGCCCACAATCCAGGCATGCACCCTGACTGGGAATTGAACCATGATCTTCTGGTTCACAGGTTGATGCTCAAACACTGAGCCACATCGGCTGGGCGAGAAAAAATTTTAAAAATATAATATATTTTTATTGATTTCAGAGAGGAAGGGAGAGGGAGAGAGAGAGAGAAACATCAATGATGAGAGAGAATTATTGATTGGCTGCCTCTTGCATGCCCCAATGTTTTGACAAGGGAAGCATGAAATAATATTTTTCATTATTAGCTCTGAAAGGTGCAATTTCTGGTGTGCCTGCTCTCATGAATATTTGTGAAATATAAACATTTAAGATATTTAAAATGATTGTATTTTAAATATTCTTATATAGTTTGGGTGTGTTGTGTATGTCTTTAAGTTCTTTCCTAAAAGGTGTGTCAAGGGCACCAGGGGTCTAGCATAGTAAATCTAAACTTGTACCTTTTAATCTATACTTTTTCTTAACAAATGCGAAAAATTCACTCTCTTTTTATATGTTATATGAAATTTACAGATAAGCTTAAATTCAAACTGAATACTAATAATTAGTTTTTGAATATGCATTAAAAGTTTTACCTTCCATTCTTTGTCCTGTTGGACTTTAAATTTGCTTTTTTTTTTTTTTAAGCATACTTTCCTCTTAAAGTCTTTAGTGAATTATTTCCTTTCATTCACATTTATTCCTTTTAGCTAAGCTAGAAATATGACATTTTAATTGCCAATTAAAAACATGTTTTTAATTTTTTTTGTTCTAAAAGAGATGGTTTTGATTTTATTATAAAAGCTTGTATGCTTTCTAAATCTTTTCTTAACTCCTATTATTCACTTAACGTGGCCTCTTTGAGACAACAGGTATTTCTTTGTTACAAGATTTGCCTTAATTAAAATTGAGTGAAAGGAGAGGAAGGAATGTTGTTCTGGCAGGTGTGCACACTCAGGAGGCTCTTTAGCCAGCACTGTAAGGAATGGGGCTTATCTATCTTCAGGGACTCCACTCCGCTGGATGGGCAGGAAGAGTAATACTGAAGGACTTGAGACAATATCTTAAAGCTAAAAAAGCCAATTTGAGTAATTGATCTTTGTCCATTGACTTAGGGTATAAATTCATGAATACTTGATCCACATTTTTTATTGTTTGTGATTTCCTTGAGATTCTAGATTTATTTTTTTATTTAGTTATTATTTTAAAAATATATTATTATTGATTTCAGAGAGGAAGGAAGAGGGAAAGATAGAAACATCAATGATGAGAGAGAATAATTGATTAGATGCCTCCTGCACACCCCCCAATTGGGATCCAGCCTGCAACCCAGGCATGTGTCCTTGACCAGAATCAAACTTGGGACCCTTCAGTCCGCAGGCTGATGCTCTATCCACTGAGCCAAAATGGAAGGACATCTGATCTAATTAGCATATTATGTTTTTATTATTATACTAGGGGCATGGTACACAAAATTCATGCATTGGGGAGGTGTCCCTCATCCCAGTCTGCACCCTCTCAAATCTGGCAACCCTTGAGGGATGTCCAGCTGCCTGTTTAGGCCTGATAAACAGGCAGTCAGACATCGCTCTCACAATCCAGGACTGCTGGCTCTCAACTGCTCACTTGCCTGTCTGCCTGATTGTCCCTAACTGCTTCTGCCTGTCATCCTGATCATCCCCTAACCACTCCCCTGTCAGCCTGATTGATGCCTAACTGCTACCCTGCCGGGCAAATTGCCCCTAAATACCCTCCCCTGCCAGCCTGGTCATCCCTAACTTTTCTCCATTGCCAGCTTGGTCATCCCTAAATATCCTCCCCTGTTGGCCTGGTCCCCCCCAACTGCCCTCCCCTACTGGCCTGGTCCTCCCCAACTGCCCTCTCCTGCAGGCTTGGTCACCCCTAACTGCCCTCCCCTGCATGTCTGGTCTCCCCCAACTGCCCTCCCCTACATATTTGATCACCCCAACTGCCTCTCTTGCAGGCCTGGACCCTCCCAACTGCCCTCCCCTGCTGGCCATCTTGTGTCCACATGGGGGTGGCTATCTTTGACCACATGGGGGTGGCCATCGTGTATGTTGGAGTGATGGTCAATTTGCATATTACCTCTTTATTATATAGGACTAAGGCCTGGCACATAGAATTCATGCACTGGAGTGGGGGGTCCCTCAGCCGGGCCTGTACCCTCTTGCAATCTGGGACCCCTTGGGGGATCCTGTAGGGATCGCTCCTAATTGCTCGCCTGCCTGATGATGACCCCTAACTGCCTCTGCCTGCCTGTCTGATCACCCCTAACTGTTCACCTGCCTGCCTGATCACTCCTAACCGCTTCTGCTTTGGCCCCCACACCTGGGACCCAGGCTTCCCTCCCTCTGGCTGGCCGTAGGCACCAGGGACCCCAGGCCAGCTACACTTGGGCCCCGGCTTTGTCAGGGAGGATGTCTGGAATAAAGTCAGGTCTATCCGGTCTAAGTAGCATATTACCCTTTTATTAGTATATATATATAGTATATAGTAAATATGCATATTGATTTTTTTTTTTTTTAGAAAGATTGGAAAGGAGAAGGGGAGAGAGAGAGAGAAACATTGATCAGCTGCCTCCTGCAAGCACCCCAACTATCAATCTAGAGCATGGGATGATGCTCAACCAATTGAGCCACACCAGCCAGGGCTAGTTCTGTCATTTTTGAAATCTCTGTCAATTTGTCTGAAATACACTGAGTGGCCAGATTATTATCATCTCTGAACCCATAATAATCTGGCCACTCAGTGTATATCCTATATAATAAAAGGCTAATATGCAAATTGTCCCCTCGACCAGGAGTTCCACCAGCAGGAAAGCCGGCCAACTGCTCATGTTCCCTCCCCCTGGCCAGGCTGGCTGGACCCCACCCATGCACGAATTCATGCACCTGGCCTCTAATATATATATTTATATATATTTAAATATATATATATATATTTTTAAAAAATTTTCCTGAGTGGCCAGATTATTATGCATTCAGAGATCATAATAATCTGGCCAATCAGTGTATGGTTAATGATAATACTTTCAAGCTTAATTTTAAGTGCCTGTTTTAATGTATAAATAATTTTCTAATTTTTTTCTTGAAAAACTCAACTTCAGAGCCTTTAATGGTCCTCACCTCCCTCAGGCTTCAGTGCAGAGGCCTTTATTTCATTCTTCCCAGAACTACACTTGCTCCTGTCCCTCCTGATCCACTGTGTGCTTGGTCACTCCTTATACATTTGGAAATGCTTTGTTTACCCATTTTTATCCCTCTCTATTCACTAAAATGTGAATGCCATGAGATCAGATACTTTTGTTCACTGCTGTATCCCTATGCATAAAACAATGGTTAGTATTAAAATATAATTTATTGAATGAATATATGATTAATTTTTTTAAATAACAGGACACATCTGTATCTTGGATTGTCTGCCTTATTTTTTGACTAGAGTTGTCTTTTTTTCCTTTTTGTAATTTGGTAATCTTTCTCCATTTTTAAGAGCCTTACCATCTACAAGGGTTGCTAAAATTCTGATTTTTTCACCTATATAGAAAGGCCAGCAGGAAGCCCTATTGGGCATGTTGTCAGTAATATAGGTCCAGGTGTTAGACCAATGGAGTCAGACAAAACCTTGGTTTAGCAACCTCGGTACTTGAGTTCTGACTAAAAAAGAATTCAGAGTCAAGATTCAAACAATAAGAGAAAGTTTGGTTACAGAGGTAGAGGACGTGAGCTGTAGAAGGAATGGGCTCAGGAAAGAAGTTACAGAGGCAAAAGAGAGCTCAGGAGAAAGAGAGATGCAAGGAAAATGTGCCTGGAGGAAGAGGGTAGGGAAAGACTGAGGGGAGAGAGAGAGAGAGAGAGAGAGAGAGAGAGAGAGAGAGAGAGAGAGAGAGAGAGAGAGAAAGCCAGCCAGCCGTGTGCTGGGTCCTCTGTCTTGAAAGTATTTATCTGGAGATCTCTGGGGAGGCTCCCAATGAAATATTCATTAGCTTTTCAGGTGTCCTTTCAAGGTTGTGGTTCCCACTGATTGGTAGGCACCTGGGCAGGGAGTCTTAGTGGAGCTGGTCCTGATGTCTGGTTTTGCTGCTTGTCTGGACCTGGAGCTGAAACACAACTAAGGCCTAGATGTTATTTATTTATTCCTAGGGGTTAATGCTTCAGGGAGTGCCTGTGCAAGGGCCCTCATGGGACTTGTATGAGATCACGCTTTGGCCCCTTGTTCCTCCTTCAACAGGGCCTATTGAATGACTAGCAACATGTCAGGGGAGAGTCTGAACTACATGTCCAGTGATATAAAAGGTCAGGGGGGCATACACTGCATGACCAGTGATATGCTAGGGGAGGAAAGGTTACCCTGGGCTGAAGTCCTTGTTTTCCCAGTTTTGCTTATTGCTGAGCACTGGGGGCTTTCATCCTGGTGACCTGGCCCTGACCTGGCCCATCATCCGTGGTCTGCCTACTATAGGTGGAGTTCATAGCCAAGGGTACTTCCCTCTGGTGTGAGCCTTGGTCCTCAGGTGTGTAGTTCCAGAAGCTTGAGTTAGTTGTCACACTGGCAGCAGATCCATCACTCAGAAATAAAGCTTAGCCAAGCTGTGACACTGATGTATAATACTAGAATGCCAATTTGTTATCATGAGAAATAGAGAACTACAAATCTAAAGCCTATCCTTTCTATATGCTCCCTTAGCAGTTTTCCTCTCGATCACAACATTTGTTACTTGCTGTATTTTAATCATCCGTTTAATCATCTGCTTAATTACAGTGCAAGGTCTTTGAGGGCAGAGGTCAAGTCTATTTTGTTTGCCATTGAATATTCAGAACAGTACAATTCTGGACACTCAGTGAAGTGTTGGATAAATAAATGGAGGGGTTAAGGGACTAGAAAGGGAATTGGGACTAAAACAGGACATATGTACTGCTGTGATCAGTACTGGTTTCTCTTCTGTGTGGAGTGCTCTTCTAAAAATATAAACATGTATATGTATGTGCATGTATATATACACACATATTAAAGCAATACATGCTATGAATATATAAATATTTAAATATATAAATATTTTATATATTTAAAAATAAAAATTAAAATCACTTCCTAGCACCACTCTTTCCTTTAGGTTTAAACCTAATTCCCAGAAATAGTCACTTTAAATGGAAGGGTATATTGCTTTAGATACTTTATGTACATGACACTGAGATGTGTGTGTGTGTGTGTGTGCACGTGCGTGCGTGCGTGTGTATATTTATACATTAAGAAAATATTGTCATAGAACTTCCTTACTTGCACTTAACAGTCTTATGGTCATATACTGGACAAATAATTAGAGCATGTAGATTTACCTGTTTTTTTTAAACAGTTGGAAAGTATTTCTTTGTATTGACATGACACTTGTTTATTAAAAATATTTATTAGGCTTCAGTTATGTGCCAGGAACTATAATTCTTTAAACCAATCCCTCATTGAATGATTCATATAATTTATACTGTTTTTGGTGTTCAATTTTGCAATTAAATATTCACATACACACATTTATGGCTCTATGATTTTTTTTGCCAATCTGACAAAAAGAGGTATAATTTTTATTGCTTTAAAAAATAATAATAGCAATTACCTACCCTTTTTGCTCCACAGTGACTTTTTTAAAAATCAGGTGCCTACACTTGCATATAAGGATTTCTGGTACCAATAATTAATCAGAAGCAACCTGATTATACAATGTGACTAATAAGATGCAACTATATGACCTATATATTTATGGTTCAAGACAGGGCATTCACACCAGTTGGCTATTGTGGTGTTGGCTGTTGTCATTTTTATTTGACAATCTATGGGAAAGGAGGTCAGTGCCCTGACTAAATAGTCAGGTACTGCATATTTTAAAAATTCTTGTGGTACCAGTTGAAAAATTGCTGCTATAAACCATCAAGATTTATCTTGTACAGGGAGTTGACTATCTTCTTAAGTTTTTATATTGCCCTTTCTATTTAGCTTTAATCAGATATAGCAAGTATTAATGAATGCATAGACTCCACCCAGGCCTGCAAGGAGGAATTCTAGGGCAATTTTATCACCCATGACAGCCTAAGCCAGTGAGGTGAAGCTAATCTGAATTCAGAGCCAAGATGATGTCATGTATCATTTCAGCTCAAGTCAGGAACAGATTTCTCACTGGAAGGTTCCCATTATAGGAAAAAATACAGTAGTACTGGGGACTCACATGGTACCCCTGGAAAAAAGTGTTGTTTACAATTGTTGCTTCAGGTGGCAGAGTGGGGATAAAGTTTCTCCAGAGAGATAGCTAGTACCTTTTCACGTATCGTTGAGATGCAGCAATAGGCTTGAATACACCATTTCCAGTTGACATGTAAAGCTTGTTTGGGTTTTTGCACCATGTTAAGCATTAAGCCTGAGTTGACCGAACCTCAAAAAGAGAATATCAGACCAGGGTCACAAGACCTTCATGGGTCAGAAGTTCAGTTTTGACAAGATTCTAATGGCAAGCTAATAGCTGCTTTTAACATATAAAGATAGTCCTCGGGTTATGTCGGACTGAATGTACATTGTTTCATGGTTACGTCACCATCTCCCATTTACGGTATATATATATATATATAAAAGTTCCATCATTTCAATGTATGTACATATGTGCTTTCTATTTTTTATTATTTATTTACCAAAAGTAAAGGTCAGGAATTGTTATATTTCTTTTAAATTTTTTTTATATTTTGAAACTGCATTAGTGAACCTCTTGCTCATAATATATATATGTACACACACACTGAGTGGCCAGATTATTATGCATTCAGAGATGATAATAATTTGGCCACTCAGTGTATATCCTGCAAAGGAATATTTTTCCTGTTTTTGTATACATCTGTATAAAAGGTATTGCTAAAGTATATCATTATTGTCTGAAGCAAATATCTTTCATTACAATAAGAAATTAAAATTATTCTTCCTATGAAATTCAAGATCTATCATTCATTATAAATACTGAGGAAAGTTTAAGGATTTAAGGAAATTTAGTCTGGTTGGAAGTATAAAACATGATTTGATAAGGATTTATCAAAAATGTACAAAATTCACATTTGTTTTCTTATTTCTTACAAGGATTTACCTAATTTAGACGTCTCATATAGTTAGCCTAATGAAATCTATAATTCCTGAGTTCATGTAGAATTTAATGTAGTTCAAAATTTTAAAGTATCATATATATAATTTAAAAATAACTCAATTGATTTTTTAAAATGTATTTGAATATTTACATACGTTTCAAAATCAAAATATATAAAAACTTTTGTCATGAAATCTCCCTCTACCCTGGGTTTCATTTGCTCAGTCCCCTCTCCCAACTCCAGCCAGGAAACTAGGACTATTAGCGTCTTATGCCCCTTTCCAAAGTCTCTAGGCATATACAAGTAAATGCAAGTACATATTTTTATTTTTATCCATTTCCTGTGGTATAATATATACATGGTGTCATTCATTCTGTGTTGACTTGTTTTCTGCATAGGAACTTTTGGGAATAAATTATTACTAGAAGATTTCATGCAAGCATTAAGGATTTCTGGGATATATGCTCTTAATATTTTCTTATCTACTTAAGGATTATCTAAGGCAAATATTGGATCTGAGATTGGACTCCTTGAGTCCCTGCGCAGGCTTTTAAGATTTCTCTCCTCTCACAGACTTGCTTACATTTCTTAAATAGAGATTAAGTCTAATTTAGACTCCAGGAATAAAACTGAAAAGGTAAAACTGAAAAGGTAAAACTGAAAAGGTATTCTTATTACTAAGAATAGCAAATAACCTTAAATATGAATGACATTTATGTTACCTGTGACACAGTGCCATTGTGGATACAAGTAGTAATGTTCAAAATCTAATCATATCAGGATGAAGTTTACAAAAGTTGGCCATCATCATTCTTCCTCCACTGCCACCACCACCTCCACGCTGCCCCCCTCACTTTCCTGCCCCAACCTGTGCTGCTTTTCAGGACTTTAATGTGGAGAAGCCACATTTGTTCACTCAGAACTGCCCAGGCATCCTCCCAGCAAGGGGCCCTGGAATAGGTCACAGCACAGTACAGGGAAGTGAAAAAGGCTCTGGATTTAGAATCTGAAGCATGGGTTTTTATCCTGGCTCCCAACTTTGTTAGCTGGGTAATTTTGTCAACTCATTTAGCTTTTAAAAAGTTTTGTAGGACCCAATATTTTCATGCATAAACAAGACTGATAACGTCCATCCTATTTCCCCTGCCAGATAGTGGGTAATACTGAGCATGAAATGTGGGCATGCCTCACAACCAGCACAGTGAGATGCAAATGTTGGTGCTGTGGCTTCGTTGGGATTTCTGGGGGGAGCAAGGTTTTCGTAGTAGTTTTGTAAATGCTTGTGCCCAGCAGTGGGACCGTAAGGTATCTGCAGGAAGATCAGCCTCAGTGTTTGCCATCCGTTTGTTTGTAAGTTAGTGATATTTATTCTACTGTTTTTTCTTTAGCGTTTTCTTAGGTACATGCTGATCACCCTTTAACAATATGTTGGTGTCAAATTTACCTTGTTTTGTAGGTTTTTATTTAAAGTAGCCTTTTGACAGGTGCTCCGAAATGTTTACGTTTCTTCCAAAGGCTACCACTCTCCCTGTAAGACATAACGCAAACCCTCAGGTTTGTCAAGGGGACCTGATGTTTGGGAAGGCAGCCCCCAAATGGGGGTAAACTTAATCTAAGGCTAAGACTGATGGTCAGAAATTACCATAAGGAAAGTTGAAAATTCTGAAGAGTGTGCTCAATCCATTATGTTTGTAACTATCCTATCTAATAAAGATGGAATATGCCAATTAACTGTAACTCTGCAACAAAGATGGCAGTGCCCACAGCCAATAAAAAGGGAATATGTAAATTGACACGAAAAGCAGAGAGGTGGAAGGCGGCTCTGGCCAGAGTAAATGAGGAAAGGTGGCTCCGGGCCTGAGCGAAGGTGGTGCCGGCAGCCAGGGGAAGGAAGCCTATTCTTGCACGAATCTTTGTGCATCGGGCCTCTAATCTTATATAATAGAAGCCCAGGAAGTTTAACCCTCTAGATCAGCAATTTTCAAATGGAGTATTGCAAGAATTTTTAAAACATGCACTGCCTGACTTTTTAGTTAGGGGTACTGACATCTTTTCCATTAGATTGTCAAAAAAAAAAAAAAAAAAAAAAAAAGACAATGGCCAACACAATAATGACCATTTGGTGTGATTGAATCTAAATCTTACCTAATTTTTTTTTGACAGATTTGGAAAAAACATAATTTTTTGGCATGCTAGTTTATGTGTGCCATAATATGAAAAAGGTTGAAAATTGCTGCATTAGAGACAGGGATTCTAGGTCCATGAAAATGTGGGGTTGGGGGTTAGGATAGCTCTGAATGAATTCTGAAATTTCAGGACATTTGAAACTTGCTCTTACAGACACTTGGAACTTCTAGTTGCTACCTTAGCTTTGGAGACCCAGCACATTTTCAGGGGGTCTTGGGACAAGTTGAAGCTCCTCAGGACAGCATCGTGGAACCAATGTGGAGTCCTGTGTCCACCTACACTTCAGTAGGGCTCTAAGAGTGGAGCTCTAAAGCAGATGTTGTAGGTGTGGCATTAAAGAAGTTCTCTGATTTTTTTTTTTAGGCCACAATAAGATCGTTCAAGTTGTGTGGTCTGAGAAGTCATACTGTGGGCTCAGTGACTTTGTCTTGGAACTGTGCCACCAAGCCACAGGCTGTTTGAGGTCTAGTGACACTGTGGATGGGAAGGTGTAAACCTCAAGATGGGTGTTCTTATTCCTAACAAATGCTATTCCAGGGCTGCGTTTAGGGGTAAGCAGAGTTCAGGGCCATTCCTCAGGAGACAGCGGGCTGGCTCTGTAGCTATCACTTCCTTATAGAATCAGTGCAGCAATACTTCTCTTCAATATTTCTCCGTAGTCTTTTGCATATCTAGTATTGAAAGGAATCCACACTGTCACCATTCACCTGGCAGCCCTGACCGAAACATTCACATTGCTTTTGAAATTCTAACAAATGAAGTCAACTTTCCTCAGTAGGCATTTCTCTCTGCATTGCGTGTTTGCTCTAGCTGCACCCGCTTCTCACTAGACACCATGTCACTGCTTTCACCACATGAGTGGACTTCCCGGCCTCTTCTCTACACTGGTTTTTTAAGCAGACATTTACAGCAATTATTCTATTCAGTTTCACTAATCTCTATAGGAATAGCCATCTTGAAGGAGAGACTGGTTATGTTGAATTTTGTGTCTGATTCCTGGTTCCTGGAAAGATACCTTCACTCCCTCTCCTCTCTGCTTTCATATCCTGCTAGGGATGGCATGAGGAAATCCGATAACATTTACCTGACCTCTCTTTCTGTGGCAGGAAAGGAAATGGAACACCAAAGGCCAGATATTCCAGGTGGAGTCATTCTGTCAGTGCAATCAATTTTCAATTCATAACCTACTATTTATAAATATCATTGCAAAGAAAATTGAAACCATTCATTTTCTCTAAAACATCTTTTGTGTTCTAACAAATGTCCCATTTCTTAGTACTTTATACTTCTGATTGGTTTTGATTATATATTTGTAGAAGGTTTGTTTTTCCCTTGAAGAGAAATAAAAAGCCCTTAAACATTTTTTTATTTTGTCTCTTTGTTCAGGGAATCTCTTAAGTAGTCACACTTGCATGTAAACGAATGAATGCTGAGAATGCTAGCCCCATGTGGGAGGCTACTGGAATTTTCCTGCTTTTCCAGCTGTGTATACTTGGGAGGGTTCTTCCTACCTTCCACTGTTGACCCCGAAGCTACTAGTGAGCCTTCCCTGTTCTGTGGGAAGTCAGCTCCTGCTTCCTGGTCTAACTTTAATGTAATCCAGGGCAAGGTCTGCAGGGGTGGAGGCCTGGTCAGCCTGACAATAGCAAGGATGAGGGGAAGAACAAGAACTTGAGCTGCTGTGCCTGCTTACCTGCAGATCTGGCTCTAGCACAGTCTTATTCTGATTATCTCCTTCCACACAGTCCCCTTCCTGGAAGCCCTCCCCCAGTGCTTGCCATAACAAAGGACAGCTGGTGCTTTGTGGACTCACTGTGCAGCAGAAACTCTCACTCCTTTCATGGTGTCTCAAATGGCCTATCCATGACACCTAAGCAGTCTATGGATCCTTGTGGGTTTAGGTGGGCAGTCTTCTGCAAGTCCAGAGACCCACTGAAATGGTACAGAAGAATTTTGTTTGAAGCTGCATACATACATACGTTCCTGTGGAGAGATCATAGCTTTTATCAGATTCTCAATGAACTATAATATATTTTAAAAGTCCAATAAATAACTACGGATGTGGTAGTGGATGACCTGGAGACAGTGTTTAGTTCAACAACAAATGTTTATTGAGCACCTACAATATGCCAGGGACAGTTCTAACCTCCCCCCCCTCCGCCCCCCACCACAACTCCAATCCTTACCTTATAACGTTCACATTTCAGTTGAGAGGAGACAGATAGCAGACAGTATATATAACACATTCTAAAGTACATTAAGATTGTGAGTGCCATGGGAAAATAAGCAGAGTAGCAGAGATCAGGGATGTGGTGAGGGGAGAAGTGTTGCTATGATTTCAGGGTAGACCTCATTGAGAAAGTGACAGTTCAATGAAATCTTGAAGTGGGAGGAATCAGTCAGGGAAGAGTATGTCGGGCAGAAGGAACCACTAGTGTAGTGACTCTGAGGTAGGAGTAAACCTGGCATGTTTAGAGTGGTGGACTGGAGTGAGTGAGGAAAAGTGGCAATGAGTCAGAGGGTTATAGTGTGTGTGTGTGTGTGTGTGTGTGTGTGTGTGTGTGTGTGCCTGCACATGTGAATATGAGAGAGGAGGAGTCTTGTATGTCTCTGTGCATGACTTTGGGGAGCCCTTGGAGAGTTTTCAGTAGAGGAGAAACATAATCTGACTTAAGTTAAAGAGGATCGCTTTAGCTAATGTGTTAAGAGCAGACTGAGGGGGCAAAGGGCAGGAACAGAGAGACCAGGCTGCTGTTCAGTCATCCAGGAAAGAGAGGACGATGGTGTGGGTCAGGTTGCAGCAGAATTCTGGAGCTGGTTGCATTTTGAATATATTTGGAGGTAGAGCCAACAAGGTTTGCTGATAGATCATTGTAGATTGTCAGAGAAAGAGAGGGTCAAGGATCACTCTGAGGCTTTTGGTCTGAATAACTGAAATGGTATAGTTCATAGGAAAAGGTAGGGCTTTTAGGGGAGACAGGACTTGGGTCTCAGTACTGCTGCTTACCAGCTGTGCTGTGACTTGATTCGTGGCCAGTTAACCTGTGATTCTCAGTGTTTTCACTTGTAGGATGGGGACAATCATACCTATGTCATAGGGATGGCATGAGGAACTCTGATAACATGCCTGTTGTGCATTCAGTATATGCTAATCCCTTTCCTCAACTGTCTATTAGAAAGGAAAGAGGAGCCTAAACCGGTTTGTCTCAGTGGATAGAGCGTCGGCCTGCGGACTGAAAGGTCCCAGGTTCCATTCTGGTCAAAGGGCATGTTCATTGGTTGCGGGCACATTCCCAGTGTGGGGTGTGCAAGAGGCACACCAGGGGTTAGAACTGTCCCTGGCATATTGTAGGTGCTCAATAAACATTTGTTGTTGAACTAAACACTCTCTCATCGGCATTTCTAGCTCTCTATCCATTTCCCTTCCTCTCTGTGGAAAATAAATAAAATATATATTAAAAAAAAAAAAGAAAGGAAAAAGGAAAGAAGGGAGAGAAAGAGGGGATGTGGGTAGCAGCCCCATCTTACTGGTAATGCTTGCTCAACAGGATCCTGCCTTTTTGGCTCCATTGTTTATATATGTTGTGTAGTCTCTGGGGTTTTAGCCTTACATCAGCCCCACAGTTTCTTCTGCCAGATGCCTGGGCCTACTAACTTGGGGTTCATGTTAGATATTATCTTTAATGCAATATTTTATTCTAACTTACATTAAAAAACATGTTCCTTACAGTGAAGAAGGAATTCTTATCTGATACTGTCTGTTATCTATGTGTATTGTCCACAAACAGGCCTAACCAATATGTTGGATTTTTATTTTGATGATTAGGTTATTTGTGTATTTAACATTTTATGTTATGCAGAAATCCTTGGTGAGTTATTATACTAGGATAGCCATTGAATGATGTTTTATTGACATTTGAGGTGATTAATGAGGATTTTTCGTGGGT
The DNA here is from genome assembly GCF_964339955.1 of Pipistrellus hanaki. Classification (NCBI taxonomy): domain Eukaryota; kingdom Metazoa; phylum Chordata; class Mammalia; order Chiroptera; family Vespertilionidae; genus Pipistrellus; species Pipistrellus hanaki. Next base: position 36,580,768 of record NC_140504.1, read on the forward strand.
GGGCATGCATTATCATTTTTCCCACTTAAGACAATGAAATATAGTCTACTACTATCTGATTATTAGTTACTAAACCTGCTTTCAACACTGGCTAGCTTTTGGATAAGGGAAGGCAGATTAGGAATTTAACAGACGAGGGAGGAGTGAGTTTGAACTATTTGAGTTATATGGATACATCCTGTTTCCTTTATTTAAAGATTCTCCCAACCGTTTTAAATTTTCTGAAATGAGAGTGTGTTTTGTGACCAAGATATACATTTAATATGACAATATATCTGTTAAGGTTTTTTATAATAATAAAAAGCATGATATGCTAAGTAAGCCAGACAGCTGAACAACCTTCCGGACATCCTTCCAGATGACCTTCCAGACTAAGCCTCAGCTGTAAGAGCTGAGCCCTTTGCATGAATTTTGTGCCTCTAGTATTTCAATAAATGGTACCTCTCCTTTCTATTCCAATTTAAAACCAATTGAAAAGAGAATCAAGAGAATATGCCAGTAGAGAGTAATGCTGTCAGTTTTGCTGGTGATAGATTGGGGTAAGTAACTTTGTGTGTTCTAAACATAACAGTTTGTAGGTTGATGTTTCCTATTGATCTGGGTATAGAAAGGAGACTGCCCATACCTGGGACTGTGGTTAAATAGCTTCACTAAACTGAGAAATGAGGTCCAAATGGCTCTGGTCCTCCAACTGACTAAGTCACCCACATCCAGGGTGGGAAGTGAGAGGCAGTGGCAATCCAGGGGAGACAGAAATGTTCTCTCTAGCATTACAGTATAGAGAGTCACTCTACTCTAAGTGTCCTTAAGAGACTATCACAACTCCCTTTCAATGGGGAAATAGTATAGCACCTCCTGGAGGCCATAGGTTAGCCAGTTTTTGGCAGAGGGGTAGTTAGGTGCCTCTTGTCCAGGAAAAGGATGTATAATAATTCCTATTTTTACATTTTGAGTTTCTAAAAGGAGATACTATTTAAGGAAGCTCTGAGAGAGAAGTTAGGGATAGGTGAGTACTTGATTGTCCTTCTGACCTTTTGAAAACTAGTCTCATTGTCAAAATATATTTATTATGCTCCTGTATATATGTATGTTTGGGGAGGGGTTGGTGGTTGAAGGGAGAGATGGAGAAAAATATGTGGATATTTTATTTATTTATTTATTATATATTTTATTGATTTTTTACAAAGAGGAAGAGAGAGGGATAGAGAGTTGAAACATCAATGAGAGAGAATCATCGATCAGCCGCCTCTTGCACACCCCTCACTGAGGATGTGCCCACAACCAAGGTACATGCCCTTGACCGGAATCGAACCTGGGACCCTTCGGTCCGCAGGCCGACGCTCTATCCACTGAGCCAAACCGGTTTTGGCTAGATATTTTATTTTTTATAAAATGTAAAATGAAGGTGTAAATAGATGTGGCCTTAACTATTTGTAATTATTTTTAAAATAGGAGATATACTCAAATAGTTCAAAAGAGGATAAAAACAGTTTTTTTCTTTTTCTCTCAAAGTTCTCTTAGAGGCAATTACTATTACTAGTTTTTTGTGCTTCCAGAAATACAGATGAGGCAAAAGTAGGTTTACAGTTGTGAGGACATGAAACAGTTTATTGTATTATTATTAATTATCATATTATTTTCATACAACTGTTGACCTATTTTTGCCTCACCCTGTATCTATGCATGGAAAATATTTTGTTTTGTACAAATGATTATTATAAATGCTTCCAGAGAAATACATTGGATGGGGTTTATTAATCTTATAGACATTTATGACATATAACCTATGTGGTACCTGCCAATAAGAAAAATACTTTTAATTAAATATGCAATTACTAATTGATAAATTAAAATCTGTTAAAGAGGAAAAAAAATTCGAGTAGAATGGTTATTGAAAGGGGCATCTGTTGTCCAATGTGCTTCAAAGTGTATATGACAGATTTGTTTTTCCTGCAGTGTCTCTTTGATATAGGCTTCTATGGTTGCCAGGTAATAGAAATAATAAGAATAAAAATGCATAGAGACCTGAAATGGAATTATTAGTGCAGATTTTCTCCACAGAGGACATTCATTGTTACCACTGTTTTCTTAGGGTAATTTGGAAACTCACGCTCCAGATATAAAAGGCAGATAGATATATTATTGTTGGTTCACTGATACTTTTCTCTAAGTATGCCTTTATCTACTTAGGAATTACATTATATGGTGTCCTGAAAACTGAATTTGAAAGCTAAGCACTGGAGTGAATTTCTAAGTAATAACATTTGTTGTGTTCTGGCAGAAGTACTGTGAGAATGAGGTACACGTGTAGTCACATTTTAAGAACATTTAGACCCTGTTCATAAGAGTAAGTTACAACAAAAGTTGCACAAATCCCTACTTTTAGTGTTCTTAAGTTTCAATTTTTTTTCAACTATAACAATCAAAGCAGGCATTGGCAGGGAAGCAGCCTGGAGAATTGGATAACTTTCTGCACTAGTAATAGATATGACTTGTTTCCCAGCTCTACCTTCTCATAGATGACTTTGATTTGACCAGTTATTCAAACTCTGCAGGTGTCTGGTTTTTTATTTGTCAGATTTAGCAGGAACTCTCTCATGTTGCTTTCAAATATAACATTCTATTGTGTTAAAAAGGACTTAAAATAATTCATACTTTCCTCAACTCATTAAAAAAAAGAACCTGTGAGTTCTAGAGTGAGCTTCTTGCCTGATAATTTAAATTACTGCATCTCTCTCAAAATGCTTAGCAGCTGGGTAGTCATACTCATAACAGATCTTATTTAGTTACTAGTGGCCCAGTGCATAAAATTCATGCATGGGGGAGGGGCCACTTCTCTCAGCCCAGCCTGCACCCCATCCAATTGAGGACATCCCTCTCGCAGTATGGGACCTTTGGCTCCTAACTGCTCACCTGCCTGCCTGCCTGATCACCCCTAACTGCCTCTGCCAGCCTGCCTGATCGCCCCTAGCTGCCTTTGCCTGCCTGCATGATTGCCCCTTATGCCCTCCCCTGCAGGCCTGATCTTGCCCCCAACTGCCCTCCTCTTCTAGCCAATTTGGTTTAAGCTTAGGTTTCAGGAATTAGTTTAGGAATAATGGTTCTAATTGGTCAGTTTATATGCTAGTCAGCATCAAAAGCTCCACCTCTTGGACAGCCATTGGGAGTCACAGTTGATCCAGATTTGGTTCTGATTGGTCAGTTTCTATGCCAGTCAGCATCAAAAGCTCTGCCTCCTAGGCAGCCATTGGCTCCTCACATTTCACCAAGATTTGGTTCTGATTGGTCTGTTTCTGTTCCAGTCAGCGTCAAAAGCTCTGTCTCCTAGGCAGCCATTGGCTTCTCACACTTCACCCAGATTTGGTTCTGATTGGTTGGTTTCTATGCCAGTCAGCATCTCTGGGGCTGATCAGAAAGACAGCTGATCAGCAGCCCTGGTGGAGGCCTGGAGAGAAATGAAGGCTTGACTGCTGGCCAGACTGGGAGAGAAAGAGAAAGGCAAATGCTGATCAAAAGCTGCCTCAGAGGCATCGGATCAGTCCCTGCTTCTTTCTTCAGGCCTCTCTCTGGCCCTGATTTGCAGCCCCCTCAGCAGTCAGTGCTGGGACATCGCACCTGCAGGACTGACTTGTGATTGGTTGAGCCTTGGTCATTACTGGTCATTACGACCCAGGATTTTTGTGTATTAGGATTCCTCGGTAGCACAATTAGATAACCACAACTAATAGCACCTGAAAGCTTTTGGGTTACCCACTAAAATCACACAAGTTGTATGACTTTCTCATGTACTATGTATTTATCTTTTTAACTTATTGCTTCCCTCATCAGCCACAGACTTAGTGAGATTAAGCTTAGGTTTCAGGAATTAGTTTAGGAATAATTTATTATTATTGCTGAGCATCTTTTTAATCAATGACAACCACATTAAAAAAAATCTTAGTGAAATATAACACAATACAGAGAAGAGCACAAATCAAGAGTTTAGAGCTCAGTGAACTATTATTAGGTGACCATGCCCATGTAGTCACTACCCAAGTCAAGAGCTAGTACATGGCCAGTGCCCAAGGAGCTTTCCTTTGTAGTCTTTCAAGTAAGACTAAACTCTCTTAAGAGGATTAAATGGCAGAGTGGTCTTGCCTGTTTCCAGACTTTATATAAGTGAAAGCCATATAGTCTGTATTTTGTATCTAACTTCTTTCATTTAACTTGTTTGTAAGAGTCATTGTTGCTGCATGTACTTGTAGTTCTTTTATTCTGTCTGGTGTTCTATTGTATGGCATGGTAATTTATGAATTGATTCTACTATTAATAGAGATTATGATTGTTTTAGTTTGGGGCTATTAAGTATATGGCAGCTGTGAAAATTTTTGTATATGTATTTGGGCCACTTATATATTAAGCATATCCCAAAGTGGAGGGTTGTTGGATCTTAAGATACATATCATATATGTTCAAATTTGGTAAATCTCAGTCAGTTTTCTAAAGTGGCAATCTTGGTCAGTGTGGATTGCTATAACAAAATACTGAGACTGAGTGGCTTATAAACCATGCCAGCATGGCCATGTGCTTGTGAAGCTATAGACTGATAACTTCTCGACATACCCTTATGTGGCAGAAGAGAGCGAGGGAGCTCTTTTGGAGTTCTTATTATAAAGGTACTCATTTAATTCATGAGGGCGTCAACATAAAGACCTAATTACCTCCTGAGGACCCCTACCTCCTAATTCCATCACATTGGGGTTAGGATTCAACATGAATTTTGGGGGGACACAAACTTTCAGTTCATTGTAGTCTTTGTGCTAATCTTCACAGTCATAGGTGGTATATGAAAATTTCCATTGCTCCAAATTCTTGCCAACATTTGGGATTTGTAGTATTAAACTTTAGACATTCCTGTAAATGTGTAGATCTTATGATTTTCAATTTGCATTTCCATGATTACTGGCATGTTAAGGTATACATCAGGGTTCTGGAGAGAAACAGAACCTGGAGAAAATATCCCATATACTGAGTGGCCAGATTATTATGATCTCTGAATGCATAATATTCTGGCTATTTAGTGTATAATAAAAGCCTAATATGCTAAGTGTCCAGTCGTTCAGTCATCTGTTCAACAAATCAAAGTGTAATATGCTAATAATATGCTAAGGCTGCTCAACCACTCACTATTACGTGCACTGACAACCAGGGGGTAGATGCTCCTACTGGTAGGTTAGCTTGCTGCTGGGGTCTGGCAGATTGGGATTGAGCAAGACCCTGGAGCCCTCCCGCAGGTCCTCCCTGACTGGCCAACTTCCTGCATCCCTCCCCAGACTCAATCATGCACCACTCTGGTCCCTTGGCCTGGCTGTGATCTCTCACAATCTGGGCTGAGGGATCCCCACTTTCCTCTCTAGTGCACAGATTTTGTGCACCCAACCTATAGTCCTATCTAATAAAAGAGTAATATGCAAATTGACCATCACTCCAACACACATGATGGCTGCCCCCATATGGTCAAAGATGGCTGCCCACATGTGGATACAAGATGGCTGCCACAAGATGGCCAGCAGGGGAGGGCAGTTTGGAGGGACCAGGCCTGCAAGGGAGGGCAGTTGGGGGCAATAAAGCCTGCAGGGGAGGGCAGTTAGGGGTGACCAGAGGAGGGAAGTTGTGGGTGATGGGGCCTCCAGGGAAGGGCAGTTGGGGGGGACCTAGGCCTGCTGGGGAGAGCAGTTGGGAGGGACTGGGCCTTCAGGAGAGGGCAGTTAAGGGTGACCCGCCTGCAGAGGAGGGCAGTTAGGGGCAAACAGGCTGGCAGGGGAGCAGTTAGCCATCAATCAGCTGTCAGGAGTGTGGTTAAGGGGTGATCAGGCTGGCAAGCAGAAGCAGTTAGGGGCAATCAGGAAGACAGGCAGGCGAGGAGCTGGGAGCCAGCAGTCCTGGATTGTGGGAGGGATCCAAATAGAGAGGGTTCGGGCTGGGCTGAGGGACACTCCTCCATGCACAAATTTTGTGCACCGGGCCTCTAAGTATAGTTATAATTATATATATTTACTATGAGGAATTGGCTCATGTGATTATGGAAGCCAAGAAGTCCCATGATCTTCCACCTGTAAACTAGAGGTCCAAGAAAGCCAATGGTGTAATTCAGTTTGTATCTGAACAGCAGAGAACCAGAGGAGTTGATGGTGTAAGTCCCATTCTAAGGATCAAAGAAGAAGAGGTGCTCCAACTGAAAGGGTGAGGCAGAAAAAAATGGTATATTTCTTCTTCCTTTTTCTATTCAAGCCCTGAAGGGATTAGATGATACTTCCCACATTGAGGAGGGCAGTCTACTGACACACCAGTTCAAATGCTAATCTCATCTGAAAACATCTTCACCATCATTACCAGAAATAATGTTTAATCTGGGCACCCTTTGGCCAGTCTTTCATGCATAAAATTAACCATTGGCTGTTGGTTTTTAAAAGTTTATAGGCCATTTATTTTGAATTACACTTTTTTTAAAATAACCTGAAGACATAAATATCAGGTACTTTTTATTCTTCTAGTCCACATACCAATATTAGATCTAAATGCTTAAATTAGTATTAGCCACAACCATTAAAACATCTACAATAGCCGAGACCGGTTTGGCTCAGTGGATAGAGCGTCGGCCTGTGGACCGAAAGGTTCCAGGTTCGATTTCTGTCAAGGGCATGTACATTGGTTGTGGGCACGTCCCCAGTGGGGGTGTGTGCAGGTGGCAGCTAGTCGATGTATCTCTCTCATCGATGTTTCTGGCTCTCTATCTCTCTCCCTTCCTCTCTGTGAAAAATCAATAAAATACATTAAAAAAACACCTACAATAAATAATGAATAAGGTCATACACTTTTAGAAAAGTTTATTGGCCATTTAGCTTTTCATCTTTGTGAGGAACCTGGAGAGAGGATTTCCCTCCTGATTAAAAAAGCAGCACATGTGGGTGCCAGAACAGCCAGGTCTGTGCCTGCACACCTTCTACCAGTCTCAGTATGCTTTCTTCTTTACTTCTCTAGTTATAGGACATCCATTTAGCAAGCTTTTCAGAGGTTATAGATGATGGTTGTTCTGTATTTTGGTTGTAATTTTGTTGTGGTTGTGGGAGACGTCGAGTACAGGAGTTTACCATGCCACCATCTTCCTGTAAATCAAGATATGTCTTTTGTTAGAAGCAAAAATTTGTGTTTTCTGGAAGTCTAGTATGACATCTTTTGTCTTTTAATTTAATTATTTAGCTTGTTTATATTTTTATAATCACTTATATAATTGGGTTTAAATCTACTATCTTACTATGTATTTTCTATTTGTACCATTTATGCTAAGTTCTTTAAACTCTTTTTGTGTATCTCCTTTTGTATTGTTTTTATTAGTTTATTTTTTCACTCATTTCTTAGTAGTTAAACACTATTTTATCATGAATCTTTGACTGAAAGTCTAATTTAAATTTATGCTTTTACTACTTTCTAACAATGCAAGGATCTTAGTATAATTTAACTCCAGTAACCCTTCTCTCAATTTGCCCATATATTTTCCCTTTTCATTGTTGCTGTATCTGAACCTCTGCATTTCCATTTGTGATTTTATTTCTCTAAAGAATACCTTTTGCCCTGGCCAGTTTGGCTTAGTGGATACGGTGTCAACTTGCAGACTGAAGGGTCCCAGTTTGATTCCGAGTTATGGACTCCATCCCCAGTTGGGGGTGTACAGGAGGCAGCCAAACAATGATTCTCTCTCATCATTGATGTTTCTCTCTCTCTCTCCCTCTCCCTTCCTCTCTGAAATCAATAAAAATATATTAAAAAAAGAAAATAATACCTTTTGGTATTTCTTTTTAAAAATTTTTTCCAGTGATAACTCAATTTTTATTTGTTTGTTAATATCTATATTTTACTTTATTCTTAAAGGATATTTTTCTGGCTATAGACCTCTTGGCTGGTAGTTAATATTCTCAATTCATAAAGTTGGGGGCAAAAGGTAGTTGGTTTAAGTTGTACCAGGGAGGTTAAGGAAAGATTCTTGATAAAGAAGGTACTGACCATGATGCAGTCTGTCATACAGTATATTCTTCAGACTGCTAATTCCATGGGCTTCTTTAAAAAAAAAAGTACTTCAAGATCTCATACTTTTGTGATTCCTTTATAGCTTTTATTGAAATTCACAGTAATTTTAGACCCCGAAGAAGCCGTTGTCATAAAATCTATTCAACTTTGTTAAATTCAACATACCCTCCCAAAATATTTTGTCAGCAAACAACTGTCCTGTGTAATTTCTAGTGAAAATTTCAAGCATTTGGTGATGTGAAACATGCAATTTGGGAGAGCCATTTTAAGGGCTGCGTGGTCCTGGGATACAATAAAAATTTCTGTGTGGGGTTTTGTTTTCTAAGATTAGGCTATTCTCTGTCACCAGATATACTCTTAAATCTGTTGTTCCAATTTCTGGCTACGGACAAAGTTTTTCAAGGAACTCAATTTCATAACTGTAGTCATGATGTACTGTGGCTAGAACATGGAAGCAGTTCTGGTGCAAATGGGTAAAGTTCCTATAAATCAATATTTGCTCTGGGTTAGATATATATATATATATAACTTGCAAGAGAGGAACATCCTGATAACCCTCATGTCACAATTTTTATAAAATAAGGCAACAGGCAATTACTCCTTGCAGCCTGAGGATTTCAGAAGTTCAGAAAGGGCTTGGAGGAAGCAGCAGGTCAATCTTATATAGAGATCTGGTGGGATTTATTTATAGAGCAGTATATTGTGTGTCTGATTTCTTTTTTTCAGGCACCAGTGACCCCTTTCATTTAAGCCTTTGTGCAAACAGGACATTATTTCTGTCGTGTTGAAGCCCAGCTGGCAGTAAGATCTGATACTGGAGATTACCACTGAAACACCCCAAAGTGGATGTATCCATCAGATTCCACAGAGAAAGCAGAGGCTCTCACACTGGGTGTACATGGACAATGTTGCCGGTGACCTTGGGTGATTAGCGGACCAAGGGATGGCTTCTGGCTAGTCAGCTAACAAAAGAGCTGCCTCATGTGTTACATGTGCCTGTGTGACAGCTCCCAGCACCCATTCCCCTCTGCTTTCCTTGTGAATTTTCAAGGAACTCAAGAAGCAAACCCTGTTGCAATCCCCTCCTTATCTTTTATGCTGCACACATGCAGCTCTGACACGCATTATATTATTAGTCCCTACTTTCTCAATTTTAATTAAAAACAGAAATGAATTATTTTAATCTACCATTTTTGAGAGTCAGCATGATTGTATGTGATTATCCATTGAAATGGGGTTGGCACAGAAAATTAATGATATTTAAAAATATTATCTCTACTATTTTAGTGTGCTCTCCCAGAAAAATCTTAATTTAGTCCCCAAACTGTCTCTGTGTATATGATCCTAAGTAAGTAGGTATTTATCCAGTGGATTGAGAATCTAAATGTTAACCTTTCAAGTATTATCTGAACTGTTTTATGCCATTAAAAACCTCAGAAAACCCTAGAATATATAACTATACAATCTATAAAAAAAACAACAACAAGCCACCCAAATACAAATTACATAGTTGAAAATATTTAAGAAGTCTATAAGTAGAGTGACCATATACCCTCTATTTGGCCCAGGTGGTCCTGGCTGTTTCCTTTGACCTGGGCCAATCACAGATAATAACACTTTCACTTCCAAAAGTGTCTTCATTTAGAGAATACATTATTTGATGACTATTTATTAATCCAATTATAGAAATTTTAAAGAAACATTTATTTTGATATTTAAGGGAAATAGGAGTTTTTGGTTGGTCTATAAATATCCTCTAGTAATTTTCTTAACTAGGGCCTCTGGGTCTAGGTGCACATCAGAATCACATTTAAATCATACATAAACCAATTAAATGAAAATCTCTGGAGGCAGAACACAGGCATCACCATTTTTTTTTTTTAAAGCTTCACAGATAATTTCAATGTGTCGCCACGGCTGAGAACCATTGGATTATGTAGTTGGTGCATTTAAATTTTTGCAGGATTATTCGAAGAAAAATTATATATATATATTTTAGCCAGCATGTCTAGCTTATATTCTAATTCATTGCATTTAAAATTTAAGTATATGCGATAAACCATGTGAATGCCTTTTTTCTTTTTCAAAACAGTATAAACATTTTTTTTTCTATTACAGTTGAGATGTAGTGTTAGTCTGTGGTATGTAGCATAGTGACTAGACATTTATATAACTTACTAAGAGATCACTTCACTAAGTCTAGTACTTAAATGAATGTTTTTTGAACCAACTACCATAAGCAATGATCAAATAGAGTAAGTCACTGGCCAATTTTCGGTTTCTTTTCTTTCATGTTAGCAATTAAACGAACTTTTGAGTGAGATTATGTAGCTTGGAACTCAGCTTGTAAATAGCTAGTGCAATTGATCTTTTATATACAGACTAGAGGCCCAATGCACGAAATTCTTGCAAGAGGCTCTGCCCTTGTAGCCCCGGCTTTGTCCAGATGGTCATTCTGCTGTTTGGTCTAATTAGCATATTAGCTCTTTATTATATAGGATAGAATGTGGTTCTTGAGAGAATATTGTCTTGGGAATTATTAGTGTCATTCATAAGGAATTCAGGGGTAGCTGCTGGTTTAGAAGATCTTTTAGAGGAATATATAGTGATATATCCTGGAAATGAACCTGCATATTCACCATAGTGTAAGCGTCATTATCCCATAGGAGTGAGATCTACAAAATTACAAACATTTTAGGGGTTTCTGACTGGAGAGTTTAACAAAAGCAACATGGTGACTTTCATCCAGATATCTGCATGATAAAAGGTCAGGGTCCATAACGTCCAAAATGACCGAACAGACAACCAAACACCAGGAAGTGCATGGAGCACCTCTAGGTATCTCCCTTCCTCTCTCCTCCTCCCATCACTAGGAACCAATGGGAACTGGGCTGGGTGGCAGCAGAGCAGGACTGGGGACTGGTGAGCGTGCACAAGGCAGACCTCCTGGTCCCTCCTCATCTCCTCCCCTGTGCCTCCAACCAGCAGGCTCCAATCGAGCCTCAGTTTCTTCTGAAAGGACTGTGGCACCTCCACTGAGCAGCCTCCTGAGACATGGACTCACCGTTGTAAGAGGCTTTGAAGTGGCGACTTCAACAAGGACTTCAGCGCCTGCAGCCTCATCCTCAGCCTTCACTGCTGGGAGGTGGATGGAGAGCATCAGCTTTAAAGCACAAACAACCTCCTCAGGAAACACTGCCACCTCCCCACTCCACAGTACTTAAATGAATGATTTTTGAACCATTCCTACTCCGCTGCTTCCATGTCTGAAGAAACTGTGCATGCTCCTTCCTGTGGGCTGGGTGGGGTCAGAGCCTGAAGTTGAGTGATTCTGGGATGGAGGAGGGTCCGAGCCAGGCGGCTGGGCCAGTGCAGGGATGGAGGGAGGGAGGGCAGGGCAAGAACAGGGGGGCAGCCCTGGTTCCCTGCACCTCCTTCCACAGGCATAGCTCTTCTTGGTGTTATGATGAAAGGAGTTGTGTTTTTCTAACTATCTGGGTAAAGGAAACAAGTGTCTGTTGACTTCCGATCTTACTCTCCGAGCCGGCAGTTAATCCCTCTGGATGCATCATATCCAACCTTCAAAGGACCCGAGAGGCAGGTTCAACCTTCCTTCCATAGTTGAGGAAACTGACCAATAAACACATGTGTCTCATGCCTCAGTGTCAACTCCCGCGTAAATCTCTGGGAAATAACTCAGATTGTATATCTAAGGGTGTAGTTTCTTCTGTTTTCAAGTTTAATTCAACTCCAGGAATCAAATAATACAATAAAGAATAAAAGGAGTTCAGAGGACTCAGCATTGTATTTCCAGGGCCTTTGGTCCCACACAAACCACAGAGCTTCAGTTATCCTGAGATGAAAGAAAAGGAGAGAGAAATGTGAAAGTTTCTCCAGTTCAGACACAGAGACATCTCATTGCCACATATTAAGGGCACAAAAGGAATAAAAGATGGAGCCATTTCCATTCAGATTCAAACCAAGTTGACGAGGCAGAAGAAACATTGGATGCCATGGAGCAATAAGATGAAACGGTACCGTAGGGAGTGTCACAGACCTTGCAGGGACAGCACCTGAGGCTCCGGACATGACAGGAGGAGAGATGGGGCTGGGTGAGAGGAAGTGCATGGAAAGGCCTGGGAGTAGGAACAAGAGGGTGCTATGCAGAAGGTGGGCCTCACTAGGTGATGACAGGGGCAAGCCTGCGGGAGGTGGCCAACTGCTTCTCCCCCCCCCCCCCCGCCCTCCCGCTGAGGGGTGCATGCGTCTGTCCTGGGAGCTGCGGCTGATGGAGAGGGAGGCTATGGCTCTACGTGGATGAGTTGCCAATGAGAGCCTCCCTGCGGCCACAGTACTCAGTGTTCTCAACACGGCGGGAGCACAGGATCTTGTACACAATGTCATGAAAGAAAAATCATCCTATTCCCAACTTATTCACAGACTTTTATTTCTGGCATCTATATTCCCAATGCGTCCACAAGTACATTTGGAAAAAGAAAAAAGATTTGTACGTGATATGACTGCATCTTTAGAAAACCCAAGTGATCACAAGCAGAGCACTTTTAACACCTAATGAACCAAATACACTGATGAACAATAATAGACCCGGAGACACAGATACATGAAAAGATGGTGGAACCTCAGAGGGAAGGCGGGGGAGGTTGGGTGGGTGGGAAGAGATCAACCAATGGCCTTATGTGCATATATGCATCACCCCATGGGCACAGACAATGGGGTGGTGAGAGTCTGGTGGGGGGTAGTAGTCTAGAAGAGGGTTAATGGGGGAAAGGAGAACTATGTAAACCATTCAATAATAAAGATTTAACAAAAATAGTAAAAAATAAAAGAAAATAAAAAAGTAAAAGGCAATAAAATAAAAGCCAAGAATAACTTCCCTGGCCAGGTGGCTCCATTGGTTGGAGCTTCATTCTATACATTGAAAGGTTGCAGGTTTGAGCCCACAATGTACACATGTGGGGTGTGTGTGGGAGGCCACTGAGCAAGTGGCACCTAGAGGAGGGAGGCTCCTCAGACCTAAACACAGTCCAGGCCTTGCCCATGATCCAAGACCCGTCCTCTGCTGAGTGAGACTGGACCTCCCAGGTTCCTGTCGAGTCCCTGGTCTCTGAGTCATAGGGCCGCTTCCCCATGTTCCCCAGAATGCACTGCTCAGTAACCATCTATACTAATAAAAAGGTAATATGCTAATTTGACTGAACGTCCCTCCAGACAAAGCCACAGTGGTGGGTGTTGAGGCAGAGGCAGCGAGGGGCGATCAGGCAGGCAGGGGAGCAATCAGGCAGGCAGAAAGAGTGGGTTAGGGGTAAACAGGCAGGCAGGCAGATGAGCAGTTAGGAGCCAGCAGTTCCGGATTGCGAGAGGGATGTCCGACTGCCAGTTTAGGCCTGATCCCTCACCAATACCTGCGGGATCAGGCCTAAACTGGCAGTTGGATTTCCCCTAAGGTGTCCTGTATTGGAGAGTGTGCAGTCTGGGCTGAGGCACCTCCCTCCCCCATGCATGAATTTTGTGCACCAGGCCTCTAGTCTATAATAATAAAAGTATAGTATGCAAATAGACCAAACAACCGAATAGCAGAATGATCCTCTGTATGACCTTCCAGATGACCATGCTGGTGCCAGGCCAGCCAAGGCAGGTGCAATGTGATTGGACCTGCCTTGGCCGGATTGCCATTGCCCCATGATCTCTCTGCAGAGGGAGGCCCAGGCCACCAGTCGGTGGGGTGATCAATGGGGAGAGAGGGTGCTCCACGATTGCCCCAAAGAGGGAGGCCCAGGCCAGCTAAGTGATTGCACCCCATGCCTGTTGCCCACAGAGGGAGATGACTGGTGGAGAAGGAGGAGGGGGGGCAGTGCTGCACAGATGGCAAGCAGTGGCAGTGCGGGGGTGGGGCCAGCTGCTGGCAGCTGGGGGAAGGAAAGCCCTGATAGGCCCTGGTCACCAGCCAGGCCTAGGGACCCTACCCAAAGGTCCTGGATTGTGAGAGGGTGCAGGCTGGGCGGAGGGACAACTCCCATGCACGAACTTTGTGCACCAGGCCTCTAGTGTCTTATTAGACATCAAAGTTGAATCTGCCCTCAGGAGAGTTCCTGCAATTAGCTAGGACAGGGGAGTTCTGTGTTTCCATACAAATGCAAGTTAAATAATTCAGAAAAAGTGAGAGTCTTCAATATTAACAAAATGTTCAATAAGTTTTTACTGTTTAAAAATGCTTTTGTTAAATTTACTATCACTTCACAGCCCCTATAAATGACCACCTTTATCCTGGATGTCTTTATTGTTACCACTTTCTTTTTTTTCTTTTTTTAATATATATTTTATTGATTTTTTACAGAGAGGAAGGGAAAGAGATAGAGAGCTAGAAACATCGATGAGAGAGAAACATCGACCAGTTGCCTCTTGCACACCTACTACCGGGAATGTGCCCGCAACCAAGGTACATGCCCTTGACCGGAATTGAACCCGGGACCTTTCAGTCCCCAGACCAAAGCTCTACCACTGAGCCAAACCGGTTTCGGCTGTTACCACTTTCTTATATTTTGGTTTAAAGATGAAATCCTTTCCTAATGCTGCCCAATTATTATACATCGAAGGAACTCACATGTTATGTGAAGTTCTACATAAAGATGCCAAGGTCAGTTTGTTCTACAATTTTTTTTTTTAGAGTAGTTTATGTTCTATAATAAAATTTCGTCTGAGTCTCTAAGGTGAAAATATTTAGCTGTATTAAGATTACATGACTTCAAAAAGACACAAACTAAGCATTTGAAAGATTTAAAAACTCAAGACAATGTGTCATGTTAGAGGGAATTTATTTCAATTCAAATATACTTAAAAAAAATGAACTTCTTTGAAGAATTTATTTTAGCGAAAGGTACTTTTGGGAGATCAGTTTTACCAAAGCATATATCAATATGAATAAGCTGTTTTCAGCCTTTTCCACATCTGACATACTATTCATATAATCAAATACATAGCCTATGGAGATTTTGAAAATGAATGGGTGTTGAGAAATGGATATTTTAGGGCAGCAGTTGCCAGCGTGTGATCCCTGGACCAACAGCATCAGGATCACCTGGGAACTTACTATAAATGTAAATTTTTTTTTAACATATATTTTTATTGATTTTTTACAGAGAGGAAGGGAGAGGGATAGAGAGTTAGAAACATCGATCAGCTGCCAAGTTACCACAACCAAGGTATATGCCTCAACCAGAATCAAACCTGGGACCCTTCAGTCTGCAGGCTGGCCTTTATCCACTGAGCCAAACCTGTTAGGGCACAATGTAAATTCTTGAGTCCCACCCAAGACCAGCTGAATCAGATCTCTGAAAGGGCATCAGCAATCTGCATTTTATCAAGCTCTCCAGGTGATTTGGGTGAGATTTATAGGCACTGAAGTGTGAGGTTAATGAGACAGGGATGAAATTGTTTGGTACACCTAGATGTTATGGAAATGGGCATACCCGGTTTTCACTCCTGCTTGAGGCGCCTTGTGTGTCCTTGGATAAGGTGGTGGTTAAGGATGGGGGGGGGGTGCTGTGAGGACAATATAGAGTTAATAATTCCAGAGATCCTCATGTCTGCCTCTGGAGAGTACTATGCCTCCCTCAACTCCCTCAGTCTCCTGGAATAGCAGGGTGTTGACTGTTGAGCCATTTGCTGGAAGCTTCTTTCTGACTATCTCTGCTTTCTACTCCATCTCTCTTATAAATTTTTCACCTGCAAGAACCACAATTAGGGGTTTTATTGTATTTTGTAGTTATAAGGGGATGGAATTATTTTATTTATTTATTCATTCATTTGTATTGTTTGAAGTGTAACATGTAGTATTACATATGTCTCCTTTCCCCCCCATTAACCTCCCCATAGCCACTCCCCCCCCCCCCCCCCCCCCGGATATGCCCTTACCCTGCTAGTGTCTGTGTCCATTGGTTATGCTTATATGCATGCATAGAAGTCCTTTGGTTGATCTCTTACTCCCCTGCTTACCCCCTCCCCACCTTCCCACTGAAGTTGACAGTCTGTTCAATGTTTCTCTGTCTCTGTATCTATTTTTGTTTATCAGTTTATGATGTTTATCATATTCTACAAGTGAGTGAGGTCATGTGATATTTTTCTTTCTCCAACTGGCTTATTTCATTTAGCATAATGCTCTCCAGGTCCATCCATGCTGTTGTAAATGGTAAGAGTTCTTTCTTTTTTTATAGCAGCATAGTATTCCATTGTATAGATGTACCACAGTTTTTTAATCTACTCACTTGCTGCTATGAGGATAGGGGTGCTGGCTTCTTGGGATATATTCCTAGAAGTGGGATTTCTGGGTCAAATGAGAGTTCCATTTTTAATTTTTTTATGAAACTCCATACTGTTTTCCAAAGTGGCTGCACCAGTCTGCATTCCCACCAGCAGTGCACGAGGGTTCCTTTTTTTGCCAGGAACCAATTCCAGCATGTCATAATTACAAGAGTTGCATCAAAAGGCTGATGAAACTTACACTCAACAAAGGTTGAGTCACATAATGTGATTACAAGTTGGAAAGGCTAAACAGCACTTCCTCCATACCGGATTGCTTGCTGCCAGACAGCTCAGGGCATCTTAATCTACATGTTATTGCCTCTCGTTGGCAATATTTACCTGAACAGCTGTAGGCTATTTCCAAATCTGACAGTATTTACCTGAACAGCTGTAGGCTATTTCCAAATCTGACAGTATTTACCTGAACAGCTGTAGGCTATTTCCAAATCTGACAAATCTTCTGTAAACCCTACCCTTTGAAATCTTACCCTTTGAAGTGTATTATCTCTACCTTGCCTTAGGACAAATTGTGTTAATAAAAAGCACTAGGTTCTGAGTCAAGGGGTAGTCTTTAGCTCCTTTAGCTGAAGCCCCTCTGACCCCCAATGACTTTTAAAACTATCTTTCGTCCTTGGACTCCTTATTGAATCTACTCACAGCTCCTTTCTCCAGATTGCTGAACCCTTCGTAATGCTGGGACAAGAACGCTGACATTAATATGGACACCCACCTAGGGGTGCCGATATTTTTCTCCACATCCTCACCAGCACTTGTCATTTGTTTGTTTGTTGGTGATAGCCATACTGACAGGTATGAGATGGTACCTCATTGTCGTTTTGATTTGTATCTCTCAGGTGATTAGTGATTTAGAGCATATATTTTCATGTGTCTCTTTGCTTTCTGTATGTCTACTTTTGAAAGGTATCTACTAGTAAGACCTTTGCTCATTTTTTGATGGGATTTTTTATCTTCTTTTTGTTAAGATGTATGCGTTCCATATAAATTTTGGAGATTAGGCCCTTATCAGATATAACATTGGCAAATGTGTTCTTTCATGCAGTGGGCTTTCCTGTTGTTTTGTTGATAGTTTCCTTTGCTGTGCTTTTGATGTAGTCCCACTTACTTATTTTCCCCTTAGTTTCCATTATCCTAGAAGATATTGCTATGACATATGTCTGATATTTTGTTGCCTATGGATTCTTCTAAGATTTTTTATGGTTTCTTATCTTTAAGTCCTTTATCTATTTTTAGTTTATTTTTGTATATGGTGTAAGCTGGTGTTCTAGTTTCATTTTTTTGTATTTATATGACCAATTTTCCCAATATCATTTATTGAAGAGACTATCTTAATTCCATTGTATGTTCTTGCCTCCTTTGTCAAATATTAATTGAGCATAATTGCTTGGGTCGATTTTTGGGGTTCTCTGTTCTGTTCCATTGGTTTATATGTCTGTTCTTGTACCAGAACCAGGTAGTTTTGTGAACTGTGGCTTTGTAATATAGCTTGATATCTGGTATTGTGATCCCTCCAACTTTGTTCTTCTTTCTCAAGATTGCTGTGGCTATTCAGGGTCTTTTTAAATTCCATATGGATTTTTGGAGAGTTTGTTCTAGGTCTGTGAAATATGCCATTGGTAGTTTAATGGGAATTTCACCGAATTTATAGTTTGTTTTGGGTACCGGTAGTATGGGCATTTATTTTAATGATGTTGATTTACCAATCCATGAGCATGGTATATTCTTTCATTTGTTTATGTCTTCCTCTATCTACTTTTTCAATATCCCGTAGTTTTCCAAATACAGGTCTTTTACCTCCTTAGTTAAGTTTATTCCTAGGTAACTTAATTATTTTTGGTGCCATGGTAAATAGGATTATTTTTTTTCCTCTTTTTCTGTGAGTTCATTATTGGTGTATAAAAAAGCCATAGATTTCTGGGTGTTAATTTTGTATCCTGTTACATTGCCAAATTCATTTATTAAATCTAGTAGTTTTTTTAATGGAGTCTTTAGGGTTTTCTATGTACAATAGGAATTCACATGTCATCTGCAAATAATGACAGTTTTTCTTCTTCTTTTCTAATTTGGATGCCTTTTATTTCTTTTTCTTGTCTGATTGCTATGGCTAGCAGTTCTAGTCAAACAGGAGTGGTGAGAGTGTGCATTCCTGTCTTGTTCATGGGATGGAATTCTTTACAACAGGTCTATTGTTTGAGTTATAGATTCAATTTTTAAACATCTTCCTAGGAATATATATACCAACCTATAGTACTGCCTATATAATAGTTAATATGAGAATATTCAGATATCTCACAAGACAGCTTTAATTAGTAAGAGGACTATTTTCAAATTTCTTGCCTAATCAGAAAAAAAATCTATAAATGTGGAGTGGTGCATTTGGGAGAGTAGTTTTATTTTGTGTTCTGACACTATAAGACAATATTAGATTATGAAGTGGTTTCTGTGAGTTGTGTGTAGCTGTGACAGAGATTCTGAACATAATAGAATTGTGGGATATTTTTAGAGCTAAATGTAAATTCAGAGGTTACTTAAATCAATCATCTCACTTTTCATATTAGCTATTTTAGTTGTGATTTATTTTTCTAAATACTATTAAGAAAATTACCCCAAAATGAACATCTGCCCAATTGTATACCTACTCTTAAAATATTCACCTGGGCCCTGGCTGGGTGGCTTAGTTGGTTGGAGCATCATCTGGCATACCAAAAGGTTGTAGTTTGATTTCAAGTCTAGGCACATACTTAAGTTGCTGGCAGATTCCTAGTCAGAGCGTGTATGGGAGGCAACTGATCAATATTTCTCTCTCATTGATGTCTCTCTCTCTCTCTCCACTTCTCACATTGATGTCTCTCTCTCTCTCTCTCTCTCTCTCTCTCCACACACACACACACACACACACACACACTCTCTCTCTCTCTCTCTCTCTCTCTCTCTCTCTCTCTCTCCTTCAAATCAATAAACATATCCTCAAAAAAATAAAAAAAAATTCACCTGGGAGAGTAAATTGAACATCGAATGTTTATCAGGTATTGTAGTAGTATGCTTTAAAATATTTTCTTGAATCCTTCCTAAAAAAAGCAAGTTTTATTATTCCCATTTTACAGAACAGTCTCTGATCCATACATGTTTAGATATCTTTGGAAACAACTTACTCTTTTTATGATATACTAAGTTAGAATTATAGAAAGTCCCTCCATAAAGGGCCATAATTAAAAACTATTTAAATTATGAATGCAGCTCCTTATAGGGACAATATTAGAAGTAGCAGAAATTCTCAGATTAGCCTACAAATTTCCAAACTCCCATCTATGACCTGGCTGCAATTTTGTTCATTTCTAAAGAGAAAGCAAATTGCTGCCATCCTAGGACTTAGTAAGAGATTTTCCTGTTTGACATTTTGTTACCTGAGTAAATTAAGTAAATGAGGTGACGAGGCAGTGGAAGGAAATGGTTGGTGAAATTTCTGTTGTTATTCTTTCTTAATGTCTTCCATCTCATGACTTTTCTTTGTTACAAATGTATGACTGGAATTTTCTTCTTATGCTTATTTAAAACAGGCTGGTGTGTTTATTTACTTATTTCCCCTAGAAACTGAACAGAGAATAGATAAGGTAGGAAGAAGATAGATCTGTATGAAATAGGAGGGAAAGAATTGGAAAAGTATAGGGAAGGAAAATGTGATAGTGTTACTGCCTGAGATAGAGAACTTGAAGAAACATGACCTTTAACAGATTTGTAAACTAGCCACGAGGTGGCGCCATCATCTAAGGACAGCTTATAGTTGCTTTTCAGGCTGTGCTGAAAGCTTGCTCTGGGTGCAAGAGTTATCATAAAGTGAAAAGAAGAAGGTAACGACCCTATTGCTTTCTGTTCATATGCAAAGATATGAAAATCTTAAGACATGCCTAGTGAATATTTGTTAAATTGATAAGTGATGACTTATAAGTAAGTACCTTTATTTCACCAACTTCAATTAGTCCTTTATTTTTCTTCCCTTTGAAAAGGGCTTCACTGTTTTAATTATTGATACATGAGTAAGATAAAAAATGTATAGTTGAAATCTCAGTAATTATTTTTATTGGATTGTTATTTTTATGAAAATTTATACCCAACTTTAAAAAAAGTAAAGGCGCTTCATATCTAGAGAATACTTTTGTGAAAAACTGGGACACCATGCAAAAAGGTATAAGAAAAAAAAAAAAAAAAAAAAAACCAAAACAAAACAAAAACAAAAACAAAAAAACAGAAAATGATGTAAAAATGAGAGATAACAAGAGGAAGAAGCTATAATTCTTGAAACTCAGATGGAAAACCAGTGGATAGGTTTAGTGGTTGAAAGAGACTTAGTAAAAACGTGATTGTTGGTGTGATTTGCCCTTAAAGCTAGTGAAACTTGGGAAAGACATGAGAAGATGTTTGCAGGCTATTAAGAGGCAAACAGAGATTTTTCTAATGAGACAAAAGAGACTGAATATAGCTGGACTCATATTTAAAAAAATATATATAAGTACCTCTTTGTAAGTCTCCAACTTTTTTGCTTATCAGAATATTGAAAATTTGTGTTAATTTTTATTGTAAGTGGTATGAGACATATGGAAATACAATGTAGAAATAATTTATTTTGTTTGTAATTTTGTGATGCAGAGTTTAAATTTGGCAAATGTTAAGTTTTGAGCGTTAATCTAACACTGAATCCTGCTTTACAAGTCAATGGATAAATAGCAATTATAGTTAGAAAGTGATGACAAAAAACTTTCAACAAAGGAAATAAAAGCTTTTGTTAGCATAAGGCACTGAATTTGTAGATACTTGCCCAGACAAAGGATGAGCTCTCATTTAGGTTTCAATTGATTGCAGAGCAGACCATCAAAAAAAAAGAAAAAAAGAAAAAAAAAGAAGGCCTTCTAATGCAAGATAATACAAGAGCAGGAAAAATATAATTTTGTTCTTCTAATCTCAAACTTCCTCTACATGAGTGGCAACTCTAATAAAAACCACCAACTGTTCCCATTGCCTTCCAACTAATGTATTTCTTAAGAGCATTGTGATGAAGAAAAGACCACTGGATAGATGAGAAAGCTGTATGTCTGAACCTGACTTTTCCCCTGGGCCTCAAGCCCATCTATGCCCCTATTTCATGTCTCCACTTAGATGTGGCATTTCAAAAATATTATATCTGATATATCTTTCACCATTAAGGGTTTGTTTTTTAAAAATATGTTTTTATTGACCTCAGACGGGAAGAGAGAAGGAGAGAGAGACAGAAACATCAACAATGATCCAAAACCGGTTTGGCTCAGTGGATAGAATGTCGGCCTGTGGTTTGATTCCTATCAGTACCTTGGGTGCGGGCACATTCCCAGTAGTGGGTGTGCAGGAGGCAGCTGATCGATGCCTCTCTCTCATCGATGTTTCTAACTCTCTATCCCTCTCTCTTCCTCTCTGTAAAAAAAAAAATAATAAAAAAAATATATATATAATGAGGGAGAATCATTGATCAGCTGCCTCCCACTGGGGATCAAGCCAACAACCCAGGCATATGCCCTTGACCAGAATCAAACCCGAAACCCTCAGTCTGCAGACTGACACTCTATCTATCCACTGAGCAAAACTGGCTACAGCAACAATATCATTGTTGAGTGGGGCCCCACCCCCTCCATATGGCATCAGCCTTGGGGAATGCAATAGCCCCACCATCTGAACCCCACTCTGCAGAATCAGCTGCCTGGGTTGGGATACAAAAGTCTGAGAAGACTTAAGGGATGTCAATGACTGAGTTGTGTGGCTTTGGGATGGGACAATTTACCCCACTTTCTTGTAAATTTGACTGGGGCTCTCACTCATGGGAGATCTGCTATTTTCAGTCTCCAGGCTCCCAATGATTGATGGCTCTGCCCTGCCAAGGTCTGGGCAGAACTGGGACATAATTATGTGGCTCTGAGGGGAGGGGCCAGTCCTTGAACCTACCCTCAAGCCTGACTGGCACCTCCCCCTCTTCCAACTCTTGGTGGCCCTTCCCTGATGAGATAGGACACCTGATAGAATCTTGCAGAGTTTGAATTGTGTGGCTCTAGTACAGGGAAAATTTTTGCCTTGTGCATATGACCAATGCAGAGTCCTCCCTTCACTTGTTCAAATCTTGGTCTGTTTGGGCCTGATAAACTCTTCTGGCCTCCCTTTGGCAAACTTCCTAAGATTCCATCCTACTACAAAGGTGGGTGAGCACCCAGCAGGTGGCAGCTAGACTTGGCATTCTCTGGGATATTTGCTGAGTGACCTCAGACCCAGCACTGGCACTGAGATTGAACCTATATGGATCTGGTAAAAACCATTCACCCCTACCTGGTGACTCACTGAGAATCTACCTTGTACAATCTGAATACCATCAGATGCTCTTTCAGAGATTGAACCTAACAGGCAGCTGGCAGGCAGAGATAGGAGGAGGTGGGTGTCAGGGCTCCTAGGGACATTTGCTGACTAGCCCTGGCGAGGCACTGGTAAAAGCCAATGTTGGTATGCAGCTTGGTCTTTCCATGCACACTCAAGTCCAGCAGAGGCAGCCACAAACCATGGATCACTTTGTAGCTCCAGATAGGTTTCCCAGGCTCAGTCACAAGAGGCATCTGACATTGGCCCACAACAGAGTTCCTCCCAAGAAGCCCAGAATCAATACACCCAATGTCCAGCTTCAAACACATAAGAGCAGGGTCTTATGTGTTAACTTCACAAGCAGCATGCTCAAAGGGAGATTTCAGCAGGCACTAGACCTTGCTGAGGTGAATTCCACTTTGTGTGATCAGCACCTGCACAACAGCTCATACACTGTATTTGGGGTTGATCCTCATAGTCAGTGAGCCTGAGTGATGACTCCCTGCACAAATGGGCAATAGCAATCAAGACACAATTACAACAGAAGGACCCTCATAACCCACACAAGGGAAATTCTTGGAGCACCCAGTTCAAGTGATCAAGGAGACTGCACCACTCGTTCCCGCAGGACACCTATTACATAAGGTGACCCTATAAAGATTGAGAGTCATAGCAGATCTATTTGATACATAGAAACAAACACAAAGAGGCAGAAAAAATAGGTAGACAAAGAAACATGCCACAAATGAAAGAACAAGAGAAATCTTTATAAAAGGAGCTAAATGAAATGGAAGCAACAATTTACCAGATAGAGTTCAAATGAATGGCTATAATGATGCTCAGGGAACTTAGTTAGAACTATAACAGCATAAAAACCATAAAAAACACAGTCAGAAATTAAGAATACAATATTTGAAATGAAGAATACACTGCAAGGAATAAACAGTAGATTGGTTGAAGCAGAGGATCAATTAAGCAATTTGAAAGGCAAGGTAACAGAACATGTCCAATAAGAAAAAGAAAAAAGAATTAGAAAAAATGAGTATAGCCCGACTGGCCTGGCTTAATGGTTGAGCATCAACCTATGAACCAAGAGGTCACAGTTCAATTCCTAGTTGGTGCACATGCCTGGGTTGCAGGCTTGATCCCCAGTGGGGGTGTGCAAGAGGCAGACAATCAATGATTCTCTGTCATCATTGATGTTTCTCTCTCTCTCTCTCTCTCTCTCTCTCTCTCTCTCTCTCTCTCTCTCCCTCTCCCTTATTTTCTGAAATTAACAAAAATATATTTAAAAAAAGAAAAATGAGGGCATTCCTGGCCAGTGTGGCTCAGTTGGTTGGATTGTGTCTTATACATCAAAAGGTTGTGGGTTCAAATTCTGGTCAGGGCACATACCCTAGTTGCAGTCTTGATTCCTTGTCAGTACATGTGCAAGAGGCAACTGACTGATGCTTCTCTCCTTTTCTCTCTCTCTCAAATAAATAAAAAGATGACAGTTTAAGATAACTTTGGGACAACATGAAGTGTACCAATATACATATTATAAGGGTACCAGAAGGAGAAGAGAGCAAGCAAGGGAACAAGAGCCTATTTGAAGAAATAATGACTGAAAACTTCCCTAACCTTATGAAGGAAAGTGATACATAAGCCCAAAAAGCACAGTGTCCCAAACAAGATGAACTCAAAGAGGCCCACACCAAGATACATTATACTTAAAACGTCAAAGGTTAAAGACAAAGAGAGAATCTTAAAAGCAGCAAGAAAAGACAGTTATCTATAAGGGAGCTCTCATAAAACTGTCAGCTGATTTTTCAACAGAAACATTTCAGACCAGAAGTGATTGGCATGAATTACTCAAAGTGATGAAAAGCAAGGATCTAAAACTAAGAACACTTTACCCACCAAGACAACCATTTAAAAATCAAAGGGGAAAAAAGAACTTCTCAGATAAGAAATAGCTAAAGGAGTTCATTACCACCAAACCAGAATTACAAGAAATGCTAAAGGGATTTCTTGAAGAAGAAGGAGAAGAAGAAGAATGGGGAAAAAACCCAGAGGAACATGGTTAAAAGAATAAAGTGGCAATAAATACGTACATATTAATAATCACTTTAAATGACCTCTATGCTCTAATAAAACCACAGGGTAAGAAAATAGATAAGAAAACAAGACTATCTATGCTATTAGAAGAGACTCACCTCAGTATGAAAGATGCACACAAACTAAAATTAAAAGAATAGAAAAAGATTTTTTTTTTAAAGAATCAAGAGCTGTTGTTTTTTTTTATAAGCAAGATTAACAAATTGAAATGAGAAAAAAATGGAGTAGCAATACCTTATCTGACAAAAATAGACTTTAAAACAAAGGCTATAGTAAGAGATAAAGAAGAACACAATCCTATATAATAAAAGGCTAATATGCAAATAGACCGAACAGCAGAATAACCAACCAAACAACCAGTTGCTATGATATGCGTTTGCCACCAGGGGGCATGTGTGGAACATGGCATTGGCCACGGCGGGATGGTGGAGCAAGTGAGCAGGAGCACCAGACCAAGGCTGTCATCAGGGCAAGCCTCTGGTGGTTACTGAAAATTCTTTGCTCCTGTGTGCTGCAGTCCTGCCCGGTGCTCACACCTGCTGCTGGTGCCGGCCCTGCTCTCATCCACTGCCAGCAGTGGCCCTGCTGGTACCCACAGCCAGCACTGGAGCCACTGCTTGCACCCACTGATGGTGCCCAACGCCAGTCCCGATCACTTGGCGCCTTCAGCAGATGTGAGTGGCGGCTGCTGGTCCTGATCACTCCTTGTTCCTGAGGGGTGATCGGGGCAGCAGTCACCACTTGAACCACTGACAGCACCAGTCCAGCTCACACCCACTGCTGGTGTTGGCCCTGAATGCTCTGTGCTGTCAGTGGATGTGAGCAGGGCTGGTGCCATCAGCATGTGGGGGCAGTGGCAGTGGTGGGAGTGGGGCTGCCAGCAGATAGGGGACCAGGGACAAAGGCCAGAGGGACTGGGTGGAGGCATGGAGGATGGGCTGAGGCCTGCTCCTGTGCCTACCAAAGACTTAAGGCCCACAGTTCCCTTCAAGGTGCACGAATTTGTGCATTGGGCCCCTAGTATAATGATAAAGGGATCAATCCAACAAGAGCATATAGCCCTTATAAACATTTATGCACCCAACATAGAAGCACCTAAATATATAAAGCCAGTCTTGATGGACATTAAGCGAAAAATCAAGAGTAATACATAGTTGGTAATTTTAATACCCCATTGATATCAATGATAGAACTTCCAGACAGAAAATCGATAAGGAAACAATGGCCTTAAATGACACATTAGGTCATATAGATTTAATTGATATCTTCAGAGCATTTTACCTTAAAGCAACAGATTATATATTCCTTTCAAGTGTACATAGAACATTTTTTAGGATAAACTATATGTTAGGACACAAAACAAGTTTTAATAAATTTAAGAAGCTTGAAATTATATCAAGCATCTTCTCTGACCATAGTGGTATAAAACTAGAAATCAATCACAAGAAACAAACTGAAAAACACAAAGATAAGGAAGCTAAATGACATGTTACAAAACAATGAATAGGTTAACAATTATATTAAGGAAGAAATCAAAAGTTATCTTGAAGCAAATTAAAATGAGTGCACAACAACCCAAAATCTATGGGATACAGCAAAAACAGTCCTGAGAAGGAAATTCATAGCATTACGGAAAAAAAAAAAAAAAAGCTCAAATAAACAATCTAACTTTACACTTAAAGGAACTAGAGAAAATAACAATAAACAAAGCCAAAGTGAACAGAAGGAAGGAAATAACAAAGATCAGCACAGAAATACACAAGAGTCCAAAGAAACAATACAGTGATCAATAAAACCAAGAGCTTGTTCTTAAAAAAGATAAACAATATTGGCAAACCTTTAACCAGACTCATCAAGAAAAAAATGAGAAAGGACCCAAATAAATAAAATCAGAAATGAAAGAGGAGAATACTGAAACCAAAGAAATACAAAAGATTGTAAGAAAATGTTATGAACAACTATATGCCAATAAATTAGACAATCTGGAAGAAATGGATAAATTCCTAGAAACATACAGTCTTCCAAAACTGAATCAAGAAGAATCAGAAAATCTGAATAGACGGGTTAAAACTATTGAAATTAAGGTGGTAATTAAAAAAAAAAAAACTTTCAGTAAAGATACTGCTAGGACATATAGCTGATATTTTACTGCCTCTGATTTTTCTAAGATTTTTATGGTTTCCAATCTTATGTTTAAGTCCTTTATTCATTTTGAGTTTATTTTTATGTATGGTGTAAGTAGGTGGTAAAGTTTAATTTTTTCCCCCATATATCTGTCCAATTTTCCCAGCACTATTTATAGAAGACACTGCCTTGACTCCATTGTATGTTCTTGCCTCCAAATATTAATTGAGTATAATGGCTGGGGTCAATTTATGGGTTCTCTGTTCTGTTCCACTGGTCTTTATGTCTGTTCTTGTACTAGTATCAGGCAGCTTTGAGAACAGTGGCTTTGTAATATAGCTTGATATCTGGTATTGTGATCCCTCCAACTTTGTTCTTCTTTCTCAAGATTGCTGTGGCTATTCAGGGTCTTTTAATTTTATTTATTTATTTTTGATATTTTATACTTGATATTTAATTTTATTTATTTATTTTTGATATTTTTGATATTTATTTTTGATATTTTGATATTTAATTTTGATATTTTATTTTATAATTTATGAGTGAGGACAATACTATACATTGCAAATAATAGCCTACATTTTAATATCAGGTTCTTTTTTTTCTTTATTGATTAAAGTATTACATATGAGTCCTTATTCCCCTATTGCCCCCTAACCCCCAATGTCTGTGTCCATTATTTGGGGTCTTTTTAAATTCCATATGAATTTTTGGAGAGTTTGTTCTAGGTCTGTGAAATATGCCATTGGCACTTTAATGGGGATTTCACTGAATTTGTAGATTGCTTTAGGCAGTATGGACATTTTAATGATGCGGATTCTACCAATCCATGAACATGATATATTCTTCCATTTGTTTATGTCCTCCTCTGTCTCTCTCTTTTTAAAAAAATATATTTTATTGATATTTTACAGAGAGGAAGGGAGAGAGATAGAGAGCTAGAAACGTCGATGAGGGAGAAACATCGACCAGCTGCCTCTTGCACATACCCTACTGGGGATGTGCCCATAACCAATGTACATGCCCTTGACCGGAATTGAACCTGGGACCTTTCAGTCCGTAGACCGATGCTCTACCACTGAGCCAAATCGGTTTCGACACACTCTCTCTCTCTCTCTCTCTCTCTCTCTCTCTCTCTCTCCCCGCCCCCCCCCCTTTTTTTTTTAATGTTCTGTAGTTTTCTGACTAAAGGTCCTTTACTTCCTTAGCTAAATTTATTCCTAGGTATCTAAATTTTTTGGTGTAATGGTAAATGGGATTGTTTTTTTTGTTTTTTTTTCCTCTTTCTGTGAGTTTATTATTGGTGTATAAAAAAGCCATAGATTTCTATGTGTTAATGTATCCTGCTACATTTCTATGCTATATTTCTGAATTCATTTGTTAAGTTTAACAGTTTTTTTTATGGAGTCTTTAGGGTTTTCTATGTACAATATCATGCCATCTGCGATAATGACAGTTTTGCTTATTCTTTTCCAATTTGGATGTCTTATATTTCTTCTTGTCTGATTGCTATGGCTAGCACTTCCAATACTATGTCAAATAGGAATGGTGAAAGTGGGCTCCCTGTCTTGTTTCTGTTCTTAGGTAAAATGGTTTTAGTTTTTACCCATTGAGTAAGATGTTGGCTGTGGGTTTGTCATATGTGGCTTTTATGATGTTGAGGTATGATCCTTCTATTTCCACCTTGCTGAGAGTTTTTATTTAGAAAAGGTGTTGGGCCGAAACCGGTTTAGCTCAATGGATAGAGCGTCGGCTTGGGGACTGAAGGGACCCGGGTTCGATTCCGGTCAAGGGCATGTACCTTGGTTGCGGGCATATCCCCAGTAGGGGGTGTGCAAGAGGCAGCTGATCGATGACTCTCTCTCATTGATGTTTCTAGCTCTCTATCTCTCTCCCTTCCTCTCTGTACAAAATCAATAAAATATATTTAAAAAAAAATAGAAAAGGTGTTGGATTTTGTCAAATTATTTTTCTGCATCAATTGATATGATTATGTGATTTTTGTTCTTAATTCATTTATGTGATGTATGACATTTATTGATTTGTGGATATTATACCATCCTTGCATCCCTGGGATAAATACTACTTGATCATGGTGTATGATCTTTCTAATGTAATGCTGGATCTGATTTGCTGAAATTTGTTGAGGATTTTAGTATCTATGTTCATCAGGAATATTGACCTATAATTCTCTTTCTTTGTAGTGTCTTTATCTGATTTTTGGATTAGGGTAATTCCAGCTTCATAGAAAGAGCTTGAAAGTGTGCTTTCCTCTTGAATTTTTTGGAATAGTCTGAGAAGGATAGGTTTTAGTTATTCTTTGAATGTTTGGTCAAACTCCCCTGTGAAGCCATCCAGACCAGGGCTTTATTTGCTGAAAGTTTTTATTTTATTTTTTATTACTGCTTCAATTTCATCAGTAGTTATCAACCTATTCATTTTTTTTATTCTTCCTGATTGAGTTTTAGAAGATTGTATTTTTCTAGGAATATGTCCATTTCATCTAGGTTGTCCAGTTTTTTGGAGTAGAGTTGTTCATAGAATTTTTTAAACAATCCTTTATATATCTATGGGATTGGTTGCTACTTCACCTCTCTCATTTCTGATTTTGGTTATTTGGATCCTTTCTCTTTGTTTTTTGGTGAGCCTGGCTAGAGGCTCATCAAACCTGTTTATCTTTTATTTACTGATACAGCTCTTAGGACAATGGAAATTAAGGAGAAAACAAACAAATGGGACCACATCAAAATAAAAAGCTTCTGCAGAGCAAGAGAAACCATCAACAAAATAGCAAGAAAGCCCACTGCATGGGAGAATGCTCCCCCCTCTGCTTTCTCTCTCTGATTTCTCACCAGTTCTAATTATCACCAGCTGGAGCCACTTACTTCTAACTGTTTACATATTACTAAAGCATCTGTGAGAATGAAGCACCATAAACTTCATCTAATACCAAGCCAAATAAAAATATTTCCTGATTTCTGCTGCTATAACCTTTACCTTTTACAATAGATTACTTGGGGGGTGGATGGGAAGAACGCCACTGGTCAAATTATTTATCAGGTTATGAGTATCTGCCCCCCTGTGTCACATCCCAGGAACTAACCACATCTGGACTCATTCTGAGTTGCATTTGCTACAGCATCATTACTTAATTTATGGATTTAAATTCCAAAAGCTTAAGGACATATATATGTCTGCTATCTGTCCTGGAAGAAACCAAAAGGGGGATTTATTAGGACCTAATTCATGCTAAAACAGTTTTGTGAATTAGAGAGTTAGTGTCCAGCTTGTATATTTGGGCATTGAACATTGAAGAGATTAAACTGTTCATTTATTAATTTTGGAGGACTATTTAACACTTTTCTTTTCCACAGATTGTAAGCTCTGTAAGGGTCTTAGCTTGAGTTGCTATAACAAAAATACCATTAATTAGGTGGCTTAAACTACAATCATTTATTTCTCATAAAAAATCTACATATTGTAATATCTAAGTATATATTTATCTATGCCACCACCAGACTATATATATATTTAGTCAAGCACTGCATAATGATGTTATGTTTTGGTCAATGATATACTGCATATACTACAGTGGTCACATAAAATCATAATGGAGTTGAAAGATTCTTACTGCTTAGTGATGCCACAGCTGTCCGAAAGTCATAGTGCAATGAATTTCTTATGTTTTGTTATGTTGGTCTAAACAAATCTACTGTGCTGCCAGTCTTATAAAAGTATAGTGCATACAATTTTGCACAATACGCAATACTTGATAATGATAATGAATGACTATGTTACTGGCTTATGTTACTACTAGAGGTCTGATGCACGAGATTTGTGCACCGGGGGCGGGGGGGGGGGGGGGTGAGGGGTGAGGAGGTCTGGACTGCGCTCTTTCGCAGTCTAGGAGCTCCTGACTGACAGGAGCAGGCCGAAGCTAGCAATCGGACATCCTTAGCACTGCTATGGAGGCAGTAGAGGCTCCCACCACTGCTGCTGTGCCCCCCAGCCAAAAGCCGGCTTCTGCTTGAGCAATGCTCCCTCTGTGGGAGTGCACTGACCACTAGGAGGCAGTTCTTGCATTGAGCTTCTGCCCCCTGGTGATCAGTGGGTGTCATAGTGATCCGTAGTTTCACAATTTTGTCCATTTGCATATTATCCTTTTATTATATAGGATAATATACTATTTATCATTATTTTAGATTTTACTCTTTCTATTTATCAAAAAAGGTTACACTAAAATCGTAGTGCTGCTCCTATAGCTCCCTCTACCCTCCACCCTCCCCTCATAGCAGACCTCTTGCCCCACCCTGCAGCTCTGCGCCTGAAGTGGCTGGGGGGCAGGGCTGCCACCATCTTTGTCCTGCTAATTTGTATATTTCCTCCTGACAGGCTGGTGGGTATCACAGGGGTATGGTCTTACCCACTTTCTATTTATCTAAAAAGGTTACTGGTTATGGGCACCTAGGCTGTTTCCAAATTCTAGCTATTGTAGATTGTGCTGCTATGAACATAGGGGTGCATATATCCTTTCTGATTGATGTTTCTAGTTTCTTGGGATATAATCCTAGGTGTGGGATTACTGGGTCAAATGGGAGTTCCATTTTCAGTTTTTTGAGGAAACTCCACACTGTTCTCCACAGTGGTTGCACCAGTCTGCATTCCCACCAGCAGTGCACGAGGGTTCCCTTTTCTCCGCAACCTCACCAACACTTGTTGTTTGTTGATTTGTTGATGTTGGCTATTCTGACAGGTGTGAGATGGTACCCCATTGTTGTTTTGATTTGCATCTCACAGATGATTAGTGACTTTGAGCATGTTTTCATGTGCCTCTTAGTCTTCCTTCTGTCTTCTTTTGAAAATATTCTATTTAGGTCCATTGCCCATTTTTTAATTGGATCATTCATTTTCCTTTTATTTAGTTGTATAAGCTGTCTGTAGATGTTGGAGATTAAACCTTTATCAGTGATAACATTTGCAAATATGTTCTCCCATACAGTGGGCTTTCTTGTTTTGTTGATGATTTCTTTTGCTGTAAAAAAGTTTTTTTATTTTGATGTAGTCCCATTTGTTTATTTTCTCTTTAGCTTCCATTGCCCTAGGGGCAGTATCAGTGAAGAAGTTCTTTTGGCATATGTCTGAGATTTTGCTGCCTGTGGATGCCTCAAGTATTTTTATGGTTTCCTGTCTTATGTTTAAGTCCTGTATCCACTTTTGAGTTTATTTTTGTGTATGGTGTAAGTTGGTGATCTAGTTTCATTCTTTTGCATGTTTCTGTCCAATTTTCCCAACACCATTTATTGAAGAGACTGTCTTGACTCCATTGTATATTTGTGCCTCCTTTGTCAAATATTAATTGAGCATAGTGATTTGGGTTGATATCTGGGTTCTCTATTATATTCCATTGATCTATATGTCTGTTCTTGTGCCAGTACCAGGCTGTTTTGAGAACAGTGGCTTTGTAATACAGCTTGAAATCTGGTATTGAGATCCCTCCTGCTTTACTCTTCTTTCTCAGGATTGCTGTGGCTATTCGGGGTCTTTTATTGTTCCAAATGAACTTTTGAAGAGTTCTTTCTAGGTCAGTGAAATATGCTGTTGGTATTTTAATGAGGAGTGCATTGAACCTATAGATTGCTTTAGGAAGTATAGACATTTTGATGATGTTGATTCTACCAATCCATGAACATGGTATGTTCTTCCATCTGTTTATTACATCTTCCTCTATCTCTTTTTTTAGTGTGTGTAGTTTCCTGCATATAGGTCCTTCACTTCCTTAGTTAAGTTTATTCCTAGGGATCTTAATTTTTTTGGTGGGATGGTAAATGGAATTGCTTTTTTAGTCTCTGTTTTTGTAAGTTCACTGTTGGTGTATAGAAATGCCATAGATTTCTTGGCGTTAATTTTGTATCCTGCTACATTACCAAATTCATTTATTAAGTCAATTCGTTTTTTAATGGAGTCTTTTGGGTTTTTTATGTACAATATCATGTCATCTGCAAATAAGGATAACTTTACTTCTTCTTTTCCAATTTGGATGCCTTTTATTTCCTCTTCTTATCTAATTGCAATGGCTAGTACTTCCAGTACTATGTCAAACAGGAGTGGCAATAGTGGGCATCCCTGTCTTGTTCCTGTTCTTAGAGGGAATGGTTTTAGTTTTTGCTCATTGAGTATGATGTTGGCTGTGGGTTTATCATATATAGCTTTTATTATGTTGAGGTATGATCCTTGTACTCCCACCTTGTTGAGAGTTTTTATCAGGAAAGGGTGTTAGATTTTATCAAATGCTTTTTCTGCATCGATTGATATGACTATATGATTTTTATCTTTCATTTTGTTTATGTGATTTATCACGTTTATTGATTTGCGGATATTGTACCATCCCTACATTCCTGGAATAAATCCTACTTGGTCATGGTGTATGATCTTTGTGATGTTCTGCTGGAGTCGATTTGCCAGAATTTTGTTCAGGATTTTGGCATCTATGTTCATAAGGGATATTGGCCTGTAATTCTCTTTCATTGAGTTGTCTTTATCTGGTTTAGGTATTAGGGTGATGCTGGCTTCATAGAAGAAGTTTGGAAGTGTTCCTTCCTCTTGAATTTTTTTGAATAGTCTGAGCAGGATAGGTTTTAGTTTTTTCTTAAATGTTTGGTAAAACTCTCCTGTGAAGCCATCTGGCCCTGGGCTTTTGTTTGCTGGAAGATTTTTGACAACTGTTTCAATTTCCTCCCAAGTCACTGGTCTATTGAGATTTTTCGATTCTTCCTGATTGAGTTTTGGAAGTTTGTATTTTTCTAGAAATATGTCCATTTCATCCAGGTTGTCCAGTTTGTTGGAATAGTTGTTCGTACTATTTTGTAACAATCCTTTGTATTTCAGCGGGGTCTGTTGTTATTTCACCTCTTTCGTTTCTGATTTTGTTTGAGTCCTCTCTCTTTGTTTCTTGGTTAGCCTGGGTAGAGGTTCATCACTCTTGTTTATCCTTTTAAAGAACCAGCTCTTGGTTTTGTTGATATTATGTATTGTTTCTTTGGTCTCTATGTCCTTTATCTTCGCTAAGATTTTTATTATTTCCTTCCTTCTGCTTACACTGGGCTTTTCTTGTTGCTCTTTTTATAACTCTTTGAGTTGTAGAGTTAGATAATTTGTTACCATTTTTTCTTGTTTTTTGCAATAGGCTTGTAGGGATATGAACTTCCCTCTCAAAACTGCTTTTGCAGTGTCCCATAGATTTTGGATTGTTGTGTTTTCATCCTCATTTGTTTCCAGGATGTTTTTTTTTTGTTGTTGTTTTTTTAAAAATATATTTTATTGATTTTTTAGAGAGGAAGAGAGAGTGATAGAGAGTTAGAAACATCGATGAGAGGGAATCATCGCTCAGCTGCCTCTTGCACACCCCCTACTGGGGATGTGCCTGCAACCAAGGTACATGCACTTGACCGGAATCGAACCTGGGACCTTTCAGTCCGCAGGCTGACGCTCTATCCACTGAGCCAAACCAGTCCCGGCTGTTTCCAGGATGTTTTTAATTTCTTCCTTGATTTCTCTGGTAATCCAGTCCTTGTTTAATAGCATGCTGTTTAGTCTCCATGTGTTTGATTTCTTTGGATTATTTTTATTGTAGTTAATTTCCAGATTTATGCCACTATGATCTGAGAAGATGCTTGATATGACTTCTATCTTTTTAAATTTGAAGAGACTTTGCCTATGTCCCAACATGTGGTCTATCTTTGAAAATGACCCATGGGCACTTGAGAAGAATGTATATTCTATGGCTTTGGGGTGGAATGTTCTGAAGATGTTGATTAATTCCATCTGGTCTGGTGAGTCATTTAGGATTGATATTTCTTTGCTGATTTTTTGTTTAGATGATTTGTCCAAAGGTGACAGTGATGTATTAAATTCTCCTACTATGATTGTATTGCTATTAATGTCTCCCTTAATGTCCTACAGCAGTTTTTTTTTTAATGTATTTGTGTGCTCCCATATTGGGTACATATATATTTACCAGGGTTATTTCTTCTTGTTGGATTGCTCCCTTTAGTATTATGAAGTGGCCTTCATTATCTCTTGTTATGTCCTTCACTCTGAGATCTAATTTGTCAGATATAAGTATTGCTACCCCAGCTTTTTTTTCATTTCCATTCGCCTGGAAAACCTTTTTCCATCCTTTCACCCTCAGTCTGTGTGCATCTTTTTTTCTGAAGTGGGTTTCTTGTAGACAACAGATATATGGGTCTTTTTTTCTTATCCAATCTGTTACCCTATGTCTTTTGATTGGAACATTTAATCCATTACATTGAAAGTTATTATTATTATTTTTTTAAAATAAATCTTTATTGTTCATATTATTACAAATGTTCCTCCCCCCCCCACCATTGCTCCCCTCCACCAGGTTCCCACCCCACCCTCTGCCCTTTCCCCACCACTCATTGTCCTCATCCATAGGTGCACAGTTTATGTTCAGTCTCTTCCCACACCCCCCTCTCCCTTTTCCCGGAGTATCGTCAGTTCACTCTCCTTCCATACCTCTGATCCTATTATATTCAACAGTTAATATTGTTCATCAGATTTTTAAAATTAATTTCCTTGGTTTTTAGATTCACTTGTTGATAGTTACATATTTGTTGTTCATAGTTTTTATCTTTATTTACTTTCTCTTCTGAAAGAACCCCCTTCAGCAATTCATATAATTCTGGTTGGTGGTGATGAACTCCTTTAGCTTTTTTTTTATTGGTGAAGCTCTTTATCTGGCCTTTGATTCTGAGTGATAGCTTTGCTGGGTAGATTATCTAGGTTCTTACTATTCATCACCTTGAATATTTCTTGCCATTCCCATCTGGCCTGCATGGTTTCTGTTGAGAAATCAGCTGACAATCATATAGGTGCTCCTTTATAGGTAACTACCTGGTTTTCTCTTGCTGCTTTTAATATTCTCTCTTTGTCTTTTGCTCTTGGAATTTTAATTATGATTTGTCTTGGTGTGGTCCTCTTTGGATTTCTTTTGTTTGGAGTTCTGTGCACTTCCTGGACTTGTAAGTCTAATTCTTTCACCAGGTGGGAAAGTTTTCTGTCACTATTTCTTTCAGTATGTTTTCAATATCTTGCTCTCTCTCATCTTCTGGGACACTCATAATTCTGATGTTGGTTCGCTTGAAGTTGTCTCAGAGGTTTCTAACATTATCTTCAACTTTCTGGATTTTCTTGCCTTCTTGTTTCTGCGGAGGAGTGTCTTCTGGCTCTCTATGTTCCAAATCTTTGACTAGATTCTTCCATTCTGTTTTTAGGACTCTGTATAATATTTTTTATTTCAGACAATTTATTCTTTATTTCTTGTTGATCCCTTATTATTTCTTGTTGATTCTGTATTATTTCTAGTTGATCCCTTTTCATATCCTTATAGGACTTATCGATCTTTTCTAGGAAATTCTTGAAAAACCTTATAAGTGTGGTTTTGAACTCTATATCCAATCGCTTTTGTCCTCCATATCTTTCGTTTTTGGTCTATTTCCTTGTCTTAGCATTTTCGCAGCTTCACTGAGTTGGTAGCCTTAAAAGTCTCTGTGTTCTGTTTGGATGTGTCAGAGTTTCAGGGTGGAGCCTATAGCCTTGGCTTCCGTCAGCCACGCCCTATGTGGCTCCTGAGTCTCAGTGTTTCTCAGGGTCCTTTGGTACTCGCTGCAAGCACCTTTGAGAGAAAGGTGCCCTCAAGTTTCACCTGCTACTAAACAGTCTAGTTTCTCCCCCAATGAGCCCAGAACTGGGGTTCAGTTCAGTTGGAAGTGGGATTTGAAGTGGGGTTCATAGCAGTCTGGAGCTTTTGTCTCCTTCCTGCCAGGGTAATCCCGTGGCACAACCAACCATCCCTTCTCTGCGCAATGTGCGTGCCTCCGGGGGCTCTGCCTTTCGCTGCTCCTCCGGGTTTCTGCCCTACAGCCCAGGCTTCCTCTGTATGAGCCTGGGTCCCCAGGGTCTGGCCTAGAATTGGGGTTCAGTGCTGTCGGGTCTGTGGTTCAGCACAGTCTGGAGCTTTTATCTCCTTCTCACTAGGGAAGGCCAGCCAGGCACTCAGCCTCCTCCTCCTCTCTGGCTCCGTCCTTTGAGAGCGTGCAGCATGTCTCCGTACCTTAGGCTTTTACAGATCCTCTGATTTTCCTTCTGGTTTTCTCTTTCCTTCTTGTTGTAGAATTTCCAATCAGTCGACTATCCTGTAGTTCTGGGTAATGTCCATTTTATATTTTAGTTGTATTTTATTGAAATTGTTGTGTGCGGCTGTAGTTAGGTGTTTACCTGTGTAGTCATCTTGGATCCTCCTCGAAAGTTATTATTGATAGGTACTTATTTGATGCCATTTCTATTCTATACCCCTGTGTTCCTTCTTTGCTTTCTATTTCTTTATTTTTACAGTAGACCCTTTAGCATTTCTTGCATTGCTGGTTTGGTGGTGATAAATTCCCTTAGTCTGTTTTTGTCTGTGAAGCTCCTGATTTCACCTTCAATTTTGATTGATAGCCTTGCTGGGTACAGTAATCTTGGATTCACACCCTTCCTTTGCATGACTTTGTATATTTCATCCCATTCTCTTCTGGCCTGATGAGTTTCTGTGAAGAAATCAGTTGCTAGTCTGATGGGGGTTCCTTTATATGTAACTTTCTGTCTCTCTCTGGCTGCTTTTAAGATTCTTATTTTGTCATTGGTGTTTGCCAGTTTAATTATAATGTGCCTTGGCATCGTTCTTCTGGGGTTCATTTTGCTTGGGACTGCGAGTATCTTGGATTTGTGTGGGTTTTTTCTTCTCTATCTCAGGAAAGTTTTTTGTCATTATTTCTTAAAACACGTTTTCCATGTCTTCCTCAGTTTTCTTTCCTTCTGGAACCCCTAGTATTGTAATATTGTTTTGTTTTGTATTGTTCCAAAGTTCCCTTAGGCTCTCCTCCTGCTTTTTAATTGTTTTTTTTTTTCTTTCTTTTCTTTCAGAAGCTGCTCTAATTGGGTATTTTTTTCCATCTTGTCTTCTAGCTCACTGATGCGGTCCTCTCCTTCTTCTAGTCTACTCTTGATGCTTTCTATTGAGTTCTTTATAGTAGCGATGTCATTTTTCATTTCTTCTTGGTTCTTCTTCATTTCCTCTTGGTTCTTACTCATATTGCCAATTTGTCTTCCATTCTTTTTAGCCATCTTATGATAATTTCTCTGAGTTCTTGCTCTGGTAGGTTACTTGCCTCTAACTCATTTACTTCCTTTTCTGGTGATGCCTGCTTTTCTTTCATATGCCGGCTGTTTCTTTGTCTCCCCATGATTTCTCTTTTCAAGATGTCTGGTTATGTAGTTCTCTCTCTCCTGCTTTGATTTAAAGGCACAAAAGACAACACAACCAGCTTCAACACACAAGGCACTGAATAGAAATGTGTTTGTGATATTAATAACCTCCGATAAAGGTGACTAGAACCCAGCTAACAAAAACATACAATCAAACAAAAAGAATAGGCAAACCAATCTTACAAAAAAGCATAAAACTTCAATATAGTTAACATTCAACATACAACTACAAAGAGATAGAGAGAAAGAGTTTTTTTTTTTTTTTTTTTTTTTTTTTTTTTTTTTTTTTTTTTTTTTAGGACAGGGATGAGGGAGCTGTGAATGGGCTTGGAGCAGGGGTTGGAAATTAGATATACACAAGTAGGGTGAAATTTTAGAAGGGGGTAAACAGAAAGAATAGGGAAAATCCAGAGCAGGAAATGGTTAAGATAAACAGGGCACCAAAGGGAAAAGATTAGGAAGAGAGTGATGGCATAAAGGTAGGGTTGAGATAGAATAAGGAAATATAAATATAGAGTGAAAATAAAAAATAAAATAATAATAATAATAAACAAAGAAAATAAGATAAAAAAGGTAAAATAGTAGTAGTAATAATGTTGATTACGTATACAATGTAATAATTAAAAAGGTAAAATCAAGTGAGGAAAAAAGAAAAAAAATAGTTTCTTGAGTAAACGTTGCAAATAATGAAAAAAAAAGCAAAAATTAAAAAATTAAAAATTTTAAAAAAAATTTAAATAAAATTTGCAGTAATGAAGGTCATTCAATTCCTCTATTGTTCTGTTTGGCACGCCTGTTTCCCAGTCCAGACACTATTGCAGTTACTAGCGTTTCACTGCTCCTCAGTGTTGTAATCTGGTCCCGATTTTTAAGCAGGTCTTGCTTTGATTTTATTACTCTAGGGTCAATTTGTGATTTAGCCTCTGGATGGCAGTGTTTCTAGGTTGACTTCCAGGGCTCTAAAGCCTCTCTAGCTTTCCCTGCCCCCCCCTCTCTGTGGCACTGATCTATGGAGAGGGGGAAGGCAAGTCCGAGCCAACTGTAATCCCCTGTAATTCTCTGATATCCCTCTGAGTCAGATCCAAACGTGTTGCTCTTTAGATATCTCCCCTATTAGAAGCCCCATCCACTTTCAAGGGTGACATCCACCCAACAGCCAGGGGCTTCTACTTGTTATCACCGCCCCGTCCTTCAGTTTCTGTGTGCCCAGCACGCGCAGGCTTTTGTCTTTGCCTTGAGCACTCACTCACTCTCTCCCCGCAAAGTCTGACCTTTTCGCTGTGCAGTGGGGTACTCCTTTGAGTCCAAGTGTTCGCGCTGCCTGAGATCAGTGTTCTGGGGGTCACAGCTGCTTGGTGGTCGCTGCGGCTGTGGATATTCTGGCCTCTGACATGATCCAATCTTCCCTTCATGATGGCGAGATTTCCTTGTCCAAGCCTGTAGGTAGCTCCGGGAAGGGACCTAGCCCCGCCGTGGGTGCTTTCCTGTCAGGGCACCCTGATCAGTGGCCCCCTCAGTTTCTCCTGGTGTTCGGCTGTCTCTTGGCTCACCAATAAACACTCCCAGCACGACCCTCAGCTGCTCTCTCTTTCGGCTTCGGGACAAGGCTCAGAATCCCCCTATCTATTCTTCCGCCATTTTGTCTCTGCCCTGTTTATTTTGTTTTTAGATTCAATTGTTGATAGATACATATGATACATATTTATTGCCATTTTATTGTTCATTTTCTTTTCTTCTTAAAAATGACCCTTTAATATTCATATTATATTGCTTTGGTGATGATGAATTCCTTTAGCTTGTTCTGATAGCTTTGCTGGGTAGAGTAATCTTGTTTGTAGGTCCTTGCTTTCATTACTTTGAATATTTTTTGCCAATCCCTTCTGGTTTGTAAAGTTTCTGTTGAAAAAAAAAATCCTGATAGTCTTATGGGAGTTCCCTGGAAAAGACTAACTGCTTTTCTCTTGCTGCTTTTAAGATCCTCTCTTTGTCTTTAAACTTTTGCATTTTAATTATGATGTGTCCTGGTTGGGCCTCTTTGTTTGGGACTCTCTGTGCTTCCTGGACTTGTTTGTTAATTTCATTCATCAAATTAGGGAAGTTTTCTGTAATAATTTTTTCAAATAGGTTTTCAATTTCTTGCTCCCTCTCTTCTCCGTTTGTACCCCCATGATATGAATATTGGTGTGGTTGAAGCTGTCCCAGAGGCTCCTTACATTATCCTCCTTTTTAAAAATTCCTTTTTCTTTTTTATAGGTCTGATTGGTAAATAGGAGAGAAGTTTTGCTCTCAAGTGAAAAAAGGACTTATCAAGGAATTTAAAAATATTATGATGAGTATTTTTAAACCTTCTGTGTGTAGCACAAAACTACCTTGAAAGGGAGTCATTAACCAAGGAAAAAAATCATCAGTGATTCTCAAATTTTTGATAATAGGATAAAGGAAACTTAAAAAAAATATTAAATTATAAGTGAAAATATTTGTGGTGAATACAGGAGAAGATTTGAGGCACTTGAGAATGAGTGCAAAAATAAGGAGGTCCTGTTTATACACAAGTTTTTCTTTTCACACTTGCTATTATTCCTGGCAAAATTTATTTTTTGAAATGTAACTTTATAAAGCATTATTAAAGTCAGTTTCCAAGGCTAAAGTGTAAGGGACGATTTTCCTGTCATTTGTCATGCAGGAGCCTGCATTTCCAGGCCTGTGATTATTTCAAGGTGAAAGGTGAGGAGAAATGCTCCTTACAGTTTATTCAGCGGGGATGTCAGTAATGGTAATCTCAGTCGCTATGGTACTTTAGCCTGTTGGTTCTGAAAGGATTTACTCTTTTGTGCAAAGAGAGAACAGAATGGCGGTGTCAAAGATAAAAGGAAATGGGATTTAGAAAAATTGGATTTCTGTGTCCACAAAATAGCTTTTTATTCAGGGAAACTTTAATAGGAATTAGTAGTATTGTTTCATATAAAGGGCTAGGTTAATGCAGTGCAATGAAAGGTAGATATATTTATAGTTTAAAAATGTATACTTCTCTGTGACATCATTTGGTGAATTAAAAAATGAAAGATGAGGATGAGCCTATTTCCTGTGTTAGTATTAAAACATTTTATATTTATAAACATACATATTTAGTTTAAATATTATATTTAGAAGGTCCCATTTATGTATCTAAGATGGTAAAAGAGAGAAGATTATTCCAGACATTCAAAAACTAGAATTAACTTCCTTTCTGTAATTTCAGTCAATGGCCAAATCTTTATTTGACTACAACTTTTGAAAATGACAGCATTAGTCAGGCTTTTAGAAAAATTACACTACAGCCTCCCTAGGAGTTGATAGAGAAAATCAGTAGTCTTAAAAACAAATAGATATTATTATTTTATTATTATTTTAAAATCTTTATTGTTGATATTATTACAGATGTCCCTCTTTTTCCCCTCATTGCTTCCCTCCACCCATTTCCCAACTCCCCCCGTCCCCCAGTCTTCACCACCCTATTGTCTGTGTCCATAGGTAATGCATATATGTATATGAGATCTTTGTTTAATCTCTTCCCGCCCGTACACCTCCCTTCCCTCTGAGAATTGTCAGTCTTTTCCAGTTTTATGCCTCTGATTCTATTTTATTCACCAGTTTATTATGTTCATTAGATTTCTTATTCATTTATTTTGATTTTTAGATTTACTTGTTGATAGGTATGTATTTGTTGCCATTTTGTTGTTCATATTTTTGATATTTTTTTCTTCTTCTTCCTCTTCTTAAAGAATACCCTTCAACATTTCATACTATACTGGTTTGGTGGTGATGAACTCCTTTAGCTTTTTCTTGTCTGTGAAGCTATTTACCTGACCTTGAATTCTAAATGATAGCTTTGCTGGGTAGAGTAATCTTGGTTGTAGGTCCTTGCTATTCCTCACTTTAAATATTTCTTGCCACTCCCTTTGGCCTGCATAGTTTCTGTTGAGAAATCTGCTGACAGTTGTATGGGCACTCCCTTTCAGGTAACTAATTGCTTTTCTCTTGTTGCTTTTAAGATGCTCTCTTTGTCTTTAGCCCTTGGCATTTTAATTATGACGTGTCTTGGTGTGGTCCTCTTTGGGTTCCTCTTGTTTGGGACTCTCTGGGCTTCCTAGACTTGTAAGTCTATTTCTTCACCAATAGGGGAAGTTTTCTGTCATTATTTATTAAAGAGGTTGTTTTTGTTTTTGTTTTTAATATCTTGCTCTCTCTCTTCTTATGGCACCCCCATAATTTGAATATTGGTTCTCTTGAAGTTGTCCAAGAGGCTCCTTACATTATCTTCATATTGTTGGATTCTTATTTCTTTTTGTTCTTCTGGTTGGGTGTTTTTTGCTTCCTCATATTTCAAATTGTTGATTTTATTCTCAGAATCCTCTACTGTTGAATCCCTGTACAGTCGGTCCTTGGGTTACATGAGAGATCCATTCCTACAGTGCGACATATCGTGATTTTTGCCGCAAGTCAGAACCCTCCTACATAAGCACCTACATCACTCTCATGGAGCACATACACAGCAATAATAAAGTAAAACAGTAAAAAAAAAATAAAAAAAATAAAGGAAGATAACAATTCCTGACCTTGTGGTAAATAAATAATAAAAAACATAAAGCATATATGTACATATGTTGAAATGACGGAACTTTTTTTTTAAATGAATAAATGGGAGATGGTGATGTCACCATGAAACAATGTACATCGAGTCTGATATAACTCGAGGACTGCGTGTATATTATTCTTTTTAAAAAAATATATTTTATTGATTTTTTTACAGAGAGGAAAGGAGAGAGATAGAGAGCTAGAAACGTCGATGAGAGAGAAACATCGACCAGCTGCCTCTTGCACACCCCCTACCGGGGATGTGCCCACAACCAACATACATGCCCCTGACCGGAATCGAACCTGGGACCCTTCAGTCCGCAGACCGACGCTCTACCACTGAGCCAAACTGGTTTCGGCATATTATTCTTTATTTCAGTCAATGTATGCTTAATTTCTGACCGACCCTTTTCCTTTTTTTTTTTGGCATTCTCATTAAAATCCTTAAAAATCTCAATAAGTCCCTTGGAGGTTTCTAGAAGATTCTTGAGTAACCTGATAACTCTTGTTTTGAACTCTATATCTAGGAGTTTTCTTTCTTCCATTTCTTTATGAAGAAATGACATGTTTCTGCATTTTGGCTGCTTCCCTGTGTTTGTTTCTATGTACTGGGTAGCTGGTAAGTCTCCTTGAGTTGATAGATGGGTCTTGTGTAGTAGGTGTCCTATAGGGACAGTGGCTCAGCCTCCCCAGTCACCTGAGCTGGTTCCTCTAGGTGCACCCCTTTGTGGGCTGTGAGCACAGTCTTGTTCTAGTTGAGACTTGATGTTGGTGTCACTGGGAAAAATTGACCTCCAGGCCAATTGGCTGTGAGGACTAGCTGCAACTACAGTGGGAAAACTGCTGTGCTGAGAATCCCCTATGGAGCAGGACTTGGTTCAATGAGACTTTGGTGCTCACCAAGTCTGAGTGTGTCACTAATGGGTGTGTAGACTTGTAATCTGGTATGGTCTGAAACTGACCACTGGGTACACTGGCTCTTGAGTCTCCAGGCAGGTGCAAAGTCAGCCACTGCCCGGGCCCACCCAGCAGGAGCTACAGAGAGATCTACAGATTTCTCCTCTTTGTATCAGGTTTGGAAGTGCCCAGATGAGTCCCAGCTTTTAAGCAAGGCAGTCTGGTGCTGGTGCTGGGTCATGGGCCTTTTATTGATAAGTTTGGGACTTCCTGACCCAGCTGCAACTTGTTTGATTTTAACCTAAGCAAGTCATACCATTTATAGGCAAAAGCTGATGCATACAGCTTGGGTAAATTGGATGAGGTGGGCAATGTTTCCCAAACTTCTCTCATGATGAGAATCACCTGGTGGAATTGTTAAAATACAGATTCCTGAATCCCAACTAAGAAGTGCTAAACTAGAATTTTTGGGAACATATAGGTAAAATTGTATGCACTAGTTAAGTGCATATTCCTACAGTGCGACATATCGTGATTTTTGCACTAGTTAAGTGCATACAATTTTACCTGTATGTTCCCAAAAATTCTAGTTTAGCACTTCTTAGTTGGGATTCAGGAATCTGTATTTTATTTTATTTTA
The DNA here is from genome assembly GCF_964339955.1 of Pipistrellus hanaki. NCBI lineage: Eukaryota > Metazoa > Chordata > Mammalia > Chiroptera > Vespertilionidae > Pipistrellus > Pipistrellus hanaki. The sequence continues at coordinate 36,625,238 of NC_140504.1, forward strand.
TTTTATTTTATTTATTTATAATATATTTTATTGATTTTTTTTACAGAGAGGATGGGAGAGAGATAGAGAGCTAGACACGTCGATGAGAGAGAAACATCGACCAGCTGCCTCTTGCACACCCCCTACTGGGGATGTGCCCGCAACCCAGGTACATGCCCTTGACCAGGATCGAACCTGGGACCTTTCAGTCCCTAGACCGACGTTCTACCACTGAGCCAAACTGGTTTCGGCAGGAATCTGTAATTTAACAACTCCACCAAGTGATTCTTATCATGAGAGAAGTTTGGGAAACACTGTCTTAGGGAATTTTAGACAGAAATGACTGCCAGTCAGCCCTGCAACCTGGGAGGTCCCAGTGTAGGACAATGATCCCTGCAAGCACCTTTATCTGGAAGAAAGCCACCCTGGAGTTCCTGCCTCTATTCTAGACAATCCAGTTCCTCCTTGTATGTGTCTGTGTCCCCCAAAACCTCTTCCTGGTGCTGGAGCTTAGAGGAAGCAGTACCTTGTAAGTTCAGTTTGTGGTGCTGGCCTTTTAAGAGGAACAGCTGGGTGTCCAGCAGCCTCTTTGTCACTGAACCCAAATCCGAACTGGTTTTTATAGCCCGTAGGTGTTGGGATTTCTCTTTCTAGCTCTGGGATCCTGGGTTGGGAGTCTGCTGTAGGGCTGGGACCCCTTGCTCCTCCGAGTGGCCTGTACAGAGGTGACCTCCCTTCTGATTAACAAAGCGGCACTCATGGGTGCCAGACGAGCCAGTTCTCCTGCCAGTCTCAGTGTGCTTTCTTCTTTACTTCTCTAGTTGTAAGGCTCCCTTTCAGCCAGCTTTTCAGCAGTTCTAGATGATGGTTTTTCTGTATTTTAGTTGTAATTTTGATGTGGTTGTGGGAGGCAGGTGGTGAGTATAGGTGATTACCTATGCCACTATCTTAATGAAGGATCAATAGATACTGTTTTATTGCTTAACATCTTGGAGTTGGAGTTTTAGAGATCCTATCTAACTCATTTGTTTTACAAATGAGAAAAGAAAGGCCTAGAGATGTTAAGTAAGTTATATGAAGTCTCATAGCCAGTCCACGGAAGAGCTAAAGCAATTTACTTTAAGCCCAATGCATTCTCTGGGGTACCACACAGTTCACCTTGAGCACATCAGAGGAAAGTGAAGAAAAATGGAGGAGAAGGGGAGCCTCTAGATCCTTGTGCTTCTAACAGTTAATGTTCTTATTTACTGTTTTCTCAATGCAAAGTTTACTGTCTATTTCAGTGTGGAGGTGAAAGGCAGAAAATTAGATGAGTAGGATGAAAAGAGAAGAGGAGTGGACTATGAAGTAGAAGCTTGGGCTTACTTTGACCCTCACGTCTATGGGCAAGTCACAGTTGAGAGTTGTAGGTATTCCTGGGACCTTGGAAGACTGTCCATTTCCATTCAATAACTGCCTATTATCATGGAAAAATTAACAACTTTGGGTCTAAACCAGTGGTCGGCCAACAGTGACTTGTGAGCCACATGCGGCTCTTTGGCCCCTTGAGTCTGGCTCTTCCACAAAATACCATGGCCTGGGTGAGTCTATTTTGAAGAAGTGGCATTAGAAGAAGATTAAGTTTAAAAAATTTGGCTCTCAAAAGAAATTTCTATCATTGTACGTTAATATTTGGCTCTGTTGACTAATGAGTTTGCCGATCACTGACCTAAACTGTGGAGTCCTGCCCCAGCCTGCATTGCCTACTTCCTCATACCTAAAATAACCATTTTGTTCTTATTCCTTTTGCCTACTTCTCCACGTAATCTTTGTCCTACCCAATAAAAGCAACCAGCATATGGGGGGTTGCAGAGCAGATTTTTGTGGATGACCTGCTGCTCTCCCATACTGCTGGCATTATTTGAATAAATGCTCATATATGATTCAATTCTGTTTCTACTTAGTTGGCTCAAGTAGTGACAGGCAGCCTGGACCCATTGGTTGCCCAGTTTCACTTGTTCCTATCTCATCCCAGATGAACAGATGTTTCTTCTCCAGTCTTGTCTTCAAGTCATTGAGTTGATGAGGATCTTTCTAGTTCCGTTTTCCGCTTAAGATAACTAGATTCTGTTTCCATTGCTTATAACCTTGACTGGCAGACTTATAGACTTATGAGGCTAAAATAAAAAATTAGCCTCTAGTCAGATGGATGCTTACACATAATGTATGTTACTCCTTTCATTCTTCAGTGTTTGCTAAATTCCATGTTTAGAGGTTCCGATGTTCAGTTGGTTTATTGTTATATGTCTCAGCCAACTGTGCATAGCACATGCCTTTGGAGTCTGGGAATTTTGGGAAAGAAAGTAAATACTCTCCATATTAATATTTAAGGTTTAGGAGCAGATGGAATCTTTTAAAAATATTTATATTGAGTTCAGAGAGGAAGGGAGAGGGAGGAGAGAGAGAGAGAGAGAGAGAGAGAGAGAGAGAGAGAGAGAGAGAGAGAGAGAGAGAAACATAAATGATGAAAGAGAATCACTAATCAGCTGCCTCCTGCATGCCCCCTACTGGGGCTTGAGCCTGCAACCCAGGCATGTGCCCTTGACCGGAGTTGAACCCAGGACCCTTCAGTCTGCAGATCAATGCTCTATCCAGTGAGCCAAACCAGAAGGGAGAGAAGAAATATAAGAAATAAGGGAGGGTATGTATGGGAGGGGAGGGGCAACGTTAAAATATGTACACAGATAATAATTTAATAAAAAAAAAGAAATAAAATGTGCATGAGGTCTCATAGCCAAGAATAACCTTGAATGGTGAAGGGCAGGCAGCTGTGTGGAAGTAGGGAGTCCTCTTTCTCATTTCAGATCATGGTAGGCCAGCGGCCTGGAGCTCTGATGGAGATTCTACTCAGAGCTTTAAGAAATATGCTCCCCCGTCCCGTCACAGTTGTGTTGCTTGAGTCCTCAGGTTTTCCCATTTATTTCTCTCCCATCCAAATGTCATTACTCCTCTGGGAGAATGAATCGTTAAACAGGAAAAACTATGCCCAGAGTGACCCTCCTAAAATGATACTGTGATTTCTTCAAAGTTGGTGAACCTTGTGAGAAACAAATCAGATATCCCTTGGTCATGTTGAAGGAGGATATTTTATATAGATGCACATAAGGCAAGTGGTTCTCAAACTTTAGCATGATCCCTAGGGGGTTTGTTAGAAAGCAGATTTGGGGGCCCCATCCCTGGAATTTCTGATTTAGTTAATCTAGGAAAAGTCCAAGAATCTGCATTTCTAACAGTGCTGATAACCTAGAGATCATATTTTGAGAACTATTGATCTAGGGTAATAATTTAAAAACTAATTAATATATTTTTTGCTTACATTTTGGGGTACATTACCTTGAGACAAGGGAGGGGATTCAATTAGGGTTGTAGCTTCAAGGATGCAAAGAGAAAGAAAGGTTTAATCATCAACTATTACCAAAACAGATTTTTTTTTCAAGCAAGTAAATTGATAGGCTTGAAAATGAAACTAAATTGATAAAAGAAAAGTATTTTTAAACACCTATCTCCTTCTCTAACAAATAAAGAGGCAAGCTAGTGAACCTAATTGTGTAGTTTATTTTGCTCTTCTGATTATGGAGTTTTAAATGTGGGAGATGTTGGTAAACCCGAAAAAGGGGAAATAAAAGGGGGAAAGGTGGTCTTTTTTACCCTCCTTGTCTAAAGGTAGTATTAGGTCTGATCAAATAATTGAATCAGTATCCCCTCCCATGGGAACTGATATTTTTAGACCACTTCATAACCACCATTCCCTTTTGCTTAGACCATGTTCCACTTGCTGAAACCATCACCTTTCCCCTCTGGACCCGTCCAGAGAATTCTCCACTCAGTAAAAGCCTGCCTAGAGTCCTTTAACATTTCTGACTCCCTGTCCCAGGGTGCCGGTGCCATTTTGGCGCTCCCTTAACCCATCTAGTTTTCCAGATAACCTAATAAACTTATAATTCTTTACCACTTTTGGCCTTGTGCATACCTCCTTCGGTGAGCCTAACAGGTAGGAAAACCGATTATGAGATGGGTGTCTCTTTCTAGGCTGAAGTCTTAGATGAGGGTTGTGTGGGGCAGGCCAGCAGTATAGGGACTCCTGGCCTAATTTCCTTTTAGTCCGGAAGCAGATAACCTTATCAGCTTGCATAACCATACCCAAGTTCCTTTTGCTTGAATGGTTAGATGGAGAGAGAATCTGAGTTTAGGTATGCCGAATCTCCCGTAGATTCCGTGTAGTGTGGGAAGAATCCAGTTCAGTTGTACTCTGTGGAGGGATGGGGAAAGTAGCTGAAGCTGCTGATGAGTTTATCTAAAGGGTGTTTCCTTGTCCACAACCAAGAGCTATAGTTTGCCACCTGAACCAGGGGTAAAGCAGGTGCCCCAGCTACCTTAGGGAAGAACCAAGGTAGCTCTAGTGAGAGCTGGGGTGGGGCTCAGTTCAGGAAGGAGGTATAGATGGTCAATGTATAGATGGTCAGGGACAGCATTGCCTCAGCCAAGAGAACACCTGTAGCCTTCCACAGCAATGACCAGGATGGGACTGGCTGTACCTAACTGGTCACCAATCCATGGAGCAGCCAGACCAACCATTCTGCTGATGAACATGGGCCCACAGAACAATTTATGAGAGAACCTAATACCCATGTCTCAAGCCCCACAGGCCATATTCCTCTTTCACACACTTAGGTGCTTTCTTGAAGAGGAGTGGCAGGGCACAGGACTTTGAAACACTAAAATGTACTTGAGTCTTTTAAACAGAGTCCGAGTTAGGTTATTGATGTTAACTTCGATGACTAGATTGCATTAGTGCTTCATCCCCCCACCTCCTCCCACCTGCTACTACCATGCAATTACAGAGAAGTAAATATACTTTCTTTGTACAAAAGAGAACAGAATTGTTAGCCTGTGTGTGTGTGTGTGTGTGTGAAATCTAATAGAATCAGGGATTTTTGCATACAGGGATTCAAAGAACATCTGTAGGAGTCTCTTTCCATCTCTGAGGTCTGTGTTATTTTTTTATTGACTTTATTTTTAGGCAGGATTTTAAAAGTGGAGGAAAAGGAGATCACTAACAGCTCATTATGCTTAGTGATATCCTAGCATACTGATCAATCCTCCCCTAAGGACTCTGGCCTGCTGCGTCACATGCTATCCCATATGGTGGGAGGGGTTGGGCTATGCAATTCATGTCCTGTTCTGGTTGGGGAGGAGCCTTTTCTGAAAGAAAAAGTGCTGGACTAACACAGGTAAAAAAATCTTTTTTAGAATTTACTTGTGTCTATAGGCCCTACTGCGATCATGAGTCTACCTGTTTTCTGAGAGGAAACAGTGAATGAGAAGTTAGGAAGTGCCCGGTGTCACATTTGTGTATGTGCTTCTGGAATTTGGGATCTGTGAGAGACTTAGTAAGGGAGTCTGAGGGACCACAGTTCTCGGCAAATGTGATATTTCATTATTTGAATGCAGTCTCCTGTATTAGGAAAATAGTTGACAACAGGATGCCATTAGCTCAATTAGAGTGTCCACTGGTCCCCCTTCTTCACTTGGCTGCCTCATTTATCCTTTATGACTAACTCAAGCAGCACTTCCTCCAGGAAGTCCTCCAAGTGCTGGAGTAAGGGCCTTTCCATGGCTCCCATAATATTTCTACAGATATGATCACATAATTTATTACCTAAACTAGGACACATTTGAGGTTACATTTATGAGAACTGGTTTTAAAAAGCATGCTAAAATAATAGGTATAAATGAAATAGTCTCATGCAATGAGACATGTGGTCCTCCCATCTATTAGGAGTAAGTAGGCCCCACTACGATAATTACTTACTTGTGTTTCTTCCCCCCAAGCTGGTGAACCTTTTGATGATGGAGATTATTTTTATCCCAAACACTCAACACAGTGCTTGATAAATGCTTTTTGATGTTGAACAAAGAAGCTCCCCCTAGCTATTGGGGGCTGGCAGATTTACTCAGTCTGTTTAGAGGTAGGGGATTAATACATTCTTCAGGTACATTTGATCAATTCCCTTCCCCTATTTATTCTTGAATGTTGGTATGGATTTTATATATATATGGTCTTCCTTCTGTATCTTTTCAGTGTGGATGAGGCTAATTACATGATTCTACTTTGTGCAATCTGAACTACCAACAAAAGGAAATCAGGCTGCTTCTACTAGTGTTTAGATCCAGTAACCAACCCCTTCCTTTAGCTTTATTTGAAAATTCTTATTTCATATACATCACACTATAAACCAACAGCCTAAACATAGTAATAGCTTAATTTATTTTGCTTTTTTATGGAAGATTTGTATATAAATGCATTTCAAAAATATAATCTAAGCTCGTGGATATTCATAATCATTTAGAAATGATAAGAAAAGTTTCAAATACTTGTAATTATAGAAATTGTTACTTAAATTACAGGAAGCTTAGAACAGCTTTATTGCTGTTTAGTTTTGTTTGAATGCTCCTGAGTGTGCTATTGAGAGCTTTGATAAATCTAGAGGGCTGAAAGATGGAAATGGCCATAGTGTGTAAGTTATGTTTTGCTTTAAATCCATTTAATTAACTATTTTCCCAAACATGGTGTTCTTTGTAAGGAATATTTAAAAAATCATTTTCTTCTGTGTTTTCCTCTGCAGACCAACAACAAAAAAAATTATCCCTGTATGCCTTTGTATTTTTCATTCTTTGGTTTTCTTCCAATGCATGTATATAATTATATGTTCATGTTGTCATGGTGATTCAGGGCTAGAATTGTGAGACTGTTGTAATCACTTGCCTGAGCCTGAAACCCGCTGTCCGGCCCAGCTAAATCAGCAATGTAATGATAGATGGTCAATGTATTCTTTGCCGTGAATTAAGCAGTTGTTAGGATATTTAAAAAAAACACATTTCTTTAATTGCCAGAATTTATTCAATATAAAGCCCCAGTTTATATTACAGAATTAAAAATGTAGTTCTTCAGCTTCTTACATTTAAATTTCATTGTGACCACCTTTTGTTTTTTAAATCATATTAAGATGGCACTTTTTTTCCTCAGCTGTGTTTTCCTCTCCTAAACAGAGTTTCTTCAAAAGAGAATTACATATTTTTAATTAATAAAAGTAAGACATTGACATGTAAAAATATTTAAAAAATACATGACTTTATAAAATAAAAGCTTTCTCCATTTTAGCCTTCCTCCCAGACTTATAAATACCAAAGATAAACACCATTAGTAGCTGTGACTATCTCTCCAATTTTTTCTTTTTACCATAACCTGGATCATACTTTGCATATGTCACCTGACTTTTTGTCACTCAATATTGTACTAACATCTTTTAATATCAGTTTAGGTTGACTTGGTTTGTTTTTCAATGTCTGCCTAATATTCTATTGTGCAAATGCAGTATATCTTTGATAAGTCCTTTAGTGCCTGACCTTTATATTGTTTCCTATCTTTCCAATTGCAAATTATAATAGTGTGGATGGTCAATGGTTACATATGTCTTTTTGGACTTCTATGTGTTTTGTGAAAAACCTTCTTAGTCATCTTTACGTTTAAGCGAAACATAATAATCCATCTGAATATGCCTATAGTGGGTTGAAGAGACATATTCATCGTGACCCTTTAATACAGTTCCTCATGTTGTGGTGACCCCCAATCATAAAATTATTTTCATTGCTACTTCATAACTGTAATTTTGCTACTGTTGTGAACCGTAATATAAATATCTGTGTTTTCCGATGGTTTAAGGCTCTACAGCAGCGGTTCTCAACCTGTTGGTTGCCTAAGACCATCGGAAAACACAGATATTTACATTACGGTTCATAAAGTAGCAAAATTACAGTTATGAAGTAGCAATGAAAATAATTTTATGGTTGGGGTCACCACATGAGGAACTGTATTTAACGGCATTAGAAAGGTTGAGAACCACTGCTCTAGAACCTCAAATGTAACCTTATTTGGAATAAGGGTCTTTAGAGAAGTAATTAAGTTAAGGATCTCAAGATGAGACCATCCTGGATTTAGGGTGGACTGATGACTGGTGTCTTTAGAAGAGGAATAAGAGGGAGCTTTGATACCCAGAGAGACAGAGAGGGGAGAAGGCCATGTGAAGACAGAGGCAGAAGCACCAAGGATTGATGACCATTACCAGGAGCTAGGAGAGAAGCATGAAACAAGATTCTCCCTCACAACCTCCAGAAAGAACCAACCCTGTTGACTCCTGGCCTCCAGAACTCTGAGAGAATAACTTTATATTGTTTTAAACTTTTACCAAATTAGTGGTAATTTGCTACAGCAGTCTTGGGAAACTAGTTCAATACCTCAATCAGTTCTTCAAATCCTTCGTTGGTTCCCTTGTAATCATCACCAAGTCCCAAGGTCAGAGTGCCCCACCTCCCTCTCCAGCCTTTTTTGTGCCCTTCCCCCACCTGGCTCCTATACTCCAGCCTCCCTATTTAAGGATTCTTGCCAATAGGAAGATTATTTACATTTTTTTCAGTGTCCTCTCTCTTGCAGACCACCCATGACTTCTACCCTTGAAGTAATCTTTGTGTCAACTGAAGGCTGTGTCTTTCTGGAAGCACGGGTGCCTTTCCACTGTCTGCCAGGCCTGTGTGTTCTCTATTTCCCTGATCCTCCGTGTGGCCTTTTGTGAATGTGGACCACTATCTGTCTGCTGAAGCCTTTGCCCTCAGTGTGACGGTCTTTGGGGGTAATTAAGTTTAGATAAGGTCATGAAGGTAAGACCTCCCTGATGGAATTAATACCCTGATAAAAGGGAAAGGACCAAGAGAGGTCTTTCTCTCTCCATACACACATTCAGGAAAAAAACATGTGAATACAGCCGAAACCAGTTTGGCTCAGTGGGTAAAGTGTCGGCCTGCAGACTGAAAGGTCCCAGGTTCGATTCAGGTCAAGGGCACGTACCTTGGTTGCAGGCACATTCCAAGTAGGGGGTGTGCAGGAGGCAGCTGATTGACATCCCTTCCTCTCTGTAAGAAATTAATAAAATATATTTTAAAAAAAACCAAACCCATATGTGAATACATAGCAAAGAGGATGCTGTCTGCAAGTTAGAAAGAGAACTCTCACTAAGAACCTGCTAGTACCTTGATCCTGGACCTCCCAGCCTCCAGACTAGGAATAAATGTCTATTGTCTAAGCCACCAAATCTGTTTATTTTGTTAATAGCAGCTTGAGTAGACTCAGACAGGGACAGATTTAGTGTCTGGAACATTGAAGATTGATAATGCATATATTTTTATGAAGTATAATTTTCATACAATATTATATTTATTTCATGTATACAACATAGTGATTCCATCCTATATAATAAAAGCCTAATATGGGAGTTGTCCCATTGACTGGGAATTCGACCACTCACTATGACATGCTCTGACCATCAGGGGGCGGTGCAGAACACAGCGGGTGTTGGCAATGTGGTGCTGGCAGCTGGTGGCAGTGGAGCTGCTGCTGTCCTGATGGGCCCTGATGAGAGCAGGATGGTGGAGCAGGTGAGTGGGTTTTGCCAGGCTACCACGGGTGCAAGCAGGGGCCCAATTGCCCCGCCAATAGCACTACAGATGGCGACCAGCAGCCAGCAGGCCCTGTTTGCCCCAATGGGTCTGGGCCGGGCTGGGACAGGGAACTGAGGGTTGGTGGCGAACAACATCCCTCGGCACCTAGGCAGGGAGCTGCAATCTCTTGCAAGCTACCTGGGGGTGAGGGTGATGGCCATAGAGGTGCAATGAGAATGTGGGGTGTCCATTGAGCTCGCTCTCACTCCCCTGCTACCCTTTCCTGGGATGCCAAGGCTTGCACGCTGGCAGCCTCTTCTGGGTAAGCCAGGCCATAGCCGCTGTGACTGCCGGGGCTGGTTAGACTCCCCATGAGTTCATGCAGGAGCCGGTCTGTGAGGCTGGTCAGGAGAGAGCATGCTGTCCACCCAGCTTCTGTGTACCCCACTGGGTGGCCCACAGTGTGCAGCCATACTAACTGCATCTCTGCATGGGGATGTGGGCATCATGACTCAGGCAGAGGCAGGCATGCAGGGTCTTAGGGGCCCAGGTGCTGCCCAGGGCCCAGAGATCAGCTGGGACCTGCCCTTCCACACCAGATGCTCTCTCTTTGATCACTGACGAGGCCTAAGGACCACACCCAAGCACGAATTTCATGCACCAGGCCTCTAGTATTTATATACAACACAAAATGAACTCCAAAACATGTCTAGTTAACACTAACCTATGTCTGTCACCATATTAAGTTAATACAATATTGTTGACTATATTCCACATGCTGTATGTTACACCCCCATGATTTATTTATTTTATAACTGGACATTTGTACCTCTTGATCCCCTCAACCCATTTCCCCCACCAAGCTCTCTTCCCCTTTGGAAACCACCAATCTCTTCTCTATATCTCCACATCTGGGTTTTGATTTTTTATTATTTATTTATTTATTTATTTTTAGATTTCACATATAAGTGAAATCATGAAGTATTTATCTTTCTTTGTATGCTTATTTCAGTTAGCATACTACCCTCAAGGTCCATCTATGTTGTCACAAATGGCAATATCTCATTCTTTTTTTAAAAAATATATATATTTTATTGATTTTCTTACAGAGAGGAAGAGAGAGGGATAGAGAGTTAGAAACATCGATGAGAGAGAATCATCGGTCAGCTGCCTCTTGCACACCCCCCACTGGAGACGTGCCCGCAGCCAAGGTACATGCCCTTGACCGGAATCGAACCCGGGACCTTTCAGTCCGCAGGCTGACGCTCTATCCACTGAGCCAAACCGGTTTTGGCAATATCTCATTCTTTTTTATGGCTGAGTAGTACAGCAGATTCTGGAATAACATTTTTTTTTTAACATTGCTTTTGTTATAACATTAGTGAGGAAAAATTTGATTTTTGATTGAGGCTACTGTTTGTGTGGAGTATGCATATTCTCCCCATGTCTGTGTGGATTTTTTCCTGGCTTTCTCTTATATCCTAAATATGTGCATGTTAGGTTAATTGACATGTCTAAACTGTCCCAAGGTAAGTGGGTATGCCCTGTGATGGAACTGTGCCCTGTCTACCTCTGACTTCAGTCTTAAGACCTGAGATGCTAGGATAGGCTCCAGCCACCCATGACCCTGAACAGGAGTAAATGGGTTGGAAAAAAATTCTTACTAGTTTGTATTATTCTTTTTAAAATATATGTATAGCTCACATTTTTTTCAATGCTCAGTATTAGAAGGGTTTTGGGTTTTTATTTAGAAATTTGGTGATGTTAATGTGGTGTGTCATGTTGGCTGATTTTTTTAAAATGTCAAATCATCCTTGCATGCCTAGAATAAACCCCTACTTTTGCCTACCCCTGTATTTAACCATAAAAGGGAAAGAAATACTGATATATACTGCAGTGTGGGTGAACCTGAAAAAAAAAAAAGCTAAGTGAAAAAAGCCAGACACAAAGGACCTGTAGTGTATGATTCCATTGATATGAACATTTCAGGGAAAACTAATGTAAAAAAATAGAAAGCAAATCTGGTTGTCTGGGGCTAAGGGTGGGAGTAAGGATTTACTGCAAAAGGATATGAAGGAGCTCCTTGAGTTGATGGAAATTTTATAGTTATGGTTGCATAATTCTATAAGTTTACTAAAATTCATGGAATTGGCACTTAAAATTTTATGGTTGGTTAAGTATGCTTCAATAATGCTCTTAAAAACATTGTTAAGGACTTAAAGCCCAGAGAAACATTGATCAGCTGCCTCCTGCACGCCCCGCACTGGGGGTTGAGCCCACAACCCGGGCATGTGCCCTTGACTGGAATCAAACTTGGGATCCTTCAGTCTGCAGGCCGATACTCTGTCAACTAAGCTAAACCAGTTAGGCCTGGACCCATGCTTTTAACCCCGAGGCTAAAAGGTACAAAATCAGGAAGTGACATTGCTGGATCCAATGAAGAAAAGTTCATGTCACCTGAAGATTCTGAACTTTCGCCTAGATGCAGAAACAGGACACAGCTTTGGGTTGTTTTCCTTGTATCTAGAAGGAGTGTTTTTCTGTGTGTAAACGTGAGTGCATGTGAGATAGCTGTATTATAATAGGTGTGTGTGTGTGTGTGTGTGTGTGTGTGTGTGTGTGTGTGTGTATGTGGACTGGCAAAGAGTGCAGCAGGACTTCTGTGGTTTTTATCTGCCCAGCACACCTTCTTTTCTTCTTTTGGTAGTAGCTTCCCCTTTGCTTTAAAGATTCTTCTTCACCCCTCCAACCAGCTCAAGCTGTTTCTCCTGCCTATGTGGTCCTGTCAGAGCATTTCTCTGGGATTCTTTTAACTCAAGTAAAACAGTTCTTCCTTATCCTGCATAAGTATATTTGGATTGGCACTTCAACTTAGAATTCCATGAAGACAGCCAAGTATTTTTCATGATCGACTAAACCCATGTTATGGAATAAAATTAGATGCAATTCACAATAGAATTAAGTTAAGCAAAACTTGTATTATGCATTACACTACAATAATTATGCTGGCTTTAATAGCCATTATCTCCTCATTAAAGCATTAGGAGAAACACTTAAGTATTATTTGTCTTCTGGTCCAGGAGGAATTCCTTTCATTGCACTAAACTCTGCTGGTCTTCTTTGAGGTTTACAGTGTGCTTGTGTTTCATGAGTCTGTGCTTGGGTTGGCTACTTCCTGTCATCAGAGCACTTTGTACTTGTAATGGGCTGCAATATGTGCCCCACCCCGCCAAGATATAAGGTATTAATTTCTGGAACCTATAAGGACTATTTTATTTGGAAACAGGGTCTCTGTACATGTGATTAAGCTAAGACTCTTGAAATGGGGACATTACCCAGGTTTATCAAGGTGGGCCCTACATGGCATCGTATGTATCTTTACAAGAAGGAAGCAGAGGGCGATTTTACACAGAAGACAAGGTGATGTGAGGACAGAGCAGAGAGAGATTTCAAGATGCTGGCCTTGAAGGTCAGACTCATGCGGCCACATGCCAAGAAAGGCTGGCAGCTCTAAGAAGCTGGAAGAGACAAGGAAGGGATCCTCCACTAGAGTCACTGGAGGGAATGCAGCTTTGCCAACACCTGTTTTCAGTCTGGTGGCACCGATTTCAGACTTCTGGGCTCCAGAACTGAATGGCGTTAATTTCTATTCTTTTAAGTCAAGTTTGCAGTCATTTATTATGGCAGCCACAGGAAACTCGTACAATACTATTTCCCGATACTTCCTGTTCACCTCCAATTCACTCGAATTCAAAATCTGTATCAGTAGTAATTATGAAGGTGGCTTTCATTTTCTCCAAAAATGTTTTTGCAGTACATCGGCTCTCTGCTCTATATATGGACTCACATGGTAGTGCAAGTCTTTTCTTCTCTCTCACCTTCTCTCTTTCCCATTCTCTTATTCAAGTGTTCTTTATTCTGGCTATATGTTTTATTTTAGTCTGTTTCTGTGTTGTCTCCCTTTTTGGGACATATCAGGAGAGTCTTATTCTCATCCTTCTGGTAAAAAAAAAAAATGATTGTTGGGGCCAACCTGATATGTATTTTCCCAGTAAGAGGAAATGTGAACATCCCTCATGGTTGCAAAGGCTTGGTAATTACAGTTTTGTCATTTATGTTCAATATTATATAAAGTAGACTTTTCTTCTTGGGGTATCCTAAAACATTTTTATATACTCAGAAATATCAAAAGAAAATTCAGAAAACTTTACTTGATATGAATATTTTATTTCATGAGAAATGAACCAACTGTGAACAGGGAACCTTAGAACAGAGAAACTTCAAATGGGAAGGTGGTTAGAACTCACTTTTAGTAGATAAAGCCTGGTTTATAGAGAGCATGAATGAGTAAGCAGATTGTTTTATCTTGTGATTGGTTACTAGAAACATAAAATTATTTTCTTTACTTAAACTCAGTTTTTGGGTTTTTTTTTGTATCTGATTAGCTAGGAGGTTGTAAGGACATGCAGAAAGCTTAAGTTTTGTGTAAGGTCAGAGTCAGCATTTCAGGGAAATTAGGACAGTTTAAGTTTCAAAAATTTTATATGGCTTTGGGTTTTGCTCTAGTGGTATATTCAAACAGTGGCACAGTGGCCTCTATTTTGTTTTCTCTTTAACAGAAATAAATATGGGCATCTAAGATCAAAGGACCTAGGATTAAATCCCAGCCCTTACACTTCTTTATTGTGAGATTTTTTTTTTTGGTAAACTGCTTACTCTAACCTCTGGAAGCCTTGGAATTACTCATTCATAAAGTGGAGATAGCAATTAGGTTGTTGAAAGGATTAAACAGCTATTATATGCAAAGCACTTAGACCAGTGTGTGATACATAGCAAGTGCTTGACAAATTCTGCTCTTACAATCATTATCATTATCAATATCAAGATCATCATCACCAAGATCATTGTCATCATCTAATGTGTGATACATAGCAAGTGCTTGACAAATTCTGCTCTTACAATCATTATCATTATCAATATCAAGATCATCATCACCAAGATCATTGTCATCATTTAATGTGTGATACATAGCAAGTGCTTGACAAATTCTGCTCTTACAATCATTATCATTATCAATATCAAGATCATCATCACCAAGATCATTGTCATCATCTAATGTGAGGATAGTGCAATCTCTGTGTTTCTACCAGAGCGGGGACAATGTCCATCTTTTAACCTTCCCATCTCTGCAACCTGGCTCTCCTGCTGTAAGTGGCAGATCCTAGGCAGTACATACTCTTCTATTCACACTTGACAATGAGGAATTAATAAATGGTTTTTAGTTTGAGGTGGGTCTCGTTTATATGAGTCATTATTGTCTGTCAGAGGCAATAATTTGGTTGAATTACTTGAAATAATATTTGAATTCCCAGTTTTATTTTGTAGTATACAGGTTATGACAAAATTTTCACACACACACACACACACACACACACACATATGCAAAAGTTTCAGCCACCTTTGAAATTAAGGAATGACTATGATTTTGTTATTTTCTTCCCCCCTTCTTTCCTTCCTTCCTTTCTCTTTCTCCCCGCCTCTTATATATATACTGAACTCCTATTGAGTACCAGTTGCTATGTTAACTCTTGGGGGTATCATAGTGAATGAGTTCTTCCCCAAGCAGTTTCCAATCTAGTAAAAACAGACTAAAAATTAAACTAATAAAAATAATAGTGAATTGAGACAGGTACTATTAAGGCCATAAACAAGATTCTGAGATGGAGATAGAGAGCAACAAGGTTGCATGGGGGCAGGATGGGTGCTTGCATGGCCAGGGAAGGTTTTTCGAAGAGTGGACATTCAGGAGAAATTGGTAAGATATGAATGAAACCCACATAAGAAGAACTACAGAAAGAACATTTTAAGTAGAGATGGTACCATATGTTTGTGTGTTATAAAAAGGCAAAAAATACAAGTGGGCAAGGGAAGGAGCTGTGTGAGATGATTTTGTAGGAATAAGCTGGAGTTAGATCATGCAGGAAATGATTGTGAAGGAGTTTACATTTTATCCTAAATATGGTGGGAAGCCTTGGAGATGGGCAATGATGGAGGGAGGAGGGGAATGAGAGAGGTCAGTTGAAACACTGCACTAGTTCAGGCAAAGATAATGCTGTGTGGACTGGTCCCAGCAGTTCACCAGAGAGATTAGTCATATATTTTGAAGGAAAATTAAAAATTCTTGTTGATTGATTGGATCTTGGGTCTGAGGAAGGGAAAAGGAGTGATCAGGAAATACATCAATAGTTTAAAGTAATAATACAAGAAATGCAAGACATGACATCAGTCATGATTTTTTTATTAGCAAATAATTTTTACCCAGGATGTTTGCACATTGGGTTAGTATATGCAGCTATAATATCATGTAGCTATGTATGTTTCCTAATCAATTTGATTTTGCTCTAATATCAAGGTTGATTCATTGCTTAAATAACTCTGCCTTGATTAGTGCCATTGATAGCCATTAATGTAAATAAAAGTGTTTTAACTTTTGATTAGGACAATTAAACTTTGCCAAATCAGACTTGATTGCAAATTTGACTTAAATAGTTTGAGTTATGGAACATTTTTAATGAAATCAGTTTTATTACTTTGAAATTATATAGTATCTCAAACTAAAGTAAGAAATACTGCTAAGCCCTAGCCAGTTTGGCTCAGTGGATAGAGCATTGACCCAAGGATTGAAGGGTCCCAAGTTCATTTCTGGTTAAGAGCACATGCCTGGGTTGCAGGCTTGATCCCCAGTAGGGGATGTGCAGGTAGTAGCTGATCAATGATTCTCTCTCATCATTGATGTTTCTATCTCTCCTTCTCCCTTTCTCTCAGAAATCAATAAAAAATATTTTAAAAAGTGTCCTGGGTTCAATTCTGATCAAGAGCATGTACCTGAGATGCATGCTCAATCCCTGTCTGATCAGGCATGTTGGGAGGCAATCAATCAATGTGTCTCTCTCATATCAATGTATTTCTCCCTTTGTCTCTCCCCCTCCATTCCACTTTCTCTAAATAGCAAAGGAAAAATATCCTCAAATTAGGATTAACAACAACAAAAAAAGAAAGAGAAAATACTGCCATGTGGAGGTCCCATAGGATGTATTTTGCTGGTTGATAAAATGGATTGCCAATAGCAAGTATTGATAATTTAACAAGTAGCTTGGTGCATGCATTCATGCACATTGAAAAGAAATTAATTAGGAGAAGTATTTTAATTCTCTATAATAGAAGTGTCAACCAAATTTATGATAGACAATGACAGATTGAAACACACGCATGTGATTGGTGCCAGTGAGAGCTTTATAGGTATCGTGCATGAGCAAGTCAACTTATCCTTTTATAAATATAGAACAAATTTGCTTAATTAGACCTGCTTTCTGATTTAGCTAAACTTTTTCCAGCCCAGTGAAGCACCCCAACTTGTCTTTCAGATAATTGTCAGCAACACAGCAGAAAATATCAACACAAAGCAGATTATTATTGTAGATCACTCAGGTAGAACAAAGGGTAAAATATTTAACTGCAGCAGTGTTTGACTGTATTCTGGACAGTGAGAAAAACCTGAAGTCATTTTCAAGGTCCACTATTTCTTACTTCTTTTCAGTCAAGTCAAGTCTCTAAACTTTCTAAACCCCTGTTTTCTGGCTAATGAAAAGAAAATAGGATTCCACTGAGTCTCCTATCTACCTACTCCAGGACTTCTGTGAGGAGCAAATGAGACGAGAGATTCACAGATATTTGGTTACAGTGTAAAGCAGTGGTTGCGAACCGGTGGTTCACGGACCACTGGTGGCCTGTGAGGTCTGAAAGGTTGGAGACCACCGGAAGTGTTTCCATCTGGCGAAAGTGTTCCTGGGCTGAAGAAACTGCAAGGAGGCTAGTCATCACTAAGGAGAGGAAGCCAAGCATTGCTATGTGATGTAATTACCTGGATGAGGGAAGGACACTTAGCATATTAGCCTTTTATACGTATAGATGTTTTCATAATTGTTGAAATTTTTATACTCTGGTACATTAAGCACATCCATTTCAGTTTTATTTACACTATTTCCTTGACAATATCCTTCTTAAAAAAGATAATAAAGATATTATTTTCAGTTCCAAGTACTTCAGTTTCTTACTATTGAGTAAAAGTAACAGACTTTACATTTTTAAAAAATATATATTTTATTGATATTTTACAGACAGGAAAGGAGAGAGATAGAGAGCTAGAAACATCGATGAGAGAGAAACATCGATCAGCTGCCTCTTGCACACCCCCTACTGGGGATGTGCCCGCAACCAAGGTACATGCCCTTGACCGGAATCGAACCTGGGAGGCAAACCGGTTTCGGCCAGACTTTACATTTTTATAACATCTCAGTCAATATTTAAATGTGTTCAAAGTATCAAATACTAAATAAGTCTGTTTAAGAAGTGAAGTTGAGCAGAACTGCAAAGCGTCTGCTTGCTTATTATTCTGTGCTATCTTTAGCATCCATCCATGAAACTGGGACAGCCTAACTTATCTGGCAGATAGGCCATTCACAGTTCCTGACAGGCATCTAGATAAACTATGAAACAATATTTGGTATTCCCTTTATGACCTTTAATCGAAATGATAGTTCATTCTCTGTGTGAACATTGAATTGTTAGGGATTAACCCTTAGATGAGCTCCTTTCGTTTCCTGACCATGTGAAATTAGAAACATTTTTATGTAGATAAGAAATTTCTCTATGTAGCTTTTCCTCATTAATTTCAGTTTGATTTATGGAACTACATAAGAAAGGAATTTGGGCGTGGGTGGGGTCCTTCTGAGTGGCCTGCAGCGATTGGGCCAAAACCTGCAGTCCAACGCTGCCTGCAGCTCCTACCCACTGCTCCCGCTCACCCAGCCCCACTGTGCCTGCCACAGGCTCACACCCAATCAGTCCTGATTGAGAGAAGCTCGTACTACCGTGAGCTCTGAGCCCTGCCTCTGGCGCCCTCCCAAAGGGAAAGAAAGGCCTGTGGGATAGGGCTGAAACTGGCCCTCTGACATACCTGAAGGATCCCGGATTGTGAGAGGGTGCAGGCCAGGCTGAGGGACCCCACCCATGCACGATCAGGTCGGGAATGGACCACAGGAGGGCTCCAGGGTGTGTCCGGCCCATCTCCCTCAGTCCCCATCAGCCAGACCACAGCAGCAAGCCAACCTACTATCTGGAGTATCTGTCCCCGGTGGTCAGTGAATGTCATAGCGAGCAGTTGAGCAGCCTTAGCATATCATTAGCATATTATACTTGGAGTGGTTGTTCAGTTATTCTGCAGTTTTGTCTATTTGCATATTACCCTTTTTATTATATAGGATACCTATGTTCCAGAGTCCTCTGGGAACTCCTGTAGTCCAAGTTCAATATCTCTACTTCCTTCAATGCTTCCTCAGCTTAAATAGTTTCGGACCCCTTTTCTGAAGACATAGTAACTTGTCTATCTTCTCTGTTTGCTAATAACTTAAATATTAAACAAAAATTTTTTCTTGAAAGGTGTTTTGGTTGACTTCCTCTAGTTTCTAAAGCCTTTTCCCTCATGCTAATAAATGTCAAGGGCAAACAGTTGTGCATTTTCAGTTGTCTTGTTGGACAGACAGCACTGCCTTTGGTATATTTGGGGGCCACCACCATTTGAAGTTCTGCCACCTCAGGTACATTAGGTTTGTGACTCTGTCATTCTTAGAGTTAGAAATTCTCTCAGTTTGGGGAATCTGACCTCATTGGAATGAGGCCATCTCTCTTCCTCACCTCTGGAATGTCACAACCTGTGTTCTTCCCCTCCTGAAACACGGTGGCATGATAGCTATAGGCCTATTTAGGGTTGGTTTGGGGTGGCCAATCCCATCTGGCTTTTCAGGTTTTCACCAGAAAAGACTCTTAACTCTCCCATAGGCCAGTAAAAGTCCAGAAGTGAAGGACATAAAGGTTTAGCCAATAACTCATGTATTCAGCAAATAATTATTTAGTGCTCTCTCTGTTCTTTGTCAGGTACTATTTTAGGTGCTTGGTATATACAGTAACCAAAATAGACAGCATTCCTGCCTTCATGAGGCTTATTCTGATGGAGGAGACAGATGCTACAGATAAAAACAATATATAAATAAAGATTACATAATAGTTAAAAGTTATATATGCTATAGAGAAAAAGGATAAAATAAGATACCTTCAGGAGCAGGAAGTCCCATTTTGACTCTCAAATTAAAATAAGAAATTCAATTTTTTAATAGGTTATTCCTCCATATTAAAAAAATCCCAATAAATTTCCCAGCTATAATCAGACCTGTTGCTCAGTACCTACTACTATGTTATACTAGTATCTACTATGCACAGATGTGTGGAAGATATGGTCATATCGAATTCTTATATCAATAAACACAGTACAGAGCACTTACTATTTCTAGATAATGTGTTAGGAACTTTATACAACATTATCTCACCTATCTTACCACTCAAAAAATGAAATATAATAATCATATTTTTCAGAGGAGAAAGTTGAGACCCTATGAGGTTAGGTAAGGTCATCCAGGTGACACAGTCATGAGGGACAAAGTAGGGATGCAAAGTTGATGTCAGTTTAGCTGAAGTTATGAGCCTTCCTCCGGACCCTGGTCTCCATCCCAAAGGTAGTCCCTCTGCTTCCCCCTACCTCTACACCAGCAACTATTTATTATCTTTTCTTGAATAATATTAGATATATTTCATTGATGCTGTCATTTATCCATTCATTCAACAGACATTGATTGTGGTAGTATTTGGATCTTCACCGATGGAGAGGATATAGTCCCCATCCTAAAGGAATTCATGGTCTGAAGAGGGAAGATATGCAAAAATTTACATTTGTAAAACCCAGTCCGTTTTATAATAACAGTATGCACATCATGGCAAAAGTCCGAGGCTCTTCTAACAAACTCTGATCCTAGAGAAGGCATTTTAAAACTTCAGGTTTCATTGGTTGTTACCTATATTAAGAAATGCATTGTAGGTTATTACCAATAGGCATTTATACACACAACTGAAACAAAATTTTCAATTAAAACGAAATTTTCATGACAAAATACTCATGTCTAGCACAGACACTGTATTCTAACATGTTTTAAATTATTTTTGAAATAAAACTTCTGATCTTGATACTTTTATAAGAAGATGTGACATTTGGTGTAGCCTTGAGAGCTGTGTTAGATATCTTATATAATAAAAGAGTAATATGCAAATTGACAGTTCCTCTGTTATACCCACAAGCCACACCCACCAGCCAATCAGGAGATGGTATGCAAATTAACCCAAACAAAATGGCTGTGGCTACAGAGTGAGCAGAAGGCTTGGGTTTCCCTGGTACTGGAGGAAGCCAAGCTTTCCACACATCCTGGCTGGCCTAGGCCTCCACTCAAGGTTACAAAGTTTCAATTATAGAAGATAAATAAATCCCAGATACCAGGGCCTCTGCTTGGGTCACTGGGGGGCATGACTGGCCTGCAAACCACCACAGGACCCTCACCCAGGCTGCTCCATGCCTCAAAAAAACTTCCACTCTGATCCAAAACACCCTTCAGGGCAAACCAGTTGGCTCCCCCATGTACCAGGCCTCTATCCTATCTAATAAAAGAGTAATATGCAAATTGACCATCACTCCAACACACAAGATTGCTGCCCCCGTGTGGTCAAAGATGGCTGCCCCCCATGTGGACACAAGATGGCTGCCACAAGATGGCCAGCAGGGGAGGGCAGTTGGGAGGGATCAGGTGTGCAAGGGAGGGCAGTTGTGGAGGGCAGGCTGGCAGAGGAATAATTAGGGGGTCATCAGACTGGCAGGCAGAAGCAGTTAGGGGCAATCAGGATGGCAGGGAGGTGAGCAGTTGGGAGAGGGATGTCCAACTGCCCGTTTAGACTCGATTCTATCAGGATCAGGCCTAACTGGGCAGTCAGACATCCCTCAAGCGGTCCCAAATTGGAAAGGGTGCAGGCTGGGCTGAGAGACACACCCTCCCTGCATGAATTTCATGCACCAGCTTCTAGTAAACAAATAAAGTAGGAAAGTGTATTTAAGGGCAAAGAATGGCCTGGAGGCAGGAAATCAAGTATGGAGCTAATGTTGAAACTGGGAAGATAGATGGCCACCAGTTTGTGAAGGTTGTATAAGGTCAGTGTTTATTCTGTAACTAGTGCTTCCTATATACACAGGAATCGCCTGGAAATCTTGTTAAAATGCAGACCTGACAGTATGCCTGGGGGGGGGGGAGGGGGGAGGTTCCAATTTCTGCTTTTCTGACAAGCTCCCAGATATACATTATGAGTAGCTAGGCTATGTATATGGGGTACCATTGAAGAATTTTTAATCAGAGAAGTGGCATGGCTAGATTTTTCCTAAATCATCATAACCTATCATATACTTTACAAAGTGTTCCCCCTCATATTTCCAGAACCCACCTGGCACCATACATAGTTATTTCAATACTAGAGGCCTGATGCATGAAAATTCATGCACTTGGGGGAAGGAAGGTCCCTTCAGCCCAGCTTATGCCCTCTCGCAGTTTGGGACCCCTCAGGGGATGTACACCTGCCGACTTAGGCCATATTACCCCATGCCTAATCTGGCAGTCAGACAACCCTCCGGCAGGCCAGGAGTCCTCAGGGGATGTCTGATTGACAGCTTAGGCCTGCTCCCCACAGGAGAGAGCATAAGCCGCAGTAGGACAGCCTTAGCGCTGCTGGGAAGTTGGGAGAGGCTCCCACCACTGCCGCTGCACTCGTGGCTGTCAGCCCAGCTTGTGGCTGAGTGGAGCTCCCCCTGTGGGAGCACACTGACCACCAAGGGGCAGCTCCTGCATTGAGCGTCTGCCCCTGGTGGTCAGTGCTCATCATAGCAATGGGTCGTTCTACTGTTAGGATCAATTTGCATATTATCCTTTTATTATATAGGATTATTGATTATATTTCTATGGTGTATTTTACATGCCCATGACTGTTTTGTAGCTACCAATCTCTAGTTCTCAATCCCTAAACCTTTTTTATCTGACCACCAGGGGGCAGACAGTTGACTGGTTGACCAGTTGCCCCAACCCCCCTCCCCTCTGGCAACCATCATCTGTCCTCTGTATAGGTCTGTTTCTGCTTTATTTGTTCATTTGTATATAGTTCTTTAGATTCCACATAAATGAAATCATGTGGTGTTTGTTTTTCTCTGACTGACTTATTATACACCCCAAACTAATACAGAATAATATTGAATGTAAACTAAATTATAACAATTTTTAAAATGAAAAAAGAAAAAAAAAACATTGCAATATCAAGGTAGGGGATGCATTTTGAGGATTAGAGAGGGAGCTCAGTTTAGAGTTTGTTTTAGTTGTTTAATTTAGAGCTGCAATAATTTAGAGCATTGAAAAGAAGGGGAGAAACTGTAGAGGAATTGATAAGATGTAATTTAAAGGTCTTGATGACTAAGTAGAGGCTGAGACAGAAGGACCAACCAGTTGTGGAAGCTCCTCTTATTTTAGATCTTAGTACTAAGCATTGAGTTGAGCTTTGGCAGAGAGTGATTTTCCCCTTAACCTGGCCTATCTCTGATAAATACTGCATTCTGCTTGGTGTGCCACCTAGTTCTTCATAAACTAAATCTTAATAAAAATAGAGTTAAAAAATCTTTGAATTTTTCATTAAAAATTTTAAAATTAAAAACATATAAAAAGACAATAAATAGCATTTGAAATTGTATTATCTAAGAACAACTACTATTGCTACTTTTTAATGTACACATATACATATCTTTGAGATCACATATTATATAGAGTTTTATATACTGATTTTTTTCGCTTTGTATGAATATTTTTTCATGTCATTAAGAAACAGGATCTCTAATGGGCATATTGCATTCTAATGTATTTATTTATCACAAGTCAGTTACTAATTTTCCAGATCTGGAGCATTTATAGTAATAATATCTAACAGTTATTCATTATGCTAATCACACTGTTAATGCTTTACATATACAGACTCATTTAGTTCTCGTTAACACACTTTTGACACCCCCATTTTACAGGCAAGAAAACTGAAGCACAGGGAGGTTAATAACCAAAGTCATAAGGTTGTAATTGGAAGTTGGGCAAGTTGTAATTGGTCCTCAGCTAGTCTGGTTGCAGAACTATCATTTTACATTACTAGAACCCAGTGCATGAATTTGTGCACTAGTGGGGTCCCTTAGCTTGGGATCAGGCTGAACTTGGCTCTCTGTCACTCCCTGAGGGATCCTGGATTACAAGAGGTCACAGGCCAGGCTGAGGGACCCCACTGGTGCATGATTGGAACTGGGGAGGGATGCAGGAGGTTGGCCAGCCAGGGAGGAACTGAGGGAGGGCTCCTGGGTGTATCTGGCCCAACTCACTTATCCCGATCTGCTGGACCCCAGCAGCAAGCTAACCTACCAGTCGGAGTGTTTGCCCTTTGGTGGTCAGTGCACTTCATAGCAACTAGTCAACCGGTTAACTGTCTGCCCCCTAGTGGTCAGTGCATGTCATAGCAAGCCATTGAGTGGCCTTAGCACATCATTAGCATATTGCGCTTTAATTGGTTGAATGGATGACTGGACACTTAGCAATTAGGCTTTTATTATATAGGTCTAGTGGCCCAGTGCACAAAATTCATGCATGGGGGGGGGGTGTCCCTCAGCCCGGCCTGCACCCTCTCCAATCTGGGACCCCTTGGGAGATGTTCTGCTGGCACTTGGACATCCCTCTCACAATCCTGGACTGCTGGCGCCTAACCACTCACCTGCCTGCCAGCCTGCTTGCCCCCAACTGCTCCCCCCCACCCCCGCCAGCCTGCTTGTCCTCAACTGTTCCCTCTCCCCCGCTGACCTGCTCATCTCCAACTGCCCTCCCCTCCTGGCCTGATCGCCCCTAACCACCTCTGCTTTGGCCCCACCACCATGGCTTTGTCTGGAAGGTCTCCTGGTCTAATTAGAATATTACCCTTTTATTGGTATAGATAGAGGCCTAGTACACTAGTGGGATAGGCTGGTTTGCCCTGAAGGAGGTCCTGGATCAGGGTGAGGGTCCCTGCTGGGGGGCATGGCCAGCCTGGGTGAGGGGCTGAGGGCCATTGCAGGCTGGCCATGCCCCCATTGGAGTGAGGATCCCCACTGCGGGGCATGGCCCGCATGGGTGAGGGGCTGAGGGCCCTTTGGGGATGGTTCGCAGGCCAGGCAAGCCCCTGACTTTGTCTGAAAGGACATCCAGAGGGTCTCTGGAAGGTCTCCTGGTCTAATTAGCATATTGCTTTTTTATTAGTATAGATAGTTTCTACTGGGAAGAGTTCTAGAGGTTGGGAAAGCTTTTAGATTCTTGATGCATGTTGCCTAGTTGCCCTCTGGAAAGGTCATATCAATCCACATTTACAATAGTGGGAAGAGCTTGCCTACACACTGGCTTTCCAGTGTTGCTTAATTCCTCTTAAAAAAAAAAGTTTTTATTGCTTTTTAGAGAGGGAGGAAGGGAGAAGGATAGAGAGATGGAAACATCCATAGAGAGAAATATCATAGATCAATTGCCTCCTGCATGCCCCTTCCTGGGGATTGAGTCCAAAACTTGGTCATGTGCCCTGACCAGAAATCAAACCAGTGACCTCCAGGTTCCTGGGTCAATACCCAACCACTGAGCCATACTGGCTGGGCTCATTCCTCTTTTAATAACTTTGAATTTGGAGTCTCCCTGAATGGTTAAAATAATCTAAAGATCCAGGCCTTCCCTAAGACAAAGGGAGTACAGTTTTATACAAATGTGGAGTTGTTTGTATATATGCCTCAGATAATACTATATCCTTGTTTTATTGATCTATATGTAAATGACTTTCCTTATGCCATCACTACTCTTAAGTGTTTGTGCCAAGACTATTTGTGCCAAGATATGGGGGGTCATTAACCTGTCGAGGGTGCCTTTCAAAATGTAGTCTTATTTTGACAACTGCTGTCATGGGTGATATTCTTGGTGTTTTCTCAAGCTTTTAGGCAATTGGAAGGCCTTTTTGATTGATAATCTTATATAACGCTTTGGCTTTTTAAAAAAAAGCACAGTGCCGAAACTGGTTTGGCTCAGTGGATAGAGCGTCAGCCTGCGGACTGAAAAGTCTCAGGTTCAAATCGGTCAGGGGCATGTGCATTGGTTGCAGGCACATCCCCAGTGGGGGATGTGCAGGAGGCAGCTGATCGATGTTTCTTTCTCATCAATGTTTCTAACTCATCTCTCTCCCTTCCTCTCTGTAAAAAAAAAAAAAATCAATAAAATATATATTTTTAAAAATTAAAAAAGCACAGTGAAAATATATCCTGCTCACATGTGTTTGATTAGCTTTATGTAATGTTCATATAGTGTTACACTGTATCTGCATTTCCCAGTTATATAGTAACCTTTCATAACCTGGGTTTTATCTCTGGAAGATAAATCCCCTACTACCATCCAGAAATTCAGGGAGCACTAACAACACTAGCAGACTGAAAACCCAATAATTAGTATTATTATTTTTTAGAAAAATTGAAGAAAATTCTATGGAAATATACCAGGGGAGAAAATTTTAGCAATTTCCAGTGATGTGGACAACTATAATTGGGAATCTAAATTATCCCTGGTGATTGGATGAAAATTAATCACTTATCCTTCACTCTTCTTTGGATTAGTGTCTTATCATCACTCTTTTCTGAAAGAATCTTCATTGAATCACATGTTTCATTATGCTTCATTAAGATTCGGTGTCTTTTAGTTGCAGGTACTGCCTAATCTTTGAAATGCTTTAAATTCTAAGAAGTTAAGTGCATGAGAGGCAGGGGAAAGGCTGGCAACCTGGAGCAAATAAATGCAAATTCTACTGTGTAACATTTTGAAGGCTGTGTTGCTTGTGATTCTTTTTGGTTTTTATTTTTAAATATGACTCTTTGTAGAAGCTCTGTCTCACACACAATGCCGTTGTTAATAAAGAATGAAATGACTGGGGTTGTTGCAGAGGAAAGAAAAAAGTCGGGCTGAAGGATTTGAAGCAGACCACTGCAAACCAAACGTTGCAATTATCTGCAGCTGAAAACAAGTGGCTTTTAATGTGTCCATTTGGCCAAGAGGAGAATTATAGACCATTGCTCTTTTCCTCTCTCGCTCTCACACTGTCTTCTTCTCCTTTATATAGTTTATCATCCATAATTTCAGGATGTGTTTTTGCTTCTTTAAGCTGTGTTATCTGTAGGCTTATGAGGTCACTCATGTGTGAATTCCTTTGTTAGTCGTCTCACCTTTTGCCTTGATGATAGAAAATTGATCAGGCCTAAAGTACAAGTTCAATAGACAACCCCCCTGGCCCTTTGTCTAGGAGAATAGCTACCATTGAAGGCCATGAGCAGGTTACTATTAATATGACAGCCTGCTCTATCTCCCACTGTAATTTATAATGAAATACCTAATCTCCATTATTTTGATCCAAGCAGGCGATCCCATGAAAAAGTCTTTTCATCCAGTTCCCAATGGCTGTTACATGAGAAATGGCAAACCAATAATTTTTGTCAAGTTTTTTAAGCCAACAGAAATGCTTTTCCACTGCTACAGTTTCAAAAGGCACAGATAAAGCTCATTCACTGAGATGAATGAAAAAGCCATCTGGGGTTTTTCTTTTTGACTTCCTTTCCTTTTCTCCATCCTTGTAATCAAATTTGAGCAAAATCAAATGGGGCTTTCTATGAAAGTACCTTTTGTTGATCTGAACGAGCTGGTAATTTACAAAATACCCTTCCTTTGTGAGGAAGGCTAGAGAAAAAAAAGAATCAGTAGCTTTTAAAGCTGGGCCTTAGTGGGACTCTAAATGCAATGAAAGCAGTCTGTGTTGAGAGATTGAAATGCATTTCAAAGCCAGGCCTGACTCGGGGTACAAGGAAGAACAGACCTATGGGCATTTTGTAGGGAGAAAAATGTGAATGGGAAAGGGCGAAAGGGAGAGAAACAAGAGGGAAATCTGGAGAATACCTGAAAGTAGCTGTGATTTTGGAGATCCATTCGTCTTACTGAAATTGTGTACGGAAGCAGTGATACCGAAGTCGGATGTTTGCTCTATCAGGATGCTCAACACTTTGAGCCTTTAAAGTTTGGAGCTGCGTGGGTTTGTGGAGAAGTCGGCTTGTGATGTGTGTGATGTTTTTTCTACAACTTTTTCTTCCCTCCTTTGCTTTGGGATCTTTTGGGAAGTATCTCAAGAAAACACGAAGCTGCTAATTATCAGACAATTAATAAATGCTGTTCTCCCCCCACCCCTTTTTTTTTTTTTGCCTCTGTTAGATTTCCTCGTGGCAGCGACTCTCCTTCACCTCTTTGAATTCAGAAGGATGGCATAGACATCGTAACAACAGTAAGTAATGTGTGATATTTTCTTTAATCCCTGGAAGAGTTTGGAATCATGCATGGCTAGAAGGAAAATGGGTTTTGAGCAGCATCTGCATTGTTTTGATGTGAATCACTTTTGGTTTGATTCAATTGCTTATCAGAACGTTACTATCATGGTAATGAGTGTGTTTCTCACTACCGCTGCGTATTCTGTGATGGCTAAGTATTATGTAGCATATAATGTATGTATGCTTAGCACAGTGGTTTAAGAAACAATGCAAACATTGCAGGGACCGTCTTTGGAAATGTTAAGTTTTCTTGTTTCACACAGTCTTCTTTGCACATTTATAATTTGGATTCCGAGCTATCATGTTTTCTGAGAACCTTTGTATTTGTGCTTGAAATAAAATGCTCTTAGAAATCACAAGAGCTTATTTACTCAAAATAAATATCCACAGAATGGCAAAAGTTGTTTTGAGATTATAAAGCAACCAAACAATTTTTAAGGTGGTTTAAACATTTTTTAGAACAATTTAATTAAGCATTGTAACGAAATAACAAAGCTTTGTTTCCAGATTATTTTCCCCCTTGAGTAAACTGAAAGTCCATTTTCTGCTTCCTAAAAAATCAGACAGACGTGTTATCTGAAGACATCATACTGTGAAACACCCGCCACAAGTATTTTTTTTTTAAGTGCAGATGCGTCCTTGGTGTTTCTGAGTAGCTGTGGTGCAAGTTTTAAATATGCAAATGCCTTAGTCAGACGAACTACGTGGAGCAGGACAGGATCTGATGTTTCCAGGAAGGTTTGAAAGGCGGCTGCCTTAGTGCAGGCACTGCCCAGCAAGTGCGACCTGAGACTGCCACACAGGCACCCGGGAGACCTTTCTTTCTGGAGCCAAGCAACAAAACAAGATTAACTGAAGCCCAGACTCATGTTGTTTGACCCTAACAGTAACTGTCAGTCTTTTTAGAGATGCTGAAATGGGGAATGGGTCCAGATAGTTACACAAACCTTTTCCCTTTTCACCGTTCCTTATAGCAGATCTAAATTCCTGCAGGTTTGTGTGTAAGGACTCTATTTTTCATGCTTGTGTAGCTTTAAGTTTCTGGTCCAACTTCCTACCACTGTTATTTTTGCCTGTGGTTTTGAGCCGTTTGCTGCCTCCTACTGCCTACCATTAAAATTGCACTCATGGCAAGCTGCCAGGAAGGTGGCAATGGGGTATTGGTGTGTATCGGTATTGAAGTTCCAGGGTTGTTGTTTCCCGTAATTTACAGTAATTGCTACAAAACAGATGATTAAAACTGGAGGGGTGGGAGAGAGGGGGAAGAGTAAAATTAATTGGTACACATCTTGCTGGGTCTTCGGGTGGTTTCTTCCTGGCAGAGCAAGTTGGATTGTCAGGTTGTCCATGCAAACGCGATGTTCTCCATGATCTGTACCGTGCTGTTGCCATCATTGCTTACAATCTTAGATGGATAGAGAGGCACCATATACAAGGGCTATTGTTTGAGAGATGCAGTAATTATATCAGTTATGCAGTATTCTCTCATAATGTTGATTTCCTTCCCCCTTTATATAGTAAGATTATATAAAGGTTGTTGTTAAATTAGGATTGTTGCTATTTTTTGACTCTTCAAGAAAAAGTTTATTATGTAGGAGCGTCATTTGTTTTATTGCTAATCCAAATTAGTATCTGGGTAGGAACGCTTTGTCTTTTGCTTACTAGTTTCATGTCTTGTAAGCATTTTTGTGAGATTTATCTTTGGTGTTACTTCTAAGTACTTTTGGTCAGAGCTGGGGGTACTTTGCCTTGGGATAGTAGGAAGGAACCTCTGTAAAGGCAAGTTAAGGAATAACATCAGACCTAAAAATGAGCTAAGGTTCCTCTTTGTTCAGTTTATCAAGGATTACTGACCCAAAGCCTTTGTTAGTGGAGTAATGAATGTTTCTTCAGCTTAAGTACAAACATGATTCTGCGAGCACCTGCATTTTGGGAAATTGAAGAGTTTAAATATTTTCCACCTAACCATTGGGGCAAGGGAAACTTTCTCAAATAATTTGCTTGCAGGCCTCATATTCTTGGATATACCAACTAATATACCATACTCTTTACTCTTTGCAAAGCCCAAACAAAAACAAAACAAAAACAAAAACAAAGACAAACAAAACGCCAATCCTGGAAAGTTTAGAAATGCAGACCTTTGTGGCAGCTTCAAAAGTTATTAGAGGAAAGGAGAAGGGGACCTTTGTAAGGACTTTAAAGCATCTGAGATTGACTTTAATGTTGTTTTTCTTTTTGTAAAATTAAAACTTCCTTGGGCTTTGTGTCAGGAGCCAGGTGCCAACTTTCCATTACAGTGATGGTATTGAGGTTTCAGTCCTTTCACAGACTAGAAATAGAGCCCAAAGATGAAGATGAGGCTTGCACAGCCCCAATTCTTCTGCCAGGAGAAGCTATTATCTGGAAATTGTTCTTTTATAATCTTCAGCAGGATCAAGTAAATGTGTCGATGCTTTGATGTCCTGGCAAGCTGAGGCACTGTACAGACGGCTTGACTAATCTATGTGTGTTAAGAGGTCATATTCTCCAGCGTTCAGAGTACAGGAAAGTGGGTGACCTGGTTTCAATTTCAGTTTTATATGAATGTGTCTCTGGATGATCTCTGGCGCTTTGGGGCCTCACCTCCCTCAGGTGTCAAATGGGAGTGTTACCTGTCCCTTGCTAGTGTCCTTTCTTTGACATGAATATGATGGTTGGATCTGGTAAGCTTGGTTGGAAATGACAAAATAGACTAAACCAGCAGTCGGCAAACTCATTAGTCAACAGAGCCAAATATCAATAGTACAATGATTGAAATTTCTTTTGAGAGCCAAATTTTTTAAACTTAAACTTCTGCCGAAGCCGGTTTGGCTCAGTGGTAGAGCGTCGGTCTGCAGACTGAAGGGTCCAGGGTTTGATTCCGGTCAAGGGCATGTACCTTGGTTGCAGGCGCATCCCCGGTAGGGGGTGTGCAAGAGGCAGCTGGTCGATGTTTTTCTCTCATCAATGTATCTATCTCTCTATCTCTCTCCCTTTCTCTCTGTTAAAAATCAATAAAATATTTAAAAAAAATAAACTTAAACTTCTTCTAATGCCACTTCTTCAAAATAGATTCACCCAGGTTGTGTTATTTTGTGGAAGAGCCACACTCAAGGGACCAAAGAGCTGCATGTGGCTTGCAAGCTGCAGTTTTCAGATCACGGGACTAGACCAAGATTCTAGAGAGACTGCTTCATTGCTAATCCAAGATAGGAGCTAACTTTTGATACAAAGGGGACAAGGCAAGAGAGTGCAGGGCAGGTTTTGATCGATGTCAATTCCAAAAATCGGCCCAACAACTCCATGAAACATCAAGCATGGAGCAGCATCTGAATTGGAAGAAAAGGCACCAACTCCCATCCTGTCCTAAAATTCAGTATGGAGTACCTGGGAGCATGGAAGACAGAAAAACTCTGTTTGTGCAATGCTACTTAAAAAAAAAAAATCCTCACCTGAGGATATTATTCCACTGATTTTTAGAGGAAGTGAAAGAGAGAGGGAAAGACAGAGAGAAATATCAATGTTAAAGAAACACATCGATTGGAGGAGCCTGCAACCCTAGTAAGTACCCTTGACTGGAATCAAACCCAAGACTCTTGGGTCCGCAGGTTGATGTTCTATTCGCTAAGGCAAACCAGCGAGGGCCATAATGCCACTTTTTTTTTTTTTTTACTTTTTATTTTATTTTATTTTTTAAAATTAAATTATTATCTGTGTACATATTTTAACATTGCCCCCCCCCCCCGTAAATACCCTCCCTCCCCAGAGTTTTATGTCCATTGGTTGTACTTATATGCATGTATACAAGTCCTTCGGTTGATCTATTATCTCCCCCAGATCTCCCTACCCTACCTGTTGTAATTTGACAGTCTGCTTGTTGCTTTACTGTCTCTAAATCTATCTTTTAGTTCATCAGTTTATAATATTCTTTATTATCCATAAATGAGTGAGGTCATGTGGTGTTTCTCTTTCATTGACTGGCTTATTCCACTCAGCATGATGTTCTCCAATTCCATCCAGGTTACTGCAAATGATGAGAATTTCTTCTTTTTTATGGCGGCATAGTATTCCATTGTGTAGATGTACCAAAGTTTTTTGATCCAATCATCTGCTGACGGGCACCTAGGCTGTTTCCAGATTCTAGCTATTATAGATTGTGCTGCTATAAACATAGGGGTGCATATACCTTTCTGATTCGTGTTTCTAGTTTCTTGGGATATATTCCTAGGAGTGGGATTACTGGGTCAAATGGGAGTTCCATTTTCAGTTTTTTGAGGAAACTCCACACTGTTCTCCACCGTGGTTGCACCAGTCTGCATTCCCACCAGCAGTGCACGAGGGTTCCTTTTTCTCTGCAACCTTGCCAACACTTGTCGTTTGTTGATTTGTTGATGTTGGCCATTCTGACAGGTGTGAGATGGTACCGCATTGTTGTTTTGATTTTCATCTCTCAGATGATTAGTGACTTTGAGCATGTTTTCATGTGCCTCTTAGTCTTCCTTCTGTCTTCTTTTGAAAATATTCTATTTAGGTCCATTGCCAATTTTTTAAATTGGATCATTCATCTTCCTTTTATTTAATTGTATAAGCTGTCTGTAGATGTTGGAGGTTAAACCTTTAATAGTGGTAACATCTGCAAATATGTTCTCCCATACAGTGGGCTTTCTTGTTGTTTTGTTGATGGTTTCTTTTGCTGTAAAAAAAGCTTTTTATTTTGATGTACTCCCATTTGTTTATTTTCTCTTTAGCATCCATTGCCCTAGGGGCAGTATCAGTGAAGAAGTTCTTTTGGCATATGTCTGAGATTTTGCTGCCTGTGGATGCCTCAAGTATTTTTATGGTTTCCTGTCTTATGTTTAAGTCCTGTATCCACTTTGAGTTTATTTTTGTATATGGTGTAAGTTGGTGATCTAGTTTCATTCTTTTGCATGTTTCTGTCCAATTTTCACAACACTATTTATTGAAGAGACTGTCATGACTCCATTGTATATTCGTGCCTCCTTTGTTAAATATTAATGGAGCATAGTGATTTGGGTTGATATCTGGGTTCTCCATTTGATTCCATTGATCTATATGTCTGTTCTTGTGCCAGTACCAGGCTGTTTTGAGAACAGTGACTTTGTAATACAGCTTGGAATCTGGTATTGAGATCCCTCCTACTTTACTCTTCTTTCTCAGGATTGCTGTGGCTATTCGGGGTCTTTTATTGTTCCAAATGAACTTTTGAAGAGTTCTTTCTAGGTCAGTGAAATATGTCGTTGGTATTTTAATGGGGAGTGCATTGAACCAATAGATTGCTTTAGGAAGTATAAACATTTTGATGATGTTGATTCTACCAATCCATGAACATGGTATGTTCTTCCATCTGTTTACATCTTCCTCTATCTCTTTTTTCAGTGTCCTGTAGTTTTCTGCATATAGGTCCTTTACTTCCTTAGTTAAGTTTATTCCTAGGGATCTTAATTTTTTTGGTGGGATGGTAAATGGAATTTATTTTTTAATCTCTGTTTCTGTAAGTTCACTGATGGTGTATAGAAATGCCATAGATTTCTTGGTGTTAATTTTGTATCCTGCTACATTGCCAAATTCATTTATTAAGTCAATTAGTTTTTTAATGGAGTCTTTTGGGTTTTTTATGTACAATATCATGTCATCTGCAAATAAGGATAACTTTACTTCTTCTTTTCCAATTTGGATGCCTTTTATTTCCTCTTCTTATCTAATTGCAATGGCTAGTACTTCCAATACTATGTCAAACAGGAGTGGCGAGAGTGGGCATCCCCGTCTTGTTCCTGTTCTTAGAGGGAATGGTTTTAGTTTTTGCCCATTGAGTATGATGTTGGCTGTGTGTTTATCATA
Organism: Pipistrellus hanaki; assembly: GCF_964339955.1. Taxonomy (NCBI): domain Eukaryota; kingdom Metazoa; phylum Chordata; class Mammalia; order Chiroptera; family Vespertilionidae; genus Pipistrellus; species Pipistrellus hanaki. The sequence goes on from NC_140504.1 coordinate 36,659,043, forward strand.
TATAGCTTTTATTATGATCCTTGTACTCCCACCTTGTTGAGAGTTTTTATCAGGAAAGGGTGTTGGATTTTATCAAATGCTTTTTCTGCATCAATTGATATGACTAGTATATGATTTTTATCTTTCATTTTGTTTATGTGATGTATCACGTTTATTGATTTGCGGATATTGTACCATCCTTACATTCCTGGAATAAATCCTACTTGGTCATGGTGTATGATCTTTGTGATGTTCTGCTGGAGTCAATTTGCCAGAAATTTTTTGAGGATTTTGGCATCTATGTTCATGGGGGATATTAGCCTGTAATTCTCTTTCATTGAGTTGTCTTTATCTGGTTTTGGTATTAGGTGATGCTTGCTTCATAGAAGGAGTTTGGAAGTGTTCCTTCCTCTTGAATTTTTTTGAATAGTCTGAGGAGGATAGGTTTTAGTTTTTTCTTAAATGTTTGGTAAAACTCTCCTGTGAAGCCATCTGGCCCTGGGCTTTTGATTGCTGGAAGCTTTTTAACGACTGTTTCAATTTCCTCCCAAGTCACTAGTCTATTGAGATTTTTAGATTCTTCCTGATTGAGTATTGGAAGGTTGTATTTTTCTAGGAATATGTCCATTTCCTCCAGGTTGTTCAGTTTGTTGGAATAGAGTTGTTTGTAGTATTTTGTAACAATCCTTTGTATTTCGGCGGGGTCTGTTGTTATTTTACCTCTTTCGTTTCTGATTTTGTTTATTTGAGTCCTCTCTCTTTGTTTCTTGGTTAGCCTGGCTAGAGGTTCATCTATCTTGTTTATACTTTCAAAGAACCAGCTCTTGGTGTTATTGATCTATGTATTGTTTCTTTGGTCTCTATGTCATTCATCTCCACTAAGATTTTTATTATTTCCTTCCTTCTGCTTACACTGGGGTTTTCTTGTTGCTCTTTTTCTAACTCTTTGAGTTATAGAGTTAGATAATTTGTTACGATTTTTTCTTGTTTTTTGCAGTAGACTTGTAGGGATATGAACTTCCCTTTTAAAACTGCTTTTGCAGTGTCCCATAGATTTTGAATTGTTGTGTTTTCATTGTTATTTGTTTCCAGGATGTTTTTTATTTCTTCCTTGATTTCTCTGGTAACCCAGTCCTTGTTTAATAGCATGCTGTTTAGTCTCCATGTGTTCTATTTCTTTGGATTATTTTTATTGTAGTTAATTTCCAGATTTATGCCACTATGATTTGAGAAGATGCTTGATATGATTTCTATCTTCTTGAATTTGAAGAGACTTTGCTATGTCCCAACATGTGGTCTATCTTTGAAAATGACCAATGTGCATTTGAGAAGAATGTATATTCTATAGCTTTGGGGTGGAATGTTCTGAAGATGTTGATTAATTCTACAATATCTGGTCTAGTGAGTCATTTAGGATTCCTATTTCTTTGCTGATTTTTTGTTTAGATGATTTGTCCAAAGGTGACAGTGGTGTATTAAAATCTCCTACTATGATTGTATTGCTATTAATCTCTCCCTTAATGTCCTCCAGCAGTTTTTTTAAATGTATTTGGGTGCTCCCATATTGGGTACATATATATTTACCAGGGTTATTTCTTCTTGTTGGATTGCTCCCTTTAGTATTATGAAGTGGCCTTCATTATCTCTTGTTATGTCCTTCACTCTGAGATCTAATTTGTCAGCTATAAGTATTGCTACCCCAGCCTTTTTTCCATTTCCATTCGCCTGGAAAACCTTTTTCCATCCCTTCACCCTCAGTCTGTGTGCATCTTTTTTTCTGAAGTGGGTTTCTTGTAGACAACAGATATATGGGTCTTGTTTTCTTATCCAATCTGTTACCCTATGTCTTTTGATTGGAGCATTTAATCCATTTACATTGAAAGTTATTATTTATGGTTACTTATTTGATGCCATTTTTTATTCTATATGCCTGTGTTCCTTCTTTGCTTTCTATTTATTTATTTTTACAGTAGACCCTTTAGCATTTCTTGCATTGCTGTTTTGATGGAAATAAATTCCCTTAGTCTGTTTTTGTCTGTGAAGCTCCTGATTTCACCTTCAATTTTGATTGATTGCCTTGCTGGGTACAGTATTCTTGGATTCAGACCTTTCCTTTGCATGACTTTGTATATTTTATCCCATTTCCTTCTGGCCTGATGAGTTTCTGTGAAGAAATCAGTTGCTAGTCTGATGGGGGTTCCTTTATATGTAACTTTCTGTCTCTCTGGCTGCTTTTAAGATTCTTATTTTGTCATTGGTGTTTGCCAGTTTAATTATAATGTTCCTTGGCATCGTTCTTCTGGTGTTCATTTTTCTTGGGACTCTGGGAGCATCTTGGATTTGTGTGGGTTTTTTCTTCTCTATCTCAGGAAAGTTTTCTGTCATTATTTCTTAAAATACGTTTTCCATGTCTTCCTCAGTTTCCTTTCCTTTTGGAACCCATATTATTTTAATATTGTTTTGTTTTGTATTGTCCCAAAGTTTCCGTAGGCTCTCCTTCTGCTTTAAAATTTTTTTTTCTAGAAGCTGCTCTCATTGGTTATTTTTTTTCATCTTGTCTTCTAGCTCACTGATGTGGTCCTCTGCTTCATCTAGTCTACTCTTGATTCTTTCTATTGAGTTCTTCATGGTAACGATGTCATTTTTCATTTCTTCTTGGTTCTTCTTCAGTTCCTCTTGGTTCTTCTTTAATTCCTTATGGTTCTTTCTCATTTCTTCTTGGTTATTGTCAAATTGCTCTTCCATTCTTTTTAGCCATCCTATGATCATTACTCTGAATTCTTGCTCTGGTAGGTTGCTTGCCTCTAACTCGTTTACTTCCTTTTCTGGTGATGCCTGCTTTTCTTTCATATGCAGGCTATTTCTTTATCTCCCCATGTTCTCTCTTTTCAGGATGTCTGGATATGTGGTGTTCCTTCTGCATTGATTTAAAGGCACAAAATACAACACTACCAGGGACAACACAAGAGGCACTTAACAGGAATGTATTTACAATATTAATAACCTCTAATAAAGGTGACCACTAGAGAAAGGCAAGTTAGGGGATAGGAGAGAAGGAAGAAAGGTAAAAATAAAATAAAGAAAAATAAATAAATAAATAAATAAATAAATAAATAAATAAATAAAAGAGGGATAAAGAGATAGAAAATGAAGAATAAAAGGTAATGATGAAATGAAGTTGGAAAACAGGGAAAAAAGAAAGAGAGAGAGAGAGAGAGAGAGAGAGAGAGAGAGAGAGAGAGAGAGAGAGAGGAAGCAGACTAAGAGAGAAGCAGACTAAGAGAGAAATGGGAAATAAACTATATATATGTGGAGAAAATTCCCATAGAACAACTACTAATCCTTGTCAATGCTAGCAACAATATTTGGAGATTAATACAAACTACAATATCCACTATTATTAAGTAAGGCTATGATATACAAAAGTAAAAAACAAACAAAAACAAAGGATTTAAAAAAATACAAAGCAACAATAACAACATAGGAATAAGCATAACAATTTCACTAAAAAGCATAAAAATTCACTATAATCAACATTCACGCAAACAATGATAAAAGGATAGAGAGGAGACCAGTTTTTTTTTTTTTTTTTTTTTAACTAGTTAATATAGCGCAGAGAGTGGTATTTATTCACTTGGATCAGGGGTTGGAAATTAGGTCTAAAGGTATGGTGAGAGCTTTAGCAGGGGGTATACAGAAAGAATAGAGGAAAAACTAAAGCCGGAAAGGGATAGGATAAACAGGAGACTAGAAGGGTAAAGGTTAGTAAGAGAGTGATGGTGTAAAGGTCTAGTTGAGATAGGGTTGAACGATACTATAGTAGAGATTAAAATAGAATGAAGACTACTCCCAATGTAAAATAAAGAGAAAATAAAATGGTACTGGAGAAAAAAAAAAAAGAAGAAAAAGGAAACAAAAAATGCAAAATAGCAGTAATAATAGTGATGATAGAGATTGAAAAATGTAATAATTGAAAAGGTAAAATCAGGTAAGGAAAAAAGAAAAAAATTTGTTTCTTAAGTAAAAGATGTAAAAAATGAAAATAAAATAAAAAATAGTAAAATTAGCATAAAAATGTCCAGTAGTGGTCATTCACTTCCTCTGTTATTGTATTTGGCACTCCTGATTCTCGGACCAGACAGTCTTGCCGTTCCCAGTGTTCCACTGCACCTCAGTTTTTTTTTTGTTTTTATTTTTTAAATATATTTTATTGATTTTGTACAGAGAGGAAGGGAGAGAGATACAGAGTTAGAAACATCGATGAGAGAGAGTCATCAATCAGCTGCCTCTTGCACACCCTCTACTGGGGATATGCCCACAACCAAGGTACATGCCCTTGACTGGAATCGAACCCGGGACATTTCAGTCCCCAAGCCGACGCTTCAGCTGCACCTCAGTTTTGTGTTTTTTTTTTTTTTTGTTTTTTTTTTTACAGAGAGGAAGGGAAAGAGATAGAGAGCTAGAAACGTCGATGAGAGAGAAACATCGACCAGCTGCCTCTTGCACCCCCCCCACCGGGGATGTACCCACAACCAATGTACATGCCCTTGACCGGAATCGAACCTGGGACCCTTCAGTCCGCAGACCGACGCTCTACCACTGAGCCAAACCGGTTTTGGCTGCACCTCAGTTTTGTAAGGTAGTCCTTAATTTTAAGTAGGCTATATCTTAGTTATTTGTGTCCATTTATTTTTGATTAATTAAAAATAAAATAAAAAGGCAGTTTGTAATTCAGCCCCTAGGTGGCAGTGTTTCTGGTTTGACCTCCCAGTCTTTTTGGTTGCTCTGGCCTTCTTTCTCTATGGCTCTAGCTGCCAGAGTGCCTGCTGGCTCCCAGACTTTCTCTTCTGGCTTTTGAACCCCCATTTCCAGGAAGGCAATTTTCCCCTGCAGTCCCCAGGATATACTCAACTGGGCAGTCCTTCCCTAGTATTCAGAAGCAAGGGGGTAAAGGGGATTAGGCGGCAAGGTGTCCAGATGTTCCGTCCTTGGCGGGACAGCCCCAATTCTTAACAATCTGTCCTGCGTCCCTTGGCGTTTTTAAAAAAAGTCCCGCTTCTGGGAAGATTACGCCAAACCCAGCACTGGGTCTCACAGGGAAGGATTTTCTCTGCAGCGCAGCCTTCTTTTGGCGCAGCTTGGCACGGGGGGCTGCTCGGGCACGCAGCAGCTGCAGTTGCTGCCAGCGCAGCAGGGACCCAGAACCCTCACGCTATCCCCTCAAATTCTGACCTTTCTGTGGGTGATCAAAGAACTCCCTTGAATCCACGTGTTTGCGCCAATTGGGGTGTCACAGCTGCTGGATGGTCTCCTCTGCTATGGGTTTTCCAGGCCTCAGAGAAGATCCTCCTTTCCTGGTAAGATGGCACAGCCTTCCCTCTGAGCCCATAGCTCCGGGCGAGGTCTCTGCCGCCACAGTGCTGGTTGCTTGGTCAGGAAATCCTGTCCAGTGGACCCTTCCTTACCTTCCTTTAGAGTTCCGCTGCTCCTTCGCTGCCAATCAATATTCCCTGAGTGACTCAGATGATGCTTCTATCTGTTCTGGGACCAGGGTCAGAACAAGTCCATTTGTTCGGTCGCCATCTTCTCTCCAGGCTCCCATAATGCCACTTTTAACAAGGGCTTTGATGCAGATTGTAACAGTACACAAAAGAATGACTAAGCAATTAGGAACAAAGAAAACATAAACTAAGAAAAAAACAAAAAACAAAAAAAAGAGCAGCATACATATGAAAGTCATACATTTCAAAGTTTTTTTTTAGTGTTTTGTTTTTGTTTTTAGTAACAGAATTGGCTCAGGATTTTCAGCAAGCTAAAATAAAAGTGGGGCAAAATCATTATTCAAAGAGTAAATTCCTTATATGGGTATTATAGACATACTAGAGGCCCAATGCATGAAATTCATGCAAGAGTAGGCCTTTCTTCCCCTGGCTGCTGGCATTGGCTTTCCTTGGGCACCTGAGACCTGGGCTTCCCTCTGGCCGCTGGCAGGTACCACCCGGGACTCGGACTTTCCTTGCAGCCCCAGCTTCATCTGGAAGGTCATTAGGAAGGATGTCTGGTCTAATTAGCATATTACACTTTTTTTTATTATAGTTTAGCCCTAATCCTAGCAACAACCCCCAAACTGTCTATCATTATTCCCATCTTTCAGTAGGAAAAAGTGTAGAATCAAAGAACTTCAGTGACTGGCCTCTGATTTCACAGACAGCATGTGGCTATGTGGATGAAATCTGAGTCTCTCTGACCCTGTAGCCTGGGCCTTCCTTGGGTAACACTGATGTCGGCTGTCCCAGCAGTCTCCTGCACATGCATAACCTCTTTCTGTTTTGTCAAAGGCCGGCTCACAGTTGCAGATCTCAGCTCTTCATCGAGGTTCTCTAATAGAATGCACTTTCACAGAAGAGTGAGCAAGCAATGTAGATTTTACTGAGGGAGAAGTGGGGGGTGGGTGGGGAGAGTTCACTTTGCATATCCCACCACTTGAACATCCCTACTGAATACTCTGGTCTGTAACGTGCCCTCTTAGTCTGTCAAAACTGGAGGTTTCTCTCTTTGGCCCTTCCTCATACTCTACTCAGCTTCCTTAGGTCTTTTCTTCTATTCCTGAATACCTCTTTCTCTCTCTATCTTTGAAGTCCTCACACCTTTATTATGCAAGAAAAGTATGTTTTTGCTCAGCTTCTAAAATAGAACTTGCATATCTACATCCCATGCCATAAGCGAGCAGGTAATAATTCTTCTTAATAGTAGTGAGGATTATGTTGCAATTGGAAAAAAAATCCCACTACAGGTTTTCTATTGAGGAAAACATACCAGCTTTTCAGGCACTTACTTCTGAAAGAATATTCTTCAGTGGGACTTCCCGGAGGATCCAGGAGATAGCATCTCCATCAATGGATATAACAGGGGATTTCATTATACTTTTGCCTGTAGCTCCCCCTGCTCATGAATACAGGGTACACTGCAAAACTTAGAATATGGTAGTTTGTGTGGAGCTTTGAACAGAAAGTCAAGGATGGAGGAAAAGGGGAATATAAGAATTAGAAAAGAATTGAAGGCAGGAGAAAAAAATTCACCTAGTAATTTAATGCTAGAAATAAATTTCAGTCTCCTTTTTCAGTTGTGTCTTATAAATTCCCTTGTACACTACAATAGGGACACTATATTATTAATTTACATGTTAAATGAACAATGTCAAGTGTACTTAAATGATAATAGAATGCTAACACCTAGAAAGAGGCCAGACACTGATAAATGAAAACCAGGTCTTTAGTTTTACTATCACAAAGTTTTAGACTTGTAGAAATACATTAAATCTTGTGATTAGGTAATAGGATTTTTATTACTTCAGCTTCTATGTACTCTTTTTAGAAAGTTTAAAGAGAAAAGTTGCAGGAATCAACTCTAATGGCTCAACACATAATTTGCTTAGAGTTAGGGACATGGAGTGAAAGTTGAAAAATATTCTACAAAACTTTTGAAACCCCAGGTTTAGAAAGCTTTCAGTGAGTCATTTGCCTGCGCACCAGTATATTTTCTGCATAAAATTTCTTTTGAGTTATTGAGTTATTTGCTTCTGCTTTTTTGGCTTAAACAGTTGAAATTCTTGAGGCTTGAACTTGATTGTCAGACAATGTAACTCTTTTAGGAGAGGATGTCCAATCTGCCAGCCATCTAAAATTGCCTATTTTGTCATAACTCTAATAAGTATGTCCTACAAGAGCAAATCAGAGGCCAAAAATAAATGCCTTTTGATGTTCACAGACTCCTTATAAAGTGCTCTGAAACCGATATGAATAATTACATATCTTTTCTCCCACCAAGAGAGTTACAAGAACATATTTAATAATGCAGTAGTACATACAATTCATTAAGGGGAAGCTCTCTTAACAAATATGTGCTAGATCACTGGGGGTGAAGAGACATGGGTATAGTGACAAAGAATGTGCTGACAAAAAAATAACCCCGTAGCTATTTTCAATTTATTTCATAAAGTGAAGAAAGGGCAAAGTGCTTCATCCAGTGGAGTAGTTTAGCATCCTAACAGTTCAAAGTCAGGAACTAGAAGGACACAGTGAAATGAGGATGTGAGTCCAAAGAAGATGAAGACTTCCCCCCACTTCACCTCCCCCCAGCTCTGCTATGCAGAAAGTTTGATTTTGGCTAAGATTCAGGATTGCTCTTGTCTGTTGGGGAAGCCAGTTCTGGAAATAAGGCCTTTTAGGCACAGAGCAAACTTCTCTTTTCAATCTTGCTTTCCTAAAACAACTTGGATTTTTTTTTTTTCCTGTTTTGGACATCTAGGCATGGCCAAGGAAATAGTCACTCATATTTCCTCATAGAAAATTCCAAAATTCAAAAAGTTACTTCTCTGGCCTCTAGGAAAAAAAAAAATAATTCAACTGCCCACAGGGAGAGCACAATCTATGATCAATATGGAAAAAGAAAGAAAGAAAGAAAGAAAGAAAGAAAGAAAGAAAGAAAGAAAGAAAGAAAGAAAGAATCAAAGGGAGGGCAAGGAGGGAATAGAAGTATGAAGGGAGGGCAGAGGATGGAGGATGAGAGAGAAGAAAGGAAAATTCTGAGGGTCAAAAAACATTTTTAAAGATTTTAGAGCTATAGTTTTAGCTCTGCAGTCTGCCTTAGAGAGCCTCTAGCACTAGGATTAACAGTTGGGAGGATAAGTAGCAGGAGGAGAAGGGTGACCCTACCCTCTTACTTTCAAGGGTCAGCAGGATCATCAGATTGCTGTGTATTATTTCAAAAGACCTATGAACATATTTAATATTATAGTATAATTTAAAATAATTGTTCTAATAGTTTAAACCTCAGAAATTAATGCTTCATAGAATCATCTTGGTGTGATGTCTGATGGTAATGTGCAGAGGGTCAGTCACCCTCAACCTTCTGGGTGAAGGGTGAGCAACTATGTCAGAATGTACTTGGTACTGGGGTAGGGGAAAGCATGATATTTTACATATTTATTTGAAAGAGGGCATATGGTAAATAGGTTAAGAAACTGATCTAGACCAAGAAGAGCAAGCTTGGGAGATAATCTTTATTCAACAAATATTTACTGAGCATTCTACTGAGTTTGACATTCAGGTGAGGATGTCTAGTACTGAACTGATTGGTAAATATGGAGCTCAGGTGAATTCTGGGCTTAAGACAGAAACCTGGGACCATGTTTCAATATAAATGACAAGTAAGTTAAGGAACAAGAAGGCCACAGTGTATTTAGCCACAAAGAGTTTGTGGTTGACTTTGCAAGAGCATTTTGGATAGAGAGATGGTGTGGAAGCCAGATTGCAGGGGGCTGAGAGTGGAAGGTAAGAGAGAGGAAGCGTTAACTGTGGACAATCCTCTCAGGTAGCTTCACTGGGAAAAGGCAGGTTCATTGGGAATTAAGGAAGAGTTATTTTTTAAATCCTCACCCAAGGTTGTATATCCTTGGGTGAGGATTTAAAAGCATATATTTATCATAATTTTTATTAAAGTATTATATGTATATATTTTTAATTAATTTTTAGAGAGAGTGGAAGGAAGGAAGGAAGGAAGGAAGGAAGGAAGGAAGGAAGGGAGGGAGGGAGGGAGGGAGGGAGGGAGAGAGAGAAGCATCGATGTGAGAGAGACACACTGATGGTTGCCTCCTACGTGTACCTTGACTGGGGCCAGGGATAGAACCTGCAACCCAGATACATGCCCTTGACCAGGAATTAACCCGAGACCCTTGTGGGCAGGCTGACACCTCAACCAGTGAGCAATACCAACCAGGGAAAAGGTAATTTTTTATATGGGAGGTAATTGAATTGCAAAGCATTTCAATACATATGAAACACATAATTAACTATTAATTAACTGAATGTTCATTAAAAATGCATTATGAGGTGGAATATGAGATGAAGAATGCATAGTTCTTGCTCTCAGGGAGTTTGTAGACTGGATTATTCAATAAGACCAATCACTAATAACAGTAATAGGCTGGAAATACTATGGCTCATCAAAGTACTATATATATTTTAATACTGATGATCAAAAGTTATTAGATTAAAATATTGAAGGTCAAAAATGATTCATTCATGTAGGAGCAAGGAAGATATTATGGAGGAAGCAAACCTTGAAAAGATTGTAACATGAGGAGTTTGGGGACCAAAGCATAAAGAAAAGTCATGTTGGGTTTTGGATTATTAAATAATAGTCTTAACAGATCATGCAGGACACATTGAATTTCTGTTGTGGGGGCTTTGAATTCCAAGTGCATAGGTTTGGTTCAATTCTCTGAGCAATTGGAAGGTTTTTGAATAAGATAAGGACATGATTCAGAGGTCTGCATTAGGAAAATGAACCTGACAGCCATGCTTGCAGATGATTGAAAGTGAGGAAGCAGGTTAGGAAACTTGTGAAATAGTCCAGGTGAGAGGGTACCAGAGGGTCAATCAGGGTAGTGACAGTAGGAATGAAATAAAAGAGAATTAATTCACTCACTAATTCAATAGATATTAGTGCATACCTAATTATAAGAGATCACATAGGAGGGAACTACAGCTACACTGCTTAGCTTTTGTATCATGAAAGCAGCCATAGGTAATACATAAACAAATGAATGTGGCTCTGTTTCAATAAAAGTTAATTAATGTTGTGCAGTGAAAATATCCTGTATGATATTAGAGTGATTGATAACATGTCACTATACATTTGTCCAAACACATAGAATGAACAACACCAAAAATGAACTATAGTATGAACTATGGACTTTGGATAATAATGGTATGCCAATGTAAATTTATTAATTATAATAACTGTCCCTCTCTGGTGAGTGATATTGATAATGGAGAAGGCTGTGCATGTGTGGTGGTCAGGGGTATATGGGAATTACTTATACCGTCTTCTCAATTAGACTGTCAAAACATTCTTAGCTCAGGAGCAGTATAAAAACCCACAGTGAACCAGAGTTGGCCTGTGGACAGTAGTCTTCCCAATCCTGCTTTAGGTAATTCAGATCCCTGGGTTTTATGCTAGATCATCTTAAACAGAATAATTGGGAGTGGGGCCTAGGAATCTGCTTTCTTAAAGGGTGTGATTTTTATTTCATTCTGACCCGTTGTCTGAGAGCAGAACTAGTAAGTGGAGACTGGTTGTACATGGTTCCCTGAAAAATATAAAGCCCCCTGAAAAATATAAAGCCTCCAGGTCTCAAATTACAGGACTGGAAGCCAAGGAGGGCTCATAGTGGCCAGGTGCTTGGCATGGAAGGAGTGGCCGAAGATGCATGGCTCAGAAGTCCAGGCTTGTGGCTAGTGCTTTGCTGAATGACTATGGGCAGGATGAGGGTGGAACAGACTTGGCAGGAAAATAAAGAAAGAGAGGGGGAGGCTGATGGATTAAAAAAAAAAAATCAGGAGAATTGGGAGGATTCATGCTCATGAGAGTGGTCAACAGACTTGCAAGGTCAAGCATGAGAGGCAGAAGACCAGACATTTGTAGTTAGGGCAGACTTTTGGAGTATGAAGCAGAGCTGCATCAGGAGGAACTGACCAATGTGTGTGGGGGGGAGGTGGGTGTTAATGGAGGTGAGAGACCAGGGGCCAATGGAGAGTTAAGTTGACACAGTTGGACAACACAACTGATTGAGTGTCCAGGATGAAAATGCAAATGGCTAGAGGGGTAAGAGAAGAGATTTGTCAGCATGGGCTAGCCTGGCCCAGGAGGCCTGGAGAAGTGTGCATAATATTTAGACAGGTAGAGAACATGGGAGAAGGGGAAGAGAGATAGTCACCAGTCATCTTTCTGTGCCTCTTTAGTTTAGTATGCAAACTCATTTGACCTTGCAATAAACTGCTGAGGCGAGTGTTATTCCCATTCCAATGGAGAAGAATCCAAAGTTTATAGAGGTTAAAAGTCCAATGTGGTACAGAGAATAAAACGATAAACTGGTCTCTATGACTACGAAGCCCATTATCTTTTTCCTTTTCTGTTTTATTTTGTGTATCAGCTATAGCAGGTTGATCAATAATTGCTTCTTTTTTAAAAAAAATATATTTTATTGACTTTTCACAGAGATGAAGAGAGAGGGATAGAGAGAATCATCGATCAGCTGCCTCTTGCACACCCCCTACTGGGAATGTGCCCACAACCAAGGTACATGCCCTTGACCGGAATTGAACCTGGGACCCTTTAGTCCACAGGCCGATGCTCTATCCACTGAGCCAAACCAGTCCCGGCAATAATTGCTTCTTAAAGCAGAGTATTGAGAAAGGTTCTGAGGTGGATACTAATGTGACAGGATAGTAAGAAGCTAGAAAAATTCCTGGGCCAGTGGAAGGAGAAAATGGTACAAGAAAATTAAACAAGGCCAAACACTTTCAGAAGCTGGCAGCCAGCGTGCAAGACCTTATCTTCCACAACCAAAAACACTTGAGAAAAAATGGTTAATACTTTACCTCCCTACCCTGAGAATATGAAGGGGGAAAGAAGAGGGAGTTACATCTCATCCACAGAAGTCAGCAGTCTTAGGACTTGCAGAAACAAAATCACCAGATGTTCTCATAAATTCTGAAAAAAACTACAGCAAAGTAAAAGGGGGGCCTTGAAATCTAGTCTGTTGCTCAAGATATCTGGCAGATGAACTGCGAAACCTGTAGACAGAAAAATAGAAACCCCCTAAACCATCCAGGTAAGGTGCTCAGATTAGCAGGGTGCCCACTTGTGCTATATGCCAACTGTATTTTTAAAAAATTTGCTTGATTTTCTGCCTGTCACTCATCTGAAATCTTTCTTATGAGATTGACAAGACCTGAGGAGGGTCAGCCCTCTCCCTCTGACACAGGGGGCTGTCCAGAAATAACGCTACTATTTTATGTTAGCTTCAGGTATGGGTGGAGTTTCATGGAGTGACCCATAACAAGAAGACTTCCAGCAAGGTGAGATTCTCATGCCTTAGAAAAGTGAATAACAATAATAATTGCCATTTATAAGACATACAATGTGCCAAGCAATTTGTAAATTACAATCTCATTTACAACAACCAGCAGGTAAATATTATGACAATTCAGGAGGTAAATTTTATTATCACAAATTTATAGGTGGTGAAATAGAAGCTCAGAGAGGACAGGAAAGGTGCCAGCATCATAGAACTAGGATTTGAATACAGTCTTGTGGAAAGCCATGTTTTTCCCCTTTCCCACCTGAAGTCCTAGTCCTGTGATGACATGCCTTCTAAGCTAGTGTCAGCATCTTCACAACATGACAAAGGAAGTGATAGACTGTGGTGGGCCTAAGACAAAACTAGATTGGGCTATCCAGATGTTAGTGAAGAGCTCCAAACATTCCTTTGTCACTTTACATTAAGGTGTTGAATTGTGGAACATTTTGAAAAACATTGAAAAGTAGCCTTAAAATTGAACAGGAACAAAGCCATAAATGCGAGTGTATGCTGAAGGCTTGGTGGGGAAGGAAATTGACTATCAGCTTTGTTATAAATACCAGGTGAAATGGCACACCATCATGGGAAGCAGTGTATAAGAATATTGGCCAATCATGACCTATGTTCCAAGCTATTTTAACCCATAGAAAAGAAAAGTCTTACAGGGTCATGGTTAAATTCCCTCTTGATTTGAAATTATTTTACCCAGGGTAAGGTGAAGTCAATTTTATGTTTCAGGGACATTTAGTCTTCCTGTCTCTCTGCCCAGAGTGTGACCTCGCATTCCCTTGATCCCTAACCCCTTTTCACCACGTAAAAAGTTTCATTTTTCTTGCCTGAACTATCTTGTTCTTTTGTCTTCATGTTTGCTTTACGCATTCCTACCTTTGCATTGCCATTATTGCATCCTCCTGTGTTCATTTTGTTTTGCCCTTCCCGGTGGCAGGAGTGTATTTTCAGGGAAAATACCTTCAGTAAAACAGTAAAAATTTCCTCTTTGCTTTTGCAACTTTTGCTGTAATCTTATAAAAACAGTCCACCCCAATCCTGTTTTCTTTTTTAAAAAAAAATTATTATTATTATTGAAAGTATTACATAAATACTTCTTTTCTCCCCATTAACCTCTTCCAGCCTGCTCTTATCTTCCTCTTTCCTCCTCCCAGGTTCTCACCACCCAGTTGTCTGTGTCCATGGATTATGCATATATGCATACAAGTTCATTGATTTATGTCTTACCACCCACCCTCCCCTGCCTTCCCTCTGAAGTTCAACAGTCTGTACATGCTTCTATAACTCTGGGTCTCTTTTTGAGCACTTTATTAACATTAGCCCAAGACCTTTTACAGCTTCCTCCAAATCTCTCTTGAAACTTTATAATTTTTACCCTTACTTTTGCTTCAGGTGCTTATTTAAGACATGCGTTTCCAAGTTCTCCAGATTGGTCTCTGCTCATTGTTCTCTTCTCTGTTTTTCTTTTTTCTTAATTACTTTATTGATTAAGATATCACATATTTGTTCCCCCCCCCCCCCCCCCCCAGTTCTCATCCCAAACCCCTCCCGACGCATGCCACCACACCCCTATTGTCCATGACCACTGGTTAGGCTCATATTCATACACACAAGTCCTTTGGTTGATCTCTCTCCCTTATCCCCACCCTCCCCTACCTTCCCTCTGAGGTCCGACAGTCTGATAGATGCTGTTCTTGTTCATCAGACTGTGTTGTTCACCATTTCCCCTAGATGAATAAGATCATGTCCTACTAGAAATATGCTTATTAGAACTGAAAATGAGACAAGCAACAATAGTTATGCTGAGAAGCAAATGAATCAGTCTGTAGTGAGTTTCTTTCTGGGCCAACAGTTCTTTTGAGTCCCAATTTCTATGTCAAACAGTTCCTTATGTGTACATGTTAGCAATGATATTTTGCTTCTGGGTGGTGGACAAATGGTGGTAATGCAGGTCTGACCCTCTCTGGTTTGGTCCTGAGCAACCTGCAGTGACGCACAGCTGCTGACAGCTAGTATGGCAAGGTGTCATCAGCATCTTCCATCTCTGGACTGTTTCTCTTCTGTCTTCATGGTTGGAGCACTCCTGTCAATTCCTCTCTGTTGCAGGAATCCACATAGTTTCAGAGTTGTTTTCTGAAAATATACAAACATATTCTCGACCAAAAGTTAATAAAGGAATCTTTTCTATAAATTTGACTTGCAGTCCTTTTCCACTTTTTGCCCAAACGATTTTACTCTGCCTTGTTTTGACAACATGCATTTTTACCTGGGTGTCTTGCTGTTAGCATTACAAATGAAAGTTAATTTTCTAAAGTACAAATTTTCTAGATGTAATTTACTTACAGGATATTTTTCCTTTCCACAAATATTTATAGGGTAAAATAAGATGTTGTTAGAGTATTAAATTTGACAGTAAAATAGTAGTCAATTTTCAGGCTAATTTAAATTGGCTAATTGAAATAAGCAAATATTCTAGAAAAATCAATTGTACTGGACAAAAAAGCTGTTCCTAAAGTGTTAACTAAAAATTTTATTGGTAGTTCATCTCATGGTGAAATTGCGTAGCATGTAATGAATCTAAAGTAGTCACATTTTAGTGCAAAAAATTAAAATTTAAAAGCTATCAAGATTATATTATAAAATTTCCAAAAGTCTCCTAATATTTAAATAAAAATAGTAGAAGAATACCATGTAAGGAAAAATATCCTGTAAGTAAATTACATCTTCTCTGTTTTTCTTTATTCCCTCATGCTACCTTTCTTTTTCTGTCTTACTTTTTTTCCCTTTTTCTTTTTTTCTATCTTTTCTCTTGTTTGTGCCTTCATATCCATGTTTTTCACCCCTCCGGAACTCTGGGCTGAATAAACTGCTCTCTATTGTGTTCTTTTCCCATAACTTTCATCTGAAACTCTTCTTTATCTTTTAACCTTAATTCTCTTTTATTAAATCCCTCCCCTCCCAAATCCATTAACTTTTCTTCAGTCTTCAACTATAAACCTTCCCTTCAATCTATTCCAAGCCCATCAGTTGTTTGAATCACTTCCTCATCTCTGACTTTCTCTTGACCTTCTCCCAACTACTTTGTCGCTTTTCTCTACACTGAAATGGTACTTTCCAAAGAAGCTCTAATGACTTCTTCCTGGACAAATTGAGTGTTCTTTCATCCGTGATCCTTATCTTTCCTGGCAATAACTCTATCTAAAAGATGGTAGATCATCTTTGAAATGCTTTTGAAGTAAGATGGGCTTCTTCTTCTTCTTCTTTTTTTTTTTTTTAAACTAAAAAGTATTTCCTAGAATGGGCATCATTTTGTTTGTTTTGCTCATGATAATCAGAGATGGCTTACTGTTTGCATTTCTAATAGTTGTTTTCAAAAGTGCCTGTTGTGCCAGTGGGTTTTGAATGGCCAGTAAAAGGCTTTCTGATTTTGGTAGGGTCCTCTTCCCTTAAGGACAGACTTCTGAGTCAGTCTTATACCTACCCCCACACACTGAATTCCCCTAAATCTAGCTTGCAAGTTATTACCACAGTCAGAAAATCTAAATAAATGACTTTTTTGGGGGGAGGGGGGTGGGAGAAGGAGCAGGGGAATAATTCCCTTGGTCACTTTGGTTTTTGTGAAGAAACTTCAAACTCCCCCAAGCTCAAATTCAGTTGAAAATTTGAATTTTGAATATTTCGGAATTAAACTTGAAAGAATAAAATCTCCCGTTCTAGCTGGTTTGGCTCAGTGGAAAGAGCAGTGGCCTGAGGACTGAAGGGTCCCAGGTTTGATTCCGGTCAAGGGCATGTACCCTGGTTGCAGGCACATTCCCAGTAGAGGGTGTGCAAGAGGCAGCTGATCAATGTTTCTCTCTCATCAATGTTTCTAACTCTCTATCCCTCTCCCTTTCTCTCTGTAAAAAAAAAAAAAAAAAAAAAAAAAAAAAAAAAAAAAAGAATAAAAACTCCCTTGTACAATTCTAATGGATAATGAAGATTACCTCAGTCTTTATTTGGCTATCATAAATACGTTTTTGTAACTGTTTTTGTTCTTGAGAAATTATTATCATCATTATGTACAATAAGAGTTAAACGTTCCAATGATAAGGGAAAATGATTTAAAGATTACTAAGATTGTGGCTCTGTAACAAAAGACTTAGAATTCCACATTCGGACTGCTGCTATTTTCCCCTGATAAGTGCAAGGGGGTGTAGCCTTAGACTTCTCTGATTCCTTCATGCAGCTTTATGTCATTCCTGTTAACATTATTTAAATATAGCTTTCTTAATTCCTGAGAACGGTTCTGAAAATAGTGTTTTGACTAGTAATATGGAGAAGACAAAGAAACCAAAGACAAAGGCAAGATGTGCACTGACTGATTGATGTCACTTTAATAACATAATTACTTGATGAGCACTTACATGATTTAGTTACTGATCTTCAACCTTTCAGAGCTAGAGAATGAATTGCTGATGTATTTCACTGAGGTACTGTCAAAAATTTTGAGCAATGCTATATATTCAGTGGTATTTTAGGAGGTATATTCCTGAGTGACATCATTAAGTAGTTCATCATATAAAATAGGGCAGTTTAGTGAAAATATTTCATAGCATAACCAGACTGTTTTCTGAATTGGTGCTCTCCTTAATTTCCCCAGGCTGGATACATTTTAAAGTAGAGAAGAGAATAATGTGTAATCTTCCCCCTCACCCCCCTGATTTACAAATAATAGAAAAATGCAGCAGTGTGATTTATTCAGCATTCCATCAGGATTATGCTTCTGGTAACATTCTCCATAACATCAAGTCTAGGCACCATCTCTATCTTGAACTTAGACTTATCCCAAAGAAGTATGTCTTCCATGGACGTGGTGGGGACACACTGATGATGCTTTCTAGGAGTAAACATACTAGGTGGTGTTCCTGCAGTGAAATGCTGTGCTGAGAGCAAACTACCCAGTGTGACCCTGTCCAGCTTCTCTTACATAAGTGAAGTCAGGTTAAAACAATAGTGATCTCTAGGAGGCCATCTCTAGGAGTTCAATGTCAACATTCATTTACTCATCAACTTTTTTTCAAAAAAAAAAATATTTTATTGACTTTTTACAGAGAGGAAGGGAGAGGGATAGAGAGCTAGAAACATCGATGAGAGAGAAACATTGACCAGCTGCCTCCTGCATACCCCCTACCAGGGATGTGCCCACAACCAAGGTACATGCCCTTGACTGGAACCGAACCCAGGACCTTTCAGTACGCAGGCTGATGCTCTATCCACTGAGCCAAACTGGTTTTGGCTACTCATCAACTTGTTTGTATTGGGAACTTATTTGTTGCAGCTACTCTTTTTTTTTTCTTCATTAAAAAAAATAAATCTTTATTGTTCAGATTATTACAATTGTTTCTCCTTTTCCCCCCCATAGATCACCTCCACCCAGTTCACACCGCACCCTCTGCCCTTACCCCCCTCACTG
Source organism: Pipistrellus hanaki (assembly GCF_964339955.1). NCBI lineage: Eukaryota > Metazoa > Chordata > Mammalia > Chiroptera > Vespertilionidae > Pipistrellus > Pipistrellus hanaki. Next base: position 36,677,408 of record NC_140504.1, read on the forward strand.
TCCTCATCCATAAGTGTATGATTTTTATCCAGTCTCTTCCTGCACCCTCCATACTTCTTCCCCCCTGAGAATTGTCAGTCCACTCCCATTCTATGCCCCTGATTCTATTATATTCAACAGTTTATTCTGTTCATCAGATTTTTTTTTCACTTGATTTTTAGATTCACTTGTTGATAGATATCTATTTGTTGTTCATAATTTTTTTCTTCTTCTTCCTCTTCTTAAAGAATACATTTACTTTTTACTTCTTCTTCTTCTTAAAGAATACCTTTCAGCATTTCATATAATACTGGTTTGGTGGTGATGAACTCCTTTAGCTTTTTCTTATCTGTGAAGCTCTTTATCTGACCTTCAATTCTGAATGATAATTTTGCTGGGTAGAGTAATCTTGGTTGTAGGTTCTTGCTATTCATCACTTTGAATATTTCTTGTCACTCCCAACTGGCCTGCATAATTTCTGTTGAGAAATCAGATGACAATCGTATGGGTGCTCCCTTGTAGGTAACTAACTGTTTTTTTCTTGCTGCTTTTAATATTTTCTCCTTGTCCTTTGCTCTTGGCATTTTAATTATGATGTGTCTTGGTGTGATCCTCTTTGGATTCCTTTTGTTTGGAATTCTCTGCACTTCCTAGACTTGTAAGTCTATTTCTTTCATCAGGTGGGGGAAGTTTTCTGTCATTATTTCTTCAAATATGTTTTCAGTATCTTGCTCTCTCTCTTTTTTCTGGCACCCCCATAATTCGGATGTTAGTATGCTTGAAGTTGTCCCAGAGGCTCCTTACACTATCTTCATATTTTTGGATTCTTTTTTCTTTTTGTTTTTTTGGTTGGGTGTTTTTTGCTTCTTTGTATTTCAAATATTTGAATTGATTCCTGCAATCCTCTGTTCTGCTGTTGGATCTCTATATATTATTTTTTTTATTTCAGTAAGTGTATGCTTAATTTCTAGTTGGTCCTTTTTCATATCCTTGAGGGTCTTGCTAAATTTATTGGCCTTTTCTAGGAAATTCTTGAAAAACCATATAACCATGGTTTTGAACTCAATATCCAGTTATTTGCTTTCCTCCATTTCTTTCATTTGTGACCTGTTTCTTTTTCTCCGCATTTTGGCTGCGTCCCTGAGTTGATAGAGTGGCTTTGTGTGCTAGGTGTCTTATAGGGCCCAGTGGCTCAGCCTCCTCAGTTACCTGAGGTGGACACTCTTGATGCACCCCTTTGTGGGCTGTGTGCACAGTCTTGTTGTAGTTAAACTTTGATTGTTGTTGGTATCACTGGGAGGAATTGACCTCCAGGCCAGTTGGCCTTGAGGATCAGCTTTGTCTACAACAGGAGAACTTCTGTGCTGGAAATATCCTTATGAGACAAGACTTTCAAAAGCCTCTGTGCTCAGCTTGGATGGGGCAGAATCTCAGAGAGGAGCAGACAGCAATGGCTGCCTGTCAGCCCTACCTTAAGTGGACCCTGGGTCTCAGTGTCCCACGGTAATCGCTGAAAGCACCTCTGAGAGAAAGCTGCCCTTGAGTTTTGCTCGCTGCCAGACAGTCCAGTTTCTCCCCGAATGAGTCTGGGTCCCCAGAGTCTTGCCTGGAACTGAAGTTCAGAGCAGTCGGGAGCTTTTGTCTCCTTCCTGATTGAGAAAGCCAGCCATGTTCTCAATTGCCAGCCCTCCCTGTGTGCGTGCCTCTGTACCTCTGCCTTCTACAGCTCCTCTGATTCTCAGTGTGCTTTTCCCTGTCCTTCTAGTTGTAGAATTTCCACTCAGCCAGCCTACCTGTGGTTCTGGGTGATGTCCATTTTGTCTTTTTGCTGTAGTTTTGTAATTGTTGTGTGAAGCAGCAGTTTAGGTCTGTGTGTGTGTGTGTGTGTGTGTGTGTGTGTGTGTGTTTTACCTATGCCACCATCTTGGTTTATCTCTGTTTTAGCTATTCTTTTAGGCTTGAGGATGAAGCAGTGAGCCAAAAATTGTCCTTCAATCATTGTGGGGGGTGGTGGTCATTAATATTACAGGTAATTCCTGGTTTTATGGACATTTACAATATAGTAGGATAAGTGCTGCAATTGGTTTAAGCCCAGGATACAGTAGAAACACACAAGAAGGTATGTCTGTAGGTACATGAGATGATTGGAGGGAGACTTCCTGAAAAAAGTAGGAGTCAAGTTGGTACTAGAATAATGAACAGTGTTAAACATGTAAAGAGATGATAGGGCAGGCAGAATATTCCTGCAAGTGGGGAACAGCATGTGCAAAGTCACTCAGGGAATACTGTAGAGTGAGAGAAGAGGAATGGGCAGAAATGCTGGAACCAGATGGAGAGAGGTAAACCCGTATCATGAATATTTTGTATGACCTGCATAATATTTATTCTAAGCACGAAAGGGAACTGTGAAAATATTTTGAACAGAGGAATAACATAGGTAAACATATTTGTGTTTTACAAATATCACCTTAGTTATATAATGATAGGTGAAATGGGAGCAGAGATGGAAATAGAAAGCAGAATCTGGTCAGGAGTCTCTATAGTCATCTAGGAAAGAGATGATGGTGTCTGAGATGAGGAAAGTGGATAGATTTGGGGGAAAAGTAGGAGATATAATTGATAGAACATAGTGATTGGATATTGGGAATGAGAGACAGGGAAGATAGTAGAAAGATTTGAGAGTCTAGGCAATTTGAAAAAAGGAGATACTGTTTAATGAGAGAGAACAGAACGGAGTACTATGTTTGGATGCAGAGAGTAGAGTTCAACTTTGGATATGTTGACTTTGAATAAGTATGTAAAAGAAGGTGGGGCAATCCTATACTTGTTTTAGAGGTTGACAGAGGACGTTTCTCATGGGCCAATTATAAAAATAGTATGAAGGAATCTTCTCAGCATTAATTTTATCTTTTAGAACTATTTCCCAAAGAAAACCTACTTAGTATAAAAACAGAGTTGAAGCTTGGGCAGGGACTTGGTCTTAGCACTTCTCTCAAGCTTGGATAAGAGGGAGTGCATAGGGGAGAAGAGTTAGCTGACAATGGAGTTTCATTGCTGTGAATTGCCAATATGTCACCTGGCCAGTTTCCTTGAAGGAACAAAGAAGTTAGTACTGCGCACTGCAGCCAGGCTAAGGGAGTGCCTATTCTTGGAGCAGTACTCAGAAATGTAATCAAGGTGAAAATTGAAGTGCAAATGTAGTCAAAGTAAAAATTGAAGTTAGGGGTGTGCTGTGGAGGTGAGGATAGAGGTAACCTAGAGAAGAGAGTCTGATGTGTCACAAAATGAAAGGAGCAATAAAGCAAGGAATATGAGCTGGATTATCAAGCAAACAACATGGAGATTCAGAGGCCTGACACAGAATAATGGGTTGGGTTTATGAGCAAATGAGCTGCTATGGGCATGGCTCAGGGCCCCAAGCTGATGCTGGAAGCTGCCCTTTGGATGTTCTCAGGGACATGGTGCTGTCTGTATTCATGAAGTCAGAAATAGAGCAAGGGGAGGGCTTTGGGATGGGAATGTGGGGATGAGGACAAATATGTGATACCTTAATCAATAAAGAAATTAAAAAAAAAAAAGAAATATAGAAGGTATCCATGTTTCCATACTTGGATCCCCTTTTCCTGTAGGTTTAAAATCTTTTCAATTTTGGAGGTAGTTTCAGTGTTAGAAATTCCTAGAGAGGATAGAACCCATAGGCAATGAATTTGGGCCCCCTACCCAGTCTGATTCCTCCAGTTGTCTCCTAAATTCTCAGTATGGCTCCATGGACAACCAATGGCCTGGGTGATTTAGTCTCAAAGGGTGCATTAGAGATACACTAATTTCATGTGAATTTATTAGGGATTATAAAGAGAAAAAACATATTAATGTTAAATGAACTTGGGAAATAGAGAACTAGCTGAAGTTTTATCTAGTTCACTTCTCCCTGTAATTATAAATATACTAATATTAATATCAAATTTAATAAGGAAAAATGATATGTGCATTTCCTAAACTTATTTGATTATGGAATTCTTTTGTTATGGAACTAATTTTCCATGAAACACACTTTGGGAGCACTCAATTTAAATATGCAGTTACCAATGAAGATTTTGAATCCTTGGCAATCTAAAAATATTTTAGATGTAGAATGTCTTAAGCAAAATGTGCTCAGGTTGAATTGCAAATGTGATATCACTGACTGATCAATTGCAAATTGAGAGGAAAGTTACTTAAGTAACCATTTGTTGAAAATACCCTTTAAGTTTAAAGTAATTATATTGGGCAATGTAAGTCTTCCCATTGTATACTGATTGTATAGATGTTGTAGGTAATATTTGGGCTGAGAGGAGGCACCCTAAATCCCTTTTGTAATTCCAAATGCCTTCAGCACATCTTAAGCTTTCACTATTGTAATCATTCTTGTGGGTTATTATCATTCTATGTAAAAATCCTATATAATAATAGAGGAATATGCAAATTGTCCGTCACTCCATAACATCACAACCAGGGCATTCTCTGGAGATTGGGTGGAACTGAGAAGGTGTCCAGAGGAGATGGGACCATCCTGTGGTGGGGAGGGTGGGGTGAGAGCCTATAGCACCCCCCTCACCAGTCATTTGTCACCTACCGCTTATACTCAGTGCACCTTGCTGCCCACCTGCCAGGGGAAGGAGCACAGCACAGCAGGCGAGGGGTGAGGCTTCCATGACGGGGCGGAGCCACCACATTGCCCTGGAGACAGGGCAGAAGCAGGGAGGCGCCTGGAGAAGGTGGGACCAGCCCAAGGTGACTCGAGGGACTGAGGGCGGGGCTTGAAGCGGCCAAAGAATGCCCGAGGGGTCAAGACCTGGGCCAGGCATACTGGAGTGCAGTGTGGAGACATTCAGGAATCAAGGCAGGGAAGGGATGCAGGATTTCGTGTGCGGGGCTCTTAGTAACTTTATAATCACCGACACCAAAACAGTATTTAACTTGCCACTCTAAAATAGCCTATCATCTTACTAGTTTGGTTAGTAGTCAGAAGAGACAATACTGTTCACAAGTTAACTGCACAGGCTCCAACAGCAGATTTTCCATGTTTGTATCCCTTCTCAGCCATTTGCGAGTTCTGGGATCCTGTGTAAATTACCTAACTCTTTATGGCTCAGCTTCCTCATTTGTAAAATGGAGATACTATTTTTAGAATGCAGTTTTGAATTTTATCATGAAGATTTTTGATTCTTTTAAAAGAGGTAGTACTAAAGGAAAGAAACATCATCCAAAGTAGAAACTATGCTATTTTGAAAAATTTCCTGAGTCCCCGCTGTGTAACTGCTTTGAAACCTTCCTAGCCTTTACTAGTATATTATATGTATTGGGTAAAATAAGATCTCTTTTGCATTCTTATTTATTTCTCAGAATGTTTTATTCATATTCTTGACATTCACTTACACAACATTCTCTTCATCTTTGAGATCACTTTTCTTTTGGAGCAACAGAAAGGGATATGAGCACCACACTGCCGGATAGGGGATGACCATGGTCAGTTGGAATAATTCAGTGTGCAGGGCCAGGACTAAGTACCAAGACAAATAGTTCTTTCCCTTGACCTCTTGTGAGCTCTTAAACTCCAACTTAAGGGAAAAAAAGGGTGAGGTTAAGAAATAGTAAGATATGTTGAAGATATGCTATGAGACTGGACCAGACTTTTCCACAGCTGAGACTATTTATTAATACCTAAAGATGACTGGAGAAGTTTTGGTTGCGTCCTGAGATATATTTAAAAAAAATATATTTTATTGATTTTTTATAGAGAGGAAGAGAGAGGGATAGAGAGTTAGAAACATCGATGAGAGAGAATCATCGATCAGCTGCCTCTTGCACACTCCCTACTGGGGATGTGCCCGCAACCAAGGTACATGCCCTTGACCGGAATTGAACCTGAGACCTTTCAGTCCATAGGTCGACGCTCTATCCACTGAGCCAAACCTGTTTCGGCCTGAGATATTTTCAACAGAGGTGGGAGATTTGATAAAGCAGGGATGAGAGGCCACATGGGAGGGATAGTTAAGTTAGTCTCTGCTCTAACTAATGAATGGGTTATATGTATTTACTGGTCTGTATCCTGCATCTGTTCATTAATCATCAATAGCAAATTTGTCCAAACAGTTTCCCCTGTATGTAATTCAGATTGGATGTGTGCAGTCCACCATGGATTGAATTGCTATTGAGTAAAGTAGTGTAATTTCCCAGATCTTTTACTTAATATTCCATATTGGAATGGAGCCTCGGACAGCCATCTGGTTTTCCTCCTGCGCAGGTTTGCATGCTGCTTAGACTGTCAGGGGCTGAGATGAAGCATGGCCAACCACACATGAGTGAATGGCAGTTCCAAGATCTCCTGGTGTCATCTGCAGGTTAGTTAACAGTAAGCACATGGCTGAGTAATTCAGTAATACTGTCAGTTAATTAAGAGTCCCAGAAGAAAATTCTTCTATTCCCCAATGGCTGAATAGTTAGAGTATTTTAAAAAAATATATCTTATTGATTTTTTTACAGAGAGAAAGGGAGAGGAATAGAGAGCTAGGAACATCAATGATGAAACATCGACCAGCTGCCTCCTGCACAACCCCCACTGGGGATATACCTGCAACCAATGTACATGCCCTTGACCGGAATCGAACCTGGGACCTTTCAGACGGCAGACCGACGCTCTATCCACTGAGCCAAACCCGTTTTGGCATAGAGTATTTTTTTTAAAAATTGTATTGGTTCCATAAATACTTTACAATGATATTATTTAAATTAACTTTTCATTGCAAGAAACATTTCTGGATGTTTATTACTGGTCTTCACATTTTTTCAGATGAGGACATCTGTAAGGATGTGGCTTATGATTTTTGTGAATTCAAGGAATCATTTCTACATTTTATTACCCACTCTGTAACTCAATATTTGTGGAATTTGAAAGGGGAATAAAGTATTGGGTCGGCAACTAAGTAATTGCGGGTTTCACACATATATGGCTTCAGTTGAATTTTTAGGTTTGCAGACGTAGTACAAATGTAAAACACATTTTGTATTTGATAGTTGGCTATTCAGCTGTTAATCAGTAAAAAAAGTTTTTTGATCTGTTATGTAGTTTTTGTTTGGCGTTCATTGAAAAATGGAAAATCAAAAGGAACATTTTCGTCATATTTTGCTTTTTTATTTCCGCAAGGGAAAAACGCATCACAAGCTCATAAAAAGTTATGTGCTGTTTATGGTGACGAAGCCTTAAAAGAACAGCAGTGTCAAAATTGGTTTGCCAAATTTCGTTCTGGTGATTTTTCACTCAAAGATGAAAGACGCTCTGGTCGTCCAGTTGAAGTTGATGACGCCCTAATCAAAGCAATAATCAATTCGGACTGTCACAGTACAACACGTGAGATTGCAGAGAAGCTTCATGTATCACATACATGCATTGAAAATCACTTAAAACAACTTGGCTATGTTCAAAAACTCGATACATGGGTTCCTCACGAACTGAAAGAATCACAGTTAACGCAACGCATTAGCAGCTGCGATTTGCTAAAGAAACGTAATGAAAATGATCCATTTTTAATGTTAATCAGCTTAACAATAACTCACAACCTTCGGACCAACTAAAATGATCCATTTTTAAAACGACTGATAACTGGCGATGAAAAATGGGTTGTTTACAACAATATCAAGCGGAAAAGATCATGGAGCAGGCCAGGTGAACCAACTCAAACAACATCAAAAGCTGATATTCATCAAAAGAAGGTTTTGTTATCAGTTTGGTGGGATTACAAAGGAATTTTCTACTTTGAACTCTTACCACCCAACCGAACGATCAATTCTGATGTCTACATTGAACAACTAACGAAATTAAACAATGCAGTTGAAGAAAAGTGGCCCGAATTGACATATAGAAAAGGTGTTGTATTCCATCATGACAATGCAAGGCCACACACATCTTTGGTCACTCGGCAAAAATTAATGGAGCTTGGTTGGGATGTTTTGCCACATCCACCATATAGTCCTGACCTTGCACCATCTGATTACTTTTTGTTTTGATCTTTACAAAACTCCTTGAATGGTAAAAATTTCAATAATGATGATGATGTCAAATCGTACCTGATTCAGTTTTTTGCTAATAAAAAACAGAAGTTTTTTGAACGTGGGATTATGATGCTGCCTGAAAGATGGCAAAAGGTCATTGATCAAAATGGGCAATACATTAAAGAATAAAGTTATTTAGTTCCATGAAAAAATTGTCTTTGATTTTCTTTAAAAAATCCGCAATTACTTAGCTGCCGACCCAATATTTTACTTAAGCACTAATATATCTGATAGTAGTTAACTTTTGATTTTAGAAAAATGTTTATGGTGAGTTCCTAGGGATATTTGGTTTTAAACCCTTAATATATAAGCATGTTCAATGGGCTGGCAGGGAGTATAATTAGGGGAGTGGTCATATATTTTCCTGTTCTTCATTTCTTTTAAGGTTTATTATTTGCTAACTAGAGGTTAGAAATACATAGTACATGTACGTCACCTTTTTAAAATCTGAAAACCACAATTATGAGTCTTTCTCTGCATCATTGACTGCAATTAAGCAAATATACAAGAAAAATAAAGTTCTGAGTCTTACATTAAACATTCAAGATAAGGAAATAGTAGAGATTTAGGTTTCATGTCAACACCCCAGAGCTTTTGTTGAAATATCTTCTCTTACACTGTTGTTAAATGTTGCTGTCTTCACTTCCCTTTCTATGTGTTCAATAGAAAATCAGAGGAAAGAAACATAACTGAGCCAGTTGTAAATGTTTATGGAGTGACTACTTGTACCAGAACATGGTCTCCAAAGCTCTGGGGAATTGTGAAGGAGCCAAGTCGCAGATCCTTAGAAAAAAATCTGCTACCTAGAGAGGGAATGGGAATAGATGACTAAATAGTAACCCTGAGACCTTACTTCTACATCAGTTTCACCTGGTCAGTGTTGCTCAGTGGTTGCGCATCGATGTATGAAGGAGGTCATAGTTTGATTTCTGATAGGGCACATACCAAGGTTGTGGGCTCTATCCCAATAGGGAGCGTGCTAGAGGCAGCCAACCAAAGATTTTCTTTCTTTTTAAAAAAAATATATTTTATTGATTTTGTACAGAGAGGAAGGGAGAGAGATAGAGAGTTAGAAACATCGATGAGAGAGAGTCATCTATCAGCTGCCTCTTGCACACCCCCTACTGGGGATATGCCCGCAACCAAGATACATGCCCTTGACCGGAATCGAACCCGGGACCCTTCAGTCCCCAAGTTGACGCTTATCCATTGAGCCAAACCGGTTTCGGCCAACCAAAGATTTTCTGTCATCCTTGATGTTTCTCTCTCTCTCACCCTCCCTTCCTCACTGAAATAAATAAAAATATATTAAAAAAAAGAACAACAAAACACAAAACATCAGTTTATTGGGGGGCGATGGGGAGATGGTCTCCATGCCTGACAGACATTATGGTGAGGGAGTAGATTTTTGCTGGAAGCATAGAGTACTACCCAGTAATATGTTAAGAACTGAGAAGAGAGAAAAACAGGCACTAATTGGTAGAAAATAATGCCAAACTTAGTTTTGAATTTTTAATAAATATTAGGAGCATTTGGAGTTTTTGTTCTGGAAAGAGGTCAGACAGTGGCACTTGATATAGTTACTTTTTGCTGTTGTTTAAAGAGAGGATGGTAAAAGGAATATAATTCAAAGGCTGCTTGTCGAGATATTAGACTTTATAGACAGAAGGGAGACAGATAATACTCTGCTTATTTTACAGATGAAAAAAACTAAAGCTCAGAGAGGTTAATTTCTGAGATTATGTGGATAATTAGGAAGAGTCTGAGACTTGAATAAATTATTTCTGACTCCCAAACCCATTTATCTATTTTAAATTTTTATTTACTATTGAAAGTATTACAAATGTCCTTTCTCCCCAATTGACTCCCTCCACCTCTCTCTTGACACCCCCATCCATTTATTTTTATGATAATAAGGTAGATATATTAATATAATAGATAAAACAATTGTAGAAACTAACAATGTATGAAGAGAGAGGGGGAAAAAAATTGTTTGAGAAAATTGGAAGATAGCGATCTCATATACAGCCCTAGAAAAGTATTTCTCTGTGGGTCCCCACTATTGTTTGATGTTCACTTAGTTCATATCAAGATGCTTTAATGCATCAAGAGTGTTTCTCAAAGTCGAATAAGTATAGACTCCTTATTTTAATTATATAATAATTATTAAACTTTTTATTATGATAAATCTTAAGCACAAAAATCTATATTATAAAGTTCCATATACTCATAACCCAGCTTCCATAATTTTCAACATTTTGCCAATTTTATTTCACCTATTTCCTCAACTTTATTTTTGTTTGTATGAATATTTTAAAGAATCAGGCATTCTGTTGTTTCACCTGTAAATATTTTAGTATGTATCTTCAACAATAATGACTTAAAAAAATACAACAATGTCATTATTACCCTTAACAAAACTAATAGTAACCTCTTAGTATTATCTAATATCCAGTCCATATTCAAATTTCTCTGATTGCTTAAAAAAGTCATATTTAGTTTAAATCAAGATCCAAGTAATGTCTACACATTGCATTTGGTTGTTTTATCTCCTAAGTATAACATTTTATAACATTTCTCACCCATACCCTTATCTTGCATGCCATGAAATGGTTGGAGAGATGGAGCCATTTGCCCTATGGAATTTCCCATGTTCTGCATTTGGCTGATTGCATCTTGGTATTGCTGTCTATGTTTTGGATATTGTCCCTAAATCTACTGTATTAACTATAATCTACTGATGGTTAAATTTAGAGGCTTAATTAAAATCAGCTTTTATTTTTTTGAAGGAAAAAAATGTTTTACTTCCTATTGTCTCACATCATAAATCACATTATATTTGGTTGTTCCACTTTTAGGTTTTGCAGTGGTTGTGGTTTGTTGGCTTGAATCCTCCATTATAAATGTTCCCATCAACACTTGGTTATGGTTTAGCAGGTGTTAATATTCATTGCCTAGGTCAGTTATTCCATTAAGAGTTAGAAAATTGTGATTTTTGTAATATCATTTCTTTTGCATTAGCTTGAATTCTTCTTATTAAACAATTCTTTCACTGACTCTTTGTCATCCTAAAAAAACAATTTGTACTGGTTGGGACACATACATGTTTGATTCCTTCATTTAACTTATTAATTTTCATAGAAATAGGTTGGTACTCAAGCAATCTCCAATGGTAACCAATGAAACATTTTTTTTGTATCATTCTGAACTCATGTGTGTGTGTGTGTGTGTGTGTGTGTGTGTAAAATTTGATCTATCTAATCCAGACTAAATCACTATTCTTTTTAAATGTTCAAACTGACACATTTAAGGCAAAATTAGTCTTTGATAAAATTTTAGCTTTTTGTTATAACAGATACTGGAGGCTCATCTTTGGCATTTCCTGGAATAAATTATTTTTTCCCAAATATCCCTGGTTCTTTTTATTGGGAAATAGTATTTAGAGATGAAAATCTGATAATTAGAGAAAAAACATAAATGTTCATGCTAATCTTACAATTCAAGTGGATTTTTTGCTGAACTTTTAAATATTATATATATTTTTTCTTTTACACTAAAAATCTTGACATCTAACAATATTAGACTAATTATTTATTTACTTTATGCTATAATGTACCTATGATAGCTACACTAATAATAATACCACTGATATTTATGCTAAGAGTAAGACAATGAATGAAATTTAAGATTCTTTGAGGTTCTTTTTGTCCATGAGAGATACATAGTCAATATTCTATTTTGAAGTTTTTTTTTTTTTTTAAATATTTCTGTTCTCTATGGGTTATGCCACCATCTTACAGTTCAGTTCATTTGTTTCCATTTAAAAAAATAACAATGATATTATTAAAACTAATAGTAAAATAAATACTTTTCCCCTTTTTTGATTGAATTTTAAATATATTTTATTGATTTTACACAGAGAGGAATTGAGAGGGACAGAGAGTCAGAAACGCCGATGAGAGAGAAACATCGACCAGCTGCCTTTTGCACACCCCCCACTGGGGATGTGCCCTCAACCATGGTACATGCCCTTGACCGGAATCGAACCCGGGACCTTTCAGTCCGCAGGCCGACGTTCTATCCACTGAGCCAAACCGGTCCCAGCTTTTGATTGGATTTTAATTATATTAAAACATTTACATGATTATAAATTTAGACTATATAAAAGATACATTAAAGCGAATATTTTCATCTTTGCCCCATCCACTTGGCCCTTTCTTTCCCTATACAAATCAGTGTTTATTAGTGTTGGTTTATCTTTCCATTATTTCTTCCTGAAAGTAAGTTAAACTGTATAGTCACATTAATATTCCCTTTCACCTTTCTTATAAAAAGAAAAGAGCATACCATAAACATTGCTTTATACCTTGCTTTTTAAAACTTATGTATTGAGTTTTATGATTTCTATGTATTGAGAGATCAATCCTTAATAGTACTAGTATATAGTGATCCTGCTCATTCCCTTTTACAGCTGCATAGCACTCACTGTGTGGTAATACCATAGTATATTCAATTAGTCCCCTACTTAAGGACCTTTGATTTGTTCCCATTCCTTTACTATAATAAATAGTGCCACGATAAATACCTTTGTGTATAGAAATTTCATATTTTGCTTGTTTATTTTTGGGATAGAGTCCAAAAAGTAGATTTGGGAAAGCTTTCAAAGATTAAAGGCATAGAAGATTTCCCCTCCATCTGTTGCCTGTGTCTTTTCCATTCTTGCCAGCAATATAAGAGAGTGCTTGTTTCTCCTGAATCGCCAATAGACCATGTTCTCGAGCTGATGATGTCAGAACAAACCCCTTTTAGAGGGAAAATTATTGTAGAGTGCTGATGTGGACTTCAGTGACTTTTAGCGTTATATTACTTAAATATGTGAGAACATAAAATTATATATAAATTCTTTATGTTTATAGTTTACAAAACTTTTATAAAACAAAAACAATTATACATCCCAATATATAAAAAGCAAGGTCCATAACAACCGACTGAAGGCTCCACTGAACACCTGAAGTCAGTCCTGTAGTCAGTGCTGGACTGCTGTGGGGACCCAGCACTGACTGTCACTAGTGCGGGCATGGTGACCCAGCACTGACTGCTGAGGGGGCTGTGGATCAGGCTTGGATAGAGGCCTGAAAATAGAGGCAGGATCTGATCTGCAGCCTCCATGGCAGCTGTTGATTAGCTCTTGCCTCTCTTTCTCTCTGGGCTTAACCAGCAGTCATGCCTCTGTTTCTCTCCGGGCCTCTGAGAGGGCTGTTGGTCAGCCCCATCTCTCTGATCAGGCCCAGAGATAGGCTAGGAGATACTGACTGGAATAAAAACTGACTAATCAGAACCAAATTTGGGTGAACTGTGAGGAGCCAATGACTGCCTCGGAGGCAGAGCTTTTGATGCTGACTGGCATAGATACCGACCAATCAGAACCAAATTGGCTGGCAGGGGAGGACAGTTGTGGTGAAATCAGGCCAGAAGGGGAGGGCAGTTAGGAGTGATCAGGCAGGCAGAGGCAGTTAGAGGCAATCAGACTGGCAGGGGAGAGCATTTGGGGGCAAGTTCAGGTTGGCAGGAGAGGGCAGTTGGGGGCGAGATCAGGCTGGCAGGAGAAGGTAGTTGGAGGCGAGATCAGGCAAGTAAGGGAGGGTTGTTAGGGAGAGATCAGGCCAGCAGGAGAGGGTAGTTAGGGGTGATCAGACAGGCAGAGGCAGTTGGGGGCGAGATCAGGCCTAAACTGGCAGTTGGACATCCCACAGGGGTCTCTGATTGGAGAGAGTGCAGGCTGGGCTGAGGGAACCCCTCTTCCTCTGTGCACAAATTTTGTGCACCAGACCATTAGTATTAAATATAAACTATAAGTGCAATACAATTTGTATTAACAAAACTAATTTAATATAATGAATGATGTTATTTTTCTGAAATGGCCACTTAAGTGTAGCAGGAATAGAAACCCAACTAAAACCAGCTTAAGCAAGATAATAGCAACAAAAATAATTTTGGGGAATATATTGGATCACATGTACATAATTGGAAATTATGAAACTAGTATTTAAGCAATGGGTGGACCCAGGGGCTATAATTCTTTCATTTCAATCTGCCTCTACCTCTGCTCCTGGTTTCTTCCATGATAGCTTCATTTTCAGGCATTATCCCTCTCCATCCATCTGATAGCAAAGATGGCCCATGAGTAGCTCCAAGCCAAAGTCATCTTTATAGATCAAGATCGTTTGGGGGAAGAGGGGAAGATACCTCCTGGTTCCCTCTCAGTATCCATAACCTCCCACTCAGTATCCATAACCAAGCCAAAGGACTCTGATTGGCTTGTTTGGAGCACATGCTCTTTTTTTTAAACTAATCACTGAATCCTCCGATTAGCCAGCTTGGCTCATATGCACAACTCCAAGGAAAGAGGATGGTAGCTTTCTTGAGTTTTAGGTCTCCTAAAATACCCCAAAGAAATACCTATAAGATGGACAAAAATTGATAGATGTCCATCTATCAATTATGGAATGATAATTTCCCACTACTTTTCTCTATAGGAATTACTGAAAGAAATATTATTTTGGACACAGTATACCATTGTGTAACTTACTAACTTACTCTTCACAGGATAAAACTCGTCATTTACACATAGGTACCTGTGCTCCTTTTTTTTTTTTTTTTTTTTTTTGGACTGTAGCACAAAGAAGAATTACTTGAAGGAAACATAATCACTGAAATGACATGACTGTCCTTAGTTCTAAGGGGTCCTTCAGAAAATACATGATTTTAATTTGAACTGTCATGACAACGAGAGCCCCAGATTAAAAAAATTTAAGAGAAAACATCCAGACACCCCCAATAATCTGTGCAGACACAATTTGAGGATTACCCTTTGAAGCATGGATAAACATGGAATAATTAATTTAATTGACAGGGTTTTCTAATATGATAATACCAGTGGCCTGGTGCACAAAATTCATGCACAGGGGGTATGTCTCTTAACTCGGCCTGCACCCTCTACAATCTGGGACCCCTTGGGAGATGTTTTACTGCCATGGGATGTTTCTGTGGGATCGGGCCTAAACCAGCAGTTGGACATCCCTCTCGCAATCCAGGACCACTGACTGCTAACTGCTCACCTGCCCACCTGCCCAATTGCCCCTAACCACTCTGCCTGCTGGCCTACTCACCCCTAACTGACCCCCTCACTGTCCTAATCACCCCCAAATGCCCTCCCCTGCTGCCTCATGGCCCTCAACTGCCTTCCCTGACTAGCCTCATGGCCCTTAACTGCCCTCCCTGGCTGGCCTCATAGACCCCAACTGCCCTCCCCAGCCAGAGGCCCTTGCACTTGGCCTAGCCAGAGGCATCCATGGGTAGGCCAGAGGTTCTTCGCGGCCAGAGTGGAATGCTTGCCTTGTTGCTGTGGCAACGAGGCAAGCATTCTGCCAGGCTGCTCATACGGCCTGCTCTCAGTGGCTGCCCTCCGCCGCTCCCCGCACTCCAGGCCAGGGGGACCCCAGTGGGAATGAGTGGACTGGGCACTGCTATCCTGTGGCTATGGGCACCACCATCTTTGTGGCAGAGTGACAGTCAATTTGCACATACCCTCTTTATTAGATAGGATAGTTTTCTAATGATTCCATGTTTTAAAAACTTCTAATAAAATGAATATAAAGTTTGCTCTACAGCCTACGATGTCTGAAAGCAAACATAAACATAAATGTAAAATTGCAACAAATGTAAATCTAGATCTGCATGCTGAGTTTAACACATGTGCCTGCAAGAGCACCAGCTTAATTGGGTTGACTTTAAACCCAATTTTATGAACTCTCTCCTCTGTGGTAAGAAATCCAAGATCTCTCTGAATATTTCTTGTGATTCTTGGGACCAAAGGGGTTCTATTTTCTAAACTTTACTGCAGTCTCTCCTCTTCTGTAATGTGGATTAATTGGGGGTGGCATTTAAAGATTAGAAAAATCTACTGCCTGGAAAGATCAATCCCAGGAATTGAGAGAAAATTTTGAGAGACTTTTACATATTTTGAACATTTGTAGATAAAGCTTATGTGGGCACCCGAAAAAAACACCATATATATATATGTAGATATAGATAGAGTGTATATATATATATATATACACTCTATCTATATATAAAAGGCTAATACGCTAAATGTCTGACCAGTTGCTATGATGCACACTGACCCCCAGGGGGACGATGCTCAACACAGAAGCTGCTGAGCTGCAGTGAGTTAGCAGTGACGGTTCTTGGTTGACACTCCCGAAACCAGAGAGGAGGGAGCCTGATTTCTCACGGGCCATGCGATTCCACCTTCAGCGTGGGTCATGTTGTTGAAGGGGCACTATCAGCCCCAAATCTGGTTTACTGCACACTTGCATTTGTGTTCCACACCCTGTACAACCACAACCCTGCTCTCTAGCACCCTGGGACCCCTCAGGGGATGTTGGAGAGCCAGTTTGGCCCAATCCCCACAGGCCAGGCTGAGGGACTCCACCTGTCAGAGGGACTCCGTTCACTCCACAGAAGCCCTTTGAGCCACGTTGCCACCCCAGGTGCAGCCGCCCGGGGAAGGATGGCAGGAGGTTGGCTCCAGGGTGTGTCCGGCCTGTCTATCTCAGTCCCTTCCCACCAGCCACCTTATAATTAATTTCCTTTCAATGTGCACGAATCCATGCACCGGGTCACTAGTCTTTTTATTTTTTTATTTTTTTATTTTATTGATTTTTTACAGAGAGAACGAGAGAGGGATAGAGAGTTAGAAACATAGATGAGAGAGAATCATTGATCAGCTGCCTCTTTCACAACCCCCACTGGAAATGGGCCCGCAACCAAGGTACATGCCCTTGACTGGAATCAAACCTGGGACCTTTCAGTCTGCAATCCAACGCTCTATCCACTGAGCCAAACCGGTTTCAGCTGGTCACTAGTCTTATATATTAAAAAAAAAATCCTCTCTTTTTTTAATGTAGTTGTAACCACTTTAGGGTGAAATTGACAGAGATAAAAGAAGGTTACTTACTGCCTTTGCTTAGCTGCAAAAGTCAGAGAGCAGGACTAAGGTTATCTAGCTAAGTCAGCAAGTGCTTCTTATGTAGCTGACCTTAGTCTACTTCTGGGCTATAGCATCTCCGCAAATCATTAGCATTTTCATGACTTTTTAAAGACATGGTCTCAGTGCTGAAGGAATGAGAGAATAGATGAATATGGAGGCAAATGTAAGATATTGGAGAAAATTTGTTTCCCAATGTTACCTATTCCTCCCATAAGAACAGATATGGTGAAATAGCTGTGTGGCTGGTTTGAAGATGTTAGAACCTCTGAAGTACCAAATCTTCTCTACCTAACACTAGAGGGAGTTCTTATAGGGATGAAGGCACAGTTAAAAATGTACTGGAGTCTTTCTTTTACAAAGTTTACTTGAAAAACAACAACACCCAGAGTTGTATGAAAAAAAGTTTTTAAATTGGAGAAATTGCCAACAATAGCATGCAGACCATACTGTGAAAAGACTGAAGTGATTGAACTCAAGAAT
The DNA here is from genome assembly GCF_964339955.1 of Pipistrellus hanaki. Lineage (NCBI taxonomy): Eukaryota > Metazoa > Chordata > Mammalia > Chiroptera > Vespertilionidae > Pipistrellus > Pipistrellus hanaki. The sequence goes on from NC_140504.1 coordinate 36,695,007, forward strand.
AGAGATACTGCTTTGCAAATGTGTCCCATGCTTGTGAAAAGTGTAAGAAGCCAAATCCTGAGGTAAGGTTGAATTCTTGAAGGGGCTATTTCCAAGTAAATGCTTGCACCTTCTTAATATACCAGTATTTTTTGTGAGTGAATATTATTAATGGTAATAGGATCTAAGTGCATAAATCCTTTTCTGTGTCATTTGGAAGTGAAAACTTTAGTATGCAAAGTCTCTATTGAAATCAAAGGTAATTTGTGTAAGATCCACATTAGTTGCTTAATGGAAAGTGTAACTGGCAGCTTGTAATGCTAAAAATCAACCTGAAAATCCAACCTCAAAATGGCTTTGTGCGTTAATGCTACTCAGGAAAGTGCAAGTGATTAAACATTTTCACAGCATTAAATGTCTTGGTGTTTCATCTTAAGCAAGATTTTAAAAATCACTTATCACATTGCAGTTGATATGCAAACTTTTAAAATAATATTTCAAAAAGGAGCAAAATAATGTAACTAAACTGTTTATAAATGCTTCCACCTTAAAATAGTTTACCTTATATAAGAGTTAATTCCATCTCTCTCATACTAGTAAAATAATCAAGTGGAATTGAATCTTAGCTTTTTCAACTTGCATACAAAAATTCAAAAGCAGAATCATAAATTAAATAGAAGTATAAGCAATGTAAAACAACAACAGCAACAACAACAACATATGGCTGATGTTTTCAAAAGTTGGTTATTTTATTGTTAAATTTATTTTCATTTTAAATCTTCAACAGTGTTTTCCAGCAGGTGTCACTGTAGGCAAATATAAAATGATAAATACATGGCATACAGCTTGCTGCCAGTGGTTCCTTGAAAAGCGAGGAGATTTATATTCAGACTTCTCAATTATTATTTTGTGTTTGGTTTTGCTATAAGTGTTAGCCTCCCAGCATTATTTTCTGTTCCTGTTGATACATTCACAACCTAGCGACACTACCCAGGTGAATCAATGGGAGTAGCTGTGTGTACCACGAAATGATGAAATGACCAACAGCACCCATTTTGGAGGATAGAACATTTATCGTTTTATAGGTGAGAATCCTGAAATCTTGAAAAGTGAAGTGAAAGCATCATGTTTTAATTCTGAAGTCTTTTGGAGATCTTCCCCGATGGGTCAATTGATAATTTCCAATTTTTATGGATCTTATATAAGCTTTGTTACAAAAGCTAAAGTTTTATCACAGAGGAAGAACTTTAAAAGTAGTCAACAAAAACACTTTTTATTGTGGGATAACTATGAGAAAGGGAAGGATGGCAATATTATTGGTTTCTTGAAAATATGCTTTAATAGTTGGCTTAGAACTGAATTCATATTATTCATCCTGAAAAAAAAAAAACATCTCATTAGGCCCCAGAGAAACCATTTCTGAGTATATATCATCATAAGAATCCAGAGAATTTACTATTTCTCTTCCTCTTTCTTTTAGTATTCACAGCACAGGGAAAGGGAAACAGAGAGATAAGGTACTGGCAGGAGAATTTTTCAGGAGTTCTTTGTGCTGATTTCAAAGTTTTCCTGTTTCCTGGAAGCTGTGAGCCTCTCCGCATAGCTCTCGCAGCTTCTATCGCTCCTAAAGCAGTGTTTGGCGTGCACCTGTAGGCTAGGTTTGGTGGTTGACAATTTGCCATGTGCAGATAGAGTCTAAAGAGAAATACTCACAATAGAAAGTGTTTTTGAAGTACTCTCCTCACCCCACACCCAATGGAAAAGTCCACGTGACTGAAAAAAATTATGTTTCATACAATTTATTCTTAGGAGGGCAAAGTTACATTCCACGCATCCAAGCAGGTAACCAAAAATTTAATACTTTATCCACATTATAATCAACTCACAAACTCTCGGGGAAATTGCTGGTTCCTGTGACTACAGTTCTCAAGCCCAAAATAGGATCCACATTTCCTGACTCACTTCTTTCCTCTAGAACATGTCGCCTAAAATAGGGATGTCTTTTGGAATCTGAAAATGTTTTCCTTTCAATAACCACTGCAAGAGTCGACTGAGCCTCACTCTGTACCTGGACTGTTCCAAGTACTTTGTACACATTCTCCCACTTAGTTTTCTCCTTATTTCCCTTTCCCAGGAGGCAGGTACCATCCTTCTCATTACAGTAATCCCTTGTTAGTCATGGTTTTACTTTCCACAGTTTCAGTCACTTGAGGCCAACTGCAGTTCAAAAACATTAAATGGAAAATTCTAGAAACATTCAAAATTTTTCCAATAACAATTCGTAAGTTTTCCATTGCTCACCTTTCTGATGAGATCTTGAGCTGTTTAGCTCCATTCTGCTCAGAGCTTGAACCATTCCCTAGTTTTGTCCAATGTATTCACTCTGTGTACAGTACCTACCTGCTAGTCACTTAGTGGCCCTCTCATTATCAGATGTACTTCCATGGGATTGCAGTGCTTGTGTTCATGTAATCCTTTGCTTAATAATGGCCCCAAAGCACACAGGTAATGATGCTGGCAATTCAGATAAGCTAAAAAGAAACTGTAATGTATTTTTAAAAAATATATTTTATTGGTTTTTTACAGAGAGGAAGAGAGAGGGATAGAGAGTTAGAAACATTGATGAGATCATCGATTGGCTGCCTCCTGCATGCCCCCCACTGGGGACATGCCCGCAACCAAGGTACATGCCCTTGACCGGAATAGAACCTGGGACGCTTCATTCCGCAGGCCGACGCTGTAATGTACTTTTTTTTTTAAATGAAAAGGTGAGTATATTACAATAAGGTGTTTTGAGAGACTACATTCACGTAACTTTTATTACAGCATATTGTTATAATTGATATTTTATTATTACTTTTTGTTGTTAATCTAACTGTGCCTAATTTATAAATTAAACTTTAGCATGTATAGGGAAAAACCTAGTATGCATAGGGTTCAGTACTATCTGGGGTCTCAGGCATCCACAAGAGTGTCAAAATATATCTCCCAGGGTAAGGGGGGACTACGCACATTGACACAGGAACAGAGCTCTACATGCAAAGGCTCCTGCAGCCAGGAAGGACAGAGGAGGGGCCTTGATTTGGGTCTTTTCCAGTCCAATAGCCTTTGTTCTTCGCCACTACACCCCCACAGCAAAAGCAGCATGCTGTTTAGGAGAATAACAAAACTAACATTGGAAAGGCACACAAAAATAAAACAAAAACAGATCCAGAGACAGAAGCATCCATCAGATGCTCAAACCTCAGAGGGAAGATAGGAGAGGGTGGGGGTAAAGGGGAGAAATCAACCAAAGGACTTGTATGCATGCATATAAGCATAACCTATGGATGCAGACACCAGGGGGGCGAGGGCATGAATGGGTTTGGGGTAGGAGGGGCAATTGGGGGATAAGGACAAATATGTAATATCTTAATCAATAAATAAAAAAAATAAAGATGCATATTTTGTGTGCTTTAGATTAGAGCCAAGTTCATCCTGTCCAAGGTGTTTTGCTAGAGTCCTATAGAGGGACCAGCTGTATTCAGAATAAGGATCCTATAATTTCTTATAATGTTTCCCTGATTTTGATTATGAAACAGAAATACCTGTCTATGTGTTTGAGGCAAGATTATTAACAAGATCCTGGAAAAGAGAAAACTCAATACCTATAGATTCTGAGCTTTATAATCTCAGAGTCTATCACATTTTAAGAAAGTGAAATAAAAATAATAAGAAAGACTCAAACAACTAAGAACTACTCATAGTTCAATATTCAACATTTCCGTTTGAGGCCTACAAGGCCACTCCAACTATGAGCCTGTTCCTTCTCTTCTCTCCCCCTCCCCATTCACTTGGTGGATGTCAGTATCAGCACTATGTCCCTACAGCCTGGTCAAAGACAGACATAAGTCCTAAAGAGAATAGATGCATAGTGCTTACAGAAAAGAGAACAGGTTGTCTCCTATCTCCAGATACTTGGAGTGATCTATGGCCAGGACATTATTATGATAATTTATGCACACATATATGTAAGTATACACACACACACACACACACACATGATATCAATATCCAAAACACAAAGATGTGATCTCTAAGATGACTTGAAACAAAAATTAAATGAGATTATCTTTGAGGTTAAAATAGTTTTTGTGATTTGGTGTGGGTGGCTAATTGAGGTTAAATCAGGAACAAATTTACATAGTTTTAAAATGAATAGAGGAGATGCTGATAGAGAAGAAAAAGCAGTCACAGATTTTGTGGGGATATTTTCTGTAAGATTTTAATGTCAATCTATGTAAGCATGACTTCTTTGAGGAAAATGCCTGAGGTGATATCTTATTTATCCATTTATTTCCTTCATTATCTGTATCTTTCTTCATATTCCAGAAAGTTGCTTTCCATATTTATCAGAACTGACTTTAGATAGCAAATTCTCTTATCTGAAGAACATTGGGCTTTGAACACTGAAATTGAGAACTTTTTGTTAATCATTCTGAGAGCCCTATGCTTTAGAATAGGTTTATCCATTCATCCTTAATCAATCCATTCATTCATTGAGCCATCTATCTATTCATTCATTCATCCATCCATATATTCATCATTCACCCAACATTTATTAAACACCAGCTACATTCCAGGTGCTATGCTAGGAATTGGGCAATCAAGGACAAATATCTTTCCCCATTGCTGGGGAATAAGCTTAAACTATCAAGCAGTCTCAGGTTATAGAATTGAAACCCAGAACTGACTTTGTCTTTGTCTCTCATCCTTATTCATTTTACTGTTCTCTTTTCTTCTATAAGCCCTGCGTACTCATAACCTTGATGAAACAAATGCAGACCCCTAGGAATAGTGCCCAATATATAGTTTGCTTTTTAATAACATTCTATTGAATAAATGACTGAATGAATAATTTATTGTATCCTGAGGCTTTAGAAATCCAAATTTGGTAATGATAATAGCATACTTTTTCTATAAAATCAACCATAATATGACCAGTTGAAATAACCTTCTTAGATGGAAGCAGATGGTCAATGTCAAGTTGAGAAGCCCTACTATGATAACCTTCCTCACCTACTCAGACCATTTAGTGTTGTCTTGCTAAGAGTTTCTCAAGGTAACCTCTAAGTGCCTTTTTCTCAACTCATTCCACCCCCTGCCTCTTATCACACTTCATATCAACTCTCAATCCTCAGCCAGTTCTATCTCTGTTCTGAGCTCTAGAAAACTCTCTCCTTCTGGGCCTTCTCCTCTCATCCCCCTCTCTCCACATGTATTCACTGGCTAAAACATTCACACTCACATGACACCCTTTTATAGGGCAAATTTCACATTGAGGCAAAATGAGGAATGACAACCTGCCATGGACCAGTCAGAGGACTACTATACTGCATGTGTAGGCTGACTCCTTGCTCTGGACATTCCTTTCCTTCCATTTGGATCTGCTCACTCCTTTCCAGCAGTCTGATTCTGTAGGAAACAACCTATAAAACTAATCCCTTCTAAGGTGTGACTTAACCTTTCACTGGGAAATTAACCTTTTCAAATGGACTCACAGATTGAAAAATACCCCAATACATTCTGTTGTAGAATTTTTCGTGTTGTAGCAGGCTGATCTGGGAGATCTGTTTGAATTGTGGCCTTTCCTAATGATCTCCAATCAAGAACAAGCAAAAGAGACAACTTGGATTCATTCATTTATAACACTTGTGTAGAGGTCCTACTATGCACCAATACTGCATTAAGTTTGTAAAGAGGAGGAAAGACAGCCCTACCTCAAATACTTGAGTATCGTAGTATCTAAGTGCACAAATAGAGCATTAGGAAACAGCATATTAAATGGAATGATAGAGACACAGCAGAGAGTATTGGAAGAGCATCTGACCCATGAGTAGGAAGAATAGGCTTGAGTAGAATGGATGATGGGCAAAACAGCAAGTAAAAATCTGAACCTACCCACACTTACAGTAGATCGTAATGCTGAAGATCTGACAGTGATTTTAACAGGATTCAGTCGGACAACAGAGCCTGTGGCAGGTAGTTTGGCAGAGGAAATTTGATAAGGGGAAGTAGTTCCAATGGGATTGGAAGAACTGAAAGACCAAACAGGGGAGAAGAAAGCAATCCAGAAATTAGCAACAAGAGGAAGCTGGCAACACTCCTAGGGCTAGAAGAACAAAGAATTGAGGTATTACAAAACCAGAAGTCACAACTGCCTGGGACCTGTAGGTGCTGAGACCACAGAGGATACGTAGCTACTGCCAAAGATCTCTGGAAGCAGAGAGATGGGGAGAAGTTCCCTAGCCTGTTTTCTGTCTGCTCTTGAGTTAGGATCTTGAATGCCATCAGCTAAACTAGCTGTAAGCCAGTTAACAAGAGTGCCTGAGAATGGAGTTTGCAGGCATCAGCCCTTACTGGTATGGGGCAGAGCTGGGGATATATGGGAATGAGTCTGAGAGCAGGTAGACAAATGACCAGCATAGTCAGCTTAGCTGTTCATCTGCTGGTAATCTGCTCAGTCTTTATATTCTGCTACTCTTCAAATATATGTTAATTGCTAATGTGGTGGGGTAAATATGCATGTGTTTAAAATTATTATTAAATTCAGAGTAGCTTTTTGTGATTTTTGCATAGTAATAGATAAAAATCATACAATTGCTATCATGGGATGGTCTGAAAATTAAAAAAAAATACTTTATTGATTTTTTACAGAGAGGAAGGAAGAGGGATAGAGAGTTAGGAACATTGAGAGAGATAAACATCAATCAGCTGCCTCCTGCACACTCTCCACTGGGGACGTGCTCATAACCAAGACACATGCTCTTGACTGGAATCAAACTTGGAACTCTTGAGTCTGCAGGCCAATGCTCTATCCACTGAGTTAAACTGGTCAGGGCTGAAAAAAATTAAAAATTTTTTTTAATTGATTTTAGAGAGAAAATGAGAAGGAAAAAGAGATAGAAACATCAATGAGAAGAAAGAATCATTGATTGGCTGCCTCCTGCACACCTCACACTGGAGATGTAGCTTGTAACCTGGGCCCTTGACTGGCATCGAACCAGGGACCCTTCACTCCATAGGCTGATGCTTTATCCACTGAGCCAAACCATCTAGGGTTGAAAAATTTTTAGAATTGGAAAGAGCTCTTCATGCTTGGAAGGGTGGAGAAATTATACTGTAAAGTATTACCATGTGGAAGTAAGGTATTATAGGGAGAGCTGGACCAAATTAATGATAGCTAGGATTTTTTATTTTATTATTATTATTATTATTATTATTATTATTATTATTATTATTTTTTAAAGAAGTCCCCATTTTTTTTATAAAGGTTTTTTAAAATATATTTTTATTGATTTTTTTACAGAGAGGAAGGGAGAGAGATAGAGAGCTAGAAACATCGATGAGAGAGAAACAGCGACCAGCTGCCTCCTGCACACCCCCCACTGGGGATGTGCCCTCAACCAATGTACATGCCCTTGACCGGAATCGAACCTGGGACCTTTCAGTCCGCAGACCGACACTCTACCACTGAGCCAAACTGGCTTTGGCAATAGCTAGGATTTTTAAAATATATATTGTATTGATTTTTTTTTTTTTTTTTTTTTTTAATAGAGAGGAAGGGCGATGGATAGGAAGCTAGAAACATTGATGAGAGAGAAACATTGATCAGCTGCCTCGGGCACATCCAAGGTACATGCCCTTGACCAGAATCCAACCTGGGACCCTTCAGTCTACAGGCCAACATTCTACCCACTGAGCCTAACTGGTTAGGGCGACAACTAGGATTTGCTGAGTGTTCCGAGTTTTCATGTATTAAATCATTAATTCTCCTACAATCCTTCCAGTAAGCCTTATTATTATTAAGATCCCAATTTTACAGATGGGAAAAGAGAAAACAGAGGGACTAAGTAGGCCTAAGGTGTTTCAACTAATATGTGATAGAACCAGTATTTGAACCCAGCCAATTGGATTGCAATGTTCACATTTTATAAACCACAGCTCATTCTGCTTCCAAAATACATACTTTTTCTTCCCTTGCCCTATTTTTGTTAGTTCACATCAAACTAAAAATTTACAAAAATGTATAAGAAAAATGATTACATACTTGTAAAAGCCATTGGAAGCAAACTATTAATATGCATTTTCCGGAATTTTACTTTATTAAAATTTTACTTTATCAACATTTTACTTTATTAAAAATACCAATTTAATTTTGGTGTTCTTTATAGGTAATGATAAAATATACATATATATTTTTTCTCATTTTTAGGCTCACAATAATTATGTAACTTCATTAAGGTAGAACAAACTGTTAATAAATTTAGTGGTTGGTACTTAAAGACTGTGAAAAACTACTTCAAATAATGTCACAATCTCATCTTTACTATAATAGCAGATTGTTAATTAGCTGAACTACCCAAATACAGAGATTACAGTTAAAACAGTTTTGAGTGGGAAATGATAATGATGCACTGCCTATTTGCAACAAGCTCTATGCTGTGCACTTCAATTCCCATATTTTAAAATAAAAATTCCCAATGCCACTTAAAAGCCTCTTTTCTTTGACTGAGATTCCTCTGAAAAATAAAGGTCTTGCTAATTAAATATTTATATCAACAAAGCATATTATAACAATGGAGCAATATGTAAGAATGAAAAATGCTCCAAGCAGGGAATTTTCTCTAGTCTAGGTACAGAAGAAAAGGTCATTCCTGTTGAACCTTTTGGAAATGTAAGTTTTAGAAAACTTTAAAATATCCCAATGGTTGAATTAAAAAGTACTTTTATTTGAAAAAAAAATCATTTTTACTTTCCAATAGTGGCCCGCCCTTGTATAATTATAAGCACAGCAAAGATCTCTCCAGTTTTAATGTCACTGCCCATTTCCAGAGAAAGACCCATGATCATTTTGTTGGGGAAGAAGGACTGATTGCCTTTGTTTCCACATTTCCAATGGCAGTGTGTTGAGCAGTCATATCACATCCATTTCATCCCATAGCCAAACAATACTTGTTCTACAAACATTTCTTAAGCATTTTCAATGTTCCAGGCCTTGGACAAGATTTTAGGGATATAGTCATAAGTAAGGAATGGGTCCTGACCTAGTGTAGGAGAGGATAAAATTTTTCATATCTGATATGTAAATTAAAAATTACAGTGTATATACTTATCATTGTAAGGGAGATCCCATATAGAGGGAGCAGAGGCAGTAACAATGATCTGTGCCTTGGTTGGGAGAGGAAGGGCAATAATGGAGTATTGCTGGTCAGGAGAAGTTTTGCAAAGGAAATGATAGTCGAGCCCTTGGAATGATGGGGAAGAGTTTGTTGCAAAGTGTCAGAAAGAGCATGCCAGCCAGAAGGAAAGGCATAGAGTCTAAGAGGGGGGTTGAGGCATTGGACAGGCTTGAATTTGAGTTCTGTGCTGTGCAATCTGAACAAGATACTAATCCTCTCAGAATAAAATGAGAATAGTAATTCCCACCCTGCAGAATTGCTGGGAGGATTAACGCTCACAGATATAATATCCCTGGCCCAGTGCTAAACACAGATCTTCTCATGGAGGGCTCATTCTCTTCATTCAGGTCATTCGTGTACAGTTCCAATGTCATCCTTCAGCACCCTTTCTAACATTACTCCCCACTCCAACCTGGTTCTTTATTAATTTGGCTACATAATGACTACCAATCTCCAACACCCTCCCCCCATTCCTGAAATGTGGAGATTTGTTTTGTTCGCTGCTATATCTTTAGCATCTGAATAGTGCCTGGCACATAGTAAGAGCTTAATGATATTATCATTACTGCTAATGTGATAAAGCCATGAAAATACATGGAAAGTCATAGGCATTGTGTGGCTGTTGATCAGGGCTCATTGATGGGGTAGATAAAAGGAAGTTAGAGGCATACTCAAGGGTTTAACTATAAATTGCTACAGGTAATGGATTTTTATCTGGCAGGTTTTTCAGTTAGATCTTTGGACAGGAATCAAAGTTCACCTTGTCAGTAGGCACTGATAGCAGAAATTCAGAAAACACTTGGTGTTGTGATTAATGAGATATTTAAACTTTACCTACTCTGACTATGATGTAAGTCTCCTAATTGTCTTCTCTATTCCTTTGTCTTAAGGTAGGGGTGTCGAACTCAATCAGAGAAGGGGCCAAAATCTAAAATCCAGCCTAAATCGCGGGCCAAATGGTTTACTGAACAGTCATAAACTGACAATGTCATAAACTAATAGCGGAGTGCAGTGATGACAGCGCGGTGCGGGCCACATTGCAAGGCCTGGCGGGCTGGATTTGGCCCGCGGGCCTTGTGTTTGACACATGTGTCTTAAGGCATGGAAGGCCTATGTATTTGGGAGGAGTCACACAGATTTCATATTCCAGCCAAACATGGTTCGCCTTCTTCAGAAAGAGTGTAGAGTCCTTATTATTTAGATAAGCATATCACTGTGAAGTTAATTGTTTCTTGTAGGATCAGAGAATATTGGAATTGGACTTGCTCTTAATTTAGTGAGGGAGGAGCAGAGTCTACACAGATGGCTGCGGAGCCATTGATTCTCCAGCCTGTGCTCCTTTCACTGTGCTCCACTGTCTTTCCCTCATGTTTTAATTGCCTGTCTTCCCTACTTTAGCCTTCTGGGGGAGCTTTCATTCACAAACTCATTGCCCTGGACACAAGGATTTGTTCTAGGCTGGGCACCTGACTCCAATAGGGCCAGTGAGAGTCATTCCTAGGGTGGATTTATGGATGCCAAATTAAATAATTTATTAAGTAAATGGATTGAATAGGCCATATCTATGTTTTGTCAAGTGGAACTGCCAACTCACAAAACAGTAATTTCCCAATTTTATGATATAATACCCTACTAAAAACCTGGGCTGTTATTATAGAACAGACTAAAGATGTGCTGTTTAGTTATTTGCTGGAAAATGTTAAGTAGCAAGTAGGATGGTGAAGGCATCAATATAGTAATGTGTGTTTGGCAATGGCAACTGAACAGAGCCAAGAAATAATACCCAACACATTGAGTTTTTCCCAACCTAATTTATGCTCAGCGTTGATGATGGCTGCCAAATGTTTTATGATAATATTAAAAAGACAAAATATTAATTGTGTCTGAAATTGTGACTCAAGGTGCTTTGACAATAAGGATAGTTAACCTTTATAAGTATTTTTGTGTGTTTCTCTATGAACAGGTAGTTAACGTTGCACCTTAACAACATGGATTTCACAAACACTTTCTACCCTGCTTTTCTATGCAATTAGCTACTATTATACACATTAGACAAGGAGGTTTATTATCTCCTCCTCGGCTGAATGGCAGGGTATAGTAAGACTCATTTACACATATATTGTAGAAGTGTAGACCTCATTGCATTTCCTAAGGCTCTGTGCTGTATCTATGAAAAACACCAGGCTGCCTTCAAGAAGTTCTGAGTCCAATGATCAGGTTATCAATACAAAGACCCTCCTTTTGTGGAGACAATCATTATATATATATATGTATATGTATATGTATATATGTATATGTATATGTATATGTATATGTATATGTATATGTATATGTATATATATGTGCAAGGGACACTTGTCCACGTTAATGCCAGTAAAATGTTACTTAGAGAGCCCCACTGATGACTAGGAAGGTGTTAAAGCATTTGGTGTACCACTCACTTTTTCTCCCTCTTGAGTTTCTGATCAGAGGGGTATATTTTCAAAATTCATGAGCACAAGAGAAATTAACTTTTGTTTTATTAGATGCAGATGCCCTATAGCTTCCCAAACAATGCTTCTGGCAAATTCTGTTATAGAAGCTGACCTAGACTTGAGACTGAAATGAGGTTTTTTTCCCACCAAATTGAAATGGCCAGACCAAAAAAAAGTCCTCATTCACTTAACCAATAGGGGAGAACCTACAACAGAGAGAAATGAAGGATAGACCTGTTTTGTTGTATTTAAGAAAAGACAGGAAGCATAAGCATGCCTACCATGCCCCATCAGGGAAAGTGGAGAAATGGGAAAGAGTGCATTTGATACATGAGTACTCATCTTTAGCACAGTGGTCCAAACCACTAGTAAAATGTATTCTAAGCAATGTCACATTTATAACGTTGGCATTTACCCCAAAGCTAGGCCTTATAGACCCGAAGGTCTATACTAATCATTGTTTTTCATCTTATTTTTCTTCTTTATCATAATGTGGCTAGAACAATCAGCTTAGAAAATGCTTCCTTTGCCCTAACTAGTTTGGCTCAGTGAATTGAGCATCGAACTATGGACTGAAAGGTCCCAGGTTTGATTCCGGTCAAGGGCATGTACCTTGGTTGCAGGCACAGCCCCAGTAGGAGGTGTGCAAGAGGCAGCTGATGGATGTTTCTCTCTCATCGATGTTTCTAACTCTATCTCTCTTCCTTCCTCTCTGTAAAAAATTAATGAAATATATTTAAAAAATAAAAATAAATAAAATGTGAGATGAAGAAGCACAGGTTATTCTTGGTAGAGTGATCCTAAGCAAGGATCTAGAGGTGAAAGAGAACAGGTCTGGAATTTTAAAGTTTAAGGGCAGAAGAAGGAGAGCAGAAAGAAGCTAGAAATAAAGCTAGGGTGACAAGCATAGGATGGATTATAAACCATTCTGTTATCTCCACACCCCAAATTGGCCTTTTATCCTGGAGGCTGTGACTTGCCCTTGAAAATATTGAAATAACGGAGTGACAGGATTAGATTTTAATTTTACCAAAAGCATTTTGGTGAGAATGGAGAACAGATTAGATGGGATTTGTTTTGGGTTGAACTGAATCCTCTCTCAAAGGGATAGTTGAGATATCAATTGCTTGTATCTCAGAAGGTGACCTTGTTTGGAAATAGTGTCATTGTAGATGTAATTAGTTATGATGAAGTCGTACTGAAATTGAGAAGTTCCCTAATCCGATATGACTAGTGCTCTTATTAAAAAGAGGAAATTTGGACATAGAGACAGACATGCACAGAGGGAAGATGATGTGAAGAGACACAGGGAGAAGTTGGCCTTCTAGGAGTCAAGGAGAGAGGCCTGGACTAGGTTGCTCTCTCATGCGGAACCAACTCTGCCAACACATTGAGTTTGGACTTTTGCCTCCAAAACTGTGAGACAATACATTTCTGTTGTTTAAGCCACTTAATTTGTTATGTCAACCCTATGAAACTAACACAGAACCCCAAATTATAGACCACTTAAGAAGACTGATGAGGTTCTGAGCTAAGGTGTTGCAATTGGACTGAAGAGAAAGAATTTGAACGATATTCAGGGAGTAGAATTGACAGAACTTGGTGACCAGTTGGATATGTGAACTTAACATATAGTGATTAAGATGCATCTAGATTTTAGCTCTGGCTCTCCTGCTGCCTCCCTGTGTGAACTTGAGCAAGGCATTCGTCTTCTTTATGCTTCAGTTTTGTCCTCTGTAGAGTAAGAGTCATGACAGTTCCTATCTTGTTGGGTTGTTGTGCCAGGCAAAAGAATACATGTTAACTTTCTATTACAGTATTATAATACAATGTTGCAACATTGGTAAGTATAGTAAATACACAATCACTTTTAAAAAAGGTTGGTTGTGTGAAAAAAAAAATTGAGAATGACTCATGCTTCTCACTTGGCCATCAGTTAGGTTATGATATTATTCAGGGAGAAGAAAAATATTGGGGGGAAATGGGTTTGGGTGACTGAATGATAAATTTTTTTAAAATTAAATTTAAGACATACAAGCAAATGATCTATTATTAAAAATATACCACCTTGCATTTTATGTTGGCTTTTATGAAGTTCAAGTTTTATATTTTTAGTTTAGCTGCAAGTTTGTGTTGTCCATTAAAGGTCATCTCACATAGAAATGAAATGAACATCATGTTTGTAGGTTATTAGAGAAAAAGAATGACAAAAATCATACTTGTTTAAAACCCTTTTAAAAATCTATATTGATTGAATTGACTGTTACAATGGAGATAGAAGTATTGACTTTTGACAACTTGTCCAAGAATTAGTTCTTAATTAACCTCAGGTTGTCAACTTATGATCACCCTTTCTCGTGCATGAATGATCTCAGATGTGGCAATCTATTGCAGATAAATTGAGTCATCTGACAGAAATTATTCTTGGCTAGGTTTGGCTTTAGGGTTGCCAGATAAAATACAGGACAACCACTTAAATTTGAATCGAAGATAAACAACAAATACTCTTTAAGCATAAATATATCTCAAATATTTATTTATACTAAAAAATGTTTGTTGTTTACCTTAAATTCAAACTTAGCATTTTTATGGGCTAAATCTGGCAACACTAACTCAGTTCCCTTTGATAGTATGGGCTTCTGTGGAAATCGGTAAAGATAGATTAGGTTCCTAATCATCTGATTTGAGGTATAGTTTGCCTAAAACATGGTCTACTTTATTTCTCAAGAGCCTTTCTTGAGCTCAGGATTTGTAATTAATGATTTAATGAAGAACATATAAACTAGTATATTAGGAGTAAATACTGCCAACGGCAGTGTGGTATTTAATAGTGTACAGATGTTGAGAGGATCAACCCACTATATACAGTTTCTCAGCATGATATTTTATAAGGCTTTATTTAAGATTAAAATATATTGAATATATCTGCTTGTTTCATGCAGATGACAAACTTCTGTGTTTACTTACCTTTGTATAATGTGTTTTCATATACAGTTTGTATTATTGCATTCAAAGAGATAAAATCACAAGCTATATTTAAAATAATTAGAATCATGGTGACATTTCTAATGAATAGGGGATGAGATGAGATGGGATTAAGTACCATAGGATTTTAATTTGGGCTTTACTTCTATATATGGAGTCCTCTTTGCTTTTCTTTTTCAGCTCATCTATTCCTAAGCTTTTTGAGTTTGACAAGTAGCCATCATAGGACCATTCTGCCTCATCTTGAACATTCAAAACCAAAGAATGAGAAAACTGAAAAGTTCTGCTTGTAAATCTGGTTGTATTATTTCATTTGTGGCAGAAATTGCAACGATTAGTTTATGTTTGTTCACTTAAAATTAATCACATTTTTTGCTATAAGGCATGCTACTTTTGAGTTTTTAGAATGATTTATCTTCTTAAAATTTATCTTTATTGTTGAAAGTATTACAGACGTCCCCCAACTTTCCCCTATTGACTCCCTCCTCTCTGTTCCCACCCTCTCCCCAAGCCTATGCTTATCCTATATAATAAAAGACTAATATGCAAATTGTCCCCTTGACCAGGAGTTTGACCAGGGGGTGGGGCCAGCTGGCCAACCACTCCTGGCCCCTCCCCCCAACCAGCCTCCCCTATTAGCCCGCTCACCCTAATCAGGGGGGACTGGCTGGCCAACCTCCTGCGTCCTCTCCCCCCACCAGCCCAACCCCAGCCAGACCCCACCCATGCACGAATTCATGTACCAGGTCTCTAGTATGCATATAAATTATTTGGTTAATCTCTTCCCAGTCCACTCTTTCCCTCTGAAATTCATCAGTCTGTTGCATGCCTGTTTGTCTCTGGATCTATTTTGTTTGTCAGTTTAGTTTGTTCATTAGATTCTACATGTAAATGAAGTCATGTGACACTTGTCATTCTCTGACTGACTTATCTTGCTTGGCATAATAATCCTCAGCTCATTTATTGTTGTCTCAGAGGTTAACAGATCCTTCTTTTTTACAGCTACATAGTATTCCATTTTGTAAAGGTACCACAGCTTTTTAAATTTACTCATTTATTGATGGGCACTTAGGCTGTTTCCAGATATGAATTAATAATATTTGTTGATGAATTAGAAGCTCACAATAATATTTGTTGATTAATTAGATGTAAGTGATGAGGAAAAGCAATGGATGAAGGAAAAATCATAGATTTTTGGTTTGAGGAACCAGGTGGATAGTAGTTTGCAAAGGTCTGACCATCAAATTAATGGAGCAGTATTGTGAAAGAGAAATTCTTCCATTTTTCATGAGAATAAAAAGAAGCAAATTAAAGGCCAAAATAATTTGATTTCTTATGATTGGGAAATGTAATTAAGTTGATTAATTGAAAAAGTAAGTTAAAGAATAGATGCATTAAGAATGGTACTTACAGAACCAAAGTGTTTTATTTTAACTGAGAACATGAATATTCATTCATCAGTTTTTTAATGTAGGACCAAGATTATCCTTTGGGTATAGATCCATTGATAGAAGTTCTCTTTATTTTTCTTACATGAACCATATTCATAATATATTGTGCAGTATTTCTAGTTTTAATTTCTGTAAACTTGAGCCAAACTAAAATTTATATCTGAAGAAATCTCAAAGCAAAAAAAAACTTCTAGACTTTTATAAATTTTGCCAATCTATCACAGTTTTGTCTCTCACACCAGTTCAACTGGAATTACTTTTTAGTTACTTGCTCTTATTACAAACCATCCTATCTAATAAAAGAGTAATATGCAAGTTGACCATCACTCCAACACACAAGATGGCTGCCCCCATGTGGACACAAGATGGCCACCACAAGATGGCTGGCAAGAGAGAGAGCAGTTGTGGGCAATCAGGCCAGCAGGGGAGGGCAGTTGGGAGGGACTCAGGCCAGCAGGGGAGAGCAATTGGGAGGGAGCAGGCCTGCAGGGGAGGGCAGCTGGGGTCAACCAGGTCTGCAGGGGAGATCAGTTGCGGGGACAAGGCTACAGGGGAGGGCAGTTGAAGGGACCAGACCTGCAGGGGAGGGCAGTTAGGGGTGATCAGGCCTGCAGGGGAGGGCAGTTGGGGGGAACCAGGCCAGCAGGAGAGAACAGTTAGGGGCCACCAGGGCACCAGGGGAGTTCAGTTAGGGGTGACTGGGCCAGTAGGTGGAGGGCAGTTAGAGATGACCAAAGTAGCAAGGGAGGGCAGTTAGGAGTTACTGGGCCAGAAGGAGAGGGCAGTTGGGACAAACAGGCCTGCAGGGGAGGACAGTTAGGGGCAACCAGCCTGGGAGGGGAGGGCAGTTAGGGGTGACCAGGCTGGCAGGGGAGGGCATTTTTGGGTAATCAGGCCAGCAGGGGAAAAGTTAGGTGCTGATCAAGCTGGCAGGAGAATGGTTAGGGGATGATCAGACTGGCAGGCAGAAGCAGTTAGGGCAATCAGGTAGGTGAGCCATTGGGTCCTGGATTGTGTTAAATGGGCAGTTGGACATCCCTTGGGTTCCAGATTGAAGAGGGTGAAGGCTGGGCTGAGGGGCACACACTCCCCATGCATGAATTTTGTGCATGGGGCCTCTAGTTTAATATATTTTCCAGATCATATGTTTTTGTTTTTTCACTCATATGTTATCAGATATTCATAAATACTAATTATACCAAGGACACTAGTAAGTACAACTGAAATTAAGAGATCTGAAAATAAATGTAGCTGATTCTTGATAAGCCTGTAATATAAGTGAAAGGTATAATCGTGTTTAAATTTTCTAGGGAGTGATCTACTATCTGTGACCTTAGGCATCAGCCACAGTATATTTTACTGGGGAACTGAAGAGTGTAGGTCAAGCTGGTAAATTGAAGAAGGGAAGATTATATAAGAGAACTTCTACTGTGTATTATATGAACTAGATCTCACATACAAATAAACATTTTCTTCTTAAAAATTTCTTTATTGATTAAGGTATCACATATTTGTCCTCAATAAACATTTTCTATGTGTACACAGTGCAAATGTTGAAAGTCTTAGCTTTCAGAAAACAAGAATTCTCACAACAGCTTCCCATCCCCTCAAGGGTAGTATGTGATAGGGATATTCACGATTGGAGACCAAGATAGCAGTCATCAATCTGAGCAGAATTTTGCTAACTGCAGAGTGGTATCTTTAAAGAGAAAATAGATATAAAGACACTAAAATGGCTTTTGTTGAAGTTCAAAGTCAACAGTCTAACGGCCCCAAAAGAGGCACTTGGACATAATGACTATGTTTGGCAAGGAGGAGGGTTTTCTGGGATTGAGAGCATCAGATGGTAAAGACAGCCCTGTCAGGCTTGAGAGCAGGGCTGTGTTCCTGTTTGGGAGGGCCCTGGCGTATGTACCAACAGAACATTCTTAAATGTCAGTGTTCACCAACACAAATGAAGTAGATAGTAATTGTTAGTCAATGACTTGTGTTAGAGAAATTAAAACCTTAACCATTGTCTTTCAAGTCAACAAACAGTTATTGATTGCCTGCTACGAGCATGGCCCTGTGCTTTCTGCTAGAGATGCACAAATGAAAAACATGCCTCTGCCGCAAGTTCACATGCTCTGCTAACAAGCAGGCATTTCACAACTAGTTGTGATATAAATCAAACTATAAAGTGCTAGGATGGCCACATTGGATTCTATTAATTTCATTTCCAGAGAATTTTGGAAGTCACTTGGTTTCATGCTTCAAACTATTTGGCAAATTATATAGCCACTCTAATTTGGTATAGTTTTCTCATCTTTTAAAGGGGTTAGTCACTTTTTGGGAAGCAGTGTACATCATCTAAAATACTGTTTTCACTAGGTAGCTCCATTTATGTGATACCAATTCTATATTATTTATGGCTAAGGAATTCTTATTTGGGGTCAGACTTCTGTATCTATTTATTTGCCCCTCCATTCACTCAAATAATTTCAGTTGACTTTAAACTTAGCATAAGAACCACGTACATTTTGCTCTTTATTGTTGCCTCATCATTTACCCATTTGCTTAACATGACTAAATGAGTTAATTCCTACCTAAAGTCTTTATTTCCTTCCTGTGTTTACTTTTGTAAGTGGTAGGGGATCAGGGAGATGATGCTGGTGAATTCTGTAAATTTGCTATCTACTTCCTTTTAGCATCCTAAATTTATTTTACTGAAGTTTCAAAGGATGCTCCTCCACCATTCTATTGGGGAACAAACCTGTGACCACGTTACCCAGCTATACTAATAAAGAGCTCATATACTCATGGTTGGGACACCATAATGGGTAATGACCAAGTCATTAGCATGTTAGCTGGGGAGTTGCTTCCGAGATGGGGCAGAAGAGGGGAGGAGCCCAGAGAAGGTGGGATCAGCCCGAGGCAACTTGAGGGACTGAGGGTGGAGCTTGAAGCAGCCAGAGAAGGCCAGGGGGTTTGGAGGCTGGGCCAGGCGCGCTGAAGCTCTGCAGAGGACAGGTTCAGGCATCAAGGCAGGGCTGCTGGTGGATGGGCAGTGCCATACGAATTCGCACGCTGGGCTCCTAGCATAACTAATGATCGTATAAATTTTAATCCATTCCCCCATTAAACAGTTGCTTTTCCAGGCTGAGTAGGCCAATATGCCTCAGAGGGCAACACCCTAACTCTCCAAACATGTTAGTAACTGCTTCCTCTATTGCTTGTGTCTCCTCTGTCTCCATTGTGAACATTTTTGATATGTGATGACCATAACCTCACATGGCATTCAAAAAGTTTAAGCTTTGAAGTTTTATGGGATGCTAATTTCAGTTAGGTTTCTAGTAGTCTTAATGTACTTATGTTTTCTTCACTTTTCAACCCTAGTGTATGATTCAATCACTATCCTCAGGGAACTAACAATGACTTCCAGGTATGTTCTTTCTCTGCCTGAAGCTGATAGTTCAGAACTATTAATTTTAAGCTTATCTCATTTGTCATAAAATACGTTGCCTTATATTTTTAAGTTAAAGTCTAGTTACTACTTTCTAGCCACTTATACAAATTGATAAGATTTCATACCTATATATTACCTCTTTCTTTAGCTTCAAATTTGGAGCTTTTGCATTGAATAAATTTGGACTTTCTGAACATTTATAAATGTGTTCAGTGTTGCCATCAACGTTGACTCACAAAGAATTTCACTGTGGAAGAAACTACACATATAATTCTATTCTGAGTAGAAGCTTTTCCTGGTCTAAGCCTACTTATGATAAAACTGCCCTATGGCACCACACTATCTGCCCAATGGGGATATCTGTCTTCCTCTTCTTCAAGGACAAGCTGATACATAGACAATTTGCTTTAATATGGCTGTGTTGATGGTTTACAGATAGTATCCGTTCTGATTGGTTGAGGCTTCTTTTCTGATTTCTTGAAGCTTGAGCATTCCCTGTTGTTAATATTTTGAATATGTAATGTGACTACATTTTAGCTTTTGATTTGAATGCACTGTTTGAAGTTAGTGTTTCACTTATCCTTCCTGGGTAGAGGACTGAGATAACCATAAAACAGGTTGAAGTGAACCCACCAATGTAAAATAGAGGGACTGGATTTTCTGTAAGCTATAATCAAGAATTAATGGTGCATGTCTAGGTCTGGCTTTACGTGATGCTTCTAAGGTTTCTAGGAACCAAAAGTTCTTTGAATCTTTCAGGTGACACGAGGACATGTTTCTTGTCTGTGTTTTGTGTACTCACATCGGGGAAACCTGCTTTTGCCCACCTCTGTATTCTTTCTGATTGGTGTTTTGGGATTCTTAGGAAATACAGTCCAACCTCAGTTCTTGAATGTCTCCTATTTTTTTGAACCATTTGGTTCTCGACCAAGTTGTTTATGGAAAAAAAATATCTTGGTCATAAAAATAATAATAAAAAAATTGGTTATTGACCTGACAACCTTTTCATGCTGATACATCAGCATGAGAAAAAGATCTCTCAGGACAAAAACAAAGGAGAGAATTCGCCAGTATGAGTCAGTTTACCACTAAATCTCATGTTGTTAACATCTCAGGAAATTGTGCTGTGAATATTTTTGGGTTTTTATTTGTTTGCTTTTGTTACTGGTGAAATGGACAATTAGCACAATTTAAAAATATAATGAGGCCATTAAGAATACTAATGTTGTCTGGCCAGTATAGTTCAGTGGTTGAGTATCAACCCATGAACTTAAAGGTTGCTAGTTTGATTCCCAGTCAAGGCATATACCTGGGTTGTGGGCTCAATCCCTAGTAGGAGGATTGAGGAAGTCAGTTGATTATTTTTCTCTCTCATCTATGTTTTTATCTCTTTATCTCTCTTCCTCTCTAAAAATCAATAAAACTTTTTTTTTCTTCTTCTTTTTTTTAAAGTGCTAATGGTGTGAAAGAAACAGGCAGTTGAAGAGGTAGAGGAACTGTTGTTGATTTGAATAAACGAAAAGCAGTTAGCAGATGACAGCATTTCAGAGGCAGTGACATGTGAAAAAGCAAAGATGCTGCATACTGACTTCCTGAAAGACCCCCTGGAATGGTACTGAAAGTGATTCGTTTAAGACTAGTAGGGGGTGGTTTGATAAATTTAAGAAGTGTTTGTTTATAGATTAAAGAGTACATTAGAGATGTACTATGTATAAGTAAAGTTAAAATGGAATCATTTGGAGATATGGAAAAATTAATTCATTTTACACTATTTCTAATGGAAAAAAAAGATTCATTTCGAACAAAATGCTTCTCAAACAGCCTTCTGGGACAAATTAAGCTTGAGGACTGAGGTTCCACTCTATTCCCAGACGTAGAATCACTGGGTCAAAAGGAAGTTCCATTTTTAATTTTTAAAATAATCAATTAATTAACTAACTAATTAATTTATCCTCCCCTGAGGATATGTTTATTGATTTTAGAGAGAGGTAAAGAGAAAGAATGTGTGTGTGTGTGTGTGTGTGTGTGTGTGTGTGTGTGTGTGAGAGAGAGAGAGAGAGAGAGAGAGACCCAGGCTGGGTGGGTAATTTGCTTGAAACATTGTCCCTACACCAAAAAGGATTGTCTGTTTGATTCCCAGTCTGGCACATACCTAGGTTGTGGTGTAGGGACAATGTTTCAACCAAATTACCCACCCAGCCTGGGTCTATTTTTCATTTTTTTGAGGAAAATCAATACTGTTTTCCACAGTGGCTACACTGTTTTGCATTCCTACAAACAGTGCACTAGGATACCCTTGTCTCCACCTCCTCACCGGCACTTGCTGTTTGTTGATTTATTGATGATAGCCATTTGGCAGGTATGATGTGATACCTCATTATAGTTTTGATGTGCATCTCTCCCATGATTAGTTAACTTGAGCATTTATAAATATCTGAAATATATTTTGGGGCATCTTCCCTCCCTTTTCTCCTTCACCTCAGCAGTTGAATAGGTTTCCTATTAAGGGAAGCTAAGCAAAATACTGTCATGAAAATATTGGATATTTCAATTAATAAATTCCAAAGAAAAGTGGAATTAGCTAAAAATTATAAAGAGTCCTTGAATGGCTTGTTGATTAGAAACTAATGTAGCTCCTTGTCTAGGATAAAATACCAAACAGGCACCAGCTGCTAGTAATTTGGTGCAAGTAATTGTAGAGCCAATAAGTTGAAGAAGTGCTTATTAAAAGAAACTGCTTTCCTATCTGCTTGTAAGTTCAATTGAGTAATGCACTCTACATGTGGTCTGACACTGGGTAAATTATACACCTGATTTAAAAACACTCCATTCATAAGAGCTCCTATTTTGCTCATCCATAAAATTTTTACTTTCTTCATTACTACTTGCAGCAGTGTATGGCATAATATCTATCAAATTAGGCTTTGAGGACATCTCAGGCTGGCACCCTGCTGGCTTGAAACATGTGCTTAATATTACTGCAGTGCTTTTAACCCCATGAGTGCCCTGGGTAGCCCACACAGGCATGCAAAATCTGTTCCTCTCTCTCTCTTTGCTGTCACATCCTCCACCTACTGAGAAAGAGAAACATCAAAGATAATGAGGTGGGGGTTGGAATGGGGTTTAGTCCCTGGACTAGAGAAAAAAGTGGTGGACATTTGCAGAAATAAGACAGGCAAAATAGAAATGGTGTAATCTATCACCTTACAACTTAAAAAAAATAAAATGAGCTAAATATAAACATTTGCAAGCAAGGCATTCGGCATTCTATGTATTTGACCTAATAAGCTTTGAAAAGCAAGACAAAATGCACAATAGCACTTTCTGGATATTTCACAGGAAAGCCAACTTTGGAATGCATCTTAGTCATATGTATACTTATCTGGGTGACTTTTGTTGATTTTGGTAAACATGTATTGCCTTCTGTCTACTAAGTGGCTGGTACTATGCTTGATGGTAAGATACAGTGCTGAACACACATGGCCCTTGACACCTTGCAGCTCAAATCTTGCAAGGGGGTCAGGATTTCAACAAATAACTATAATAAAATAGTAAACTATAAATGACTTCAAGTCCATTGTTCAACATTTATTCATTCATTCATAGGAGATGATGTTTGACCCAGTTACTCTACCTGCTGGGTTCCCATAGCAAATACACCCTATTGTGGATGTAAACACACTTGTGAATCTCAGTTTCATGCCATTAGATATGTCATGTATCTTTTTCCTCCCTGCTCTTATTCCGTGCTGACCTAGCAGTCTAATGATTATAATTTCGCTTCCCACCTGGAATGCCCACTGGAAAAAATATGTGCTTCCCAGAGAACTCCAGTGTCCATTCTCTTTTGTAATAATACTTGTTCTAAATTAATAAACTGCTGTACTGATCATAATTTAGTTTCTTATGTAATGCTCTAAAGATTCTTTGACAATCTAATTTTTAAAAAAATGAATACTTTGTTATTAGTCTTGTGAGTTTGGTTAGTATGTCTTCATCCCCCAAAAGATAGACCCAACTCTCTGGGGGCTGACATATTTTTTTTTGAGGGGGTGAGGGGGGCAAACTCCAGAAACTTGTATAAAGAATGAATGGAGGTGGGGGATAATGGGGGAATAAGGACACATATATAATATCTAATCAATAAAGAAATTAAAAAAAATAATATTTCCTAAAGGAGAGGGGAAAAAAAACACAAGGAAAAAACAAACAAACACAAAAACGAATGGAAGCCACAGGAGGATATAAGAATGTTTTTAAAAATAATGCTGGGAAAGAGAGAAAGACAATGAGAGACAAAAGGTAAGTCTTGAGGAATGTCAACCAGCAAAGAGCAGAGGAGTCAATGCAAAAGGAAGATGGAGAGCCAGGAGTACTGAAACCAAGAGAGAAAAGGTATACAAGCTGGTGGGAGAGGTGGATGAGCCTCAGAAATGGCCATTGGATTAGGCAGTTTAGAGGTCCTTCAAGAGAATGGTGTTCATAGAGAAGTGGGAGGAGGTAGGGAACCAGGTTGCATGAAGTTATGGAATAAATAGCTGCTAGGGAAGTGAAAGAACTGAGAATGGACTTCTTTACAAGAGAATGTCAGTTTACAGAGTTGCCTTTGAAAGAGACTTCATTGTTTGTGGATTATATGCAAAGCACTGGTGGAGAGGGAGAGGATAAATGATGGAACGAAGTTCCAGGTAAGGCATTCATTAATGTTTTTTCACTTATTCCTTCTTTCCAGTGGAGAGAGTGCATAGATAAGTGGTTAGGCACCTGTTTACCAGAGCCAAATGGCAGAGTGTAGATCCCAGTTTCACTATTATAGTCTTGGTCAAATACAGTCTCTGTGCCTCTGCACCTGCCTCAGAGGGTTGTAGTAAGGATTAAATGAATTCATATTTATAATGCATCTGGAACTGTATCTGATACATGATAAGCATTTAAACTTGTCTGGTAAGTAAACAAAGGAGTTAGTCTGGACAAAGGATAAGATACCTGATCCACTATGAATTGACAACAAATTGTTTTCTGTATTTCATGATCTTCTCACAGATGTATTTGAGATCTGAAATTACTCAGAGCCTGCAGTGACTAAAATTGCTATATACATCAGCACAAAAGGTTCTGACAATGTTATTATGGGTACAACTAGATGAAATTGCAGAACTCTGTTAAGGAGTTAAAGGAATTTCCTGATGAAATTGCAAACTAATTTCTTTCACATTTTTTGTGGAACTTGGCAGATCTCACTCCAAGCTTCTTTCAGAATACCATGGCAACCTTTGGCTTCTCGTCTTTCTTTGAATTGAACCTGTCCTTTTTACCCTCTCCTTTACTCTAGACAACATTTAGAGCTCAGGGAAGTCCATCTATAAAATCTTACCAAGTTTTCTTCTTATTTACTCCTTACATTTCTCAGAGAGTGTAGGGTTAACATAATAAATGCATCAGATGGCTCTTCCCTTGGGCATCTCAGTTGATGGCTATGTAATTGCTTATTAATTGGTTAGAACATTCTGCTATTAATGAAAAAAAAAGGTGTAGACTAATTCACTAAACTTCTTTTTTTTCCCCTTCATCTTAGACATATCCCTTCATTTCTCAGTATTATACCTATTGTTTTCTGTGGTTAGTGACCCACTATTTTTGAAACTCAATATAGGAAACTAATACATGATAAATCATCTAAGCTTTCACTTTCCAGAAAAGCTGGTGAGGGTTTGATTAGCACAGTAAAGCTTTCTCCCTTTTTCCTAACCTGTTGCCAGTCTTGGTTTATTTTTCTCTGTTGTGCAAGGACAGAGGATGCTGGTACCCTGTTTCCCTGAAAATATGACAGTGTCTTATATTAATTTTTTCTCCCAAAGTTGCGCTAGGTCTTATTTTTGGAGGATGCCTTATTTTCAGGGAAACACGGTAGTACATATTATTTAATTTTTAAATTGCATGTTGGAGAAGAATGCTGATGGCTATCTTGAGAGAGAACTTTCCATCCTCATGTCAGGCAGGGGATTGTGATAAAGGATTTTGAGAGGGCTCTTCCCAGGAAGAGCTTTACCTCATGGCTTATCTGAGAACTTGGGTCTGGGATTAGGTCTTGGGACATTCTTTTGATAAGAAATAGTGCTGAAGGGACTGTCCAGTGGGCAGAGGGCATGCCATTTACAATTAAGTTTCTTTTTAAAAACATATTTTTATTGATTTCAGAGAGGAATGGAGAGGGAAAGAGAGATAGAAGCATCAATGATGAGAGAAAATAATTGATCGGTTGAGTCCCACATGCCCTACATTGGGAATCAAACTGTTCATAGTTCAAGGCTCAGCCACTGTGCCACACTGGTTCATAGTTCAAGGCTCAGCCACTGTGCCACACTGGCTAGACTAAAATTAGCTACTGAGAACTGACATGCAGATTCCAAGTTTGAAGGCACCACACCATGCTTATCAGGATGTGAATTTTAGGTCCGTTGTATTTTAGTTCTGTAATTTGGTTCAAATAGCTTAATTTCTCTTAGGCATTGCCTTTAGCCCTTATAAGGCTCAGGAGACTACAAATGTTGCTGCTTCTATGCCCTATGTAGGATCATACAGTGAATTATTGGATAAAGGAATTTTGTGTAACACATAGAAAAATCCTAAATGCTTAGGCTTAATCTTAACATTGACATTAGTGTAGGCAATTAATTAACTTAGAACAAAGGAAAAAGAAGTTGAACTTTACCTAAAAGCAGAATTAGCCTTAGTTACCTAAGTAGATTTAAAAAGTGTTAACATCCTTCCTTTTAAATTGACTGAATGGGACAGAGAAATGGATCAGCAGAAAGACAGGACTTAGAGGTGCCTGAGCCTACCATAGTGCCTGACCCAGGTTGACCCTTAAATTGTGCGCTTAGATGAATGTGCCATAGAAATTTCTAAATTATTTTAATTTCCTCATTCATCTTTTTTGCTTTTTTCCTCAAGTTTAATACAAGCAAATTATATTAGTTTTATATATTTGTAATCTAATCTAATTGAAATAAACCCCATAATTTAAAATAAAATACAACAAGAACAAAACATGAAAAATGAGGGTATCTCAGAGAGCTGGGAATGGTAGCAGCGATTGTTGGAGGAGGGAACTTGGAGAGTGATGAAAAGAGCTCATTTATTTATTTATTTTTACATTTATGTTTCAGGCACTGAGAACTTCTCTATAAGCTTTACTGTACTTAATCCTCTTAGCAAAGCTTAAATGGTAGATGCCAGTATTATTTTGTTTTGCAGATCAGGAAACAGACACAACAAAGGCCAATTGACATTAGTGTAGGCAATTAATTAACTTAGAACAAAGTCTTAATTGTGTCTGTTTCCTGATCTGCAAAACAAGTTTCCCAGGCCTTATAGCTGTTTGGTTTGGTGACCAAGTTAGGATTCAAACCCAGTTGGTGAGGCTCTAAAAATCTGTGCTTTTAACACTGAGCTATTACTTCCGAGATGATGTGGATGTGTCCCCATGCTGAAAGTAACTACCGGGAGCTGCTCTTCTAAGTTCAAGCAAGAATAGAAATAATCCAAAACAGCCCGCCATATTTAGCTCACTCATCATTCAACAAACTGTGCCTTGAACACCCACCAATATCTCATCCTTCTAAGATACTTCCTGCTGCAAGGTTGCTCTTGTAGCTTGCTAAATTATCTAACAATCCGATGCTTCTAGCTTTTCCCTAGGGCACCGTGTGCCTCTGGTCTCTCTCTAGAATTCCGAAGGGCTAGCTTTTGTTTGTCTCTCTCTGTGCTTACGTCCTTCTCCCCAACTCAGGGGTGAACCAAAATCTTATATAATTAGGGAGCACCCTCTTAAGGAAAAGAATACACAATTATAAATTCAAGATGAAATAAATAATATTTATTTTTTAAAAAATGATAATGGATCACAATTTTTATAAAAAGCTGACAAAGACCTCTGCACCTTGCATTACTAAGGTTGCTCTCAAGATTTTGCAAATGGCCCAGGCAAGGAGAATCCCTGAAACATTAGAGTCACAATCTTTGCCCCATACTGCCCCTGAGAGTGACTAGTTGAGCCTTATCGCCACACAACCGCTGTCAACCTTTCCAGTCTTAAAGGAAAGAGCAGTTATGAAAAGCTTTCTTTTGGTCTCACAGACAAAATAAAACAGAAAATAATAATTAAAAATTTAACAAAACACAAAACAAACAAACAAAGGCTGGTCCCAGTAAGATCTGAAAAGATGGATTTAAACATCAGATAAACTGAAAAGCAAGGGACAGGCCAAGTAGCAGGTATCATGCTCCAAGCTCACTCTCACGTAGTGTACATTAGCAGGGAGTCTTCTAACGAGGGAGTCTGAAATGCTGTGGGGACCATGATAACTTTAGGTTGAATCTCTGTGTGTAAGTTACCGGAGACAGAAGAATTACTGAGTAGAGAAGAATGTCGCTAGGCTTCTCTCCATTTTGCCACAATTCCTCCCAAATTAGCAGGGCCCCTGTAGATCTTTCCCCTGCCCCATGTGCTTCAAGTGATCATATCTAAATTGCCCTCCTGGTGGCTTCTCAGGAGGCTGCCTTTTGCCCAGATGGAGAGGTAAAGTAATTCAGATCTCAGTGCAATAGAGAGGAATCAAGATTTTCTTCCATATTCTATCCTTTTTTTTTTAAACAAACAAAACACTCAGCAACTTTGGGAATTGAAGTATTTGGACCATGGTCAGGCCACTGATTGAAGGCTCAACAAAAATCAGATGACATAAGCTTTGGCTGCTGCTGCAAACAAAAAGGTAATACAACCATTTTTAAACTTGGCATAGCACTAAACAATGCACTAAAATGATTCAAACTACTGATACACAGACAAACTTGAGAGTTAGGTGTTTTAGTCCAATTTTATTAATAACTAATATATCTCAAGCCCTTACTGTATAACAAGTATTATGCTAGCACCCTTAGAAAGAGTTTCATTCATATTGTAATATCCCTATGATGTCAGGTTTCTCTACTGTACACACTAGGAAGCAGAGGCACAGGAAGCAAAAAAGGTGGATGGGGTGTATATGTGAAATTTGGTTCCATGGTTGGCACTCTTAACACCCATCTATATATTGTCCGTGAATTATCCCAGGTCACACTGTTGGTAAGAAAGGATGGAACTATCCCTAAAACTCAGGTTTTCCACACCACATCTGCTTAGTGTGTCCAGGAACAACAACAACAAAAAAATCATGTCTAGAAGGAATAGTGGAGGGAAACATAGATAAAATAGCCTGAACTTTACCCTACCTCAGCTATGTTCATTCCTTCTCTATCTACCCACCCCACCACCAAGGGTTTTTTAAAACTCAAGTGTATGAAAATGTTTTATAAAATGAACTCATCACAGTTTAAAATGTTTGTTCTTATGTGAAGTTTTTTTGACTTAGTAGTATTTTAGAACAGTCTTAAAGGCATGGGGAATGCTTGAAATCTTACCTTGCATGTATTGGTAGCCATAGGGTATGCTGTCTTACCCAGAGATCAATGAATGAGCATTAGATGTACAATGAATAAAAATAATCCATTCTATTTGTGCCCTTTATTTTACAGGAATAATAATTCTCCACAATCTGCCTTTACTCAGGGTTATGAAAGTATCACTAGATATAGAAAATTAATCTTTGGTACTAGGCACTAAAATGATCCAGCATCTAAGAATATCAGATAGAAAGCAGAGATGAGATTTAAAATGCTTTTCATAAAGCTCCTATTTTACATTTAGCTAAGTAATATATGGAAAAATTGGCACCTTTCTGCACCAGAGCAATTACCATTCCTGCTACAGTGAAAGCTGATGCTTGGCCAACACCTGCAGTGGAATTGAATTAATGGAATTGATTTGTAGGCTCATTTTTAGAAAGAAAAAAAAAGAAGAAGTTGTTTTTGAGAAAAAATTACAGATTTTCACATATCTTAAAAAATTTCCCATAAAAGTAATAGACTTTCTGCTATTAAAGGCATATTTCTGGAATAGATCAAGATATACTTATTAGAAATGTCACACTTGCACAGAAAATATAAAAACAAACCTGGTAGCTGAAACTGGTTTGGCTCAGTGAATAGAGCGTCGGCCTGCAGACTGAAAGGTCCCAGGTTCGATTCCGGTCAAGGGCATGTACCTTGGTTGCGGGCACATCCCCAGTAGGGGGTGTGCAAGAGGCAGCTGATCGATGACTCTCATCGATGTTTCTAACTCTCTATCCCTCTCTCTTCCTCTCTGTAAAAAAAGTTAATAACATATTTAAAAAACAAAAAACAAAGCTGGTAGCACTTTATAGATAAGAGAAAACATTTAATGTGTGCTTACTATATGCCAGTTCTCTGCTGATCACTTTACATATGTCGACTCATTTAATTCCTCTAATCAATGAAGGGATTACTGTGGTTGTGTTTTTGGATGTAGGAAACCTACATTGTGTTTTTGCATGAGGCCCAGAGAGGTTATGTAACTTGTTCAAAGCGCACAGCTATTAAGTGTGGACCTGGACTAGAACCCAGAATCTTCTCTCTCTAGACTCCTAATTTTATCATTAGACAGTGCTCTGACTTGGCTGCCTATCCTTTCATCACTGTCATTTGACTTAATTTTATTGTTTAGGAGCTAAAAGGAAAAGAGACCTCTGATTCTTGGGGAAAGCTGTTGGTCAGATGGTTATGAAAAACTGGGGAAAATGAAGATAATGAGAATTTAAAACATATCCTATATAATAAAAGCCTAATATGCTAAGTGTTCGGTCATCTGTTCAACCAATCAAAGTATAATGTGCTAATGATATGCTAAAGCTGCTCAACTGCTTGCTATAACATGCACTGACCACCAGGGAGCAGATGCTCTAACCAGTAAGTTAGCTTGTTGCTGGGGTCCGGCTGATTGGGACTGAGCAAGATGGGCTGGACACACTCTGGAGTCCTCCTGTTGTCCTCCCCAGCTGGCCAACTTCCCTTGTCCCTCCCTAGCCCTGATCGTGCACTGGTGGGGTCCCTTGGCCTGGCCTTCACCCTCTCACAATCCGGGGGATGTCAGAGAGCCAGTTTTGGCTCGATATCTCAGGCCAGGCCTAAGGACCCCACTGTTGATAAATTCGTGCACCAGGCCTCTAGTATATTCTATGTTTGGGAATAGAGGAGACAGGATTTTGTCATATCAACAATGCCATTATGAGTCAGAGGACTATTGGTACTGAATTTTAAAAAAAATGAAATCATGTCCTTTGTAATATTTTCATGTTTTCTCTGTGTTCTCCAAATTGAGTTTGTTCACAGTGGTGAACAAACCACTGTCAATGAAATGCAGCAATAATGATTATACATGTCTGTATGCACAGATGTATACATATACATCATACATATAGATATAGATATATATATATGCATTGTTTATATACATTATTTAATAGATGAGGTATATAGACCTTTCCTAGGATTAATGTGACAATTCTATACAGCTAATCTCAGGGTGGGAATTATTTACTGAACCTGATTCTAAAGTCCGAATTCCTACTTGCAAAAGAATTCCGTCTGGAATCGCCTATATAAATAGCAGCAATAACATTAACAGCTGTTAACACTTAAGCAACAATGCTTAGTGCCCCACACAGTGCTCATTGCTTCATGTGCTTAATGTGCATATATATTTATGTGCATATATATTTAAATATGTGTTAAATATATCAGGAGGCACAGAGCTAATGTCAGCACACTGTGATTAAAACCCAAGTGCATGACTTGGCTAACAAGGTCCTTCCACCCCCGAGGACCCAGCTGCTCTCTCTGTGCCTGGCAGAAACGGCTCTTTGGCTCTGCCAGGCCAAACCCGCTTTGGGTGTTCTGAGTCCGGTCCTCCCACCAAGCACTCCACTCCTTGCCTGAAGGAAATTAAAGTTGCCATGAATCTTCCAGACACTTTACTTCCCTGCTTCAATAGGTGGATCTGGAGCCAGAAAGAAACTATTTAATCATACAAATGACACTTTTATTCCATCAGTGGGTACCAGAGTTAACTCAAGTTGTTGGTGTTTACATTTTACATTATACTTTGATTGGTTGAACAGATGACCGAACACTTAGCATATTAGGCTTTTATTATATAGGATATGTTTTAACTTCTCATTATCTTCATTTTCCCCAGTTTTTCATAACCATCTGACCAACAGCTTTCCCCAAGAATCAGATATATTTAAACAACATATATTTAAATATATATGCACATATATATTTAAATATATTAAAAATATATATTTTTAAATATATCTCATTCTCACCCCACCCATAGAAAAGGGACCTTCCAAGGTGAAGTCTGGCAATATCTCACCAAACCTGGCCCTTTTTTAGCTTAGGGCTGGCTGACTTTGGAGCCTGCCCCTCACTTAGTTCTTGTATCATGTGCCCCGTGCCCATCAGCCACCAGATATTGACAATGCATTACTTTTTTGGTGTGTTCCTTCCCACCCTCCTGTGTTCCACATAGCCTCAGATAAGGGTCATGAAGAAAAATGTACTCTGCCACTTTTTTTTTTTTTTTTTTTTTTTTTTTCTAAGGGGCAGACACATTTGTTGGGGCTCATCAAGACCATCAGCTAGGCACTGGGGCTTGGAGTCGAGGTGTATTACTGATATGCCACCTGCATGTGTTCATGTGAATATGTTGACCCGGATTGAGCCTCTGATGAACACCTGCTAACAGCCTGCAGTGCCTTGTCAGCAGTTCCCAATGGTACTGACTTGCTGTAGGCGGAATAATTTTTCCTTCTAACCCAGCAGAAAAGGGCAGGGCATAGGTAGAAAATATACCAATGTCTTTGATGCATCATCACAGGGCATGCCCAACCCTATACCAAAACGGAATGAGAGCCCTATCTGTGCATTAATATATTTCTGTACGTCACTGGCAAGGAAAGTTTGGGGCTGCCTTCTTCCTGATTCTGAAAATTTCTGTGAATTCTTTGATGCTGCCAAGTTGGTGAAATAGCTTTGGTGTGACTTTGCAACCACTGGTGCAAACTAGTTAAAACAACAACAACAACAACAACAAATAAAACAACAAATGAAGAACAAACAAAATCTATACAAAGTATCAAACTCCTATGTTAGGAAATTTAAAAAATGTAAACACCAACAACTTGAGTTAACTCTGGTACCCACTGATGGAATAAAAGTGTCATTTGTATGATTAAATAGTTTCTTTCTGGCTCCAGATCCACCTATTGAAGCAGGGAAGTAAAGTGTCTGGAAGATTCATGGCAACTTTAATTTCCTTCAGGCAAGGAGTGGAGTGCTTGGTGGGAGGACCGGACTCAGAACACCCAAAGCGGGTTTGGCCTGGCAGAGCCAAAGAGCCGTTTCTGCCAGGCACAGAGAGAGCAGCTGGGTCCTCGGGGGTGGAAGGACCTTGTTAGCCAAGTCATGCACTTGGGTTTTAATCACAGTGTGCTGACATTAGCTCTGTGCCTCCTGAAAACCACTTAATTCTCTGTCTCTCACCCTCGCCATCTCTCAAAGGAGAGAGTTGCAAGAAATGGTACTTAAGACTTTTCTAATGAAGCATCTAAGAACCATTCACTTACTGAAGCTTCTTGTGGAGTTGTGAGGTCTCGTCTGTGAAGGTCTTTGACAAAGGCTGCTCTGTAAAAGTTTCAACGTAGACAATGACCAGTTTTACGTGTTCATTGAAGGAAGCCCCTTTTGCATTTTTTTCAGGAGAGAAATCAGACCCGCGTTTTGTCTTAATTAAAAAGAATGTATTAGTTTGGTCTCCAGTGTCTTGTCTCCCTTGAGAGGAGCCTGTAACTTTGTGAAGGAAACATAAACCTTAACATGACAAAGGCAGCTTCATCAATATATCCATCTGGGCATGTATGATATTACCAAATACATACAATGGAAGTCATTGGACAAAATGCTTTTTGATATGAATGAGAAATTTAGCTTGGTTAGTTATAGAAAAATTAATAAAAGACAAGAATAAGAAAGGTCTTTCCCCCTCCCCACCTCTAAATAATTTAACTAGCATTTCACACTTGACTTCTATAGAAGCTTTCATATGCCTTTAATTTTAACTGTAAATTCACAACTTCATACCATTTCTTACATTATCCTGAAGTCTTGTCTTCCAAACAGTTTCTTAGTTGCTGCCTGCCATTTCTGTTTGATGCATACATGTGTGTTGTTTCTGTGGAAGGACACAAAATAGTACAGATACCCTTGCATGTTTGTATATTTAGAAAGATAGAATTCCTTACTATATAAATATGTGACTTTTAAATACATGCACATGGCCTCTTTTGTTTGAGGGCTTTTTGATTGATGAAAAACTTAATTCTGTTGTGCCCATTACACTTTCCTCTGAATAAAACCTACCAGAGTTTAAGGTCTTATTATTTAGAAGAAAAATCCTGCTCCCTGGCAAATATTTTTTGAGGAACAATAGTGCTTTTCTGGTTGTGAAAGCAAGCTGACATCATACTACAAGAGAACACAGTGAACCTAGCAAAGCAACGTTGTACACTCAGAAAAGACATGCAAATTTAAACAGAGCACTTTAAGAAAATAAAATCAAGAAGTTTTTTTTTAAAATTTTGGTTTTGTTTTTATGTGTTGTTCTTTTTTTAAATATAAAATGCCCTTCGTCCACAGGAAAAGCTTTTTTTTTTTTTCCCCCTCCCGTAAGAGGTTTAGAACTGTATAGAGATAGTTACACACACGGGCATCTCAAAATACGAGGGCACCATACATACATGTAATTGGTTGCTTTTTTTCCTTTTCCTCGGCAGTCTGTGAAAAATGTGAAAATGCTCCTGCTTCTGCCTGGCCATTAAAAGGCAGTGGCTGCACCATACTGTGATTTGGAAGCTGAAGAAAATGGCCAGAACTGACTGATATCTGATAAACAGTAACAGGAGTCAGTTTATTGCACCAATCGTTAAATAATGGTGCTGATTATAAGGCTGCTAACTGCAGATGCTGTAATTGTCTGTCATAAATCTTAGTCATTTGTGACAGGAGCACAATGAAAGGGAGCATCTGCTTGAGGGCAAATGACTTCTGATAAATATCAGCTCTACGAAAATGTACTTGGATGTGTCTCAATATTTTGGAGAGCCATTCATGTTGCTTCCACAAATGTGGAGTTATTATTGGTTTGTATTGATTTTGCCACCCTTTTTTTTTTTTTTTTTTTTTTAAAGAGACAGAGAATGACTCAAGGTTGAGTTGAATAGCATCTCAGCTCTTTATCTGATCTACTCATTTCTCTCAAATGCATGTTTGAGTGAAAAAAAATAATTGCACTCCCCCCTCCCCCCCAAGTAGATTGCTGTTCAGAAACACAGCCTGGGAAATTCAATATGCAGCTTATTAAAAAAAAATAACAAAAGCCAACATTTGTTGAAGTGGGAGGAAAGGCTTTTGGATTTTTACAAAGGTTATTATTTTCAGAAAAGATTTTAAGTTTTAAAATGCTAATCTCTAATGAATTTAAGCTGCATAAAAATGAATTACATGTTTTCCTATTTAGTTTCCTATAAAAGTAGTTAATGTTATCATATTCATAATAAAATTTACCCAAGTAATAAAAACTATGTAACAAGACTTCTTTAAGTCTAAAAAATTTTGGAAAAGTTAATATTACATAAAACTAATACCCACGTTTTAAAAATATCTTTTTTCTAAACTATTTATTTCATATTAAATATTTAGTGGCTGCATTAAGGAAGCGCACACACACACACACACAAAAAGCTTAGAAGAAATACAAAACAAAGAGAATGAGGAAAAACACATTTTCTACTGTGGAAGTTCAACCTTGTGCTAAGTTCAAACTTAGAAATGTGGTTTGAAGATGGTCAGTTATTCGTAAGTGAAAGCTGTATCTGTTTGTGGCTGTCAAAGGTTATCGGCGATGTGGCCCTCTCAACAGTTTGTTCCATGTGAAAAAAGTAAGTTTTTGAGTCTGTTCCATGCAATTTCTCTATCTGGGAGAGTCCAGCTGAGTGATCCAGGCGTGGCTAAGGGTATGGAACTGAGGGGATGCAAGGACGTATCAGGAAGGTGGGATGCACCTAGGAAGTCAAAGAACCACATGTTACCTGGGCAGCCTGGAGAAGTCATTTCTGAACTGCTCTGCTACTATTTGTAGTTCAGTGCCTCAGGCTAGAAAACCTGGATAAACTCATTCCTACATCAACAGAACAAAGACAGTGGCAGCATTCCTGGTGTCACCATCTTATTCAGAAGAAGATATAGACTTTCTCTTTGGGATTTCTTTGGAATGTGCTCTTTGGAATTCCTTAATGGCTCTAATAATTGTAGATGCTCAGAGCCTCATGGGAACAGGGCCCAGTGTGTGGGACTGCCTTTAATTAATGATTCCTCTTAAAACAAAGAGTTTCTGGCCATTTAGTAACTAAATTTTCTGGGAGAATATCTGAAACAGAGTGCTCTGTAATGATCCTACTTTTTATAAAGGCAAATTTGGGCAAGCGATATGGTTTATTCATTGGTATTTTTGAGAAATAGGAAGACAGGTCCTAAATCTCAACCTGGTATAAATATGTGGGAGGAAGGGAGATATACAGAAAAAAAAAGTATATTTTGTTGTCTGACCAAACTGGATTTGATTCTTAGCTCTAGCAGACAAGTTCTTAGCCTTTCTCATATGTCATTTTTATAAGGATGCTTTCTGTTGATACTAGGGTTGTAAGACATAGTACCTATAAATCACGTGGTACAGTGCTTGACACAAAGGAAACATCCAATAAATATCTGTAGTTATTGCTGATTATAATATTACTACTATTGTCTATTTACTATTTAATATTACATGTTAATAGCAGTTTTAAATTGTACATGCTTGTCTGGGTTTGCATTTGCATGACGTGCCAATCAGGCTTCTCCTGATTTAATATTGTGATTTGTCTCTTTTGGAAAGAAGCTGATTTTAAACTTAGATAAATTTCTATTTTTATGTGTATATTTCCACGAATAAGGTCAGAAATGAGGCAAATATATTTTATATACCTAAGTCTTGTCCTGTTGGTGTTTAGATGACAAAAGGAGTTCAGGGGCATTTAACCCTGATTTCACAGAACTTGCTGTATTGTCATGTAGCGAGAACTAGCAGGTGATTACACATTAATTGTCTCATGTGTACTCAAGAGTGTAGTGTAACAGAAGGTTCGAAGGCACTAGAGTAATTGGAGAAGGGATCTGAGCTAAGCTTAACAAGAACTGAACCTGGAACACTTGAAGGGTTCCAGGTTCAGTTCTTGTTAAGACCATGTATCTGGGTTGCAGGCTCAATCCCCAGTCCCATTTGGGGTGTGTGTGGGAGGAAACCAATGTATCATTAGTGAATATGTTCTTCTACTCAGTGGGTTGTCTTTTTATTTTTTAAATATATATATTTTATTGACTTTTTACAGAGAGAAAGAGAGAGGGATAGAGAGTTAGAAACATCAATGAGAGAGAATCATCAATCAGCCGCCTCTTGCACCTCCCTCACTGGGGATGTGCCCGCAACCAAGGTACATGCCCTTGACCAGAATCGAACCTGGGACCTTTCAGTCCGCAGGCCGAAGCTTTATCCACTGAGCCAAACCGGTTTTGTCATGTCTTTTCATTTTTTTATGATTTCCTTTGCTGTGCAAATACTTTTGAGTTTGATGTCTCATTTGTTTAAATTTTTTTTTTCATTTTGTTTCATTTCTTTTTTTAAAAAAAATATATTTTATTGATTTTTTACAGAGAGGAAGAGAGAGGGATAGAGAGCTAGAAACATCGATGAGAGAGAATCATCGATCAGCTGCCTCCTGCACCCTCTCCCCTCTTCCCCCCCACTGGGGATGTGCCTGCAACCAATGTACATGCCCTTGACGGGAATCGAACCCGGGACCTTTCAGTCAACAGGCTGACGCTCTATCCACTGAGCCAAACCGGTTTCGGCATGCTGTGCAAATACTTTTCAGTTTGATATTTCATTTGTTTAATTTTTCTTTCGTTTTGTTTCATTTCTTTTCTTTCGTGAGGAAATATATCAGAAAAAAACATTGCTATGTGAAATGTCTGAGGTTTTATTGCCTATGTTTTCTTATAGGATTTTTATTGTTTTGAGTTTAACATTTAAATATTTAATCCATTCTGAGTTTATTCTTGTATGTGGTCTAATAAGTTGGTCTAGTTTCACTTTTTTACATATATCTGTCCAATTTTCCCAACCCTATTTATGTTTTTGCCTCATTTGTCAAATATTAATTGACCATAAAGATTTGGATTTATTTCTGCTCTCTATTTTGTTTCATTAATCTATATATCTGTTTTTATGCCGGTCTTATGCTGTTTTGATTACTTGTTGTAGTGTTTGATATCAGGTAGCTCGATTTCTCCAACTTTGTTCTTTCTTAATATTACTGTGGTTATTTGGGGTCCTTTGTAGTTCCATATAAATTTTTTAATGCTCATCAAGTTATTCATGTCATGTCATTAATGATGGCTACTCTTCCTAATACTCCTTAGGCTAACTGTTTCTTTGTTTTCCCTCTGGGATTTAATTTATTTTTAATGAGATTTTTTTTTTTTTAATTATTATTGATTTAGAGCAGGGATGGGGAAACTTCTTTCTACCAAGGCCATTTGTATATTTATAACATCATTCACTGATCATACAAAATTATCAACTTAAAAATTAGCTTGCTATATTTGGCCAAACATTTAATTAACTCACCTTTAATGCCTTGGCAGGACCAGAACAAATGATATTGCGGACCTTATATGGCCCGTGCTGATTTAGAGAGAGGATTTAGAGAGAGGACTGGGAGAAAGAGAGAGGGAGGGAGAGAGAGAGAGAGAGAGAGAGAGAGAGAGAGAGAGAGAGAGAGAGAGAAAACAACAACAACAATATCAGTTGGTCACCTCCTATACATGTCCTGACCAGGCATCAAACCCACAACAAAGGCATGTGCCCCAACAGAGAAATGAACCAGTGTCCCTTCAATGTATGAGATGACATGCCAACCAATTGAGCCACATAGGCCAAGGCCCATATAAATTTTGGAATATTTTATTCTTTAAATTTTTTTAAATTTAAGTTCTTAACTGTTTAATGTATTACATAAATCTCCTTTTCCCCCATTGACCTCTCCCCAGTCACTCCCAACCCCAGCACATGCCCTCACACTGCCCCCTCTTCCATCTGTGTCCAGTGGTTATGCTCATATTCATGTATACAAGTCCTTTGGTTGATATCTTACCCTCTCACACCCCCCCCCCCTTCCCTCATTCTGAGAAATATACTATTGGTATCTTGATAAGAATTGGTTGAATCTAAATATTTTTGGGTAGTATGACCATTTTAATTATGTTAATTCTTTCTGCACATGAATACGGTATATATAATACTTCCACTTATTTGTTTCTTCTTCGATTTTTTTCTTCTTCAGTGTCTTATAATTTTCTGCATACAGGTCTTTTACATCCTTGGTTAAATTTATTTCTAGGTCTTTTGTTTTTTTGAAGCAATTATAAATGGGATTGTTTTCTTGGTTTCCCTTTCAAATAGTTCATTACTGGTGCATAAAAATACAACAGATTTCTAGAAAACTGAATTCTTGTAGGTTTTTGATAGAATATTTAGTGTTTTCTATTACAGTATCATGTCATCTGAAAATAGTGAGTTTTACTTCTTCCTTTTCAATTCAGAAACTTATTTCTTCTTCTTGTCTGATTGCTGTGGCTAAGATCTCCAGGACTATAATATCTCCAGGACTATAATGAATAAAATTGTGAAAGCATACATCTCTGTCTCTTTCTCATTCTTAAGGGAAATAGTTTTAGTTTTACTAGTAGTTGCTCTGATTGGATGTTTTTATTTTTTACCGACACTGTATGCTTCATTTCTGCCTGGTTCTTTTTTTATGATTTCTATGCTCTTTGTTGTTGTTTTTGTTTTTGTTTTTGTTTTGTGTTTTTTTTAAAATATATTTTATTGATTTTGTACAGAGAGGAAGGGAGAGAGATAGAGAGTTAGAAACATCGATGAGAGTCATCGATCAGCTGCCTCTTGCACACCCCCCTACTGGGGATATGCCCGCAACCAAGGTACATGCCCTTGACCGGAATCGAACCCAGGTCCCTTCAGTCCCCAAGCCAACGCTCTATCCATTGAGCCAAACCGGTTTCGGCGGTTTCTATGCTCTTTGTCATGGTGTTATAGTTCTCACTAAGTACTTTGTAGTTTTCAAGTGCCTTGAGCATCCCTATAACCATTTTTTTTCTGAATTCTATATCTGTTAAATTGCTTGTCTCCTTTCATTTAGCTCTTTGTCTAGCGATTTCTCTTATTCTTTCCTTTGGGGCCTGCTTCTCTTTCTCCCCATCTTGGCTGCCTCTTTATGTTTGTTTCTATGTATTAAGTAGATCTGCGTTGACTCCCAGCCTCGGAAGGGTGGTCTTATGTAGAAGGTGTCCTTTGGGACCCAATAGCACAATCTCCTTGATCACCTGATCTGGGTGCTCCAGGTAT
This sequence comes from Pipistrellus hanaki, assembly GCF_964339955.1. Lineage (NCBI taxonomy): Eukaryota > Metazoa > Chordata > Mammalia > Chiroptera > Vespertilionidae > Pipistrellus > Pipistrellus hanaki. Next base: position 36,735,101 of record NC_140504.1, read on the forward strand.
GTCCCTTGTGTGGGTTTATGTGCCCTCCTATTTTAATTGAGTCTTGATAGCTATTGGCCTGTTTATGAGTGGGTGGACCCTCAGGATGGTTGACTGTGAAGATCAACCCCAACCACAGTATATGAGGTGCGGTGCAGGTGCTGACCATAGAAAGCAGAATTTGCTGCAGAAAGATCCAGTTACTGCTGAGATCTCCCTTTGGATATGCTGCTTGTGATGCTAATTGGATCCTGCTCTGATGTTGTCTGAAGCTGGTCACTGGATATGTTGGTTCTGGTGCCTCTTAGGAGGGACTCTGGTACAGGCCAATGTCAGATGCTGCCTGTGAATGACTTTGGACAACCTATTTGGAGCTACAAAGCAATCCATAGTTTGTGTCTTACTCTGCTAGGCCTGGGTATGTGCAGGAATGACCAAGCTGTGCACCAACATTGGCTATTACCAACACTGGGTGTGGGAGCAGGTCAGCAAAAGTCCCCAAGGTAAGATGATATCTGACTTCACCTGCCTCTGTCTGCCAGCTGCCTATTAGGATCAGTCACTGAAAGAAGCCTCTGACTATACTCAAGTTGCAATGAGGTAGGTGATCAGAGAGTCATTAGATAGGGTTGATGGGGTTAAATAGATTGATGCACGTTCAAACTCAGTGCCAGTGCTGGGTCTGAGGTCACTCAGCAAATTTCCCAGGATATACCAAGTCTAGCTACCACTCACTTGATGCTCACATGCTTTTGTGGTAGGGAAGGATCACAGGCAGTCATTGGGGTGAGGCCAAAAGAGTTTGTCAGGCCCATACCAATAAAAATTTGGCTATGTAAAGGGAGGGCTCTGCATAGTTCGGGCATGCAACGGAAAAATGTTCCCTGAGCTAGAGCCACACACAAATCAGTCTGTCTCACATTCTGCTCAGTGTTCGATCTCAGTAGGGAAGGGCCACCCAAAGCTGGGAGGATGGGGCTAGTGGGTCTCCCATGAGGGGAAGTGCTGGTCAGGTTTGGTGAAAGGTGGGGGTAGTGGCCTCCACAACAGAACCACACAACTCAGTCTGTTCCAGATTCTGTCCAGACCCACTATCCAGGCAGGGTAGATCCACCTGGATTCAGGATGGTGGGGCCGCTAGAGCCTGGAGACTGATGCTAGCAGATCTCTTGTGAGGGGGAGGCACCAGTGAAGTTCATGGGAAAGTGGAGGGGAATAGCCCCAATCCCAAAGCCACCCAACTCAATCACTGACACCCACTGGGTCTGCCCAGATTTCTACACCTTGACTTAGGCAGCTGACTCCTCAGTAGATTGCATGTTCTGCAGGGTGGGATGACAGGGAGTCCAGTGGGTGGGGTAATTACATCAGTTGTATGGAGGAGTATGATCCACACAAGAAAGATGATGTCTGTGGGCTGTGTGGAAGAGTGACTCAGCACAGGGATCGTGGTGGCTGTCTCTTCAGTTCTCTCCCCAGAGGCACAAACATCAGTCTCTCCTCATGCATCTCTAGTCTACTCTACCTTTCTCCTCCACCAGAATCCAAGGTGAGAGACTGTGAATGAGATTTTGGGTATTGGCCTGTGTCTCTTGCAGACTTAGAGGACAGAATTGCTGATTCTCATAGTCTGATATTATGTGGGTGCCTCTTCCTGGCTCTACTGCTCTGAACTGGGGACCATGGCTTGGGGTTGAAACCCCATTCTTCTCAGGGGGAACCTTTGCAGCTGAGATATCACTCTAGTTTCTCAGCTGCCACCCATCTCTGTCCTTCCTACCCATCTCTATGTGGCTTCTTCTGTAAATCCTTGGTTATAATAGTTCTCTTCAGCTAGTCTTCAGTTGGTTATTCAGATTGACTGCTCTATATTGACTAAACAGTTGTAATTGCTGTTTAGTCCTGTGAGGAGGTGAGTGTAATATCCACCTACTCTGTTGCCATCTTGTATCTCTGTAATGTTTCTTAAGCAAGAAAGACATATCATGTTAAAGTTAGCACAGTGGGAACATCCATGGGATTATGTCATGTATGATGGGAAAAAAAGGTTGGTGGAGCAATGACTGTATAATCATTTTAGGCAGTACCAAAACAAAGCAGAACAAAACACATACCTGATGGAATGTTTTCTGCATAGCCATAATTTTGTCTTAATTTAATTTTTTATCAAAGTCAAACACATACATAGCTTTAAAACTTAGATAATACTATAAGATTCATCATGAAAATTGTGTGTTTCATGAGAATGCTTTCCCACTCTGTTCTTGTTCCCCTGTGGCAACCAACATTTGGGTTAAATGAATAATTGGTGTTTACATTATGATGATGCAAATTTTCTTCATAATTGAGCTGTATGCTATCACACTTTTTTTTTCTGGGCATATGATTGCCTCATATTTTATTAGGTTTTCTTCTTTAAATTGGCTGTTAGAACTACATCTCTGACAATATGATCAAGCATGCTAGATTAATCTATACCAGCTATGTCTTGAAATCTTTCTGCTCTAATCCAGACTGCTGCTCTCCATGGTGGTACATAAGCATCACCCCACGGCCAGAATTCTAGGAATTTACCTCACTTCTCTTTTGAGTTGAATCCCATGTCTAGTTTTTCTCCTTTATTCTCTTATTGTGGGGGTTATATATCCTGGTGGTTTCCCAAAACAGTGAGTGAGTAAAAGAGGTAAATTTTTTTAATCCATATAGTTCTAAAGATATCTATAATCTATCATTATACATGGTTAGGTGTAGATCTCTGTTGTGGAAGAAATTTTTTTTTTCAGTATTCTTATGATATTATTTAGTTGCTAGAGGCCCGGTGCACAAATTCGTGCACCAATGGGGTCTCTTGGCCTGGCCTGCAGGATCAGGCTGAAACCATTTCTCTGACACTCCCCCAAAGGGCCCAGATTGCAAAGGGGCACAGGCCAGGCCGAGGGACCTCACCGGTGCATGATCAGGGCCAGAGAGGGGTACGGGAGGTTGGACAGCTGGGGAGGGGCCATGGGAGGGCTCCAGGGCGTGTCTGGCCCAACTCGCTCAGTCCTGATTGCCTGGACCCCAGCAACAAGCTAACCTACCCCCTTGCATCTGCCCCCTCGTGATCAGTGCACATCATAGCGAGTGGTTGAGTGGCTTTAGCATATTATCAGCATATTACACTTTAATTGGTTGAATGGATGACCAGACACTTAGCATATTAGGCTTTTATTATATAGGATATTTTGGCTTTTATAGTTCTTGAGAACTTTAAATTTGATTGCTGATCCTTCATATATAACCACCTTTTTTGTTTGTTTTTCATTTCTAGAAGCTTTTGGATATTTTCTTTATTTTTAAAGTTCTAAAATGTCACAGTGATAGATTCTGATATACAGCTTTTGTCTATTTTGGAATCTGTAAATTCAAGTATTTGGTGGATTAGACAAATATTGTGGGCTAATTCATGATAATTTCTTTCCCCATGCCCTTTCTGGAACTTCTATTTGTCATATTGATTGATCTCCACTTCCTGGATCAATTCTCTACTCTTCTTATCTTTTCTCCCCTATTTTTTATTTATTTATTATTACTTTGTCTTTTTGTTCGACATGCTGGAAGATGTCCTTGACTCTATCTTCTAATAATCCTGCTGAATTTCTTTAAATTGTTGCTATTATTTTTTTTAAGGTTTTAAGAGCTCTTCAATGATCTAGTCTTGTTCTATGATTGCAATATCATAGAATCCTAATTATATTTTTAATTGTTGCTCTCTGCATTGCCTCTATTTTCAGTTTGTGTGTTTAAATCTGTTTGATATTTTTCTTAGAGGTTTATCTAATGTATTTAGTAATGTATTTAGTGATCTTTGCCTTCATTTCATATTTAAAACACAAGGCACCAAGAAAATATGGGTAGCAGTGTGTGTGTGTGTGTGTGTGTGTGTGTGTGTGTGTGTGTTTGTGTAGAGGGAGAGGGGGAGAGAGAGAGAGAGAGAGAGAGAGAGAGAGAGAGAGAGAGAGAGGCAGAGAGGCAGGCAGGAGAGGAATTTACCCATAGGTCTTTAATTTTGAGCTGGCCATTTTCTCCAGAGAGCAATCATCTAGTATCTTGCCTGGAAGCAAAAATCTGACAACCATATTTTGAATGATTCATCATAAAGTATTTAGGCCAGCAGTTTTCAAAATGTGGTCTATGGATTGATCCCAAGGCTTCCCAAGACTCCTTTAAGGAGCCAAAAGTATTTTCATAATAATAAGATGATATTTGCCTTTTTTTTTTTTTTCTATGTTGGTACTTGCACTGATGATGTGAAAAAACAGCCATGGGTAGGTAAATTGCTGGTTCTTAGCATTAAACTCTACTACACTCACCGTATTCTCCACCTACATGTGCTTGCAGTTACTGGTAAACAAAAAACAAAGGCAGTTGCACTTAAGAATGTCTTTAATGAAAAGTAAAAGTTATTATTTGTTATTTAATCTTGACCCTTGAATGCACATCCTTTTATTGCTCTCTGTGACAAAGGAGAAATACGCATAAAATACTCCTGCAGCACAACAAAGCACACCTGGTGCCTTGACGAAAAGCACTTGTGCCGTTGAGTTACAAGCTGAACTACTTGTTATTGTTTTTGTTTTTTCCCCCTCAGTAAACCATTTTTACTTAAACAAATGACTTCCAAAGGATGGTCGTTCTGATGTGGCTATTTGGCAGATGTTCTCTCAAAAGTGAACAATCTTGTCACTTCAAGACAAATGACTGATAGTATTTGTTGCCAATAATGGAATTTAAGTTTTCAAAAGGAAGTTAGAATTTTGGAAGAATTGCATCTTTCACCACCACACATTTGAAATCTTCCTGATAGTGGGGTCAGCAACTATACTCACCAATGTAAATTTTGGATATTGTATAAAAAAATGTACCATTATTTGGAAGAGCTACCTAAGGCAGTAAACTGGTATTTTCCAAATGACCAATGCAAAATGTTAAAAAAAAAAATAATGCATGGTTAAAAATGAAAGATAGACCAATGGATTATAATATAGTCAAGTAAAAAAGTTCATTAAATGGTTTCTAATTCCATATTGCAACTCTCCATTCAAAAACTATCACTTGCTGAGTTCTGGTCTAGCATCAAAGAAAATTATTCACAAGTGAGATCATTACCTAAAAAGGTTAAGATACTCCTCCCTTTCTAACTACATATCTTAGTGAGTTTGGACTTTCTTGATATTTTTCTACCAAAACAACATATGACAAATTGAATGCAGAAACAGATATAAGAATCTATTATTAATGTCTACACTGGACACTATTTTCTTTTTGTTTATGAAAAATAGTTATGTTCCCTAAAATGTTACTTGCATCAATATATAACAGGCTTGCTGTTGTTATTTAAATGATTGCTAAATAAACATTTTTTCATTTATTTCAGTTGTAATTTGTAGTAAGATTTTTTTTCTTTTTTCTTTCCCCTTGATCATTCTTTTAAAAAAAAATATATATTTTTATTGATTTCAAAGAGGAAGATGGAGATAGATACATCAATGATGAGAGAGAACCACTGAGTTGCTATCTCCTGTACTCCCCACACTGGGGATTGAGCCTGCAACCTGGGCATGTGCCCTGACTGGGAATCGGAATCAAACTGTTACCTCCTGGTTCATAAATAGTCGCTTAATCACTGAGCAACACAGGCTGGGCTGCCCTTGATAATTCTTTTTTTAATTAATTTCTTTATTGATTAAGGTATCACATATTTGTCCTCAAGCCCCCATTCCAACCCCCACTCATACCCCCACCCCCTTATTGTCCTTGACTACTGGTTAGTCTCATATGTGTGCACATAAGTCCTTTGGTTGATCTCCCCCCCCCTTTTTTTTAATATATTTTATTGATTTTTTTTTTGCTCCCCTCCCTCCCTCCCATACATCCCCTCCCTCCCCAGAGTTTTATGTCCATTGGTTGTACTTATATGCATGTACACAAGTCCTTTGGTTGATCTATTATCTCCCCAGATCTTCCTCCCCTCCCCACTGTAATTTGACAGTCTGTCTGTTGCTTTACTGTCTCTATATCTGTCTCTTGGTCCATCCATTTATAATGTTCTTTATCATCCACAAATGAGTAAGGTCATGTGTTGTTTCTCTTTCATTGACTGGCTTATTTCACTCAGCATGATGTTCTCCAATTCCATCCAGGTTGCTGCAAATGATGAGAATTCCTTCTTTTTTATATCCCCACCCTCCCTTTGAGGTCCAACAGTCTGACCCATGGCTCCTTATCTCTGGGTCTGTTCTTGTTCATCAGTCTATGTTGTTCATCATTTCCCCTAGATGAGTGAGATCATGTCCTACTGGAAATATACTTATAAGTAAAAATGAGACAAGCAATAATCGTTATGCTGAAAGGCATATGAATCAGTCTGTAGTGAGCTTCTTTCTGGGCCACCCATTCTTTTGAGACCCAATTTCAGTGTCAAACAGTTCCTATGTGTACATGTCAGCAATGATATTTTAGTTCTGGATGGTGGGCAAATGGTGGTAATGTATGTCCAACCCTCTCTGGTTTGGTCCTGGGCAACCTGCAGTGATACACAGCTGCTGACTGCTATTATGGTAAGGTGTCATCAGCGACTTCCATCTCTGGACTGCTTCTCTTCTGTCTTCATGGTTGAAGTAGTCCTGACAATTCCTCTCTGTTGCCAGAATCCACATGGTCTCAGAGTTGTTTTCTGAAAATATACAAACATATTCTCGATCAAAAGTTAATAAAGGAATATTTTCTATAAATTTGACTAGGGATCCTTTTTCATTTTTTGCCCAAATGATTTTCCTCTGGCTTTTTTTTTTTGACACCACGTGTGTTTTTCATGGGTGTCTTGCTGTTATCATTACAATTAATTTTCTAAAGTACAAATTTTCTAGATGTAATTTACTTTCAGGATATTTTTCCTTACATGATATTCTTCTACTTTCCCCCTTTTTTGATTTAAATATTTTATAATGTAGTCTTGATAGCTTTTAAAAATTTTATAATGTAGTCTTGATAGTTTTTAAATTTTAATTTTTTCACTATAATATGACAGGTTCATTTCCTGTTGTGAGATTTTATACCGAGGTGAACTACCAATAAAAATTTTCGTTAACACTTTAGGAACGGCTTTTTGTCCAGTGCAATTAGTGTTTCTAGGATATTCGCTTATTTTAATTAGACAATTTAAATAAGCCGGAAAACTTGTCTACTATTTTACTGTCAAATTTATTACTCTAAAACAATCTTAGTTTACCATGTAAATATAAGGGGAAAGGATTATTTGCCTTCTTGAGTAGGCCCTGAGCATTCCTGGTGGTAGGCTGGATTTAGATATCAAAAACCCACTTCCCCACACCATGTATACAAGACAACTCAAACAAGTCTTGTTGTAGTGCGAGGGCAGCTGCTGTCAGCCAAGTCTCTGTCTGTTACCTGGGTCCCAATTTGAGCTGGGCATGGGAAGTTAAGCAGCCATGGGGGCAGGAGACTCCCTCAGCAGAGGTGAGTGAGGTTTCAGGCCCCTGAAAAGTTTTGGGGGTGAGGGTATGTGCCCCACCTCAGTTGACTCCCAAGTTCTCTCCTGATGGCCCCTCTTCGACTGTACCTGTCTTAGGTTGTTCCTTCCCTGAGAAATCTTACCCATCACTGGCTCAATAGCCATCCTCTGGGCCAAACAGGGTGATGTGAGGTTCATTTCTGTCTCCTTGGTATCCTATGCCCCCATGGCCTCCACATCCACTTCCTACCTTAGGATTCCCACGCATGCTGGTGGGGCCCCAGCACTGATCACATATCTTGGTATAATAAGATATTAATACACATAACTAATATAAACAAAAACTCAGAGGTTCTTAAAATTCTTAAGAGTGTAAAATGGCCCTGAAACCAAAAGCTTGAGGTACCTGATATAGACAGTTACTTAACCCTTAAGTTTTTTGTATGGTTCTAAACCCTCACTCTCTATTATCCCAGTATCTCCTAATATAGAATTTAGCTGATAAACCTCCTGGTTGGTACAGGGAGAGAAGACTCTGAGAGTTTAATTTTTTGCCAAACAGATTTCCAACTACCTCTTCCTCCTTGATGCATGGATTAGCAGACTTATTTTGTGTGTGTGTGTGTGTGTGTGTATGTGTGTGTGTAGCATATTTATGTATGTACTTATTTGTTTAATTCCAAAGAGTATTGTGCTAAGTGAAATAAACCAGTATGAGAAAGATAGGTATCACATGATCTCATTCATTTGTAGATTATAATTTTACATATATATAATATATGCCTAAGTGACTGTTCAAATGTTCAACCAGTAGCTATGACATGCACTGACCACCAGGGGGCATATGCTCAATGCACAGGCATGGAAACATGGAACAGACTGATGAATCTCAGAGCGAAGTGGGGAAGGGAGAAGGTAGGATGAGATTAACCCAAGATCTTATATGTATGCTAGAGGCCCGGTGCATGGATTAGTGCATCAGTGGAGTTCCTAGGCCTTGCCTGTGGGGATTGGGCTAAAACCAGCTCTCCAACATCCCCTGAGGGGTCCCGGATTGCGATAGGAAGCAAGTCAGGCCAAGGGACCCCTCTAGTAAACAACATAAACTGATAAACAAAAATAGATTCAGAGACATAGAAGCCTCGAAAAGACAGTCAAACCTCAGAGGGAGGACAGGGGAAGATGGGAGGGAGGGAGGGTTAAGTGATCAACCAAAGGGCTTGTTATCAAACATCTTATTGCTTCTCCTCAGGCAGTTACCTAGGTTTCAGCTTTCTCCATTCCACTAGCTCAGTTACCAGGTGAATAATTCCAAAATTTTAATCACTTCTCTTAGCTTTCTGTCATCTCCTCTATACCATTCCTCTATTCCTTTATGAACTTACTAGAGGCCCAATGCATGAAATTTGTACATGGGGGTGGGGGTGGGGATGGGGGGAGAATGTCCCTCAGCCCAACCTGCACCCTCTCCAACTCAGGACTGTTGCCTCCTAACCACTCACCTGCCTGCCTGCCTGGTCTCCCCTAACCACTTCTGCTGCCAGCCTGATCACCCCCTAATCACTCCCCTGCTGGCCTGATTGATGCCTAACCACTCCCCTACTGGCCTGATTGCCCCAAACTACCCTTCCATGCTGGCCCAGTCACCCCCAACTGTCCTCCCCTGCCAGCCTAGTTGCCTTCAACTGCCCCCAACTCCTCTCCCCTGCAGGCCTGTTTGCCCCCAACTGCCCTCCCCTGCCAGCCTTATCACCCCCAACTGCCCTTCCCTGCTCACCTGTTCACTCCTCAACAGCCCTCCCCTACTGGCCATTTTGTGGTGGCCATCTTGTGATGATGTCACATGATGCCACTTAGGCTTTTATTATATAGGATTAATTATTTTATTCCTTTTCTGTCATATTAGGGGATATTTGAGAGGCAGTGGAGTTATAGACATATATTTGGGAATAAGTATACCTTGTGTTGATTTGGCCAACATGTGGAAACTAATGATTGCTACATATTTATAATAGGTTATTTAATTGAAAAAATAGTGAATAAAATAGAATTCTACAAAGAAATTAGAAATATTTATTCAATACAAGAAGGATATTTAGAATATCTGTTACATAATTTCAGCTAGAATATCTTCATTTTGTTGTTATTTGATTACTTAGAAATAATCAATCAAGTTCTTGGAGTTCTTTTGGAAAATATTCCATTTTGAAAAGTGAAAATCTATAAAATGCAGATGTTGAGGTTATGATGAATTTATTAACTTAGAAAATTATGGTATATATTGCAAATATACATTTTGAGTATCTATCTAATATATCTTGTCCCCAAATAAAATTTTAAGCTAAATAATAATAAAAATAATAGCTAATATTTTATTTGTAATTTACTAGACATATGGTGTTGTTCTAACTGCTTTTCATATAGTCATGTTCTTTATTTGTCATGGCAGTCTCTTTGAGTGCTGGAATGATTATTATTCACATTTGAAGGTGAAAGAGGCTGAGCACTGAGAGGTTAGGCAGCTGACTCAACGTTGCAGAGCTGGTAAGGAGCAAAGCCAGGGTTTGAGCCCAGAAGTCTTACTTGCAGGGCCTTCACTTGATGTAAAGTCAGAGACCACATTCATATTTGTTTATTTTTCTGTTTTCCATGACGGGACTTAGAATACTATCTCACCTACATAAACATCGCCTAACATTTGCCTGGTAACTTCAAGGCTACAAAGAACTTAAGACCTCCATCTCTTTTGTTAACTGAGGAATATAGTTTAAAAGGATTTTACTTCTTTTGAGTGAGACATGGTCCTTCCCCTGTTGGACGACCTCCCGTGTCCCTCCCCGGCCTGATTGTGCCAGGCCTGGCCTGTGCCCTCTCACAATCCGGATCCATCAGGGGATGTTGGAGAGCAGGCTTTGGCCCTATCCCGCAGGCCAGGCTGAGGAACCCCACTGGGGAATGAATTTGTGCACCAAGCCTCTAGTTGATAAATATTTGTTGAATGTTGAGACACTTGCTATCCTTCCAGTTAACCTATATTTGTAACTTTTGACCTATTCCTAGGCTATCTCCTCTCTTTTCCATTTTATTCAAATCACTCTTTTAAAAAAAAATTTTTTTTTATTGATTTCAGGGAGGAAGGAAGAGGGCGAGACAGAATCACTACATGTCCCACACTGGGGCCTGAGCCTGACCAAGAATTGACCTGTGACCTCCTAGTTCATAGGTCAACACTTAACTACTGAGCCATGCCAGCCAGGCCTTTTCAAATTACTCTTAATTCCTGTAGCTGCTTCCTTTGTAAAAGGTCTTGAGTTTCTTAGTACCCAATGCTCACTAAGTCTATTCTCAGTGTGTTATGCATGCTTGTGGGTGATGAGGAGAAAATTCAAAATGAAGACATTCATTGGTATAGGTACATGGTTGGCAAATTGCAGCTCATGAGCCATATGCATCTCTTTGGCCCCTTGAAGGTGGCTCTTCCTCAAAATACCATGGCCTGGGAAAGTCTATTTTGAAGAAGTGACATTAAAGAAGTTTAAGTCTAAAAAATTTTGCTCTCAAAAGAAATTTCAATTGTTGTACTGTTGATATTTGGCTCTGTTGACTAACGAGTTTGCCGACCACTGGTATAGGTGATCGTGTTTTTCTCAATTTTATACATATCTCTTTAAGGACACAGGTTGCATATTTTTATAACTTTTGTGCCAAATAGGCCTGTTTCTTTTAGAGAGGATGAAATTTAGGGCAAGAGAGACAACCAGCAATTTGACAGCTGTGGTAGTACTGAGAAGTGGTCAAATTCTAAATTTATGTTGAAGGGGAAAAAAATTAAGGAATTTATTTAAGGTTACAAAGGTAATAAATGGGCTGAGAATTGAACCCAGGCAGTACAGACTTAAGAATAACTCTGGTGCACAGCATAACCTGACCAATAAAAAGAAATGCTGAGAAAAGAGGCATCAATTCAATGAAAGGCAGATTTTCTAATAATTATGCTTTTAAGGCAGTGACTTTCTATGATCAGAGGGGTGTAGGTCAAAACCAGAAGGACATTATCTGCCTGTGATGAGTAAGGTAAACTCATACATGGGGGGTGGAGGAGTAAGGTTAATATTACTGTGTAAAGGCCCCTTCTAACTCTAAGATTCTATGATCCAAACACAGAACGACAGTTTATATGGTTTGTCAACAGAAGTTGACAACTCTGATAATTACTAGTATTTTGAAAAGAAGTTTCTTGCCCTCATTTCATATACTTTGGCTTCTAGCACTTGTTTATACCTTACAGAAAGGATGAAAACTTGATGCAGCTGACAAATCTCTATTGTGACTCAAGGTGAACCCATGATATTGCCCTTTTAAATGCAAATTTAAAACATTGCATCTTTGCAGTGCAAATGCTGCTACTAGTCAGAGTTTGGAGAATATAAATTCATCAAAAAAGAAATAAATTCATTGAACAATAGAGAAAGTATTAGATTAGGATTCTCTAAAGTCATTGTATAAAACCCTTTAGTACTCTTATGGGGTCTTGTTCATAGATTCCTGGTGCTATACCTGGTGCTATACCTTGTGTGTGTGTGTGTGTGTGTGTGTGTGTGTGTGTGTTGATGACATACCAGTGGAGTATTATATTTGCAGTTCTGTTTATGGCTCTATCCCTGCTATACCGGTGGTTTGATGCATTTGGAGGTAATCCAAAGATATGACTTTATCTAAATGTCTTTAAATGTTCTTTACCATAGGAGCAAAATTTTCTGAACCACTCTGGCTGGGTGAAATATTTCTAACTGCAAGTAATACACTATTTCAAGTCTATAAAATCTATCTACCAAGTACTCCCAAAGCATTTGGTGGGACAGGAAATGTGGCAACCGGGGAACAACTTTCTGGAAGGAGTATTTCTAGTGCACTGAGAAAAGATGGGAGAGACTAGATGAATGCAGGCAGTTGGGTGAAATGGGAAGAAGAGGAAGCAAAATGAGATTGAGGTAAATCCTGGCAGAGTGCTAGGGCCTTTATTTTGGAAGAAAGGTACTTGAAATTCAACCTATCTCTGAAGATGGAAAAATGATAGGTTAGTATGTTTTACCTGGTTTGAGTATATCCGGCATCCTGGTAGTATTTTCAAAGAAGGAAAACTAAACCCAAAAAGAGGAAAGAAGAAATATACCTCCTCTCACTACATATTAAATGTAATATTGAATATGTCCCCTGTTCTTCTTTACACTGTTGGGGGGGTGGGGGGTGGTGCGCTCGTGTGCGCACACACACTTTCATCATGCCAATGTCCCAAGACATAACCAGAGAGAGCCATTAGCTACTTGAGGCAATTTACCAGCCGACTGTAGAGCGTAAGTTCAGATCTTAATGCTGACTTCGTGTCATTCGGGACTGTTATAATGTCATATCAAAGGAAAATAATTTCAAACAAGTTGTCTAAATTTAATAAAGAAAGCTCTTTTCCGTAGTGGTTTTGCTTTGTATTTCTTTCAGAGCAGCAGAGACATAATAGGTAATATGGAGAAATTCAGGCCCGATACTGTACTTTTTTGAAAAGCTGAGATTTTTTATTCAGGTTTCTTTGACAGTAGCAACCAATGTCTGAAGCATGAAACAAGATCCTCTCAGTCCTACCTGTTGCAATGTAAAATTGCACTCTCACTGTTTAATTCATATTGCCATTTTAACAAGGGTTTTCTCCCCCTTTATATGTAGCATGCAACTTGCACACTCTATTAGAAGTTTAGGTCAACTTTCATAACTCCCAAAAATTAATTGTGGGAAAAGTCTTGCTTTGTAAATGTGCACACATAGAGAACTAGCACCCCCTAGTGTATTAAAAGCCCCCAAAGATTGGATCTAGCATTTAATAAGCTAATGACAACAGACAGGGATGTGGGCAGGTTGCTGACCCGTAGCACTGGCTTTCTGGCATAACTTGTGTAGGCCCAGGGAAAGCACGTTTTTACGTTAACCTAAAGCATAAATAAACTAAAAGGATAGAAGTCACATTTAACGAATTGAAACAAAAGTTAGAAAACTGCCATTGGCCATTTGAGGTGCTGGCGATATTTTAATGCTGTGAAGTAAAACAGAAGGATCCACGGTCATGTTGCTAAATTCCTAAATTCTAGCTCATAGAAAATTTCAGCAACATACTTAATTGTTTATGGAAGACTATAAAACTAAAAGAGTTTTGGATTTCTGTTCTTTTTTGGTGGCTGTAATACTGCGTGTTGCCTAACGAAACTGTAAACTGAAAATTATAGCTTCGTTCTAGAGAGTGAGAGGACTTATTCCAACAGATGGCATCAAAACACCGGTCTAAACTGTATGATCGCTGATTGTTAATTGCATCTGTAAAACAATCCTTTTAAACAGAGTAATGCATTTTTATCATACAGATTATAGTTCTACGCTTTTTGGTTTTTCAGTGTGTGTTAACATTTTCTGCTCCAATGGAAGATTTAGTGCTTGTGTAATTATCCGATTAAACAACAGAACATCAGTGACTCAAATCGTTTGTAAGAACCAAGCAAAGGGAGATAGAGAATGATAAATCATATTTTATTTTTTTAGGATATGCTATTTGACAAATGTTTGCATTCTTATATAGTTATATAAAACAGGAAGAATGGGCTGGATCTTACCCTGACCAAATTAAAACAGTAGAAACCTAAGAAAAGGATCTTAAATATATGGTAAACATATACTGTATTTTAGAATGTGTCTCGCTATAGATGAAAATATGTTTAATTTGCCTGATTATTTTGAATGAAAAGGGAATGTATGAGGCACATAATAAGAAAGGACTATTCTCTGAACAATTTAGAGTTTGGTGCACACAGCTTCTTTTCTGACATGGATGCAGCGGGATCCTATGTAGATGCAGAGGGGTGGGTTTGATGGCATCACGAATATTCTTTCAGGAGGATATTTTCCACATTATAGATGGCATTGGGAAGATGGACTCTGAAGATGATTCTTTTGTCAGTTCTTAGCCTAGGCAATGTGGAACTTAAAGCCTGAGTTTAGAGAGTGGAGAGAATAATTGACATTCATGTCATCAGGGGGCAGCTTTCTGGTTTGTGGATGTCACATCAGATTCCACTCTTTGCAAAATTAATGGCCTCCAAACTCCCCCTACATAGATTTCTTTTGTCACCACCAGGGAAGGGACTGTAAGACAGACATGCTTGTTGAACAGGAAATATACATTTAGTAAATCAATTCATGATGCTTTCATTTCTAAGTTTTCAAATACCTTTACCTGCCACCTAAGTGCCATAAAGATAACAAATATCTCACTTTGGAAGGGTCACTTATCCGGCATTGTTAACAATGCGTGTTCTAGAAAGAAAACATCAATACCAAGAACATGAATGTACCCACAAAGGACTTCTACACAGCAAAAGGACATGTCTTTAAAAGCCTACAATAAATGCTTGCCCAGAGCCCACCTCTTTTATTTTGAAAAGAATTCTGACGAATGAGGTTTTCTGATTTTTAAACCTACAACAGGCTAGGAAGGCAACTTACTAGTGGCAAACACATGGGTGCCTCTTTCTGAGGCATGAGTTAGAAAACTATGTAAACAAATCAGAGAAATATTTATTAATCACAGAGGGAAACAGTAGCTTGGAATAACCCGGCAGATACCACTTTAACCAAGTGATCAGGGTTGACATCACCAGAAGGAGACA
Organism: Pipistrellus hanaki; assembly: GCF_964339955.1. Taxonomy (NCBI): domain Eukaryota; kingdom Metazoa; phylum Chordata; class Mammalia; order Chiroptera; family Vespertilionidae; genus Pipistrellus; species Pipistrellus hanaki. Next base: position 36,750,299 of record NC_140504.1, read on the forward strand.
TGCTGCATCATGAACCCCCTGACATGATGTGAAAACAAAGGGGAACAACCTTACTTTTGAGGTATTATTGCCAAAAATGTGTAACCTCACTATAATCGTTGGAAAAGTCAGACAAAGTGAAAGACATCTATAAAAAGACCGACCAGTACTGGTCAAAAGTGACAGGATTGTGGCAGACAGGGACAATGGAGATGGATCTGTCACAGACTAAAGGAGACCAAGGAGACACAAATTAAATTCAATGTGAGATTCAGGTTGATCCTGGCACAGAGAACGAACGTTAGCAGAAAAACTGGTGAAATTTGAATAACATCTATAGTTTAGTTATTGGTATTTATTGTACCAATGTTAATTTCTTGGTTTTGATAACTATGCTGTGGTTAGTTAAGACAATAACAGTGGGGAAGTTGAGTGAAGGGTATGTGTAGAAATTCTCTATACTGTTTTGCAACTTTAAATGAAATCCAAAATTATTTTAGGATAAATTTTTAACCTTATGGAATTCAAAATGTATAGTAGTCTCTGCCATTTAATGTAGGGGCAAAAAGCTCTATTCTATACCTGAGTTATATATTCACTATGATGAACTTAAGGAAGAGTTATTTTCAATATCATTTGTTTACTATAAATCAGAAAACATGTAAGACAGTATAGAAACATAGATTTTGAACATTAAAAGTTTTAAAACTGTAAATGAATACATTTTAATCATTGGGTAAATCATTTTGAAAAATTTCATATATTAATGATGTTGTACAGTAAACCATTATTTTGCCATAATAATTTTTTTCTACCTCAGACACTAGAATTCTCCCCAACCCTCTATACAAATATAGGTAAGGTTATATATATCTTGTAGCAACTGTATGGCTATTCAATGTTATCCAGGTCTTAATTTGAATCTGAATTTAATTAAATTTGAAAGCTGAACAATAAGCTGAAGGAATTCCATCAACCCTTGGTCTTTATATCTGTGGGAATAGAGAATTCAAATGATTTCCTTCAAGGCTTACCTTGGATTTCTGCTTTATAAATCCAAGTAAGAGTATTTATAGATCAGTTAAGCAAGACATAATTCTGACCCACAAATCCATCTACTAATATTCTCTTATTTTTAAACCAGAGGCCCAGTGCACGAATTTATGCATAGGTGGGATCTTGCCAGCCTGGCCCCAATCAGGGTTGATCTGGGTTGGACCTGTTGGGAGGAGGAGATGACAGGAGGTTGGCTGGCTGGCATGCCCAGATCGGGGTCTGATCAAGGCCAACTGATCAGGGCCAGGCTGGTTGGGGGAAGAGGCCATGGGTGATTGGCCAGCAGGCCCTACCCCAGATTGGGGTTAGGGGGGTACTGTTTGGGGGTGGGGCTGACCATGGAGAGGGGCTGTGGGCAGTGGGCTGGCTGGCCCCATGCCCTAATGGGGTGGGTGGGGTGCCCATCAGGGGCCAGTGGCCTGGGGAAGGAGCCATGGGTGGTTGGTAGGCCAGCCCTGCCCCTGATTGGGATGGGGGGAGCAATCTGGGGTAGGGGGTGATGCTGTAGGAGATTGGCCAACCAGCCCTGCCCCCTATTGGGTGGGGGGCCACCAGAGGTGGAGTCAGCTAGTGGGGAGGGGTTTCAGGAGGTTGGCTGGCCAGCCTCGCCCCCTATTGGGGTGGGGAGTGTGATCAGGGGTGGGGAGGCCAGGGGTGGAGCTGCAGGAGGTTGGCTGCTGGCCCTATCCCCTGATCAGGTTGGTTCACTGGCCATAGAGGGCATCATAGCAACCAGTTGTTAGGTTGCTATGGCCATTACAGTAGCTGCTTTTTTATATCTACACTAATAAAAGAAAAACATGCAAATTGACCGTACATCCACTATGCACACAAGCCACACCCAGAGCCAATCAGGAGCAAGTATGCAAATTAACCCAATCAAGATGGCTACGGCCACAGAGTGAGCTGGAGGCTTGGGTTTCCCCAGCAATGGAGGAAGCAAAGCTTCCTGCCTGCTCTGGCCAACCCTGGCCTCCACTCAAAACAACAAAGTTTCAATTATAGAAGATAAACAAATCCCAGATATCAAGGCCTCCGCTTGGGTCTCTGGAGGGTGTGGCCGGCCTGAAAACCACCACAGGCCCCTTGCCCAGGCCATCCCAAGCCCCAAGGGAACCCCCACCCTGATCAGGGACACCCTTCAGGGCAAACCAGTGGGGCCCCACCCATGCACCAGGCATCTATCCTATCTAATAAAAGAATAATATGTAAATTGACCATCACTCCAACACACAAGATGGCTGCCCTTATGTGCTCAAAGATGGCTGTTCCCATGTGGACACAAGATGGCCACCACAAGATGGCCACCAAGGGAGGGCAGTTGGGAGGGACCAGGCCTGCAAGGGAGGGCAGTTGGGGGCAATCAAGCCTGCAGTGGAGGGCAGTTAGGGTGACCAGGCCAGCAGAGGAGGCAAGTTGGGGGCTACCCGGCCTGCAGGGAAGGACAGTTGGGGGGCACACAGGCTTGCAGAGGAGGGCAGTTAGGGGCAATCAGGCTGGCAGGGGAGCAGTTAGGCATCAATCAGGCTGGCAGGGAAGTGGTTAGGGGGTGATCAGGCTGGTAGGCAGAAGCAGTTAGGGGAAATCAGGAAGGCAGGCAAGCGAGCAGTTGGGAGCCAGCAGTCCTGGATTGTGAGAGGGCAGTCGGACATCCCTTGAGGGCTACCAGATTGGAGAGGGTACAGGCTGGGCTGAGGGACACTCCCCCCTCCACTCCCGTGCAAGAATTTTGTGCACTGGGCCTCTAGTATATAGTTAAAGGGTACAATCAGAGTTTTCAACAAAATCCATGCAAGATGCCCATGGATGGGACAAATGGTAGAAAGCTTCACTGTTCTGGACAACTTAATAAGCTTTAGAAATATGCTTTTTCTTAGTCTATCATTTAGTAAAGAAGCCTACATTTCTTTAAAGTATTCCATTAACTTCACTGATAGAGGAAAACTTGTAACAAATATTTGTTGAACACCCACCGTGTGTTCAGTGCTTGGTGAGATGCTGTAGGATTCAGAAGTATGTTCTAGTTTTTCTGTATCTCATAAGAAAAAGTTTAAAGACCTCAAAGTGGCCCACAAGATTAAAGTGCATGTACAATTCCAAATCAACAAGATTGTATGCACCTAAATGTTGATAATAATGGTGTCCTGCCTTATTGAGATTAAGATTCCTTTTTAATGTCTGATATTTCACACACTCTAGGAGTTGATCTATGTTTAGTACTTAGAATTGGGAAAATACGTGATGGCAAAGAACAAACATGAATTATTTCAAATGAATGTATATTTTATTAACCACGTGATATCTACTTATTTTCAGAAAATAGTAGCAGATACACGTGAGTTGCATATAATTTAGTATGTGCTTTGGTACACACAAGTATCCATAGCTCATGAATTTTCCCCTGACTTACTTCATCCCATGGGTGTTTGTCCTTAAGCTGTGACCCATTCTGTGGGAGTGTAAATACTGTAGGAATCCAACTGAGGAAGCTGGCCCTGCCAGGGATATCATCAGAGCTCCCCGGTGGGGCTTAAGGTGTATCTCAGAGATTGGGGAAAGCTAGAGCATACCCAAGGAAGCCATAGAGGAGCAGGAATGAGGTAGGCATCTTGAGAGGCAATGAGGAACCCAAGGCTGGCCATAGAGAAGGCTGTGTTAGGGAGTGAGAAAAATAAATTTGGTTAAATGAGGCAAAGGGAGGTTATAGAGATTCTTGAAAGCAAGCACAGAAGCCAAAAGCTTCTATTAAGGCAAAGCATTGGACCAATACTCAAAGGACTGGGTTGTAATTCTGACTCTACAATTACTAGCCTTAGGCAAGTTAAATTTTGGAGCCTTAATTTTCATCATTAGTGTGACTGGGATAATAATACCTACCTACCCCTCAGAGAAGAGAGCATCTGTGAAACTTCCTAGTGGGCTTTTGCTCTGTTTTGGTTGCAACTGAAACAGAGAACTATCTAAGATTATTGAGCAGGGAATCAGCATGAGGAAAGTGATATATTAAAGAAGATTTGTTTGGCAGCGACATGCAGGTCGGATTAGAGTCAGGGGAGCCAATGAGAAAACTGTCCCAGGGATCCAGACTCAAAGCCTTGAAAATAGGGACAAAAGGAGGCTGAGATGAAAATCGATCGGATTTTCAGTTTAATAAGGTATCAGGGATGAGATGAATCAAAAATGATTTTGAGGTTTTAAACAGCTAGTGACTATGGAAGAAAAGCAAGGGCCTATGGTGCAGCCTGTGTGGTTTGTTCTCTTGAGAAACCAAAGGCTGATCAATTCATTATTTTTGTAGCTAATATAAGATGGAATTGAGCTTTAGTCATCTTATGGGAGTATTTAACACACACACATGCATATGTATATATATTATTTTTTTTGTTTGCTTTGTAATCTGGACCAGTCAAAAGTATATAACACACTGTTTTCCCTTTCAAGGGAATAACTGGATGCTCACTTATAGCACTCCTCCTAAGATGAGGCATTAAAAGAGACTCCTTTGGGGTCATTTTTGCCAAAGTGATGACGAGGGAGTTCGGCAACATTGCCGGAAGTGCTGGCTGGCTGCACCACTCACGATAGGCATGTAACAAGTGGGGTCTATATGGCATTCAAAACTCTTCATGATCTGACTTCTTTCCAACATCAGAATGGACCATTGCCCAGTTTCTTCCAGCTACACAGGTTGGGACCCTGAATATGCCACGTCTTATATGCCAAGCTCTGAGTGCTCACTTTTGCTTTTCCTCTACTTGGAATGACCTTTTATGCAAGCCTTCCAGGACCTCGTTCCAGTGCCTTCTCTTCTCCAAGCCTGTGTCTGATTCCCCAGTGAGGAAGAATCCCATCTTCTTTTGTGCTTCCACCTCTGCAGCACATTCCCTCCAGCCCATCTTGCTTCGTCCTCACTTGTTTACATCCTTGTCTCCCCACATGGCTGTGAGTTCCAGATGGCGGGGGATGTGTCTGACTCCAGTGCATGCCCCACACAGCGCCCGGTCTCGTCTCTTATTCACTGCTTGCCAGATTGAGAACAGGATGACATTTTCCCTAGCAACATTTTAGTAAATCAAAAGCAGCCATTGGGAAGCAGGGGAGAGAAGAGTCCTCTGTCTTTAGTTGGAAATTGAATTAAGCAGAAAAATGAGCTGGCGACAGGGGTAAGGTAATAGCTGTTCCTGTGGTTGGCGCAGGAGAAAGACATAGGAAGTTCCTAGGGAATAAACATGGGAGTCTGACTTCCTGTGGAGCTCCGATTCTCTGCGTGTTGGGAGCACATGTTGGGAACATGAAGGCCCTGTGGAGAGTTTTAGGTAATGTGGCGAATTTTAGGAGAGCTATTCAGTCAGTCAGGGTGACCAAGCTGTACAGCATGTGGGCAATCCTATATAACAAAGAGGTAATGTGCAAATTAACCCCCACGCCATCACAAGATTGCTGCACCCACAGCAGAGGCGGGGTTCTAATAACACAAGATGGCTGTGCCCACTGTGGAGGTGGGATTCCCGTAATGAGTGATCAGCAGGGACCTGAGGCTGCATGGCTCCGGGCTAGGGCAGGGAGCCTGAGGCTGCACCCCCCGACCTGGCAGGGCTTGACAGGGGATCTCAGGCCACACTCCTACCCAGCAGGGCTTGATGGGGGACCTGAGGCTGTACCCCTTCCACCTAGTGGGGCTTGATGGGGGACCTGAGGCTGTGCCCCCCACCTGGTACCAGGCCAGGTGATCTGAGGCTGTGCCCCCCATCCAGTGTGGCTTGAAGGGGTGGGGCTGGCTGGGGCTGGATCTCACCCAATGGGGGTAGGACCAGCCAAGTCTGGGTCTCGTGGGATTTTAAGGCACCTGTGAGTGGGTGAGGATTTGCCTCTGGGTCCTGCAGCACATCCCAGACTCTAACCTGAGGAAGATTTTCATACACATTTTACTAATTTTTTTTAATCTCTGACACTTCTATTATAAAGGGCTAATAGCAAAATTAAAATATTTCCTCTAATGAATTTCCTTTTAATGTGCACAAATTTATGCACCAGGCCACTAGCAGGTTATACAGTCAAGAGAGGGGCAGTTGGGGATTGTAAAGTGGTTTAAAAAGAAGAATGCCTGTTCCACGTGCAAAGACTAAATATTTGATCATTTAAAACTCAAAAATGGTCTGGAGGGAAAGTAAAGGGATTATTTTGGAAAGAGGAAAATCCATCTCAGGTTTCATTAATCTACTCCCCAAATTATCAAATGAATAATAAACTATCACATTTGATTAAACCGATAGAACCTTGAATTAAATAGAGGCTGAACATTGAAATTTGATTAAGTGAGATGACTTCTAATAATACAGGCAATGAGCCTGTGGAATGTGCAGGTGGAGAATGATAAGGAGGGAACAGTGCTACATTTTGGAAGGTGGTTTAGTAATTTTTTAATATAGTAATACCTTAAGTGTTTGTAGTGCATTTCAATGTACAATACTCCTTAATCTTAATTACCTCATTTGAGCCTTGCATTCACCTGTTGGGCAGGTAAAGAAAGTTGTGCTCACACCTGGGTCTTCTCACTTCAAGGAAGTAGGGCCGCCATCATCTTTGACAGGTTAATTTGCATACTCACTTCTGATTGGCTGATGGGTATCACAAAGTGATGGCAAATTTGCATATTTCTCTTTTATTAGTGTAGGTGGGTTGAATTTTGTCCCACCCCACAAAGAAGTCATATGTGGAAGTCCTAACCTCTAGTTCTTCAGAATATGAATGTATTTGGAGATAGTTTTTAAGGAGATAATAAGTAATTAGGTGGGCCCTAATCCAATCTGACTGATATCTATATAAGAGGAAATCTGAACCCAAACACCCACAGAAGGAAGACCACAGGGAGACACAAGGAGAAGATGGCAAACCAAGGAAAGAGGCTTCAGAAAACAACCACCCTGCCAGCACCTTAACATTAGATTTCCAGCCTCTAGAATGATAAGAGAATAGATTTCCATTGTTTAAGCCACCAGACTGTGGCACTTTGTTATGGCAGCCCAAGCAAACTAATTCATTAAGGTTGTGAAGAGAGTTTAAGGGGGAAAAGGTGGCATTGGGGGACTTGGTTCACGTGCTTAAGAGCATTATAGAACCACAATTCTGTAGCATAAGATTATCATCCACCAGAGTCTGATAAATGCTTCTTTTACCTTTAAATGCCATAAACCATCAATCAATATAGGATTATTTCTTTGGGGTGGCCACATCTATATTTTTTTCTTAGGTAAATAGGTCAGCTTCTTAGTTTTATTTTTCAGTTCTAGAATATGAACAATCAATTATAGCACATTGCACCTTGCAGCGTAACTAGCCTTGTTGTTGGAGAAAGTTAGTTTCTAAGTATATACACGAACCCATGGCTCTTAGTTCCCTGCCACCCTCAACCCCGCCTTTTTTCATATTCTCAAATTTGTACCTAAATTTTAAAGAGGTTTTAAGTGCAATAAAACATGAAATTTAGTTATTACTTAGTTTTAAAAAGAGTCAACTCCTCCCCCCTCTCCCCCCCCCCGCGCCCCAGGATAAGACCATCTTTTTATTGCCTTTCATAGTAAACAGTGTGTGGCATTCTTTAAGAACATAAGTGGTTGAAGCCTTTTATAAAACAATCAGACAATTGTCTAATTAGGAAGTGGAGACGAAAACATTATTTGTTTTATTTACAGTCTAGAAAAAATAATGCTTCACTTGAAAGCATAACATTCTGAATGATCTCTTGTGTCAGTATATATGGCAAATTTAAAAACTGAAAACAATTATGTGTACATGTAAACACAGACAGACAATATACTGTATATGTCCATTTTCTGGCGATGGAATCTGCAAACTGCTTCTTGCACAAGATCTTCCTTTTAGGATGTCAGCCTGCTGGTAACAACCACCAAAATACATATTTGATCATCTCATTGCCAGTCTCAGAATCCTGGCAGGCTCTTCCAATAGAAAGGCCTATTGTTTGTAAAAGGTCATTAGTTAGATTGCCCTTGGAGCCCAATATTGTTATTTACATTCATATTGAAGTGCATCTGACCTGTCACCTTGAAGCCTAGGGTTGGTCAATGAATGACAGAAGTCAACTGCTATGCAAAGGACAGCAGAAGGAGCCCATTTCTGGTGTACGCTGTGGGTGGGCAGCCTTGCAGGAATAGTTCTGAACTGTCATTCCCAGCCCTTTTTCCAAAGGCAAGGGTATTTTATAGTCTTGCACTTATTACCACAGATCACATTAGGTTTGCATAGTCTAAGCTGCTTCTGACTAAGACTGACTTCAGCATCAGGACAAAATGCTATCATTCATCCTACACAAAGAGTTAACCCAAATTCCCACGTCAGCATGAGCAAGCAGTTCCGCAGTGCCAGCTCTAAATCAGCATCTCCTTTTGTCTTCTGGTATCATGCAGCATTCTTGAAATAACAAATATTCCCCAACTTTTCAAAGCTTGGTCTCATGCATTTGCAAGTAAGTTGGTTTAGAATTCAGAGGACATTTCCCCCCTATAAAAAAGTGGTTATTAAAAAAAACACACATGGTTATAACTTTGTCTATAGGAAGGAGCTAGTGCTTAGTTGAGTGAATAATGCCAAAATATTGCAGTTTTAAACTGTATTCTTCACCAATAAACAAAACCAGAATAGAATAAGGTCCCATTAGAGTTAGTTTCATGTTTGACTTGGTCACTTGTGTCTAAGGAAAAGAAGGTTTAATTAGAGAAAGATGAGGCATATAATGGGGACCTCTGGGCACTTGAAGGACCTTAAAAGGATGAAGGCCTTAATGGGGGAATGGTTTTCCTTTCCTTCATACAAACACATTGTTATCCCTACTCTATTGCTTATCGATAACAATGATACATAAAGGGAGGGCTTGAACGAGGAAGGGAAAAATGTTTTTGAACAAATGAGCAAGGACTAAATGTGATGGGAAAAGAAATTGGAGTTAAAGAGAAACAAGTATATATGTGAGGAAAAAAATTTACCAGGATAGGAATTATGATGACTTTAAGGTTGAACTATAAAAAAACAAACAAAAGTTATTCAGTCTTTCATGTCCTTACCTGCAGGGGGAGAAAGGAGGGAAGGGGTCAGGCGCTGGAGGCCTAATGGCCCCCTTGCTATTACTCTGAGTGATAGTATAGTTTGACAGCTACCTGGGGTAGGCAAGGTAGCAGGACACAATGAGGAAGAGTGGCTGTAACTAGCTGGTCAGCTGTACACTGAGGGCATTGGAGCTTGAGAATGACTTGTGACAAGTCTTTTAATATGCCATCAATAAAAGCTAGTATTTATGAGATCATAGCCAGTATAGTTTTGTGTTGTTTACTTTCTTCCAGGCACTATGTTAGTCACTTTATAAACATTATATCATTTAACCCGGTTAACGCTGAGAGGTCCTTCAAGTGCCCAGAGGTCCCCATTATTTTCTAGATAAAGATACTGAAGTTACATAAAAGTTAAAAATCTTGTCCAAGAGAACAGAACTAGCAGCTGGTGGCCCTGAGACTTGAGCCAGCTGCATTGGACAGCTGTTCTGGTCTGGAATGAGACACGAGGTCCCCTCTCTGGTCCATATTGAGCATTCCATTGAAATGTGAGGGAAAATGTACACCCAATACAATGCCTGGCACAAAGTGAATATTATCATCTACTGAAGTACGTATTTGTTAAATAACAAGAGGGCCAATCTTGAGTCTTAGTATTTATTCTTGCTTTTCTTTCTGCATTTTGGTAGTTTTTCTCTGCCCTGCAAATAGCTCACAGTCACACATTTCTATCTTCTTGGAGATTCAATGATTTCCCTTTTATGTGTTTGCCATCCTACAAACTCTTCAAGAACAAAGGACTATACCTAGTACATAGTAGGTACTCATAAAATATTTGTTGGATCAAAACATTTAATCCAACAACTAAATCATTTACTTTGGGCAGTAAGAACAATAAAATTTTGGTTCCTTAGACAAACATTTGTTCTTTAATATATTAAAATTTTGAAGTTAAACATTGGAAACACAGGGGATTTAAAAAAAAATTTTTTTTTAATTTTTTTGCCAGAGGCTATGATAACACATCCCACTATATACCATTAGGCTTTCTAATATATACAAATATCAATAGTGTGCTTACACGTTTGCACTAAACTAGCAAAGTGAAGATAAGATTATATAAGATACCTCATTTGAATTCTAGTCTACAAATAGCACTATGCTTCTCTTTCTACATTAAAAAAATATCGTTTAGAAACAAGAGTGAATATTGTAGCTAAACACATTTGTGATCATGTTTCTGAGATTTATAATCTGCCTTCTTTGCTCTGGCTGTAGTATCCTTTCATGGGTGTAGAAAACAAGAATATTTTATTCTTGTTCTGATATGTCCTACTAATACATGCTTATGGAATAAAATTGCCATGGTTATTAAAAGAGTCTATGACATTTTATAAAGAGTGTGGGTATTGCCTGCACAGCCTGGCTGAATTCCAATTTGGGTAATTACATTCTGCTGTCTGGTTACCTTAGCGATCTCGTCTTTTGCTCCGTGAGTCCTCACAGTGATTGTGCTTGGGTGAGATATTCCTGTGCACCATTCCTAGTTTCAAATAATAGGAGCTGAAGGGATCCAGTCTCTGGAAATTTATATTCCATCTCTTTTGACAAATTTAAAATGTAGTACACATTCTGGGGTATACAGTAAAGCCAGGCTTTGTACTCTGAATTTGTGTGTATGGAGGAAAAAATTCAGGAGAAAATTATGATCCTTGATTGCTTTTCCTCTGTTCTGTATCATATTTATTATTCCCTTGGAAACTGAAGAAATGTTCTGAATCTATTTCATCCCCCTGGCCTCTGAACCTTCATAACAATTTGCTGAAACATCTGTGACTGCTCTTGAGGTAGAGCTGCTTGTGGGCTTATACTTAGGCCTGTGACAAGGCTTAAAGTGATAAACTATAGAAACCTCAGTGTTTGTTGTTGTTGTTTTTTTCGTTGTTTGTTTGTTTATTTTCATCCTTATGGAAACTTTCACAGAATTGCATGTTGTAATTGTTCAATAAGTGATGCATGAATGACATTCCCTTTGGGGTAACATTATTTACTTTTACAGACTGGACCTAGGTTTTGGACACTAGCAGGGAATTTATTATGCAACTTAGTGGGATTGTTTCAATGGAAATATTTCAGTTCCTGGACTTTGGCATCTCTATATTGTGGCAGGTTGCCCCTAGAGGCAGCTGCTTCCATTCTCCCTCTGTCCCCTTCCCAATTTACTCCTAGGAAGCTTGAGGTTACTTGTGCTGCAGTCACAGTTTGCTCTGCACTGGAAGATACAGTTTGCTTAGAAAGGGCAATTTAGAGGGGAGAGTTTCCAAATGGTGATCCACTGTACCGAAAGGAATTTCATTGCAACCGCCCATCTCTCTGACCCAAACACATTTTTTTTTACTCAAGGAAGTATAGTAGAATGCAGATGACTTAAACTTGACTCAGTTTTAAGTTTTAAAATGTCAGTAATTCATGTCAGTGCCTATTATAAAAAATAAAATTCTTGCTACACACCTCTCAATAGGTCTCTATGTGTTGATGTCTTCTTGTAGATTCAATTTGTTTTCAGGAACCTCTAAGGACACTCTCCTACCCTTTATAAGCTTTATGTTTGGGAATTACTCATCCTGAGCTTTGTACTTTAGTAACACCAAACTGTTCTTCCCTGCCTGCACAAAATAGGTGTTTTTCATGGCCTGAAATGTCATGTTACTATTTGTGTCTGGCTGACACACATCCTTCAAGACTCAGCTAGGGTCTCACCGTGAGTGAAAAGCCTGGAAACAGGACAGATCTCCTTCTTCTGTGGTTCTGTAATAGCCCAAGCATTTCCTCACCTGTATCCTCTTTGATAGAAATGAGCTGTTTTTGTGTCTGTTTTTCCCTTTAGTGTTGATAGAACAGAACTAAGATCCTTTAGACATTGTGTGTACATAGCAGAGCAGATCTACTTGATTATTGTTATTGAGGGACCAGAGGCCTGGTGCACAAAATTAGTGCACAGGTAGGGTCCCAAGGCCTGGCTGGTTATCAGAGCCAATCAGGTTCCCCACCTCCCCACTTCCCACCTCCTCCTTCCCTCGCTCCCTCAGTGCCCTACTACCACCACTGGTCACCCATCATGTTCCACACTGTCCCCTGGTGGTCAGCGCACATCATAGCAAGCAAGCAAGCAAACTCCTGGTCTTCCAGTCGAACTCCCCGGGGGACAATTTGCATATTAGCCTTTTATTATATAGGATAATTCTTATAAAGACTCTAGTCTAGAAGGAAAGAATAAGTACAAAGGGCACTTAAAACAAGATGGAGCCCGAGCAAGGATGAGTATGTTTACCTGTGTCTCTTTTTTCTATTCCCCTGTGTTACATGCAGTTATATACATACCTGTATTTACCATTTGATTCTTTAAAAGATGAATTTGTTTCATAGTAAATAATAAAAAAGCTTAATTGCCTTCTAGTTCAGCTCTTACCAACTTCTTTCTAAAAGATTTATTTGTAAAACCAAATGCCTAGCTTCTCATCTGGAATTGCTGTTTCCTGGTTTTTGGAAATTTTTCAAAATTAAATCTTTATGCCCTACCTTTAAGCCCAGAAGGGAATGAATCATCTACTTCTATTATTTAAAAGTCAGAAGTTCAAAGTTTTTACTTCAGGATTGACTCACTGCTGTGGTGCCATTGGTGTCAACGAACACCAAATTAAAAATCTACATTGTACTTGAATTCTGAAAAGTGATTATTACATTCCCTGCAAAGGCAGTGTGCTATTGTCAGAAGGGCCCTGACCTGAGCAGAAGAAGGCAAACCCTCTAGTCTCAGATTTGCCACCAGCTGTGGGACTTTGGGAAAGTCGCATGGAGCCTCAGTTTCCATGTTTGCAAAATGGAGCTATTTGGAACCTGGGCTGGGGCTGGCAGCATAACCATAATCAAAACTAAAAAACTAGAAAGTATATTTAACTACAAGAAAACAATTGGAGGGAATCTAGACATTTTCTAAAAATACTCCTTTTCATATGCAACATTCAGAAAACCTTTGTTTAATTTGCCTAATTTGATAAGGTTACCGAATGCGTAAGAACACTGATGACAAGGTAAAGATTTAATTTAAGAAGTCTTTTGTGTGAGCCTGGTATACCAGCTTGAAGGTCAGGAGATGTGTGGTCTGGAGCTGGTGGCTGGGTGAAGGCTCTTGTTATGTGCCCAAAGGAAATTGGATATGGATAATCAAGCCATGCTAATCAGTGTTGGCCAAATCCAGGAAGGCACTCCCACCCAGTGGCCGGGAGCATGGGCTCTAAATCTCGAGTTTGCTCCTTGTTAACAGCGTAACTTTGGACAACTTGTTTAACCTCCATGGAAGTCAATGTTATGATTTGGAAAATGAGGATGATATCTACCTACAGGATTGATAGAAAGCTTACTTGGGCCATTATATATTAAAGATATAATAAATGATAGTAATTGTTGTGAGACTGCCTATATGAGTCTCAGGGTGTTTTGGGGATCGGGCCCCAGCCATGTTGGAGCCAGCATTTCAGACTTAGTGGCAAGAAACCTGACTCCTAATGATCACAATAAACAAGATTTATAGAATATTTATAGACTTGCACACAGATTGCCTCATTTTCTCATCATGATAATCCTGGAATCAAAGCAGGTATTAACCCATTTTATGGATGAGGAAATTAAAGCTAATAATTGAAATGCTATAGCTAAGATCAACCAGAGTCAGTAGCAGAAGTGGGGCTCAAACCAAGGTCTTCTGTGTCCTAATCCTTATCTGTCCATTGTAATCTGAGTTCTACTTAACACTAATACTATGTGATCTGAGGTTAGTTGCCTGATTTTCTCTGTCTAATTAACAAAATGCCTAGAAAAGTTTTAAAAACCCTTCTATGATTCCAGACAGTTTGGGGGCAGGTGCTATGCAAGTTCTGAAGAAGATATTTTAAAAAATAACTATCTTAAGAAGAAATGCATTTTATTACTAACTATATAAATAAAAAATTTAGGATAATTCGGACCTTTATTTGGGGGAATGTGGTAGATAGCGAAATTGTGGAGGGATTCATAGGGATCTTCAACTTTAGTGATTAACATTTTATTTCCTAAGCTGGGAATAAATGTATGATAATTGTCATATTGTTTATTTGCCTAATTGATGTAAGAAATTTTATGATACACTTTTTCAAAAGAAGACTGGAAGAAAACCCATACACATAAGGAAATATATTGACACATATTAAAGGTAGTTTAATATTTTTATAAACTTACTAGAGGCCCAGTGTACAAAATTCATGCAAGGGTAGGGTCCCTAGGCCTGGCTGGTGATCAGGGCTGATAGGGCCTTTCTTCCCCTAGCTGCCTTCCTTCATTCCATGCCACCTGTTGGTGGTCAGTGCATGTCATAGCGAGCAGTGGAACTCCTTGTTGGTCCAACTCCCAAGGAAACAATTTGCATATTATCAAATAATATAGGATATCAAACATTTTTTTACACTGTTTATTCACATTATGTTGGAAAATTTCAGCATCATAAAGAATCCATTTATGTTCCCTAATAGGCATAAGACTTCACATAGTTAATTTCGACTTCAAATTTGGGCCCATATAAATCTATTGTTTCTCTTGATTGGGACTATAAATTCGGTGGTAAGACTGTTAAGAACAATGAAGAAAACCAAGAATTTTTTAGTAAGTTGTCTTTTTTAGTTGCCTATTTTAAGGAATAGATTGGATTCCTATAGAGGAATAGAAAAAGTTTTGTGTTTCTACTAGTTAAACAAAGATACAAATGGACAGCACATCTGCCAATGAATCAGATTCTTCACAGAGCTGCTGCCAGTGACCTAAGTTCACACTGGCATGGTGCTTTATTGTTTACAAAGCACTTCCATCCATAATAGTGTGCTGATAGAGAATGCTAATGGCGATAGGTGATTTTGCGGTTAAAGAAACCAAATATAGGATCAATCAGATAGTGAAGTATAGAGTTAGAACTGGAATCTCTGTCTTTTTACTGCACAAGCTCAGGATTGTCTTAATATTATACATTGTAGCATCTTTCTAGTACTTTCTTTTTTTCCTTTCTGAGATAGGCACTTACCTGTTACCTTGGTTTTAAATGTCACTCCCCCCCCCCCCCCCCCCCCGGTTTCAAAGGTTTTGACCTCTTTTCTACTGAAATCATTAAATGTGACTAATACACTCTAGAGGTTGTCAAATATCCACTGCTTTTGATGATCCTTGTCTGTTTATGTATTTTACTACTATTTATTATAGCTTTTCTTTGTAGTAGCAGGAAAGGGAAGTTGAGTTTTCCATTGGAGTTTGGAAAAATAAGGATATCAAGATAAACACACCACCATAAATCCTGCCAAAAATTAAACAATATTTATCTTTCTCTGACTGGCTTATTTCACTTAGCATAATGCTCTCCAGTTCCATCCATGCTGTTGCAAATGGTAAGAATTCCTTCTTTTTTACCACAGCATAGTATTCCATTGTGTATCATGATGCCTCTATTGGAGCTAGGATTTTGTCATTGATTCAGAGGAAGGCAAAGGATTCTCTGAATTTTCTTCTTGTCATCTAAACCATTGGCTTGTAAAAACTTGTAATTCAATTGATTTGCTTTATTTTTACCTAAGTTATTGCATTCTCTGTTTCCAGCCTGTTTCTTGGCTGGTGTAAAAAGCACAGTTGTGCTTAAATCTGTTAAATAATCATTAAATCACAAAATGGATGAAATTATTTATATATGAACTCATCCTGCTTTCAATCATATTTTAAAACTTGATGTCATATTATTATGAATTCCATTGCAAATACCCATTCTCACTGTGAGGTTCACTTTTGAGATAATTAATTCATATGTCCCAATTACTTTTATGGGCAGTGTGTTTTGCTCTTCCTAGTAATTTATCCAAAGGAGAAAATAATGTTGTCGTCTTATCAAAGATGAAGACCCAACTAACTGAACAGTGATTTTGGTGCTTTTACCAGCCTGATTGCATTTAGTTCTTATCACTGACCTTGAAGGGTAGGTCACATTATCCCAATTTTACCGATCAGAAAACAGACTAAAAGGGGTAAAATAACTTTCTATGTGTATGGTAATATGCTAACAAATGGCAGAGCAGGTAATACTGAACCTTTACAAACAATCACAGCCTCTACAAGGATGTAAGTTAGAGGGGGAGCAATTATTTCACGCATCAATCCTGCAGGAGCTTCTCCAGGTTATACTGTTGAATGACCAGCTACTGCTGTCTGGCTTTGTGGTCCATTTGAAAATCTATTGGACCCTTAATCCAGAGAAAAAGCACTCAAAGATTGTGGATAAATTTGGAAGGTATATTTTCATATGCAAAGATGGAGTTATGTAGAGTTCCCTAATCAAATGTCTTGAGAAATTCAAGATGAAACTTCAATTCAGCCAACATTTTTGTATATGTATGTAAATTACTGGGTGACAGCGACACTCTTAACGAACACTAAGGGTATCCCAAAATGAAAAAGATGTCATTCCTGTCCTTCAGGATCTCAGGATCTAATGAAGACCGAGTTCTATAGAAGGCAAAACACTGATGTTTTTTTCTTCTCATTCCTTAAATGATGATCTTCACTAGGACTTTTTAAAAATGTATTTTTATTTATCTCAGAGAGGAAGGGAGAGGGAGAGAGAAATGGAAATACCAATGATGAGAGAGAATACCATTTATTGGCTGCCTCCTGCACATCCCAACTGGAGATCAAACTTTCAACCCAGGCATATACCCTTGACTGGGACCCTTCAGTCCACAGACTGATGCTCTATCCACTGAGCCAAACAGATCAGGGCTTCCCTAGGATTTTATTCTTAGCAATTCCCTTTTCTTTCTTTCTTTCTTTCTTTCTTTCTTTCTTTCTTTCTTTCTTTCTTTCTTTCTTTCTTTTTTTTTTTCTCACCCTATGGACACTCATCTAGTTTATTTCTATGATCATATAATAAGCTGTGGCTCCCATGTGTTTGTTTCTTCTGGATTCTAGCCTCCTACTTATAGATATCTTTTGGACATACAGTATTATATCTAACCATGTTTCTCAGGTATTTTAACTCCACATATACAACATGGAACCTTTTCTCATTTTTATATTCTTTGTTTTGTTTGATGGCATCACTGTGTATTAGTTTCCAACTAAAAATCTCAGATGCATCAGTTATCTCTTCCTCAGTCTCCTATCCTTCATGTTCATCCAACTACTGTCTCAGCCTTTTATTTCTTCCCCCTCAAAGCCATTCTCTATATAGTTACTTGATTGATATTTCCAAAACAAAACTGATAACATAATTTGAACTTGTCTAAATTCTTTCAGTGGTTTTCTCCTATCTACTGAAGTTAAGTTCAAAATCATTATCACAGCCTTACTAGTCTGTTAGTAGCCTACCACTTTTCTACCACTCTTTTTGTGCCCAGCACACTCATTTGATTTTGTTTCTGGCCTGATATTTAGTTGGTATGCACAGGTAAAGACCACTGTCAATTTTGATTGGTCAGTACACATGTCCTACTAGATGTTAAATATTTTTAAATATCACTCTTCCTTTATGCTAACCTGTTTTCCATTTCCAATCATGTACTTCTGTGCCCTTTGAATAGTCAGTTTTATCTGCCATCAACATCTTCCCTTCTTTTCTATCTAACAAATTAATATTACTCATTCCAGACACTGCTCAAATATCACTTCCTCTGTAATATCTTCCCTGCTCTCCACCTGCCCAGGCAGAATTTTTATTCCCTCCCGCCTCTCAAACACACATTGTGTATATGTTGATTATAGCATTTATTGCATTATGTTGCAAACATCACTTACCAACTTGGGAGATTTTCAAGAAAATGTCTTTTTGAAATCTCCAATGTCTAACCGTATTTGCCATACAGAAAAGCCTCTCATAAAACATCTATTGAATTTATGGGTAGATGGACCTAGAGAAGTTTCACAAAACAGGATTCAAGTTTGATTTTGAAGACTAAGTGGAAGAAAGGCATTCCAGGATGGAAGACTAGGGTGTGCCAAAAGCAGGAAATATCAGTATATTTTGGAACAGTGAACCCAAGTTTAGGATGCAGTAGGTCATAGGTAGACATTTGATATAAGTAGGTTGGGATTAAATTGTGGAGGGCTCTGATAACCACATTGAGGAGCTAGGACTATGTTCTATGTATATTGTTACAGCAGGAGACTGAACAGGAAGTGATGTTTTCCAAACTACGTTTCAGCAGGACCTCTCTAATGGCACTGTGCTACAATAATTGAATGCTGGGAACCAGTGGGTGGTCACAGTCCAAGGAGGATCAGATAAAGAAAGTTCTATCTAAGCCTATCTTAGTGCAAAGGTAAAAATAAAAATGAGACCTATTTTGGAGGCAGAACTTGCAAAAGTTTGGAACTGATAAATTTTGAGGCTAAGTGGATTGTGAGGGATTAACTATAATTATACTATTTTGAAATTGAGTGATTAAAAGACAAGAGATGATGTATAACAGGAGACTTTGTAGAGTTTATTTTTGGCAAATCAAAACATGACAGTAGGACATAGATGCTTTCAGTTATAGGCTCATCTTTTCACTCACCCTCAGAGCCCAATGACTAGGTTTATTTCACATGTTTTCTATGTTTATCTTAATTTCCAGTTGAGAACTCACTGGAAAATCCAGAAGCAATGCTGATAAATACTTCTAATCACTATTGTGTAGGCTTGCTAAAGATAATTCAACTAGCATACACCATAGTGGATTTCTAAAATAAGGGTCTGGGAATATAAGCTCAATCTCAAACATACTCAGTGACAAAGGAATCTATTTTATATATTAGAAAATACATTATTTTAATATCATCAGGTACATCAAAACATAACTGACTCAGAATATAAGAGAAGAGAGTAAATATTCAATTACAATGGTATAGATTGTCTGTGCTATTTACATGACTTTTGAGCACTTCAAATATGGTTAGTTCAAACCAAGATGTGATGTAAATATAAAATGCACACTAGAATTTTGAAGACTTAGTACAAAAATGAAATAACATCAAATATCCCAGTAATTTATTATACTTATTACATGTTGAATGTTAATACTTGGGATTACATTGGTTAAATGAAATATATTTATCAGAATCAATTCCACTTGTTTCTTTTATTTTTTTTTTTATGTGGTTCCTAGAACATTTAGAATTATGTACATGGTTTACATTATATTTCTATTGGGCAGTTCTGGAATGTTTTTCTTATTCAACAACCAGCTAAAAGGCCATTATTTAGTTCCTAGTGTACAGATGGTTATGCTATGTACTAAAAGCTTTGAAGTTAGTTGAGGAGTAGCAATTGCATAAATTATGTATTTTTAAGGCTTGATAACATTTGAATCAATATACAGAAGAACACTGGTTAAAAAAGTAAACTGGATTTGCTCTGTCTCTCCTTTCAAACATTAGTTTTGTTCTCTTACATTCTTTCCCCAATATCCTATTTGGTGATTTGTAAGGATCCAATCTTATGTTTGTTAAAATCAACAACAACAACACGCAGGAATTTGGTTTATAAATTCCTAGAACCCTTGGGTTAGTGGAAAAGAATTAACACATATCCACATTTAGGTAGCTAGGATGCAAAGACCTAGAATAATCATTATTCTTAATCCTGAAGCTATTTTCAACATACCTTATTCTTTTTCTGAAGAGTCAGAAGATACTTTCCAGTGTCATAGACCTCAGGGTCATTCAAGTATTTATAAAGATTGGAGTTTTAGATAAAGAATTTGCTTTGTGTTGATGGACTTACTGATATTACATTTGCGCTACCATTCCAGGTAAACAATGTGAATATCTGTGATTGTACAAAAACAACTATTTTTATTTTTAGTGTATTAATTTATTTAAATATGTTTTTATTCATTTTAGAAAAGAAGGGTGAGGGCGAGAGAGAGGAAACATTAATCGGCTGCTTCCTGCAAGCCCACAACCTGGGAAGGGAATCAAATTGGTGACCTTTTGGTGCATGGGACAATGCTCAACCAACTGAGACACAATGGGCAGGGCAAAAAGATAACTTTTTAAAACAAAAGGACTTGCCAGTGGCCAATATCTTAATTTTTGTGTTTTGAGTAAGGTACTTGGTTTTCCATACCATTTGTATGGAAAAAATTTATCTAACTTTCAAATGGAAGATATTTTATTTTTTGTGTTTTGTTTTTATGGAAATGAGAAGTAAATGCTTTGGTTTGTTGTTTTTTTAAAGCTAAGTTTCTAATTATAATGGAAAGTACTTCAATGCTACAACAATATGCTGAATAGGTTCAAATGGCAGAAACAGCGTAATACAGAAGATGCAAAACATTCTTTGAAAATGGCATTTTTATTTTAGAAGAGTTTTTGACTGGGGTAGAGCAGTGCCAATGGAAATAAATGAGTAGTTGAAAACCATTTATGAATACCAAGGTGTGAATGCAGTTTAGCTTTGCAATTCTCAATTAATAGTCTACGTGTGGACATTTCTTATTTAAAAGGGCTGTCTGAATTGAGGTTATGTTCAGTTTACCAAGTGCCAGTCTAGATGTGTTTTGATATTTTGATTACTAAAAAGGGTTTTATTTTCTTTTTACAAAGAAAATTTGCATCAGTTACTGAATAGCCCACATCATGGACTAAAATGCTCTAAAAGTATGCCAAACAAAGCTAAAAACATGAAAATAGCGGAGTTTTCAAATGAGTAATATTCATTTCCAGGTTTGAAGAATTGAATTATTCAAGGCTAGACTGCATATTCAAATTTGAGTTATGCATTTTGACAAAACATTGTTGACTGTGTGTAAGTATTAGTAATACTCAGATTGTACCTGGGGTGCAATTTGTATGCTGGCTGCATAATAGCCAAATGTTCCAATGTTTCTTTGCATTTAGGGTAGGGTATGTTTTTGAGTTGGTATTAAAATATATGCTACTAACCTCCATGTCTACTCAGTTTCAAAAGAAAACATCTGTGGAAATGGTATTGTTTTTTTACAGCTGTTATATGCTTTAAAGTATCAATGAAACTTAACCATTTTGGTTTTTACTTACCAGACTTTAAAATAAAAGGAATTAAGCCATTAAAAAACAAAGTACCTTACTCACTGAAGCAAAGACACCTGAAGTTGTCTGCTAGGCCAAGCCACCTTGCTGGGTTAAAGCAGTAGAAGAGGTCTCAAATCCAGAAGGAACTGTGTTGGCCGCTAAAACACTGAGAAAAGCAGCTATCTGCAGCTTCCAAACCCATCTTTATTTTGAGCTAAATATTTAGTAAATGATTCAATAATTATTTATTGAGTCCTTATTATGGATCAGGCCTGAGCAAAATAGGCATGTTCACTGGCCTCATGGCACTTACCAACTAGTGTGTATGCTGGGGGCCCGGGGGAGTGTTGACAAATTGTGACTGGACAACAGTGCAAATATATATGGCAATAAGGAGTAGAGGCTGAGAGGGCACACTTTCGTCCCAGGTATGGGTTTGAGCCCTGGCTAGCTGGGAATCATGGGCAAGTGATTTAATGTTTCTGTGCCTCATTATCCTTCACAAGGTTGCTTGTGAGGCTTTTTGTTAGACTGTAGAGTAGCCTGGGCCATAAATGCTTTATATTTGTTAGTATTATTTTCATAAGCTGGAATAAGGGCTATGAGGATCTGTAATAATACCACATGATCTTGTCTGGAGCTGGGGTAGGTGGGATTCAGAGGAAGCTTTCCTATGGAAAGGATCTGTGGAATGAGTAGGATTGAAGTAGATAGAGAGGGTGGAGGTGGAGATGGGGTAGGAAGTGGGGCTGAAGTTGTAAAATAACTTTCCAAGCAGTTGGAAGGATCTCTGCTAATACTCTAAGGCAGGAGGGAATATGGCACCTTCAAGGCCCCTCAAAGTAGCCCTGGAGGGCTGGAATGCAGGGAGGGTCAGGGGAATGACAAGAGAAGAGGAGGTAATGCTCTAGGTCTAGGCTCACAACAGGAACTCAAGTTTGCTTAAGATTTTTTGTTTGTTTGTTTGTTTGTTTGTTTTGTTGCTGTTTTGCTTTCTCCTCCCTCTCTCCCCACCCCACCCTTCTCTCTCTCTCTGTCTCTCTCTCTCTCTCTAAAGTAAATGAAAATGATGGGTCTGGGCAGGATGGGGGGCAGGTATTTCCTTGTGTATTTTTCTGCTCGGTCTTGCAAATAAAAATAATTCCCAAGTGGCTCAACATATATTACCGAAATGCTGCATTTTGTCTAAATATTAGATGTAATTAAATTGCCTCTTGGTGTTCAACTTATCTTTTTTGCATGCATTATAATCCTCTATTTGTGTTTATGCTCCACAGCTGGCATGCTAGCTGGGGGAATAATTTATAATACTCGATACAAAAGAGGTGGGGTAGATGAGTGCTAATTAAACCTACTTAGTAAGAGACTTAAAGAAAAAGAGATTTCTGTGTCTCTCCTAATGGGATGAATGCCCTGTTCCAATTCCTACTTTCTGTAAAATGCACTATACACTATGTAAAATAAGTCTCCAAATCTCAATTTCCTCAATTGAACATGACGCTGGGCACAAACTATAAGTATAGCCAGGTTTGAATTTCTTGATCTTGGCACTCTTTTGTTCTCTCAGTACATGATGTTTTAAATCAGCAGAATAGTTTAGGAATGGTAGATATTGCAACAACTAATTTTTCTTCTCTGTAATCTGCATAGACTTCAAAATGCCTACAAAGCACAAAGTGCCAGTTCATATAATTTGTTGGCAAGGATAAAAAAGAAGAAAGAAATTTTTTTTCCTAAGCGTGTGAATCAGCCCAGCCTTAGCAGATATTTTTCTGTCATGTGCAGCCGGAGGGCTTATGCCTATCTGAGCTTTATTTGACAATTACCACTTGCCAGCATAATTAAATGATAATTTATAAATACTAAAGAAAGCATAATGGGGAAGAGCAAATAGGTGCTTATCAGGGCATTGAATAAAGTTGATCTGCTTCAGTGGCAATTTTCATCTCTTATCTTGGTTGTTAACTGGTCTCACTTTTTCTGTGTGTGTTGTTTAGGTTTAATATTTGTTAGGGTGACAATATCTCCTTACATATACACATTTTACCCCATGCAGAATTCCAGAATTTTTTTGCTGTTCTTTTTGCAGCCAATGTATGTATGAACTAGTTCTTATATTTTGATTCATAGTGTATATTTAGCACTTAAATTTGAACATATTTCTAAAGAAACCCCAAACAAATGAGTTATTTTTCTGTTTCTCCCCCACTCCACTCCCCTCCCTTCCCACCCCCCCCCTTTTTTTTTCAGTGAATAAGTTCTTCTCTGTGTTGTGTCTGTGATTTTCTTTTAATCGGTTTTTTAATCACCTGGGCTTTGCAGTTAATTACATTCCACAGAGTCTCTCCCTCTATTCCTAGAATGCTGGCGGATTTTTTTTTTTTTTTTTTTTTGTAAGCAAGGGAGAAAGCACACATGTAAGCCAGCACTCTGGCGAGAGCGCTCCCCAACCTTGTGGAGATAAGAATGACACTTTATGCGCAGCATGGAAATTTTGCTCTGTTCCCACTGAATATAGAAATTACCCAAAGAAGAATTCTGTAGGTTAGACGGCTTTTGTCCTACCAGTGTCTCTTCTCAAGGTTCCTTACCTATTATAAATATTAGGGCAGTCTCTGCAGACGCTGTTGTTAGGCCTCGGACAGAGAAACAGATTTGTCCTGAGTAACCTAGATAAAGCAGTGCGAGAGCAATCCTCTATTTGAATGGAAACAAATCAGAAAATGGAAAAAAAATTGAATTTTCCCACCTTTAGAAAAGCATCTTTGAAGAAGGCAAATATTGGGGGGGTTGGGATGGGGGAGAGAAGACACCGTTAGCGGATCGTGAAGAGACCGAGGTCTTTTTTTCTTTTTCTTGCCATCCTGAAAGTAAATAATTTTAGTAACTACTGATTAGGATTGTGGTGGTTTGAGTGAAGAGTGTGGAAATGGCTTATCAGGGGAATAACAAAATAAACGGCTTTGGAGTTTAATGTTGTCAGTTCCTTGAGTTATTCAGCATTTTGTCCTTATAAATAGCAATTATTTGCCTTTTTCAGGGCTGAAAAATTATATTTTGTACTTAAATATTAAAACATACAGTGCCATCATTGGGGGTGGAATCCTAATGTCAGAACAGATTTTTATACTTGGAATAATTTGAAAGTGGTGGATTAGTTTCCACCTTTTGAAACGCAGTGCTTTCTATAATCTTCAAACATTATTTAGGATAATGGAAGCCATCATCCCGTTTCTCAAATGTTAGCACTTCCATTAGAATTTGCAGCTACCTCTTATTTTTTATATTAAAATACAAGGCTTAAAAGGTATTATCTTACTAAAGGGGGGCAATTGTAGAGATGATTTGATTGAATAAAGGAAAAAGCTGTACAGGCCTTTTAAGATCAAGGATGTATTGATGGAAAGCTATCATTAGAGACAATTAATGTTCTCCAAGGGAAGAAATTGATTATGGACAAAGATGGACCCTAAGGAGCAGATATATCTTAATGCTCTAAGGCCTTAAGGATTATGCATTTCATTCACAGCTTCTGTGTTTTAACCCTTTGTAGTGACTAGCACACTAGCTGATGGTTGCAGAATGGCATGAATTAAATTAAAGAAAAAGATTATGTCTTATAAAGAATGCTCATAGTGATTGACATTTGATTCTTTAAATAATCTTAAAATAATTAAATTTGTAGTATCGTTTCTCTATATTGCCCTTTAGAATAGATCTGGACATAATACATAGAAAAATAAAATCAGGTAGTGATGGAAGTGTGGTAATGCCCAGTAATCACATTAAAGATGTGCTTTCATAAGGATCCCCTGAACTTCGGCTGCATTTATGTTTCCAAATAACATATCCCTTTAACTTGCTTGTTCTTCCTATAGATCTCGTACAAAGCATTCATCATGTTGTTAGCCAGTGCCTAGCAGCCGAGGATCACAATTGGGTACTTAATAAGGTGGCAACCCCACTGGGAACATTTCACATAATTATTCTTAGCAGAAAGAAGGTTGTTATGGCTTTTTTTTTCCTCCCCTTTTTGAGTTTGGCAGAGTTCCAAGTGATTTAGTTTGGGCTCCTAAAATCCAGTTATATATATCATTGGTGAGTTATGCTTCATGTGTAGTGGGTGTCCTTACTTTTCTGTAGAATATACTGCAGACCAGCTGTGTCAGTTTAATTATGAAGTTGGTCTCCTCGAATCTGGGACCAGCCCCAGGACAAGCAGATGACAGGAACTGCTTTTTGACCACAATTTCAGAGGGTGTCAATATGAGCATAGGGGTGCTTTTAGAAATCAATCTCTCTCAAGACTTCACTATACTCTTTGACAGTGGATTATGACTATTGCCAAATAAATAGGAGAAACTCACCCATTGAAGTGGTAAATGGCTTATCCAGAGAGCTAGCTCTGTGGTTTTAAATATCAGTTAAGGGAAGAAAGGTTAGATACTGGGCTCTATACCTTAGGTCTTATAGAGTTTATAAATAACTTTAAGTTAGGTCAAATTATTAAAATAGTTTGTACCTTAAGTCCTCACAATGTAAAGGTACATCTTTTTTTTTGTTGTGGTTATTAATCTTCATCTGAGAATAGTTTTTCCATTGAATTTTTTATATATATAAAGAGAAAAGCATTGATGTGAGAGAGACACATTGATTGGTTGCCTCCCTGACACACCCCAACTGTAGCCAGGGATGCAATCTGCAACCCAGGTATGTGCCCTTGATCAGAAATTGAACCAGTGACCCTGTGGTCCAAGGGCTGATGCTCTACCACTGAGCCACACAAGCCAGGGCTGTGAAGGTACGTCTTTATTTTATTGGACCTAAAGATTATACATTTCATTATCCTTTGTTTGTTTTTTTTAAAAAATTTAAAACAATTTGGAAATAATTTATTTTAAAGAACAGTGGGAGAATATGCTTTATTCATTATATTATGGTGCTACTAGATCATGACTTTAAATCTCCAAGCTTCTGTTGCCAACTTGCAACACTTATACCAATTCAAGTACGTATATATAAGTGACTATATCAGTGGCTGTGAGTGGCTTTTTCTGGCAAGGTGAACATCTTCATCTTACTATCATCTGAGAAGATATTTTCCATACGGTTCCTCTAACAGGAAAAACAGAGCACATGATGTTATATATCCAAAGATCTAAATTAAAGAGAGATCATAGCTAATTTTTATGTAACTGTGAAAGAGAAAAAACATAGGGGTTGTCTATAAGTCTCATTGGCTATCTTACCAATGAGAAGTGGAATTCTATTAAGGGCTGGTTGGAGAGGAAATGTAGTTTATGAAAAGAGTGAGAATAACTAAGTAGATTTTCCAAACTAATTAAATGTCTCTGAAGTTTTGAATCTGTGAGCTTGGGGAGGTAGTGGTGCCATTAACAAAAAATAAATGAGGGAGAAAAATGAGCTGGGATGAGGCACATTGCATCTGAGTGTCTGTCATCAAATGCAGGCATGAAGGCCCAGCGGGTGACTGGAGAGGTCTGGAGTTTAGTAGGAAAGAAGCCAAAGTTTAGAATAATGGTTTAGAGCTATACAAAGGAAATGAAATGGTAAGAGAAAGAACAGAATAATGCTGTGACTTATAAACCCAGAGAAAAGAAACTTTCAGGGAATGAGGAGTTATTTGGGTGCCATTAACGACC
This sequence comes from Pipistrellus hanaki, assembly GCF_964339955.1. NCBI lineage: Eukaryota > Metazoa > Chordata > Mammalia > Chiroptera > Vespertilionidae > Pipistrellus > Pipistrellus hanaki. The sequence continues at coordinate 36,777,159 of NC_140504.1, forward strand.
GAGGGAGACCCAGGAGAATGAGAACCTGGATATAAAGGGGTTTGGCCATTCATAGTTCATTTGTAAGCTAGGAAGTCGGATCTGCTTAAGTTTAAATGCTAATCTCCCAATTATTAAGGGAATTGTGTATCCTCTGGAGACTTAATCTCTCTGGGTCTCAGTCATTTACTCCTCAGGACAATCCTGACGACTGGTACAAAGTCATTAGGACACAACTGAGGTGTAACGGAATAAATTCCCCCAAGGTAACATGGCTAGTAATGGCTGAGTAAGAATTAGAGCCATGACTTCAGAGTCTCCTTCCTATTTTTACAGAATAGCTGGAGATGCAGGAAGATTAAATTGATTAAAGTATGGGATGGAACTATGATCTGAGCCCATGCCCACCAGACTTTCAATTTATATCTATTCACTATATATACTTTTCTAATTACTGACTATGAAATTTTAGAAGGGAACTATTTATAGGGATCAGGAATACTGGACCTATTTCAAGTAGCTCTACTTAGGGATTTATGAACTCGATAGCTAAACCATGTTGGAAGAACTCAGGGTGCGTTCTCTGGGCAAGACACATATGCATCACCTGGGAATTGTTAGGAGTGAAGACCCTTTCCCCATGCCAGACCTGTTGACTCATAACTCTGGCAATCTGTTCCTCCAGGTGAGATTCTCATGCGTGCTAAAGTTTGAGAACCACTGTCTTAGTCTAACCTTGCTTCCAAGTATTTCTATATCTATTGGTGAGTATTGCCAAGTGGCCAGGTGGATCTGATTGTGGCTAGAACTGTGGTTCCCAGTATTGACAGCCAATTAGGACCCACTGAGAAGACTTAAAGGCTGCTGAAATCTAGGTGCCATGTCCAGAAATTCTCATTTAATGTGCCTGGGGGGTAGCATAGGCACTAGGATTTCTAAAACTTTCCCAGGCGATCTAAATGTACATCAAGGGCTGGGATCTTCTGGTCCAGAACCATGGTTCTCAAACTTTAGTATGAATCAGGATTTCCTGTGGAGAGCTGGTTAAAAAAGGTAGATCATTGTCCCCACCCTCAGAGTTTTTAATTCAGTAGGTCTGCGATTGGGCCAGTGACTTTGCATTTCCAACAAGTTTATAGGTGATGCTAATGCTGCCAGTAAGGGGGGGGGGGGACCACACTCTGAGAACTGCTAGAGTAGAAGTTCAAGGTTCTTTTTGGGAGGCGTGATGAACTGAGCTGGTCATGTCAGTCCGCTGCTCTCATTCCTGCGGAGGCGGGGGTCCCTCCAGAGTGCCCGGGTGGTGCTTCCATGTCCATCTCACTGGCAAGACAGACTTGGCCTGGAAACACATGTGCCTGAACAGTCCTTCTCAAACTCTAACCAGTGCCAAGGTCACCAAGGGACCTTGCCAATGGCGGTCCTGATTCAATGGGCCTGGGAACCTGAGACTCTTCATTTCTAGCTAGCTTCTTGGTGATGGCCATGCTGCATAGCGAGGCACTGAGGGTATTTTTCACACTTGCTTGATCATCCAAATTACCTGAGGTGCTTTTGCTACAGGGTTTTGGCTTGAGTCCTACTGAATCAGAATATCCAGGGCGAAAGTTGTATCCGTATCTTTGTTAAGCAATTTATTCCAAAAAGAATACTTATTGAGCAATAACTCTGTGCCAGGTTCTATGCTGGATGTAAATAAGGAGATGCATAGTCCTGTTTTCATGGGCTTGCACTTCAGTCAAAGAAAAGAAGGAATAAGTACTTTTTTAAAAAGGTAGCTTATGATGAGACAGTTGCTCAAAGCACACAAAGCAGGGTCATGAGTCCCAATTGTGCATTGAAGCACCATTGCCTAGTTTTTTCAAGAAAGGTCTAGGAGCCATCTTGGTCTCACCCTCTTGATGTGAAGACTGAGGGGATCAGGAGCAGAGGTCCTGAGGATGGACTGAGCTTAGCTGACTGCTTGGAATTAAGGGGGGCGAGGGGGGTGGGAGCACAGGTGGACTGATTCCCTGTCCTGCTGATTTTGTTACTGCCTCACATTTGGAAAATACTTCTAAACACTTTCTTATACTTGCCAGAGCATAACATAATACTTGCTTTGAAATGTTATCAATCACCCCATCATAGCATTGGTCTCTAGAGGGGGAGTGTGGAAGCTGTTATATAGTAGTGGCCAATAGAAATAAATTATTTCTGAAAATCATAGGGATAAGATTACGAGAATTTCCTGCTAATTATTTGGCAATGTAGAAGTGGTTATGTGCACAGGAAGTAACAAAAGATTCAAAGAGTTGTATGCCACTAAGAGAATGTTTCTACAACTTTTAGGTTCCTATCACATAATACTTCTTGGAGGGTTTGTGTGACTTTCCAGAAAGAATAATATATGGTTATCAAAAGGAGCAAGGGAAATTGAGTCAAGAAAAAGACAACTGGCAAACAAAAAAGGAATAAGTGGGATTTTCTTGGTGAGTAAGTGAGCTCAGATGTTTTTAGCATTGTTACAAATTTGCTTATATAGATAATATTTTATGTGCTTTTTATTTTTGTTTTTTAATTGGGCACAATGTTTTCTTTGGCTCAATGATTTATTAGCTATTAGACTAAAAAAACAGCTTTTCCGAGATATGACTCACATACCATATAATCTGCCTATTTAAAATATATAATTCATTATTCTTTAGTGTATACTTTTTCTATATGCATTGTATTCAAGAAATACCTAAATGGTAGAGGAGAAATAAATAAGAAGAAATCTTTGGGTAGAGGCAGATTTCACATTAATTATTTTTTTTTCAAGCTGTGAGCACTTCTTAATTATGAGTTTAAAAAAACACACATTTAAGATTGGTAACATATGTTGTTGTCAGCATGTATTTAACACCTGCAGAAATGAACATGAAAAAAGTGACAGCGCATAGGTGGAACACCCACTGGGTTGACTGTGAACACTGTCAACAAATTTTACTTTGTTAATTTTTTTTTATTAAAAAAAATCCAAGAAAAGAATGTAATAGTGCAGGTGTTCAGAGCATCCAGCAAACCGACATAATGAAAGGGTAGGTTATACACCTTTAACAAGGAAGCCAGGGTCTGGATATGTGGATCTTTATTTTTGCTTCACACTTGCTTTCCTCTACCTTTCTTTTTTTTTTCTTTTTTTTTTTTCTTTTTTTTTTTTCTTTTTCTTTTAGCAATCCTCTTTGCTTGTTGATCTTGGCAGCCTTGGTTGTCCTGAGAGCCTCTTGCCCCCTAAGAAAGGGAGAGGGGCAGTCAGGGCAGATCAGCTGAGAGACAGGATCAAACACCTTGAGCAGCCTTTGCTAGAAGGTGGAGATAGAGGTGTTCCTTTTGCACCTGATATACTAAGGATGAAGTTGTAATATGAGGTTAGTATCAGCTCCTTGCATAGGTTCTGTGAGTGTAGGTTCTGTCTTTGGAACTCTGTGGTCACTCTTCCTGGGAGTGGAGACCATTTCATTTAGCACAAAACAGAGCTAGGCAGAGAGAACGCCCTTGGAAGTACTTCCTGCACGTCGCTGGGGTTGCTATATATTGGTTAGTTCCGTTGCAGAATGAGAATCTTGCAAGTTGCTTCCCAAGATCTGCCATCATTGATGATTTCATTTCCTTATTCTGTAAACCAGTGTACTCAGTAGGAATGGGTAATATTTCTCATTTGAAAAGACACCCACCTGTGCCCCCCCCCCTTCAAAGAATTTGCCTAGATTGAAAATAAATGTGGGGAGGTGTGTTCATTTCTACTTTCAGAACTCTGAACTGCTGAACTTTTCAGAGTGTCCACAGGGCCTTCCTCATTCTCTCCCCTTTCTCCTCCCACACTCTTACACTGGCCTAACTACTGTTAATCCATCATTCTGTTAGCTTATAAAAAGCAATTCACAAACTCAAGGTATTCCAGGGGCACAAAACAGAAGGATCTAGGTTCAGTCTAAGTCCAACCAGATCTGTTTCCCCTCCAGGCCCGGGCAATGGCTCTTGATTAAGTCATGGCTCTGGTTGCGTGGTGTGGGAATTGGTGTGGGAAACATTTGTGCCTCTCACAGCTGAGCGGAGCCCCTGGAAATGATACATTTTACACCTCCCACATGAGACCAGGGAGTTAGAAAGCACTTCACCCCCATTCCTCTGGGACGGAGAATCTGTTTGCAGTAATCACGGGCAGTGTTGACAGAACGTTCAAAACCATCTGCTCAAGGGCAAGTGTTAACTCTATCAAATCCTAATATTTTAAGCACACTGATCCCCAGGCCCAGGAGACCTCCTGACAGCTCTCCGTGGGCTGTGTGTCAGCCTGCCAGTCAGTTACTACCCCGCAGCACAAAGGCCTGAGGCTCCAGTGAGGAGAGGTCGTTAGAATGAGAAATGCATCCACAGAATCCACGTCATTCGCGTGAGCTGTTATGAATCCGCTTACTGATTCTTTAGTGCAGTATTTCTTTGTAATACATGCATAGGTTTGCCTTTGAATTTATTGTTTGTAAATGGGCTTTTATTTCTTTTTTAAATCTCAATGCATCCCATCTTCAGTATGGGTGTTATAAATTCGTGTTAGGCTTATTGTGCACACATAATTACGTACAAATAAGCATAAAGACAGATTATATCACCCAATTAAAATCCTTTATCCAAATTACATAATAAAGCATAAAACTCAGCCGGTCGATTTTTGGTGTACTACTCTCACAACCCTCGGGAGCAGCCATCGAGTTGTTTAAACTGGTCAGAATATTTATTTATTTAGTGTCACTACCCTTTGCCATCAAAACTACCCCTCAGTGTTTCAGAACTAAAAGCATACAAAGCAATTTAAAAAAAAAAAAAAATCCTGTAGCAGTAAAAACATCACACAGCCCAGCCAGATGAAAACATTGCCTTCTCAAAGGAAGCAAGTTTAAGGTTTCAGGGACAGATCTGAGCCACTGCCCGAGTAAGGCCCACTGGAAAGGACGTGCACTGGCCCGAACCCTCTGTGGAAATATCGCCATCCTCGTCAGAGACACTGCGGTGAGGCTGGTATCATCTGCCATAATGTCTTGGAGGGGGTTAAGGGAAATATTGAGTGGAAACCCAACATTAAGAGAAAGTTCTCAGCCACAAACCCCCAAAAGTTCAAATATGACATTTGCATTTTTAATTTTTATTTTATTTTATTTTATTTTATTTTATTTTATTTTATTTTATTTTATTTTATTTTATTTTATTTTATTTTTGTATGTGAGAATTTCATCCTATGCCACTTAACTGTGCTAGGTGACTGCAGGAAGTCAGTCAGTCATATGTGTTGAATAAATGGGTGTAAGTTCTGCTGTACCATGGCACTAATACTACCTGCAGAAGATAAATGGGGGATTTCTCTGGTTATAGTCACCATCACCACCGATGCCGTCCCATCGCTAACAGTTGCTGGCTGTGTGCCACCCTGTGCCAGACACTTTAACACATTATCATCTCATTAGCTGTCTACATCAGACATATCAAGTTGGTTCTATCATTATTTTTATTGTTAGCCTCCTTTCGGAGGTAAGGAAACAGGCTTAAAGAGCTAAGTGGATTGGCCAAAGACACATTACAAGTTAATGGTAGAGTCCAGATTAAAGTCCGGGCAGAACGTTTCTAAGTTTATCCTCTCAACCTCCTCTAAAACATAACTATTTAAAGGCTACAAAATTCTTGGAGACCAAAGAGCCTAGATAGGGCTGTATGTGTTCTTCTAGAGTTTCATTTCATTGGTAACTGCCTGGAGACATCAGGAAGATGGATATTAGAGTTCTATCCATTAAACAATGAGACCAAAACCTACATATAGGCTCCCCTCTCACCTAGCAGCTAGAGCTCTACATTTTAATTGTTCTTTCTAAAGATGACCTTCAAGATTTCTCATTGGGCAGTTTGGGAGCCTGATTTTCACGAGATGATGCTATATTTCTATGATTTGATGTTATTTCTGCCATCCAGAGAACATTGCATGTCACTCTCAACAGTCAATGTCTTATTGTAGTTCTCTTTTTGACTGAATGTGTCTTTATCTGTGTGTGTGTGTGTGTGTGTGTGTGTGTGTGTGTGTGTGTGTATGTACAATGTAAGAGACAGAGACAGAGAGGGGAGACTTGGTAAACACATAGAGATGCAAATTTATTCACAATTAGGAGTCTTGGCTCATAGAAGCTCTTAGGTCATCTGGGCCTCTTGAATTTGTTGCTTAGGGTTTCTGAGTTCAGTTTCCTCATCTAAACAAAAATACTTATTTCTCCGGGTTATTGTAAAGATGAAGATAATATTTTAAAAAGTATCTGCTTTATCAGGCACATTTTAAATACTCAATGAATATTAATTCCCTAGTCTATTTTCTTCCTCTTATATTATTTTTTTTTAAATGTGTTTGTGTTTTCTTTGCTATTTGTAAAAGAAGCAATGTTAGTAGCCTTGGTTTATAAGCAAGAAAAGGAAAAGTAATAGCATATTTATATAAAACTCTTTGGAGAAAGGTCCCCTGAAAATTAACTTGTATTCATGTTTGGATATCATGACTTTTGTGTTATTACTTGACATGAGACTACCAAATATAAATTTTAAAAAATATCCTACAATTAAAATAATAGAATGCCATAATGGTTACCATGTAAAGATTTTTACAAATTGGTTTTGCCTTTTGCCTATATCTTGGAAGCTAGCCTTTTGGAGTTCTGAAATACATGGAGTTCTGCTTTGGAGCTCTTTGCCTCAATATGCTACCACCTATTCCTTCCAACACCTATGTGGTGAGAACAGGCAGCACTGTCCTAGGTGCTGAAAGGCTGTCAGGCATTTGAAGAGCTATAGACTCAAGATAAGACTAGGTAACATGAGCAATAATTTTTAAACGCATATGTTTGTACAGATAACAGTTGTTCAAAAGAATGTCCTGTACCTCTGACAATGAAATTGAGAAATGGTATGCAAATCACTCCCTAAAATTCCAGCTTTAAAAATTGAAGAAGGTAATAAATATAAAACATATTAATTGACAGTAGACTATAAAGTCCTATATTAATGCAGAGGACTGTCATTATCTTAATTTCCAGAATGATCCCCAGGAATAAGATGAGGATCTTTATAAGGTATGTGTTCTGTTTCTTTTCTGATGTACAACGCCAATAATAAAGAAGTTTAATATGTTCTATTAACAGTGGATTAAAAAAAAAGTTTGAAGCTTTTAGCCTTTTCTAGATGGCTCGATTTTTTTAAAAGGTCTTTTGAGGAGTGTTAATTTTTTATTCACTATTAGTCACAAAATGTGTTCTAATCTCTTTGTTGCCCAGGAATTCTGTCCTTTCAAGGGTCTTGACTCTTGGTCATGTGGATTTTCCTGAATGGCAGGAAGCAGAGGGTAGCATTCACCTGTGCTGGGTGGAAAGGGAAGAGTGAGTTCCTGTTATCACTTAGAAGACCACATGTGAGGGCAGTCCCTCATATTTTTCATGGTCAAGGCCTAATATAGATGGATGGATTTATCCTTTGGGAAATGATGGTACAATAGACGAATTGCCATCAGGAATGTGTATCTCAGGTGGGCCTTGAGCACAGAGGCCACAGAAGGGACAACTGGAAGACTGCAATGTGTGTGAAATTTTTGCAGGCTGCAATGGAACTGAGGACATTTCCTCAGTATCCCTTGGAACATGTGCCTTCCTTACTCCATGTGGATATTTAGGGAATGTTGCAAGCTGTGAGCTTCTCTGAGCAATCTAGTCTCATGCTTTTGCCTCGCTGATCCCCTTCCCTCTGTGGCTCCGTTCTTCCAGCTGTTTCTGTAAACTCTCTGCTGTCACCCCTCGTCCCCCATGGCTGCTCATGTGTGCTACCCACCGGCTTCCCTTCCTCTCCAGCTGCATCTGTTCGCCTCCCCTGCTGATCGATCCACTTCCTTTAGCTCAGGGACAGTGAGAGGAAATGATTCCAGCAGCTAAACAGCTTTTATTCAGAGAGAATATTTAAATATTCTCAGTTTGCATGATTCCTCTTCACCTCATGCTATGATCAGAGGTTAATGGAGACAGTTTGGAGCTCCCTTGGCTGGTATAGAAGCCTTTCACAAATAAAGCCAATATCTTGTCAACACTGTCCTCTAAAAACATGTATTTGTTTCAGAGAATAGAAATATTTTTCATTCAAACTCCTTATTTTTAGACTAGAGGATGGTCCCATGCTCCATCTTCACCCTTACTTTGGATAAGACTCCAGCCACATTAGAAGTTGGGATTAATATTTATCATTTCTAGTAGATGGAACTTAAAAATGGGTACTGAATTCTAAGTGTTTATGTCACTAAAATTATCTTTGATATATAAAGTATATTTTATAGTGGTATCAGTTACTTTAATTTTTTGCTTTTTTTGGAAATAGCTTAAATTTGCAAAAATAAACTTGTGAGACATTGTGCAAAATCATCTGCCAGATAGGCTTGCCTTGAGGATTAAATATAGTGATAGCTTAGCAGAATACCTGACCCATAATGTCCAATAAATGCTAATTTACATATATATATATATATATATATATATATATATATATATGCTTATACATCCTGCATGCATCTGTCCAATATACATTTTTATTTTCTAATTAATTATATAGTATCTCCCAATGTTGTTATGCCAATTTTCTTATCTATTTCCTTATTCTTAGGCATTTTTAAAATTTTCATTTTTCTTTTTTTTAGCTCCTTCTTCTTCCCTTCCTTGCTTTCTTCCTTTCTTTTTTCATTTAAAATTTTCTTCCTATTTTCATTCTTTTTTTTCTGTCTTTCTTCCAACCTTTTATCCTTTATTTATTTTTTCATTACTCTGAGAGATATTTTTATTTTATCTTTTTGGAGTATAATCTGTTGTGATATAATCATCTTAAATAAAATTTCTAGATCAGGGATCTCAACAATGTTTGTCTAGATTGCTTTTTTCCGAAGCTGAATGACATTTTCTCAATAATGTGCACTCTTATCTATGCCAGTTTCTCCCATCCCAAAAACACTGTGTTTTCTTGTTTTTGCACGTTTAGTACGTTTTTTGAGGTATTTTAAAAAGATCATTTTTCTATTAGCAAGATTATAATATTTCCATTTGCTAATTTTATACTTAAATTCTCATATATGTAAAATGTCTATTCTATCTTATACTACTTATGCAGTGAAATCTGGGTAATGATATATTTCTTTCAAGGTATTACATATTTTGAGTAGTAACTCAACCGGTTAATATTAACTGAGTGACTGTTTTGTGCTAGACATTGTTCTGGCAACAATAGGAAACTGGGGATACAATGATAAATGACATGGTTCTTGGTTTCTAAGAGGTTTGAGAAAGTTATCTAGTAAACGTCACAAGTATATAAACAAAGTGCATCATAGTGTAATAGGTGTGGTGATGGAAACTTGTACAGTGTTCACTGGAGTCAGATAGAAAATCAAATCAGGGATTAAAGAAAGCTTTCCTCATGGAAGATCTTAGAGGACATATTTACCAGTTATACTTGTCATTTGCTTTCTTCCTGATTCTCCTAAATCTGTGTCTCTTTTGGTTGTTTGCCAAAGCAACTCCATTGCTTTCATTTGCCTGCTAATACCACTGCCTTCTATGACTCAGTGATATATAACAATATGTGTGTATATCACTGCATCAAGGCCCATCTATAATCTAGAATAATAAAAGCATAATATGCTAATTAGACCGGATAGCCAAACGACCTTCCGGATGTCCTTCCAGACAACTTTCCAGATGAAGCCAGGGCTGTGAGGACTGAGCCCCTTGCACAAATTTCAAGCATCAGCCTCTATAATGGGATTAGGGTGAAAATAGAATATGATTAATGCTTTATTTATTTTTTGAGTGCCCAATTGGTGATCATTCTCAGCATCAAGTTTGAGGTTCATCATCTCATGCCTGCCCTTATGTACTCCTGCCAGGAAGCTTCTGAGATGGCCTTATGGGGGAGGGTGTTTTAGGGAGCATGGTGGACTCTGAAATGTGTCCCCTCTCAACCTCCCACTCCTGAGGATTTATCCAACGCACACACCCTGATCTTCTGATATAAAGATTTTCCGCTCTTTCTGAATGATCGAACTTTTTTAGGTCCAGGGTTGTGGATGACAGAGTTTACCTAGTTTTGATTCCTGCTAGTTTTAACAATTGTTTTTTTAGGTAGATCTATCACAGGTACTCAAGGACTAATTCAATGAGTTAAGGTTGCTTGACTAAATAGTTGGGTTTAGTAATTTTTTTTAAAGATAATATTTTTTATCTTTCTATTTCTTTCTTATTTTTCTCCATTGTGCTTCTGTTACTCCATGAGCTACTTGAGGGCGGGGTCTCTGTTCTATTCATCTTTGTATCCCACACTCACAACACAGTGCTGGCTCTGATGGGCCCTCAACAATGGTTACTGTGATGAAGCATGGCCTCCTTGTCTTTGGAATTACCTAGGTGCTGTCCTTCTTCTTCTTCGCATCCAATAATAGTAAGATGTCTTTATGCACTTAGATCCCCTACTCCTGACCCCACTCCTTGTGAGAGAATTACTTTGTGTCCAGGTGTTTGTATATCCACTAGAGGGCACTGTTTTGTCAAAGGCTGTTCCAGCCTTTTCTTCAAAACCAAGTTAACTTCATGGTCTACTTTCAGTTTTAAGTTCTTCCAATATGTGCTGATGAATGACTCTGAATTTTCCATCATAACTATGCTTGCAGAAATAGAATCACAATAGTAAGTCTTGGTTAAAAGACAATTAAAATAAGGTTACCTGCAAGCTAATATTACTAACCAATATGACAAAGATGCATTTAATAACAAAAGAGCATATGCTAAAAAGAATGCTCATATACGTTAAAGTCATTCTTCTGTTCTTCTCCTTCTCCTTTTTTAAGATTTTCTTCTGACCAAAACTAGAAATGCAAATAAAGTTTTCATTTAGCCTTTAATTTCATTTTTCCACTTACAGAATAAAGGAATGGTGTTGTGACTGGAGAAATTTCAAGCTAAACATTATGTCCAAATGTCAAAGATAACTTCAGTGGAAATTTGCTTTTAATGTGAATGGCAGTATTGAGTCTGACTGCTGCTTTTTTTGTTGTTGAAGTTATAAAAGCTACATTTTATGAAAAGTTTTTTCTTCCTCCATCACTTCGAATCTCAAAGAACTATCTTTATAATCAAATGAGTTTCCCGGGACTTAATGGCAAACAGTTCAAGTTTGCAAATATTTTCAACCTCCACGTGAATCAACACAGGGGATACGCAAGAAGACAAAGCTGTTCTTACTGTCAGCAAGCTCCCAAACACATCATTAACCCAGTGGTGACTCCAGAGCCCCACTAGAGCTGTCTAAGGAAGCTGCAAAAGATGGAGAAGCCAACAGGGAATGCATCTTCCCCAACTTTAAAACCTTGACTAAATTCACATCATAGACTTGAATGAGATGGCGGGCCCCAGGACTCTGTCAAATATTCAGGAACAGAACATACATAAGATCTTTTTGAGTCAGGCTCCATAAGAATCTCTGTGACACATATGTAAGTAAACTCTCTTTTAAATTTATGCTTAAAGACTATTATATGAAGTGGGCACTTTTGGTGCCAGGCTGCAGTCATTTTGGAAGTGTTTAGTTAAGTTCACTCTGACTTAAAATGCATGTGCAATATCTGTTGATTTTGTGACAAGCTGTAGATGTCAGTTGTCCTGATTGATTTTATTTTGTATTACCAGGACAACATGATCATAGCTGCATAATCGTGGTTAAAAGAAGCAAAAATATAATTTTTAAAAAGAAACATGTATTTCTTAAGTTAGCCAGATGTTACCAAACCACAGATATGAGAGGCATCAAGCCTGAGAGAGAAATATGAAAGATCTAGAAAATTGAAATTCCCCACCCTAAGAATTTACAGAAACAAATGTTAGTGTTTTTTTTTTTTTTTGTGTGTGTGTGTGTTTTCATGAACTTTATTTGAAATCTAGAGCCTGTCTAACTTTCTACTCAATAATCCTGGTATTTGAATATTTGTAAATGACACCATTTCTCTTCAATATTATACTTCTTTTCCAAAGGGCTTCATAACTTTTAACAAGAGGAGAAACTGTTTCTTTTTACCTGTTTGATATGGCAGATTATTTATGGAGCCAACATGTTGACACACTATAAACTGTAAAAAATGAGGCCTAATAAGGTTAATTGTCATCTGAACCTTCCTCTGTAGGCTGCAATCTGTGGGCTTTGATTGTTTCCCTGGGGGAAACTCTGCCCAGATGGCGAAGTCCTCAAGGCCCTGACCCACAAGAGGCCTGCCGAGATGGAGAACAAGGTGCTTCTCCACAGACTAATTAATTTACGAGGATAGCACCTGTTCCAGAATAGATAGGGCTGGGAGGGAGAGCGGTCCCTGGGCACAGTGGCGAGCTCTCGGGTAAATGGATTTCAGCTGATTATATTAAGCTGATGCTTTGATCATCTAAAGGCGTTAAAATGGAAATATGTGGGGGGTTTTTCTGGCTGTTGGCCTCCGTGAGTGCGGTTTGTACCATTATTATAAATGTTGGGAAGTAGAAAAGGCTGTTTTAGATGTCAGCACATCCTGTTTAAAAAGTGTGCAGTGTATTCGTCTATTTCTTCATGTTGTCATAAAGCTGCACCTTTTAAACAATTCCACTTTCTCGCTTCCATTTTATTCCAGCCAAATTACTAGCTGGAAATCAAACACCCAACACTGATTCCTTTTAGCTAGAACATTTTATTATGTACTCACACCTTTAATTCAATGCGTGTAATTAGGCTTTAATCAGCTGAACGTTATTTGTGAAAAAATATCAGACACTTGTTTAAATGAAATTCTGGTAAAGTCATGCTATTAAGCTTTGGTGACTAGTTACTGGCACGAATAAATCCTTGAGTAAACAAGGCTTGGTAGTAAATGGATTTACAATGTGAGTCTCTCTGCACTCGATTTCACTTTATAGCCTCTTTGATTCCCAAAAGGATTAGAGGTAATTTTTTCAGTCCTTAGATGCCATAAAACTGTTTCCCTTTCCAAATTAACACGATGATCTTCCATGTAATGTGTTTGGCAAACACTAGGAATTTATAAGGCCACTTGTCTTATGTTGCATAGTAATGGAGATACAAACACGGTATCTTAGATGTCATGGCCTTACAGTGGGCAGCTTTCACCAAGGTTTTGGAGAGGTTAATGTTGTAAAAATAGAAAAATATTCTTGGCCATATGGAAGACGGCCTGAAGACTACTAATGATTAAGTGGAATGGTTTTAACCACTTTGTGTTAAAGACTGACATTACAACAGTGAAGCGCTATTTATATCATGGGTCCCTAAAGGAAGATACCACTGGTCAGTTCTTCGTGTGGCCCTCCAGAGGGACTTCAAAGGTGCTCAGTACAAACTGAGGGGCATTTGGGTTGTTTCCAGGGATTTGCCTCTATAAATAATCCTGCCGCAATATCTCCGAGCACGTGTTTCTGGGCCAACGGTACAAATGCACTTTGTTGTATATTTTCCTAGAAGAAGTAAAGTTATTATTGTCATAGATTGCATGCATGTTGAATTTGGATAAATATTAAGTGGTGCTCCAAATATGATTTATGACTATAACTATTTCACCAGAACCAATTTTGTTACCCTCCTCCACCCCTGAAGCCTGAAAGTTAAGTATTGTATTTTATTATTTTAATTTGCATTTCTTTAATTATGACCGAGGTTGAGTATCTTTTAAAATGATTAACTAACACTTCATTTTTTTTTTATGTGAACTGCCTGTTCAGGTCCTTTGCCAATCTCTCTGTTGGATCATCAATGTTATTCTTTTGGGGGTGAAGAGCTCTTTATGGAATAAGAAAATCAGCCGTCTGTCTACTAATGTGTAGCATTTCTCATTTCAGTGGCATTTTCCTTTGTCATTTCTCATTTACCATGCCTTCTATTCCTCTTCTCTCATCATAAGAAGTCTGGGTTTAAGGTTTATTAATAACCCCTGGAAACTAGAAATAATAATGTCATGGGAAAGGGGTTAATTTAGGTGGTTTTCTAACTTTGACTTTTGATGAAGTAGGAGGAGAAGGACTGAACGGGCAAAATTAAAAAGGGGGTGAAGTGACTAGTGATTGGAAGAGAGGCTTTTATACTGACAAGACCTTGAAAAAAATAATGTTTATATAAAAAAAGCAATTTATTTTACCCATAATTTTCTTTCTTTTCCCATTATTACCGGTTTTTGTGTTAGAGTAAGAATTATTTTTTTCTAGATATTTTGGCTATAAAGTCATATGCCTGTGTTTTGGGCATCACAATTTGTGATCATAAAATGGAAGTGATTGTAGGACCACAAATTCAGCACCATGACCTTGATCCTGGATTCAGTGGAGAAGGGAAGGAGAGAATAGCAAGACAGACAGCTTTTAAGCACAAGTAACTTTTTATGTTCTGCTCCACATGATAACAAAGTAAATACAAAGACATGTTTTAGACACCTATGGCTTTATGTAAAAATAAAATATATTTGTGATATCCCAAAGTTTTCAGCATCATTATCTTCAGAACAATGGATAAAAGCATGGGCTTTGGAATCCAACAGCTTAGGTTCAAATGTTAAGTCTTTCACATCTTAACTGCTTGACCTTGGTTAAGTTCCCATCTTTAAAACTGGGATAATGAGAGAAATGACTTTATAGATTGTTATAAGGATAAAATGACATACTGCATGTGCCTGGCACAAACTCAACCAATGTGAGCTCTTATTGTTAGCTTTACTAGTTATCAAAGAGTACTTATAAAATATTATCTATTTCCTTTCTATTGCATGTGTTGGGGTGACATTAGTTAATAAAATTATATAGGTTTCAGGAGTACACTTCTATATACATTATCTGTATATTGTACTGGGTGTTCACCACCCCAAGTCAAGTTTCCTTCCATCACCATTTATCCCCCCCTTACCGTTTACCCTCTCCTAATCTAAAATGTTATCTAAATTGTGCCACACCCAATCTGACTTAAAGTAAGCGAGTGGATATCTGTGAAGCACGTGCTGACATAGGTTGAAACCTTCATTAAAACACACATTTGAATAGTTTCTGAGTAAAGTTACTTTATGTTATTTCTTCTCTCTTTGAAATTCTTACTGAAACCTGGTTTAAAGGTAAAAATCTGATGTCTCAGTAGTAGTTATCAGAATGGCGTTCGCTATGGCCAAGGGTCACATGTACCCTTCACTAGTCTTGCAGTATTGATTGGCTGGCTTCCTCCACCTCAGTTCTCATTACATTCATGTGTTTGCTCATGCTGTGCCTTCTGTTTGAAATGCTATTTCTGCCTTTACCATTCATGTAGAAACACACACACACACACACACACACACAACACACACACACAACACACACACATACACACACACAATGTACTTATATATGTATATGATTATATATATATTCCTGTATTTGTCAAGGAAATTGGTAGCTAAATTTTATTCCAAGTCACTTCTGCTAATGAACAAGAATAATGCAGAGGAACACTGCTAAATTAAGGATGACTCTTCAGTATTATAAGGGAGACGAGTGTGTTTATTTATTAGTTTTAAGTGAATGACTTTCAATCACTCCAGTCAACATTTCTGATATGAATATTTCACGTGAAATGATTGCTATTGTGTTGCTCAGTTTTGCAAATCAGAACCTATTTGCAGAGCACCATTAGGCCAATATGTCTTATCATAATATTTGCCAGTACCGCAGGTTTTACAAATTAGTTATTGTGACTCTGGTTTTCTATTAACATGAATTTACTGATTAACTAATTTGTTTACTTTATGAGAATTCATATAGCATAGCACCAATGTTCCATGACTAGGAGTGAGTACATGGATTCTTGGTATTAAAAACAATTATCACCCATTGTACTTTTTTTTTTTTCTGGATCCACATGCCCACAAAGTACCTTGTGGAAAAGATTATAAAATAGTCCCTTAAAAATTAATTGGTAACATTTACAGGCAAGACCCTGAGTCAAACCTAGTTCCCTTATGAGGGTTCTTTTAGGAGGGAACTGCAGCTTTATCAGAGGAAGAATGCTGGAATTGTCGTTTCTAACAACTATTTTCCCCCAGATAAACAAATGAAAACAATAATCCAATAACATTTCCATCTATCAAATAGGTAAACATTCCAAAAATTATAGTCAGTTCTGCAGAATATAGTGAGATGGGTAGCCTCATGGATGGTCGGTGAAGCTTGTAGTGATACAACTTTCCTGGAAGGTAACTAGGCAATGCCTATCAGAACCTTAAAATGGGCTTCTTGGCAAAATGGTTAATGGAGTGCATGCACATAGGCTCCTTTCTCTTCAGGTACCATTAAATATTTTATGATAAAATATAAAAATAGGGAAGTATCAATAGCTGGGCTATACTACTACAACTGCCACTCCTAGAAATATTCATCTGAACCCAAAATTCCAGATTGCAAAAGATTTGGAAGTGGATCAGAGAAGAGGTAAAATGTTCTTTTACTCATCTATTTTGGGAGCCATTAGATAATATTTCAGTATGGGAAAAATTGTTTGTGTGTGTGTTTGTGTGTGCACAACACTTACAGGTAATCACTAATAAAATAAAAACAGGATAAATGTTTTTCAGATTACTAGAGAAACAAATCTAGGACCTCACAGAGGTAAAAAAAGATAAAATAAATAATATGTAATAAATAATAATAGAGAAAATAACAAGGCAGATATTTCAAAGTTGAATTCAGGGATATGGGCTATATAAACAATAAGGTCTGTTAAATTCTATAATTACATTTTAAATGGTAGCTGTTAAAGGGGGTGTAGTCTGGCAGCCAGGACAGTGGAGACCATTCAAGATGCCCACCGGCATTTCATGCCATTCATGCCTAGCCAGGAGCTCTGGCTATAAGTCAGCTTAGTTACCCATAATTAGTGGTTTCATACCTTTACATCTAAAAAAAAAAATTAGGCCGAAACCGGTTTGGCTCAATGGATAGAGCGTCGGCTTGGGGACTGAAAGGTCCCGGGTTCGATTCCGGTCAAGGGCATGTACCCTGGTTGCGGGCATATCCCCAGTAGGGGGTGTGCAAGAGGCAGCTGATCGATGACTCTCTCTCATCGATGTTTCTAACTCTCTATCTCTCTCCCTTCCTCTCTGTACAAAATCAATAAAATATATTTTAAAAAAAATAGAATTAAGTAACCTCAGTTAATTGGCATGGAAATTGTTATTCTTCAGTAACCCCAGGAAAATTTAAAATTAAGTATGAAAAGGTAAAGAGAATCAAACCATTATATACTAGTATATCTATGTGGAGGTTTAAAGGCAAGAAATGTGGGTTGTTTTTGTCACTGCTGTAGACTCAGCATCTAGAGTGGTGTCTGGATGTAGTAGGTGCTCAATCAATACTTCTTGAATGACTGAATGGTAATTTGCCACAGTGTACATAGTGATAGTCTCTGAGTGGTAAGATTATGGGTGTTCTTTGCTTTCTTTTGTTGTCTTTTGTTGTTAATTCTCACCTGAAGATATTTTTTCCTTTTTTTTTCCAGCTTGTAGTATTTATTATTTTTCACATTATTTATTTATTTAATTTTCTTTATTAAGGTATTACGTATGTGTCCATATTGCCCCATTGCTACCCCGTACCCCCCCCCCCCCCCGCAATACCCTCATATCCCTAGTGTCTGTGTCTATTGGTTAGGCTTATATGCATGCATACAAGTCCTTTGATTGATCTCTCCCCCTTCCCTTCACCTTCCCCTGCCTTCCCTTTGAGGTTTGAGGGTCTGATCAATGCTTCTCTGTCTCTGGATCTGTTTTTATTTACCAGATTATGTTGTTCATTATATTCCACAAATGAGTGAGATCCTGCGCTATTTGAACTGACTTATTTCGCTAGCATATTCTCTCCAGGTCAATCCATGCTGCTGCAAATGGTAGGAGTTCCTTCCCTTTTTACAGCAGCATAGTATTCCATTGTGTAGATGCACCACAGTTTTCTAATCCACTCATCTGCTGTTGGGCACTTAGGCTGTTTCCAAATCTTAGCTATGGTAAATTGTGCTGCTATGAACATAGGGGTGCATATTTCCTTCCTGATTGGTGTTTCTAGTTTCTTGGGATATATTCCTAGACATGGGATCATTGGGTCAAATGGGAGTTCCATTTTTAGTTTTTGGAGGAAACACCATACTGTTCTCCATAGTGGCTGCACCAATCTGCATTCCCACCAGCAGTGCACGAGGGTTCCTTTTTCTTTGAGTCCTCGCCAACACTTGTTTGTTGATTTGTTGATGATAGCCATTCTGACAGGTGTGAGATGATACCTCACTGTCATTTTGATTTGCCTCCCACACAAGCCCTGACCAGGGCCGAGGATCAAGCCTGCAATTGAGGTTCATGTCCTTGACTGGAATCGAACCTGGGACCCTTCAATCCACAGGCCGACATTCTATCCATTGAGCCAAACAGGCAAGAGCTGCTTTCTTTCCTTTCCTTTCCTTTCCTTTCCTTTCCTTTCCTTTCCTTTCCTTTCCTTTCCTTTCCTTTCCTTTCCTTTCCTTTCCTTTCCTTTCCTTTCCTTTCCTTTCCTTTCCTTTCCTTTCCTTTCCTTTCCTTTCCTTTCCTTTCCTTTCCTTTCCTTTCCTTTCCTTTCCTTTCCTTTCCTTCCCTTCCCTTCCCTTCCCTTCCCTTCCCTTCCCTTCCCTTCCCTTCCCTTCTCTTCCCTTCTCTTCCCTTTCCTTTCTTCTTCTTCTTCTTCTTCTTCTTCTTCTTCTTCTTCTTCTTCTTCTTCTTCTTCTTTTTTTTTTTTAATTTTTATTGTTGTTTTACAGATGTCCTGCTTTTTTTCCCCTTTGACACTCTACCTAGTGAGCCAAACCACCTAGGGCTGCTTTCTTTAAAAAACAAACAAACAAAAAACTTTATTGTTGAAAGTATTACAGATATCCCACTCCACCCCCTACCCCCCATAATCCCTTCCTCCCCACTTCCACCCACCTCCCCAGGTTATGCATATATGTCTATAAGTTCTTTGGTTAATCTCTCCCCACACCTCCTCACTCCCCCAACTCCTCACCCCCTGCCTTCCCTCTGAGAATCTTCAGTCTGTTGCATGCTTCCATGTCACTAGATCTGTTTTGTTTGTCAGTTTATTTTGTTCATTAGATTTTATATATAAATGATATCATATGATATTTATCTTTCTCTGACTGACTTATGTTTTTTTATATATATATTGCATTTTCCAAACCTTTTTTATTATATGCATTTATTTTATTTTGTATGACATAAAATATATTTTTTAAAAACTGGGTGAGGACTTCCTCTATTCCTCTAATCTTTATTCTAAGGAGAAACCATTTTTTTCTTCCCCTAAAAGTCTTTTTCCTGAGGGGGGCAACTGATGTCTTCGCCATCTGAGGTAAATCATATCACTCAGCTGCTTAGAATTAGTGAATATTTGTAAGTCAGATTTCACATTGAAAGTCTAAAATCTGCTCCCATCATACATTTTCTTTTTTTTAATATATTTTTATTGCTGATAGTATTACAGAAATCTCCTATTCCCCCCACTTTACTCCCCTCCTCCCAGCCTCTACCCTCCCCCCTGCCAGATCTTCACTACCCTATTGCCCATGTCCATGGGCTATTCATATCTATATATATAAAAGGCTAAGCAACCATCTGACTATCTGACCAGTAGCTATAATGCACAATGACCACCAGGGGGCAGACGCTCAACACAGGAGCTTCTGAACTGTAGTGACTTGGTGGTGCTGGTTCTCGGTGACACACCCCAGAACCAGGAGGAGGGAGCCAAATTTTGAGGTACATCACCTGAGAACCGCCCTCTTGCAATCTGAGACCCTTTGGGGGATGTTGGAGAACCAGTTTCGGCTCAATCCCTGCAGGTCAGCTCAAGGGTCCCCACCTACCAGAGGGATCCTGCTCACACTACAGACACTCTTCAGGCCTGCCAGAGAGGGACTATGGGAGATTGGCTCTAGGGCATGTCCAGCCTGCCCAGCCAGTTACCTTCTAATTGATTTCCTTTCAATGTGCTCAAATCCATGCACCTGGACAATAGTAAGTATATAAGTTCTTTGTTACCTTTTCAACTGAATCTCCAACTCTTAGAGGTTAGAAAATGCCATTACTATGTTCATTCTCTGTTCTCAGTCTTTGCTTCCAGGGAGTTGTGAGGACTATCACTGCCAGGTGGTCATCTGGCTCTGCTTCTGTCCTGGCCTTCAAAATACTGCTTATCCTCACACTCTCTCATGCTGTCTGACTGTCCCTCCCCAGACTTCTCTGACATCCTCAAGCACCTACTGCATCTACTGATTCTTTCAATTCTACTCTACATCCTTACTGTTCTTTTGAAATGTTTTATAAGTGTATGTCTTGACTTCCCCAAGCTGCTAGTGAACCTCATGGGGTTGGAGAGAATGATGCTTACTTCTTTGTATTTCTTAGCAAGCCTGGCACAGCGCATTGAACATAGTAAGCAACAAATACATATTTACTGAAATGGTTGCATGTTCTTCAGTTCTGATACTGATCAGAATATTTTTAAAAGGAGAACTTTTGGGAATCAAACAAACAAACTAGGGTTCAAGTCCCACCGCTGTTGGTTACTATTTAACTTTGTGAGCTTACATTAGACTATTTCTTTGAGCCTTTAATGGCAGTGTTTTGCCAGGATTATAAGCTCTTACTCTGTCTTCTAGTTCTATCACTTAATAACTATTTGATTTTGGGCAAATTCTTCTGCCTCTTTAAGTCTTAGTTTCCTCATTCATTAAACAGGATCAATAATACCAACAAGTTCATAAGGTTATCAAGAGGGTTAAAGGAAATCATTTTGGGAGTGCCCTTCACATAGTTCAGAGTATGTGAATAAGGCTTGCTCAAAGATAGCAATTATTTTGATATTTGTGAAGACAACGAGAGAAAGAAAAATTCTGAATCGTCTTACTAGACTTCCTATAAATGTTAAATGAGCAAATGCATAGAGAAGTGCTTAGCAGGATTTGGATGTTGGTGATTATTATTTTAATTTCAGGTAAAATAGATTGGTAATACCTACTTTGCAGAATTGTTGGTTGGATTCCATGTGAAACTAGCATAATACACATGATTAATAGATTATAATTTTCCTCTTTATCCTTCCTTATTTCTCTTCCTTCAGCCCCTATACTTCACTATAATTCTTGGACCCCTTATGACATAATAATGAACATCTGAAGAATTGTTGGGGTTCCCTAATCATATTTGAATATAGAAATGGTTGGTGGAGCTGAGATCGGTTTGGCTCAGTGATAGAGCATCGATCTGCGGACTGAAAGGTCCCGGGTTCGATTCCAGTCAAGGGCATATATGTTGGTTGCGGGCACATCCCCGGTGGGGGGTGTGCAGGAGGCGGTTGGTCGATGTTTCTCTCTCATCAACATTTCTAGCTCTCTATCTCTCTCCCTTCCTCTCTGTAGAAATCAATAAAATATATATTTTTTTAAATCCAATGTGACTTAAAAAAAAAAAAGAAAAGAAAGAAATGGTTGGTAGAGAAATGCCGGTCTGCACCGAGTTTCCCTCTGTGTTGGTTGTCCTCAGTGGTGTTTACTTTGCAGGCATTATGACTGAAGTGAAGATTATATTCGGACTGTAGCAGCAATGAGACCAAACAGAGTCACAATTCAATATTTTGCAGATCTAGAACGTGAGGCCCCGTGAGGCTCTGTGCTTTACCCCCAGGCCACACAGCATCTTGTCTGAGTGAGCCCATGCATTGTGCAGATGTACGTCGCCTTTTCCCCCCTGGGCTTGGCAAATACCTCTTATAACCCGCGGCACCTACATGAGACCTGCACAGCCTTCTGCAGAGAGCTGGGGTCCTGCCTCCTTTCCTGTTGGATCTCCCAGAAAACACATGTAAATAAAAGTTTCCAGCCCTTATTTTTCTCCCAAACTCATGCCATTCATTAAATGGCTATTTAATATAAAGAAACACATTAAACCAGGGAGGGGAAGGAGAGCATTTCTTCCATTTTTCCCCTCCGTTGCTTCTTGTGCAGGTGGGTTGCTGTGGGAGTCCCCTCTCCCGAAGCCCATCTGGGGTGTTAGTTTAGCTCTATTGATGTTTAAGGCTCCGTCTTTCATCACAACCACATGCCAAGACAATAAGTAATTGAACCACATGTTTTGCCATTTTAAAAAGGTGTAATCTCCTTCTGAAGTGTGGAGATGTTTAGCAGGATTTTTCTAATTTATCTGTCATCGCACCACGCAGGCTAGGCTCCAAGCCCCGACTGCAGTGTCTGTTTATCACCGTCTTTTGATGAACACCTGTTTCCAGCATACAAATATATCTGCTGAGATGCAAAATTAAAATAATTTCAACAGGATAAGAATAATTAGGAACCTTTTTTTTTGAAAGGTCCACCTGTTCCAAATATCAAAATATCATATTTAGTTGCATGTGCATCTTTTTATCACCATATATTCTTCACGGTAGGTATGTATGTATTTGATAATAATTCTCTAATATTCCATTAAATAAAAAATAAATATTTTTATTTTTAAATATTCAATTGTAAACAATTAAAAAAAAATGAGTTCTCTATGTCTGTTGAGAGAAAGAAGGAATTTACTCCAAAATTTATTTTTATTTTAATTAAAAATTTAAAAAAATTAAATTTAGTGGGGTGACACCGATTAATAGGAGCATATAGATTTCAAGTGTACATTCTGTGATACATGATCTGTATACTGCATTGTGTGCCCACCACTCAAAGTCACATCATCTTCCATCATTATATGTTTGACCCCTTTACTACCCCTAAACCCCTTCCCTCTGGTAAGTATCATACTATTGTCTGTGTCCATGAGTTTCAGTTATATATCCCATATATAAATAAAATTATATGGGTCTTAGCTTTTTTTCTGCCTGACTTATTTCATCTAGCATAAATTGGAAACTTTTAAAATATTCTGTTCTTTTTTTTATTTTATTAATTGTGCCTTTTATTAAGGATTTGACATCTTAAAAAAATACAATAATGGTTATGTGAGCCTTAAGTTAGTCATAATAGATGTTATATTTTAAAGGAAAATATATAAAGGCCCTTATCACGGGAGGTTTTTTGTTAAAGTTTGGTACATGAAAACACTTAAATCAATATATTTAATATGAAGAACTATCCTTTTCATAGTTGTTATTATTGTTAATTTTTATTTAAGGCTTTATCCACCATGCTTCCTTTTGGCTTTCCTTCCCATAAACTATTAGCATGGTGGTTGGAGTCTTCAAGGTGAAATTACTTAGTAACTGTAACACCCCACTTCCTGGTATCCCTGTTCTAATGCATGAGAGAAAAATATTCCCATTTGCAAGAATTCATATACATGGAAAAAGCAAAGATAAGCTCATGCAGATTTTTTAAACATCTGAAGTTAAGAGACCTTGATATACAACAATCTATGTAATGACTTTCATTTAACATTGGCCAAGTTAACTGGATAAGAAGTAGCTCCATATTTACCCAGACACACAATAAAGCAAAGTCACTGATGAAAACCAGTTTAATGCAAAAATGCATTAGAATTTGCTTTCATTGTGAAATCTGAAGTGCCAGATTTGTTGGATGTTTTCCTGACAACCTTGCAAAAAAAGTAAACCATCGGTTGCCTGGCCCTTACATGCAAAGTTTGTCCACAAGGTGTTATGTGGCTGGCTGCTTTTGAGCTGTCGGGGACCTTTTGGGCAGTGGTTATATACACACAAGACTAATTACACTAATTAATCCACACCAATGTGTGAGCAATAAGCATGTTTTTACAATTAGGATGTAATTTTTTTTTTAAATCCTTTACTGGGAACATTTAGAGACACAGCAGTTTCAGATTTGCCATACAATAGGAATGGGAGTTGGCCAAATTGAATAAATGTATATTTGAGCTTGGGCAAATACGTATTGATAATATGGCAAATGAAGCCCACCCTTGTGTCACAAATACACACCTCCACAAAAAATGATTTTTATAAGCAGGTACATGGATTCTAGTGTTTGCAGTCATTACATTAGAGGGATTTCAAACCACTTTGCTTAATTTGATGTAGCCACTTCACATGACTTCTATAGCTTTTACTTCTCATGTGAATGGACAGAATATTGTGCTCTCAAAGATGTCTGCATTCTAATCCCAAAAACTCGTGAATATGTAACCTCACACAGTAAAAAGAAACACACACACACACACACACACACACACACACACACACACACACACGACAACCCTTGCAAATGTAATTAAGAAATGTGAGATGAGGAATTTATCTTGGATTATCTTGGCAAGCCCAAGGTATTCACCAGGGAGGCAGGAGAGTCAGTGTCAATGTGATGTGATGTGATAAAGACTCAGCCTGATGTTTCTAGTTTTGAAGGTTGAGGAAGAGGCCATGAGCCAAAGAATGTAGGTAGTTTCTAGAAGTTGGAAAAGGCAAGGAAACGGGACACCCTCCCTTCTCTTCCCCCCCCCCCCCCCCCCCGCCCAAAATTTGTAACATAATAAATCTGTGTTATTGTTTAGTCACTAGGTTTCTTACAACTTGTTAAAACAGCGATAGGAAATGAATACAACATTTTCCTGACTTCAGATTCCTCATCTAGAAGGTGACAATATCATTTGCTTGTTGTTGTTTTTTTGTAAGAGTTAATAAGATAATGCATATGAAATTGCTTTAAAATGTTTAAAACTAAAGATCTTTTATAAAAGCAGTGAAACTATTTCTAAATTTTATAGCAACCAGAAGACTACTAATTTAAGACTTAACCTTTTAAAAATCTTCCCCAAATCCCTATCAATTAAGGACGAGTGGCTAGAAAACATGGAATCTGTCTAGCTTCATTAGAAAGTATCTGTCAGAATGTATCCAGGCAGCCAGAGAAAGGGACTGAGGAAGTGATCTGGACAGTGTGAAAAGCCAAGACCGAAACTGATGGCAACAGTGCACCAGAGATTCAATGGACAGAAATGATCTCTGCAGGACCGAGGAAAACAAAAATACTGGGACTCATTAAAAGACTAACTAGATTATTTACAGAAGAAAAAAAAAAAGCTTATGTACCTCTTAAACACTATTTTCTGAAAACATGCATAAAAAACCCCACCTCTTTTTTGCTCAGATGTATTCAAAATAGAAAAAAATTCAAAACCATCTTAAGTGTCCATCAATTAGGGAATGATTAAATAAAATATGGTTTAACAATATGCTTAGGTACTGTAATTAAAAGTACTTAGAAAAGCTTTTAATAACCTTTGGAGAAAACAGATTCATCTACGGAGTAGCTATAATAATAACTATGTAAAAATCCTTTCTAAAAAAAAAAACTAGGAGGAAATTTATAAAGTAAAATGTTATCAGTGGTTGTCTCTGATTGATGGAGTAATGTTTTCCTTTCAATTTTTCCTTATTTAATTTTATAAAATCCACATGTATTATTTTATATAATTCTCCCCAAATAACTGAGCAAATTTATTCACCCTTTCCATTTCCTAATTAATGACTGTCTCAATTTCTAATTTAATCCAGAGACATTTATTGGATGGCTACTTTGTTTCAGACACTTTGGTAGGCTGTGTAAAAAATATAAGTGAATAAAATATATTAATTGACCTCTGAGAATTTATAAGCTACTGGGCAAGAAATAAAATAAACATTACAGGTTCAAGGTATAAAGACAAGACTACAGAAGGGCAGGGGAAGGTGAGAGTAGGTGACTCCTGGAAGAGGTAGAGTCTAAGCAGGGCCTTTATAGATGACAGGCTAGGAAGGAAGGGATTGGGGAGCATTTGTGGGTAGAGATGCCATTGGCACCAGCACAGAAAGAGGAAAGAACAAGCCCACGTTTGGAGAACAGAAAATATTCCCAGTTCCAGTTCGGGGGAATCATAAGGGACTGGAATAGAGGGAGGACAGAGTTGGAAAGGAAGCTGAAGGCCTGGCTGTGAAGGGCTCCAGAGGCTGGCCTGGTAAGTCTGGATAGAAACTCTGTCCACCCTAGCTTTTTGACACTAAGCCACCTAGACAGAAACACTAGGAAGAAAAGGCAGAATCATCTGAATGCTTGACAGCCAAGGGGTTGACTAGCTGCTTACCTTTTCTTTAAATGTTTTCCATTGTTGAAGACACACCGATAGGACAAATGGATTTTCCCACTGATCCTATCTCCTGGGGCAGGATTTTATCTTTTAAAATATGTTTTTATTGATTTCAGAGAGGAAGAAGAGAGAGAGAGAGAGAGAGAGAGAGAGAGAGAGAGAGAGAGAGAGAGAGAGAGGAACATCAACAATGAGAGAGAATCCTTGATAGGCTGCCTCTTGCAAGTCCCGCACTGGGGATCAAGCCTGCCACCTTGAATCAAACCCATGACCACAGATCAACACTCAACCACTGAACCACACCAGCTGGGCATGGGGCAGGATTTTAAAGAGGCAATTCTAACTAGCCTGCTCACTTGCCCCAGTCTGACCCCTGAAGTGAACTTTAAAGCAGCATTGTCACTAGAATTCCAATTCAGAACCTTGAGACTGACTTCTTCCATATTCAGCAAGTTTTCTCTTCTCCCAACTTCTTTTTTATTTGGTATTTTTGTATATATGCTGTCTCCTCCCCAAAACAGCAATTCTTCAGTGGGTAAAAGTGGTGTCTTTGTTCGTTTGTTCTCCTTTCTCCCATATTTGGGCATAGAATGATAAAGATCAAGTTTTAAAAAAAAAATAGACTGACATTCTATCCATTTGTGCCAGAACACCACCTCAGCAGCTAGATTTAACAGATTCCTGTTAGATACAGAAGCCATTGCATGAGATATTTAGAAGGACCATGGTGGCATGAGCCCTTTAATATTATCTTACCATTTTCCCTATTTCTGATACATTTTATAATTCACCATATTATTATGTATAATGTGTTTTGCATGGCTTATAATTTAATTCTCCTCCTTTAAACACTAGTAGTATAAGTGTCTGGACTGAGAAAAAATATTTTAAAAAAAAGAGAGAGAGAGAGATTTCTTTACTAAATTGGCTTTTAAAAAAATTTTTTTTGGTATTGTTTAAAGTTTTACATATGTCTCCTTTTCCCCTCACACATTGGCTTTTTAAATCTTTTCTGCCCCCATCAGTTATCTGATCTTTTGGCAGTTCCTGCTCTATTCTTTTACATCCTTTTTAATGGCATGTTTTCCAAGCCTTTCTTTTGTCATTATTACTACCCTTTGGATTCTTTCCAAATTAGCAATCTTTTTTATATTTATAGAAAGAGCCAAAAATTGCATGCAGTTTTCCAGACAGAGATTTAGGAGTGTGGTGAATAATGGGATAATTACTTCCTACATGAGCTTCGGTAACACCCAAATGGATCCGTAGGCGTTCTTTTTCCCCTTTCTTATACCAAAAGATGATGTTCACTAAGAAATGATCAGATCTTTCATTGAGGAAAATCTAATGAGGAAAAGTTTTGCTAAGTAACAAATTAGGTGATGCCAAAATAATAACTAAACTATGGCCATTTCTGCTGGGAAGTATTAGATTTGGTGGAAATTTTAAGCCCCAACTAAGTAGTGTATGTTGTGTTTGGTGCAGTTGTAGAGAGAGAGTAGAGAACTCTCGGGGAGTGTTTTTGGGGTGTGTGGGGAAGAGACACCTCATTAACACCACATTTGACAGCATTGTAACTTACGTGAAAAGTGGCCAGAAACATAAGCAGAAGTAAACTGACATCATTTAAGAGTGCATAGGCTTACAGATTTTTTATATGCTTATTAAGTAACAATTCTGTGTTGGGAACTGTTCTATAAGCTTTGGCTATAAATGTGGGCAGAACTGTTTTTGACTATAAATTAGATTGTTTCACTTCTCTGCTCGAAATTCTCTCCTGGCTTTTCCCACTTAGAGTAGAATCTACATTCCTGCCTCTGGCTTACAAAGCACCATGTAATCTGTGCCCTGCTCCCTTTTGACCATATTACCTGCCTTGTCCTCAGCTCACTCTGTCTTGGTCATATGAGACCTGGCACCTCTGAGAGAAGATCCAGGGCTCTGGGCAGAGCACTGAGAAGCGTTATCTATTAACCCTAGCTCAATGCCAGGCACTATGCTAAATGCTTTACAGATGTTGCATCCAAGATTTACATCCCAAACAGAAAGGGTTAATATCCAAAATAGAGAAGAAACTCAAACAACCCAATGGCAAAAAAAAACAAATAAAACCAACTTATAAAATGGGCAAGGGGCTTGAATTGACATTTCGCGAAAGATGACATTCTAATGGCCAGCAGGTACATGAAAAGATGCTCAGCATAACCAATCATCACATATATACAAAGTATACAACATGGTGATTTGATAGATAATACTGTGTCACTTAACAACAGGGATATGTTCTAAGAAATGCATGCTTAGGCGATTTGGTTATTGTGCAAACATCAAAGAGTGTACTTACACAAACTTAGATGGTATAGCCTACTACATTCCTAGGCTATATGGTATAGCCTATTGTATATAGGCTACAAACCTATATAGCATGTTACAATACTGAACACTGTAGGCAACTGGGGACTTTATAAAACTACAACGTTATTAGTGATAGGAATTTTCAGTTCCATTACAACCTTAGGAAACCACCATTGTATATGCTGTCCATCATTGACCCAAAGGTCCTTATGAAGTCCATGACTATACATATCCATAGTGAAGTTACTACTACAGATAAGCTAATTAACATATCATCTCCTCACATAGTTACTATGCTTTTTGTGTGATGAGTGCATCTGAAGTCTACTCTCTTAGCAATACTATTCAATACAGTATTTTTAAATAAAGCTATCATGCCTTGCTAGGTCTTTAGACTTAGTCATCCTACATAACTGCAAATTTGTACATATATATTTTTTTTTATTTAAGACTAGAGGCCCGGTGCATGGATTCATGCACTGGTGGGGTCCCTCAGCCTGGCCTGCAGAGATCAGGCTGAAAGTGGCTCGCCAACATCCCCCGAGGGGTCCCTGATTGCAAGAGGGTGCAGGTCAGGCCAATGGATCCAACTAGTGCACGATTGGGCCAGGGAGGGACCACAGGAGGGCTCCAGGGTGTATCCAGCCCATCTTGCCCAGTCCTGATCAACCAAACCCTAGCAGCAAGCTAACCTACCAGTTAGAGTGTCTGCCCTCTGGTGGTCAGTGTGTGTCAGAACGATTGGTTGAACAGTCAGACCCTTAGCATTTAGGCTTTTATTATAAAGGATTCATCATATACATTAGATCACATAGTGCAGGGGTCCTCAAACTTTTTAAAGTGGGGGCCAGATCACTGTCCCTCAGAGAGCTGGAGGGCCGGACTATATGAACTACTAATTCCTACTGTAACACCTTGGCTGCGCTCACTGCCCAAAAAACCTGGCGGGCAGGATCAGACTCCCCTGGGGGCTGCATTTGGCCCGCGGGCCGTAGTTTGAAGACCACTGACATAGTGTTTGCCTTTCTCTATTTGGCTTACTCGCTTAGTTTAGTGTCCTTCAGTTTCATCCATGTTGTCACAAATGGCAGGATTTCCCTCTTTCTCATTGCTGAATAATATTCCAGTGTGTGTGTGTGTGTGTGTGTGTGTGTGTGTGTGTGTGTATCTATGACTAAAGAAGTTCTCACACACACACACACACACACACACACACAGTCAAAGTCATAATGGCAAAGAGCAAAGAGTAGAACAGTAGTGACCAGGAACAGGGAGTGGGGGCAGGAGGTGGAGGAAATAGGGAGATGTTAGTTAAATGGTACAAATTTGCTGTTACGTAGGATGATTAAGTCTAGAGACCTAATGTGCAAGGCATGATAACTTTATTTAATAATAAAAAAAGAATGCCCGATGAAAAGAGAAATTATTTAAATTGTCTAAAGAAGAGTGAATATAAAATTTTTATTTACCATTTTTGAATTTATATTCATATGTAGGCATTTTTAGTATTAGGATTAGTTCATTGATAACTTTTTTATTTTTCTCTATATTTTTTATGTTTCTTTTTTTTTTTAAATATATTTTATTGATTTTTCACAAAGAGGAAGAGAGAGGGATAGAGAGTTAGAAACATCGATGAGAGAGAATCATTGATCAGCTGCCTCTTGCACACCCCCTACTGGGGATGCGCCCGCAACCAAGGTACATGCCCTTGACCGGAATCGAACCCGGGACCTTTCTGTCCTCAGGCCAACGCTCTATCCACTTGAGCCAAACCGGTCTCGGCTATTTTTTCTGTTTCTATTGATTATTAATATGAGAGAAGTTTTAAAAATCTGTGTATTTGTCATTTTATGTACTTTTGTGAATTTTTTTTCACTTTTAAAAATATTTTATGGAGAGACAAATTTTTCTTCTAACTTTTAAAAATATTTATAGGTTAAACTTTAGCACTGATCAACTTAATAGATTCAAATCATATGACTCTTGGAGGGAATCAACAGGAAAGAATAATTTAGTATATACATTGAAGGGTATAAACAGAAAGGTGAGATAATCAGGACATAAGATTTTCTGCAGAAAAAATTTATGTAAAGTATAGAACTTAGAATACTTTGAAAATTAAATGAAAATAACATATCTCTAACTTTCCCCTCTAGTAGTAAGTCTCTCAGGGTTGGGGTAAATGTTGCAGAAACTGATTGTCAGTTCCTCTGTGAACAACCTGTGAGAGTAGAGCTTTGGGCATAAACGATCTCTGTTTATGAATCAGTGGCTATGCCTCCACAAGAATTTTATTAAATGAAAGATGAATGTCCTGATCATGTTCTTCCTGAACAAAGTTTCTCTCTACATTAGCAGTGAACCAACACAGTAGTTAGATTTGATCCATTTTTAAAATTATTTTTTTAAATTTTTTTGTGCTTTTTAAATATTTATTTATTAAATTGATTGAGGTGACATTGGTCATCATGAACATACAGGTTTCAGATGTGGGTTCCTATGTTACAAGATCTATATATTGCCCCATGTGCCCACCCACCACCCAAAGTCAAATCTTCTCCTGTTACATGTTTTGAAGTCTGTATATACAGAAACCCTTCTCTTTACATCATTTCATTGATACTGCCTCTGCCCTCTCTGAGTGCTTACTCTATGCTAAGCACTTTGTAATCATAATCTCAGCAAATTCCCACAAAGACTGGTCAGTATTATTATCAATCTCATATTTTAGATGAGGTACTGATCCTGTTGGCATAGCTAATCAATAGTGGAACTAGGATTTATATTTATATTTGCATGAGAGGCCCAGTGCAAGAAATGCATGCACTCAGGGGGGTCCCACAGTCCGGAAAGCCCTCAGGGGATGTCCAGCTGGAATCCCATAGGGAATGGGCCTAAGCTGGAAATTAGATATTCTTAGCACTTCGTGGCAGTGGGAGAGGCTCCTGCCACCACCACTGTGCTTGCCAGCCATGAGTCTGGCTTCTGGCTGAGCGGCACTCCGCCTGTGGGAGTGCACCGACCACCAGGGAGCAGCTCCTTCCTTTAGTGGAATTGGGCTGAAACTGGCTCTCTGAGGGGTCCTGGATTGTGAGAGGGTGCAGGCCAGGCTGAGGGACCCCACTGGTACACACTCAGTGCTGGGGAGAAATGAGGGAGGTTGGCCACTGGAAAGGGACTGTGGGAGGGCTCCAGGGCATGTCCAACCCATCTTGCTCAGTCCTGATTGGCCAGACCTCACCAGCAAGCTAACCTATTGGCAGAGTGTCTGCCCCCTGGTGGCCAGTGCATGTCATAGTGAGCAATTGAGTGGCCTTAGCATATCATTAACATATTACATTTTGGTTGGTTGAATGGATGACCAGACGACTGGACACTTAGCATATTAGACTTTTATTATATAGGATGACAGCCAAGCTTGTAATCCCAATCACCACCCCACAATACCTAAATGGATCAATATTTTTACAATCCAGCATTAGTGTCAACAGTGTTCATCCTTATATAAAGAAACATTAAAATGAGACAGAAGGTTTTGTCTACTCAGTTCTGACACATGATTTTTTTCATTTTACAGTTAAATAAAAATTACTTGGCTTGTTTTTAATTCTTCCAGGGATTCAAGAATTTTGGCTAGAATAATGTCTCTTAAGCTTTACAGTGCATACACCTGAATATATTGTTAAATTATAGATTCTATTTCAGTAAATCTGGTATGGGGCTGAGAGTCTGAATTTCTAACAACTTCTCAGATGATACTGATGCTGCGGTTCCACAAACCACACTTTGAGTACCTGATGCTAATAAACAATTATCACCAATTTGTAATTCCCTACATTCTAGGCAGTTATGAGGTATTAGATAGGAGGATGAGTGAGAGAAGCCTCCAACATGATGCACTCCTTTCTGGCAGAAGAAACTAGGTGTATGGACTAGTTTTAAAGGTCTTTATCATTATGTTTCCCCAGGGGATCTTGGCCAAAATTAGCTCACAATTGAAGGAGAACAAGAACAAATATTTACTGAGTGACCAGGGCCAACCCCCATGCTAGCTACTTACGTTATCTTTTTAAGCCTCAGCAGATCCTTATGGAGAATGTCTGTCTGCCCACTCTGCTTCACTACACATGATAGAAATAGCACAATGTGCAGGATGCTAGAAGATAAGTGTAAAGAGGGGAGGAGAAACAGCTTGTAAGCACTACCATGTTCCTTGTACTGTACCAGACACTTTCATTTATGCCACCTAATTTCACCCTCATGACTGCATAAGATGTGTTCATACCTCCAATTTTTCTAAATGAGGAAACTGAAGCCCAGAGTTGTTAATTAACTTGTCTTAGGTTATTAAGCTCTTAGGTGGCAAGGGTAAGGTTGAAATCTAGAATGGCTTGACTTCCCAGTTCCTGTTTTCTATCACACCCTACTGTATATGACCCCCTCCCCCACTTTTTGGAGACGTGGATGATAACACATTCAATTATAATCAGGGGCCATGATTATGGTTTGCTGCACACCTATTCTAACTCTTAAACACAGATTTAAAACAAGTCAACATGAGTGCAGACAGCCTTGTTTAACTCATTTTGCAGAGCCTTTCTTCATCCAGATGTTAGAAAAAGGAGGCTGTAATTGCAGCGATAAAGAGTGATTCATTATCCAACTTGGGTCATATCCAGTAATGCAGTGTTTCTCAAAGTGCGGTACGCATACCCCCAGGGGAACGGGAAGAGTTTGGTGGGGGTATGTGTTGCACCAGAGTTTGGTGGGGATATGCACTGCACCGTGCTTAGCTGCGCCTAATTCTACGTTCTCATGAGTACGAGGGGTACTCAGTGTTACGAAAATTATAGAAGGGGTACACATATGTCAAAAGTTTGGGAAACACTGCAGTAATGGATTCAATAAACACTGCAGTACTTTCCTTCTTACATTGTCCCCATTGGGTTTTATTCTCTTTATCCTGAGGGTGTTTATGGCATCTTCATTTTGTTGAGCTCTAGGGAAGAAAAGGCTCATCTCAGCACCTCCTTGGACAGATCCAAAGGATATCACCAAAGGAATGAAAAATTGAGGTGGCATTATCACCCCATTCTCTTCTTTGGAGACATTACTATAGTGACTTCTTTTTCACTTCCTGGACCTTTGGCCCTTCTCCCATGCACTCTGATTTTCTCCCATGACACAGCAATGAAATCAAGATAACTTCCCCTGGCAGCCCTGTTCAGAGTGGTCTTATGGGTCATGAATTAGCTAATCTAGGGAGAGCGCATCGAGAGTAAAAAATCTAAATCTAGAATTAGCTAGTAACTTAAAAGTTCTAAACATTGAGTGTGCCCATATGTGTATTGTGTTATACGGTGCCTCTGATATCTAATCTGAGTCTTATGTTGATGTATTTGTTTAGAAATGGGCCAGAGAAAAACAAGATAGGGAAGCAACATTGAAAGTTGTTGCTACAGATGGCTGCTGATGTGTGATCATGATTTCTGTATCGATTCAAATGATGAATGGGATTGGAGATGAGGGAGGCAGAGGAAAAGGGGGGGGGGGAGAAAATGTTGCCCACAAAGTGGGAGGACAGAAACAACAGCCTTCTACTAGCCCTTCAGACAGAGAAAGGTTGATTATTTTTCTGGGAATAGTAGAGAAATGCTGAGCTGGAGGTGAATGTATGAAGGAATTTGAAAATGAAGAAGGGAAAATTATTTCTCTGTAAAAACAAATAGAGTGCAGAGATATGAGTGCCATGGAGAAAAAAAACTTTGTCAAGATCAGGTTTGAGGTTTTGCCAACATTCTGAACATAAGTGAGCCAAGTGAGATATATTTTTGAGTGCTGCAGGTAATTTTCTTTCAGGAGCCCCTCACGTATGGTTTGCATTTTGTTTAATTTTGAATTTTGAGTGTCATCTTGTAAAACATTCCTGTAAAAGCTTAAGCAGGGTATGGAAAGTGAGCATGCTCAGTAGAGGGAGATAGCAGGAACACAGTTGGAGGGACAGAAAAGGGAATTAAAATTGTGAAGAAAACAGGGAGGAGTTTTGTTTCACTAGAGTATAGGATTCGTGTGTGTGTGTGTGTGTGTGTGTGTGTGTGTGTGTGTGTGGCTTCTTTATTTAAGATCAAAGTGATGGGTATAGGATTCTTGTGTGGAATAGAACAGGAATTGGTTGGTAATTAGATTACAATAGGATCAATCACAGAGGTCTTAAACTTTAGGATGAGGAGTGAAGTTTGGAAGTTGTTCAATAGATAGTTTTGTCCTGAGAACTTGCTATGTGAATGTCACATCCATTTGCAGCTAGGGTCCAGGATCTGGAAAAAGGGCTGTACAAGTGAATACACTAGACAAGAAATGTGAATTTAGAAGGCATGGGGGGACCAGGTGGAAAGCCCTTCTCTAGTGGAAAGGCTTTAAGGGGGCCCAGGCCCTGTTTGCTTTTATTCAATTTTAGAATACATATCTTGCCTTTAGTTAGGCAGGCAATCTGGTAGCATACAGACTATCTTAAAGGTCAGAAAATATTAGTAAAGATTTACTTTGAGACTATTACATCAGGAAATTGCTTGAGCTAACATTGTCTCAAAAGAACAATTGGTGCATAGCTTTTAGCCCTTGCTAAAGCTCGAGGTCCATCAGCCTTCCAAGTCCCCTGTTGCACTTTCATGATAGTGTAGACAATGGATAGCTTCTAGCATTGCTACTTTTTTTTTTGGGGGGGGGGTGTATTTATGAACTACTCAAGGGTGGGTGGAAGTGTCTCATACTCTGGAGAGAGGTCAAGATTAATGACACCAGTTACAATGGCTTTTATGTAGAGATCAAATTTATAGCCTTGGGAGAGATGATATGGTCCAGAAGGAAAATATTGGGAAAGAAGAGATCACTTAGAATGGAACCTCTGAGAATGCTCATTGCCTTTCAGGTAATTAGGATAAGAAAACAAGCCGTTGATGAAAACAGAAGTAGGAAAAGAATCTGAAGATACATTGCCATAGGAGCCAAGTAACAGAAAGTTTTAAGAAACAGGATGTGCTTAACCATTCTAACAGGTACAGTGGGAATTAAGATGAATTTTAAGAATTGGTGGGGCATAACAACTATAGGTCCAAAGTGTGTGAGGAGTATAAGGATCACAGAGAGCCATAGACTTTGATGAGCCCAGGTCTTGTGCTGCTTTTGTATGGACTGGGAAAGGGTCAATGTGTCAATATTTTAAGCAGGAAAGGCCCTGCTTGATCTACTTGTGGAGAAAATTTTTAAACATACTTATAATTTAGATTTTTTTGTGGAAAAGGATACTTAAACTACTCAAAATCAGTAAGAGGCAGTAGGTAAGATGACACTGGTTCAGAAGAAAACATTTGTGAGGCAGTGGGTTTGTTCTTTTGCAGCCTCCATTCTGTTTTGTTTGAATTGTGAATATATAAGTGTGCAGATTAAATATATATATTTATATAAGTGTGTAGATTAAAAGGAGAAGAAATATTCTAATTTTGATATTTTTGCCTCTTATGATCCTATCCCAGCCTAAGTATGAGCCTAAGGTTTAATTCCCTTGACTTCTCTGCACCTACCTATTTGAAGGTGCCGAACAGTGGGAGAATCAGAAGGAAAAAAAAACCTTTTAGAACTATCCCTTTCAAGGTGGTCACTTGGTTTGTGTTCAACTGCTAATTTTATCCTTCCCACCATTTCCACCAGCTAAGCTCTTCAAACCATCTCTCAGTTCCCTTCCCTTCAAGGAACATAGCTGTTCCTTCCCGATATGTTAATTTATAGTTGACAAATTCTAGGATGATATTTTGGGTTGGGTCTGGTACTTTCTGAATATAAACCTATGAAGGATATAGTCTTTAAAAGGCAAGGAGCCCATGTTAAAAGATACTGCTGAGAAATGTATCTTTCTCATTTCCCAAATCTTTTTAAAAATTTATTTTAGAACATCATTCAGTTTAGATCACATTCGGAACCTATCTCAAAGTTATGTTTTTGTTGATTAAAACTGACATTAGTTGTATATGTATGGGCATTTATTTACCTGTTGCTTTTCCAGGAGTGAGACTTGCATGGTAGTCCTCCATATTTCCATGAACATCTTGTAAAGAGATATGTTTTCTCAGTCCCTTTGAAGTTAGATTTGGCCATATGATTCACATTGGCCAATTGAATATGGGCAAAAGTAGTATAAGTCACTTGCAGACTGAAGGCTTAAGGCCTAGTGTGAAAATCATCCCACTTCTCTCCACCACCACCACCACCAACTCCATCATGACATCTGGCAATTCCCCCGGCTTTCAAAAAAATTGGACCAATTTTGACGAAATTTACTAAAAGACACTTTTTCTTAAGTTTAATTTGTAGTTTAATTTGAAATGGAAGCTAATCTTTCTCAAATTTGAATAAACTTGAATACATTTTAATAAAATTTGCTACAAGTGTGCATTTATTCATTTAATGTGTATAGAAGCCTGTTCTAAGACATGAGGTATTTCAGTGCTGAATCTGACATCATTCTACCCTCAATTAGAGTCATTTGGATTCATCACATCATAAAACATAGGTGGACATGACTGATTCCATAGAAACTGGTGAAAGGAGAGCCCTGGAGTAGGCTAGATGCTGAGAGGATGGAATCAGCTGTAGGGTTTGGGGAGTCCAGGCTCCCAAAGGGAAGAGGACCTCTGGATTCAACAGTAGCAAGTAACAGATGATGGGGCGAGCCAGATGAGTACAATACAAACAACAGGGATGACATAAGGAGTTAGAAGCTGTGCGACAAATTATGCAGAATAACATGCTGAAAAAGGCAGCCAGTAGTTAAGTATCAGCAGGTAGCAGGTCTGGAGGCTGGGCTGGTTATCAAGAGTATGACTCAGGCATGGGGATCAAGAACACTTTTAAAGCCATAAGAACATTTCAAGTTGTTGGAAGCTGTTTTACAGGAATAGAAATCTCTGTATTTCTCTCAAGCTACATGTCCATGACAGGTGGGTTGGAATATCCACTGCCTGTGGTCCTCACTGCAGGGTCAGGCTAATAAAGCAGCCACCACCTGTTGGATATTTAGTAAAATAGTAAGATATGTATAAATTCAACTTTAGTAGATAACAAAAACTGTTTTCAAAACTCTACCAATTTCTATTACCAGCAGAATATGATTGCTCCACATTCTCATCAATACTTGTCAGTCTTTTAAAACTTTAGCCATTCTGGAGTGTTTGTGTAGTATTATCTCTTTATAGCTTCAATGTGCATATTCCTGATTCTTAATGCAAATAAATATCTTTTCATATATGTATTGACCATTCTATTTTATAAAGTATCTGTTTAAATCTCTTGCCTATTTTTACAGTTGGCCATTTTTCTTTTTCATATTAATTTCTTTACATGATCTGGACACTACTCTTCTCTTGGTAAGATACAGGTGTCTTTCAAAGAGAAGAAGTTCCTCAACTGCTTAAGAAAAGTGCTTTTTATCTTCTAAGTAATATTTCCTGACATAGGGTCATGAAAATACACTTCTGAATTATTTTCCAGTAACTTTGTTGTTTAGTTTGACATATTTAAATCTATAATCCACCTGGAACTTAACTTTGAATAAACTGTTAGATAGAGCACACATTTCTACTATTTTCCATCACGATGTATGGAAAACAATATTCTTTACCTATCTGCAGTGCCATCTTTTATTTTATTTTATTTATTTATTTATTTATTTTTTTTTTTTAATTAAAAAGCAGGCAAAGATGTATTGAAATATCTGGCCAAGACAGACGCGAGAGCACCACACGCAGGTGATCTCCACATGACTGCACCGTTTCAGGGGTAGGAAGTCCCTTTTAAAGGTTCAAACCACAGGAATTTTCCTTTGTTCTAAATTCTAAATCCTAAAGACTACATTCTAAAGACTGGGGTCAGCCCAGCAGGGTCGTCGCTAGTCACATCCTGCTGGACATTGGAATGTGGTGTTATGCCCAGACTTCGTGATCCCCCAAGGACCACCAGGGAGCCAAGTCCGATGCAATAAACAAAAGAGCCTGCACCATGCTAGCATGGGCCCTTCCCACCAACGCCAGCAGCATGGCGGAAGAGAGCGAATTTCTCCCAGTCCAGGGGTTTTGAGGGCTAGGGATAACTCCGCCCTGCGGGGTGGAGTCGGGAGCTCATCCTTGCCCAGCCCTGCCCTCTCATTCCCCCCTTGTCTAATGTGCCTAGTCAAATCATTGACTCAGCCTACTTCCTTTCAGCATAAACAACAAATACAGTTAACAAGACCCTTAGTACCACAGTTCCCATCAGTATTGTCCTCACTGAAGTCCAGTTCCCCTCCTGCAGGTATCAGTTCTCCTCCTGGCCTGTAGTTGCCAGGATCCAGGCCATGCAGGAGCTGGGAGTCATGTAGTCAGGTCTGGGTGCCATCTACTTCAACAGCAGTGGGCGTGCTCAGGATAACAGTGCAGCATCCCTTTGAGTCCTTGGGCAGTGAATTTCTTTACCCACATTGAGTTCCGGGGCTACAGGGTCTGCGGTGGGCACTGGCAGTGCATCTGGAACAAGCAAACTGCAGAGCCTGTAAGGACTTGAGCAAGAAAATGGTTACCATACATGATCCCCTCCCAAAAAGGGGAAACTTGTCCCAGTAAGGGGTATACCTGG
This sequence comes from Pipistrellus hanaki, assembly GCF_964339955.1. Classification (NCBI taxonomy): domain Eukaryota; kingdom Metazoa; phylum Chordata; class Mammalia; order Chiroptera; family Vespertilionidae; genus Pipistrellus; species Pipistrellus hanaki. Next base: position 36,816,385 of record NC_140504.1, read on the forward strand.
CCCTCAAGAGGGCAAAGGACGGGGTTGGTCCAATTTTCACCGATTTTAAGACACATTTAGTTAAACCCCCTTCCTCCCGAGTCGCCCTACCTGTCCTAAGGCTATTGCCATACTCTGAGATACCTTAGCTACCAAGGTGGGGCTGTTATCTGACAGTGGGGTATACCTCAACCTAATCTGAAGTGTCTATAAAAACTAGACCTTAATGCTGGTGGTTTAATCTCTGAAATCCACCTACCAATGCTCTCCTGGGGAGGTTCCCTGGGACCTGAATTCCCAGGGGGGATCCCCTTACCTTGCTTAGCATTTACCTGTGCACAGACAGTACTTCTAGCAACTTTGCCTCACAGAAGTTCAGAAGTTGGTGACACTTAACCTGGTGTCACCGGGCAACTCTGACCTAGAGCCTCTGGGACCAACAGTCTTGTCATCTGGAGGGTCCATCAACCATCTGGTCCTTCAGTGGCTTGCTTCTGTTCAGCCAATTCCTTCTGGCTGCAGTTGGTAACCCTCTTTCCTCTGTGGATGGCACAGTGTCTCCATCAAAGGGCCTGGATTAAGGCCAAAAGTTCTGGAACTGTGCCCAAATGGTGTGGTCCAAGGTGACTACCACTGCCCCTGCATATCAGGTCCCAGCCTGAACATAACTGCTCCCATCCGTGAACAGTACCTTGTCGTCTGTTTACCTCTGTGCAGTCATGAATGGGTTCCCTCATCATCATCTGGAAGCAGGCCGGCAGGGTTGATGGCCAGTCTTATACCTCCTTTACCAGCAATGCTGTGGTGGCCACTGCCTGGGAGCACGCTGGCCACCCTGCTACCACAGGGTCCAGTCTCTTAGACAGATAGGCAACAGGTCTCTTCCAGGGACCTAGAGTCTGAGTGAGAACCCCTTTGGCAATGCCTCTTACCTCACTCACGTAGAGGTGGAAGGGCTCCGCGTCGTCCGGCAAGGCTAGGGCAGCTGCTGAGATGAGAGCCTTCTTTAGCTCCTCAAAGATCCATTGTTCCACTTTGGACCAGTTCAACAGCTGCATTCCCCCAGTACGTGTTCCTTCGGAGGACCACAGTCCTTCTTGATGTCCAAGGAAAACAGGCAGTTTGTCCGGTGGCTTCCTGGGCTGATGTACGGGTCCTATTGGCTCTCTCAAGACTAAATAGGGTGCCCCAATGCCCATCAGGAAACTAACAGGCTTGCCTCGCCTAGCTAACCTGCCAGGACATAATCTTTATAATTTTTATAAAAATCTTATCTTTCAAAAATACATAACCATGCCTCAAGTTTTAAAGGAAAGGCAAGGGAGGAGGGAGCAGGTCCAGTACCTGTTCCCAGGCTCCCAGCCTCTTGAAACTCAAAATGCCACATTTTTCCTACAGATACAGATCTATCTGCATTTCTAAGCCCCCTCTACTTCCCCCCCGCAGAACATCGGTGAAAATTGTCCAAGCAGTCGCAGGGGGTTAAATCATACAAATAATTGTTTTCACATTGTTTTAACACAATTCTAAATAAATTATAAACCTTTGTGATGAAGTCTACTTAAACCTATAAAGTAGATACACATGACTGAAAGTAAAAATGATTCCCAAAGTTTAAACAAAATACAAGATGCAGGTACAAGCCCAAATTCAACAGCAATGGCATATGAGAAAAGCAAAACAAAACAAATCAAATATAAAAGTTTCATGTTACATTAAACATTACTTCAGAAAAACTGACTTAAAATAATTTTTTAAGTGTAAGCATTACATACTTTTTCATCTGACAAATGAGAATAAATCAACCCTTGAGATTTTTTATCATTACTGCTTATTCTTAACACATATAATACAGTTTAGCCTGCCATATTCTAGGCATCTAGTTACTGCAATTAACTTTTCCTAATTCAATTTATACTTTGAGCTTTTAAAGCTGGCAAGTCAAATATATTTGGCATTTTTTTAGATTAATAACATTACATTTCTAATACATCCTGCTTATTTAGGGTAAAGTTTCAGCAACAGATCTAATCATACAGTTTTTTCAGATCTCAAATTTTTTTTTTTTCTGAAGTTCAAACAAAGCACTGAATAATCTCTTTGTAGGAGAGCTAATAGTCTTGCGCTCTCCGGCCTCCCCTAGACCTCTTCACACCAGAGGCAGTTTACTAGGATTTAAGACAATGTCAGAAAATCAAAGGTCAATCACAATTCATACTTAAGTAGCTATATGACTCTGCTTAGTTGATACCAATGACAAGAGGAACCATTGTGGGCTGCTTCACCACCAATCACCTGCTGCTGGAGCAGCATTTCAAATGCAAATGAACACATTCTTTACCTGAAGCCTCTCAGCCATTATCCTCTAGTTTCTGCCTCAAGGCTGGGAATTTCAAAAGCTGCTTACAATGACTTGGGAAACTAGTTTTAATTTATCTCCCGGTTATCTTCACCATTTTTAAAGCTCATTCTGGCTCATTCTGTACACAGAAAAGTTTTAAGCACAGCCCAAAACTATGCGCACTCGTTTTGAACTGGCCTTTTCACTTTACTGAGCACAGAGATTCACCCTTGAGCTCTTCTCCAGTACCCGATGTCGCCAGGGACCAGATGCCTCCATGCCGGCCTAGGCCCCCGGAGCGAGGCTGCTGCCACTGCAGCCCCAGCCAAGCTACTCAGGCGGCCCCCAGAGAGAAAGCGCGGGTCGCCCCAGCGGCTTCCCGGCTCCACTTCCCCTTCTCCGGGCAGCCAGCAAATTAACCCAGGTGCCTGCTCCCCGAGCCAGGCCACCACTGCCCAGCCGCGCTCTACCGCGCAGACTGAGCCCCGCGGGAGCACCCCCTCCGACCCAACGCCGCCAGGGGGCCCCGCACCGCCAGGCCGGCCACACTTCACCGGCTCCATCCTGGGGCGCCATGTCACCCACAGATACCAAACTCAGACCTGGGAAAGGCTCACTTTCCGCAGGTGAGGCAACGGCTCACGCCGCTCACCTCGTCCTGGAGAGGATTCATTCCTCTCCCCATGAGGGTCCCTCTAGGGCCCTCCAGGGAGGTCAGAACGTCTTCTGATCCTCCTGCCCGTGGCCTTCATGGTGCGTCCACCAGGCGTTTTCGGGCACCAATTCCATGAGGGGTTTTACGTCCCTCCAGAGCGCTCACACACCTACCGCGGCCAGTCAGACTCTCCGGATTGGGGTCCCTCATGGTCCTGGGTGGGGATCCCGGACGAGTTCCCCCATATGTTATGCCCAGACTTCGTGATCCCCCAAGGACCACCAGGGAGCCAAGTCCGATGCAATAAACAAAAGAGCCTTCACCATGCTAGCATGGGCCCTTCCCACCAACGCCGGCAGCATGGCGGAAGAGCTGCAGTGCCATCTTTTAATAAATCATTCCTCACTATTCAGGAGTCTGTGCCTGAGATCTATTCTATCCCACTGCTTTGTCTACTCCTTATCAATGATATACTGTTTTAATTCATGTTGCTTTTTATTTTTTAAATATATTTTTATTTACTTTAGAGAAGAAGGGAGAGAGAGACAGAAACATCAATGATGAGAGGGAATCATTGATTAGCTGCCTCTTGCATGCCCCACACTGGAGTTTGAGCCCACAAACTGGGCATGTGCCCTGCCTTGGAATCGTACCATGACCTCTTGGTTCATAGGTCAATCACTCAGCCATGCTGGCTGGAATCATATTGCTTTTTATGTGAGTTATGATACCTGGTAAAACATGCCTTTCCATTTTGTTTTTAATCTTCAGGTTTATCTTAATTACTTTTGCTTTTTTTGTGTGTGTGCTTTCTATATCAATTTTAAAATTAACTCAGTGGTGTGCTGGCCAAATGGCTCTTTTGGGGGGGAGGGGGAAGGAATCTCTAATTTATCATGTTTGCCAATTAGCATAGAGTAAATACTTCCACAATAAGTGGTTTCAAGCCACCACAAATGCCACTATAACTATTTTGATATGATTATATTGAATCTAGAGATTTGAGGGGGAAAATTACACATTTATAATAGGGAGTTGTCTATTGTGTGAATATAATATATTCTTCCATTTATTTACTAGTAGGTCTTCTTTAGTTTCTTCCTATAATTCTTTATGATTTTTTTATTTTTTTCATAGAGATTCTACTCATCTTCAGTTAAATGCATTAATTATTAGAAACTTTGTACTTTTATTATTTAAATATAATATATTTACATATAGAATATAAAACTTAAATATGAGTAAAAATTTAACTTTTGTGGCTTGGTTGGTTAGAGCGCCATCCTGTACACCAAAAGGTTGCAGGTTCAATCCTTGGTCAGGACAAGTTCTATAGCTACCAATTGATGTTTCTCTCCCTCTCTCTTTCTCTCTCTCTCTCTCTCTCTCTCTCTCTCTCTCTCTCTCTCTCAAAATCAATGAAAACACATCCTCAGGTGAAGATGAAAAAAAAAGTTTATGTTTTGTGTTTTAAATGTTTGTTGCTGATATAAAGAAATGGAATTTTTAAAATGGTTATATTAATCTTGTACCCAGCAACATTCCCTAACCTATATATACACTTTAAAATTTATCTGTAATTTTTTTCCAGTTTCTGTGTGTCTAGACATTTGTTTTGTGTGAAGGACAATTTATTTCATCAGTTTTAATCCTTATGCCTTATATTTCTTCTTCTTGCCTTAAAGAATTATATTCCAGTACAATGTTGAAAAAATTAGTGGCTGTTGGCATTCTTATTTTATTTCAGATTTCAGAGTAAAAGCTTTACTGTTAAATGTGATGTTTTGATATAGGTTTTGTTGTTGTTCTATTAGTTTTTGTTTGTTTTTGGAGATGCACTTGTTAAATTATAAAAGTTTCCTCCTGGTCTTAGTTTGCTAAAGGCTTTTAATTATGTATGGTTGCTAAATTTTATCAAAGGTCTTTCTCAATCTACTTAGGACATATTATTTTTTATGCAAATGTAATGAATTACATTAATTACCCTTTTAATATTATAACAACCTCAAATCCTAGATAAGCTAGTCGATACATTTCAGAGAGGAAGGGAGAGGGAGAGAGAGACAGAAACATCAGTGATGAAAGAGAATCATTGATCGGGTGCCTCCTGCATGCCCCACTCTGGGGACCAAGCCTGCAATCCAGGCATGTCCCCAGCCTGGGAACTGAACCATTACCTCCCAACTCAGAGGTTGAAGCCCAAACACTGAGCCATGCCAGCTGGGCAACTTTTCTTCTCTTTGAATATGTGCTTTAAAACCTAAATATTCCGATAAGTATGACTCTACCTGTATTCCAGATACTTTGATATTTAGTAATTTTAGTATCCTTCAGTTAAAAAAATATTTCATAATCTTCAAAATATTCTCTTTACTGAGTCATTATTTACTTAAACATATATTTTTAAATTTTTAAATCCATAGGAATATTCTAGTAAAATATTTGTTATTGATTCCTAATTAACAGCATTGTGACCCCAGAATATACTTTGTATAATTTTAATTCTTTGAAATTTGAAGAACCTTAGTTTGTGGCCCATAATAGGGTAACTTTTTGAAATGTTCCAGGTGTGCTTAGAAAAATTGCGTATTATTCAGGTTTTAGATGTATTATTCTGTGCATGTTAATTACATCAAGTTTGCTGTTTGTGCTATTTCACTGTATGCTGATTGCTTACTTTTATTATAAAGAGAAGTGTGTTATAATCTTGCACTATGATATTGGGTTTGTTGGTCTCTTTTAACTGTTAATTGCTACTTTATCTTAAAGCTATATTATTAGATATATACAAATTTGTTACAAAATATCCTTACTTTTTAGCTTAAATTCTACGTTATATGCTATTATGGTTATATAAACTTTCATTCGGTAAATATTTTTTCATCTTTTTACTTTTTATCTTCTTTTTATAGATTTTAGACATGTCTCTTATAAAAAGGATATAGTTTTTCTACAGTCTGATAACATTTGTCTTTATCTTTAAATTGAAATATTTAGTCCACTTATATTTAATGTAATTACTGATCTATAGGAATTTAAATCTACCATTCTATTACACGTACACAATATAGTCTATTCCAACAAAACACTATTATGTCACTAATAATTATTTTAATTTGCTCATTTATTTAGCTATAATAGCTACTCTTCAGAAATAGGATAACTTCTCACCCCAAATTTGGTTCAGTTGTCAAGACTGATGGTAGAAAAAAGTCTTTCTGCAACATTGAGTTAATCATTTGTGGATATTGTGGTGAAAATTAAGTACCTGTTCATTTGAATCTATGCTAAAACTATACAATAAAAATAATCTTATTTTCATCCATTGGCTTTTCACCTTAGGTAACTGATGCTGTAATCAGCCATAAAATGCCACTGGAGCCCCCATGGAATCCTATTTTTGTCATGGGTGTATAAAAGTTGTATAACTGTAGTCTAACTTTACTTCCACTGACTTTCCTCCAGGTATATACCTATTGCTTTATTATGTTATACATACAATTCAACAATCTTTTGCATTTTACTTTTGACTACACAATTTTTCTTAAATACAGGAAAACAGTATATAACTTAGAATCCTAAGCCATTTGTTTATTTTGCCACCTTCACTAAAAATCTTGATGTTGGAAAATTTAGATGGAGGCTTCTGGTCAAAGTAGTGACTATAATGCAGTATTCACATCCTCCCACAACCACATCAGATTTACAACTAAATTACAGAACAACCACCATTCAATACTGCCTGAAATCTAGCTGAATGGCAGTCTTACAATTGAGGATATACATTGAGACTGGTAAGAGTGGCAAAAATGAGGAATGGGCTGGTCCCCACCCTTGCATGGCAGATGAAAATCAGGAGGGATATCTTAGGTGCAGAGGTCCCTCCTACGAAGTAAGGGGTCCCAGGCCATCCAGTGCTAGGAAGTCCCCATAACTTCTGGTTGTAAAACCAGCGGGCATTATGGCTGAGTGAGATGGTGAGCTGTTGGAGTCCCAGGCAGTACCTCATAAAAGGCCTGTGCATAGACTTACACAGACTCACTCTCTCTGAGTTCCAATACTCGGGCAGCAGTTTGAAAGGACTTGAATTGTCTGGCATCAGGATGAGAGCTGAAGGGACAACTTTCTGCCAAACAGATGCATTATAAGCAAGGATCTACAATCAAGATTACACTATCCAATAAAGCTATCATTTAGAATTAAAGGAAAGATGAAGAGCTTCCCAGACAAGAAAATGCTAAAGGAGTTCATCACCACCAAACCAGTATTTCATGAAAAGTTAAAAGGATCTTCCTTAAGAAGTAGTAGGAAAAATAGATAAAAATATGAATAATAAACTGGCAATAAATACATATCTATCAACAGTTGATCTAAAAAACAAAATAAATGAACAAGCAAAATAGAAACAGACTCATAGATGCAGAGAACATTTTTAGAGTTTCCAGATTCGGGGAGGGGAGCAGTGATGGATGAAAAAAGTGAAGGAATTAAGAAATCAATTTTGTAGTTGTAGAATAGTCATGGGGCTTATAGTACAGCATAGGGAATATAGTCAATAATCTATACTAATAAAAGGATAATATGCAAATTGGTTACAACACCCTCACAGTAACAACCAAACAGCAGGTTGTGTGGGGCAATCTGGTTGGCAGGGGGGTTAGCGAGGGATGACCAAATGACTGAGAAGCAGGCTGCATGGGGTGACCAGGCCAGCAGGGGGGGCAGTGAGGGGCAACCAGGCTGGCAGAGGGGGCAGTTGGGGATGACCAGGCCAGCAGGGTGGGCAGTTAGGGGCAATCAGGTTGGCAGGCAGAGGCAGGGGTGGTCAGGCTGGCAGGCGGCGGGCAATTAGGGGTAATCAGGCAGGTAGGCAGGTGAGCATTTAGGAGCCAGTAGTCCTTGACATCCCCCAAAGGGTCCTGGATTGGAGAGGGTTCAGGCCGGACTGAGGGGACCCCACCTTCCCACCCCATGCATAAATTTTGTGCACCAGGCCTCTAGTGTTCTAATATCTATGCATGGTGTCAGATGGGTACAAGATTTATTTGTTGATCACTTAGTAAGTTATGTCTAATCACTGCAGTATATTTCTGAAACTGACATAATACTGTATGCCAAATGTAATTTAAAAAATTTTTATATTTCAAAAAAAAAAAGAAGAAGAAGAAAATTTAGGTGAAGAGAACTATTTTTTAATCTTGAATTCGAGAGCTCTATAGGGTTCATACTCAAATTTTATATTAAACTCAGCATTAAAAAGAGGAATCAGTAAGAAAGGTACCAAAGGGATCCAAGCCATTTGAAAAATAAGGATAAGAATTTTCTCGTCCTAAGTTAAATTGTTTGTTTTGATGCAGCCAAGTTGTTTTTCTTGTGACTTTGGAAACAGTTGCATCAAAGCTTTGTCCATCCCAGAAGCCTATGAATAATTTTAATGTTTAAAAGAATCATAGAAGTTGTATCATAGGAAATAACAAAACAATGACAGATGACCAAAAAAGCACAGAGTTGATGATTTTAAAAGATGAACAAAATAGAGCTGCCTCTAGGAGTATTGGTCAAGAAAAAAGAAAATGGGAAGGTAATAAATAAAATATTAGAATTGAAAAGAAGACTGACTCTATGAAGAAGAGCTGTATCTGGACCTGATGTCAAGGCGATTAAAAAAACACACAAAACCACACCCTGAGATTAGAATCTGATGCTGTGATGGCACATCATTTAAGCTGTTTTTCTCGAGGACTGGGAGTATATTATTATTATGAAGAGTGAGAAATGTCCAAGAGAGCAAACGGTGGCCAATTTTATTATTGTTTCTCACTATTCACTATCGTTTCCTGTAGGGGACTATTCATCCCTGTTGTTTGCCATGTATCTTGTAATGTCCCTCCCTGCAATGTAGTCTCCTCACTTGTAACAGATTTATCCAATAAAGTCTGATCTGTGCCACTTTCTAGTAGAAATTTTAAGAGCCATCACATGGTTTTACTACTGCTCCTTTTCCTTTTCCCTGAGACTGAAATAGGAGCTACTTACTCCTATTATCCTGAGTGTGAAATGAGGAGAACATTTTTTTTTTATTGATTTCAGAGAAGAAGGGAGAGGGAGAGAGAAAGAAACATCTATGATGAGAGAGAATCATTCATCAGATTCTCTCCCACACACCCCCTACTGGGGACCAGCCCTCAACCTGGGTATGTATCCAACTGTGACCTCCTGGTTCATAGGTCGACGCTCAACTACCAAACCATGACGCTCAACCACCAAACCATGCTTGTGGGCTTAACCTTTCTTTGTATAAGTTACTACTTAGTAGTAGTATAACTTAGAAAAGCAGACAAATATAGAATTTACATCAGTGAGAAAAACTAAAAGGAAAAACAAAAGAACTTTAAACACAAATGTTGAAATAATATTATTCTTAGTGAGGAGGCAGGAGAATACAGGGAGAACCACATGGGTAGTTAGGTGGTGAGAGTGTGGGTGTTTATTTTATCATTCTTTTACTTTTCAATTATGAGTGATAAATTAATAGATAGAACAAGCATATTACATAGTACATAGATAGATATGTGTGTGCATATGTGCACATATATATATAGTCTATAAAATATTACTTTTATATGTATATGTAAATTCATATATATATATATATATATATATATATATATATATATTTACATATTCTAGTGTTCATATTAAACATTTCCTAATTATAAAATGGGAAAAATATATTAAACCTATGAAACAGTAAACTGAATATATGCTTTGACTTGGGCTTTTTTTCCAAACCACACTGAAATGACAGTATAAGGACTAAAAGATCATAAAGACAAGGAAAATCAAACTGGGAGAGGAGAAATAGTGACAGAATGTTGACTTAGCAGACTAGGGAAAGCTGGAAACTAGACTTGTAGTTTGAGAAGCCCAGACTCAACATGATTTAAGTCAAATTACTCCAGAAAAGTCCAAGAGCTTTTGGCACAATGTCCGTCTGAAGATGGGTATTCAGTGAATGCTGAAAACATCTAAGAGTCACCTTAAAATCCTGTTATCTGCAGTTGGCCCAGAATCACATTTCCACCACAAGCAGCTGAGTCACTGCTTATTGTCTACCCTGCAGAAGACTGGAGATTTAATTTTGAAGATGCCGAACTTCAGGACACCAGGCAAAGCTGAGGACAAAATTATTCCTAAAAAACAAGGAGCTGAAATAGCAATCCATAGTGGGAAAGGTTTCTCCAGTTATTCCTGTATTTAATGCAGAATTACTCTGAGATAATAAGCAGTTAATGCTACCAAGAGATTAAAGTGATCATTCTTTAGGGTGGCTACAACTCCTAAAATGTGGATATGCGGGGAATCTTCAATTCAGTCATTCAAAAATACATTCTTGAGTAACTACTATGTGGCAAGAATTTCCCTAAGCAGAATAAATGCAAGAAAGAAATTACCTATGGAGTTTCCTCAAAAACCTAAAAAAAAATGGAACTCCCATTTGACCCAGTGATTCCACTTTTAGGAATATATCCCATGAAATTAGAAACACCAATCAGAAAGGATATATGCACCTCTATGTTCATAGCAGCACAATTCGCCATAACTAAGATTTGGAAACAGCCTAAGTGTCCATCAGCAGATGAGTGGATTAAAAAATTGTAGTACATCTACACAATGGAATACTACACTGCTGTAAAAAGGAAGGAACTTCTACCATTTGCAACAGCATTGATGGACCTGGAGAACATTATGCTAAGCGAAATAAGTCAGTTGGAGAAAAATAAATATCATGTGATCTCACTCATTTGTGGAATATAATAAACAATATAAACTGGTGAACAAAAACAGATTTAGAAACAGAGACGCATTGATCAGGCCATAAACATCAGAGGGAAGGCAGGGAAGGGTGGGGGTATGGAGGAGAGATCAACCAAAGGACTTGTATGCATGCATATAAGCCTAACCAATGGACACAGACAATAGGAGGCTGAGGGCATGAGGGGGTGGGGGGGGATGGGATTAATGGGGGGGTAAGGACACTTATAATACCTTAATCAATAAAGACATTTAAAAAAACTCATAAAAAAGAAAAATAAATACTTTTAAAAAGAAAGAAATTATCCCTTTCTCTACCAGTAGATGAGTGTTGGTGGGGATAAGGAGATACTAAACAAATACTTAAACACAAATAATTAACCATTGTTATAGTAAAGGAGTTATTGGTGACCAACAATTCTGATAAATATTTTATAGATTTTAAAAAATTAACTGCTATGGCATTAATACCAGTTTCTCAGAATGGACACCAATGGTGAACAGTTCCAGTGCCTCTCAGTTAAATAGCATCACTAAATATAGTATATATTCATCGTACGTATATTTATATTCATAATATATATGTGAATAAATATAGCCTCTCACTCAAAGTTTGGATATTTCTCATTTATTATTTAAATTGGCAACATAAAAGCAAAACTCTTAGGATGCACAACTTGTCTAAAGGTCCTACCCATGATATTAAAAACAATTGAACTATAATTCCATTTCTGAGAGTCAGGTGACATGCCATTCTATGTAAACCAACCTGGTTTTCCACACCTGCAGGACAAATGGGGAGCAGGAGAAATAACCATCAGATCCTGTGTTATTAGATGACTGGACAGCCCTCCGATGCTTACTGTGTTTTCACCTGATGTTAAAATTGTTATTTTAGGGGATAGGGATGAGAGCAGTAGTCCATGAAATGTTGAATGCAGCTTTTTTCAGATGGCAACTTGGAGTTATCATAGAAGTTCGTTCCCCTCCCCCTCTCCCCTTAACTGTAGGATCTGGGGTCTTAAATTTGGATTATGGAAGTCAGAAAGGGTAGGAGTCTAAAGGGTTTAAAGAAATCACCTACAGAGAGGAAGTTAAAAAGGAGTCCTCTTGATGTGTTTTGAATTCTTCGAGAGTATCTATCTTGTACAAAGCAGCCTTTTTTCTCTCCTTACTCAGCTCTTTCTGCCTCCCTCATGCGCTTTCTCTCTCCTCTCCCCCGTTTCAAACTTCAAGGTGACCTCCTCCTCGTGGTGGGTAAAGGATGTATGGGGGAGACCACCCGGCTGGGCCCACCACACTGCATGTGCCACCCTGGGTCCAGGAAGGTTCAGGAAGCCCCCCCATTCGGAACGCTTTGTATTTTTTTGTTGCATTGTTCTCCCAGCCCTGGATAAAAAACATGGCATGAACAATAGAGCTGTGTGAGATTTAAAATATCTGAATGCATAATAATTTCACCCAGCTTTCAGAGAAAACTAAAAAGTAAATAACAAAAGCCACTCCTCAGAATGTGTGAACCTAAAATTTCAGTCACTTTGGAGGCATTCTCTTCTTTTTCCCGTTTTTTCATTATCTAGGCCAGTTGGCAATAAAACAGCATTTAATTATACATAAACGTGAGAACTCTGGTGAGAGAATATGGGTTGTGATCTGGTCGTAATGAGTGTGGGGCCAGAGATTGTTCATTCTCGATGCCTTCATTTTTATCTGCTTTCCCCCTATTTATGTTGTACCTTTATTTTCCCCTGCAGCTTTCCTTTCTTGACATTTTTTTTTTTGCTTTTTCTTCTTTTTTGCTTTTGGTATATTGCCTTCATTTTCTGTTCCCTTGCATCATTTTCTCTTTTAAAAGTCCCATCTTTGCTAAGCAGTTTCCTTGCAGGAAAAAAACAACACCCCTCTTCCCCCCCCCCCCACAAAAAAAAAAAAGGAAAGAAAACTATTTTGTTCAAAAAATAATTATCCTAAATTGGCAAAAAATTTTTTCAGCAATGTAAATCGCAGTCACATTGAGACCACATCTTACAGTGAAAGGTACTTTCAGGGAACGAATGATTAAAAAAAAATACACACACACACACACACAAAAAAATGCTCCATTTAAACCTGAAGCTTCTCCTGCAGATGCATTGTGAGCTTTATTTGAATAAAATTTATCCTGTGAATCTGTTGCTTCTCCCGGATTTTGAGAAAGTACCCTGTTCTTCCTGTCAGTGCAGGCAGCATTTCTTTAATCTCCGCCCCCCCGCCCCCCCCCCCCCCCCAATAATATTGCGGTACTCCAGTACTCATTTTAAAGATAGATGGATTCCCCCCCCCCCCTCATAAAGAAGAACATTGTGGGGGGAAAAATGCTGGATGTGATTTCAGAAAATGTCAAAATATGTCAAACGCAGATACCACTCAAGGGTTTCATTAACTGGAGCTTTGGTGATAAGTGTCATCTTGTCAAAGACCCACCCATCTCTTCCAATACATTACCAAATGTACTAATTTCCTTGCCGAGCTTGATGTTTATTGTATAGCTGAAATTGAAAATGGTCGGTAATGGAGTGAGCTTCAATCCAAGACCAATTCTGAATCTAAATTACTTGCTTCTTTCAATAGCATCGACAGAGGAGAGCTTTATGCACCTTGTACCTAATCAACCCTTACTGTGACCCTAAATTCAGCAGTCTTCAGAGATTAATAATAAAATCCTCAGTTCAAACAATTATTTGCCCTGAACAAGTTGCCCATTTCTTATGCTGAGAATGAAAGAATGTGACATTATTTTTTAAAAGCTCTGCATGTTGTGGCTCACCATTTATTTTTGATCTCTGACCCCCCGCCCCCCTCCTCGTTGCAGCCTGATTACAAATCGCACATGCTTACTTGAATATTTTTTGGGGGGAGTGTGGGAGGTAGGAGTTGTAAGGTTTCTTTGTTAGCATCTTAACATGCCTGTTCTCGTTCTGTATTCCTTCCCTATTCCATTATGGTTGTAGTTTTCACAGCATAAATGAGATACATTCTACCAATATATATTTCTAAAGCTTTTGATATAGAGCTCTATTGGTCATGGAAAACATGGCTTAATTCTGGCTTTGTACAAAGCTCCTCAGAGCCTACAGAAAAGAAACATAAAAATCTCTGGGAAAATCAACTATGTCTCTACTTTCTCAAATAAAAAATAAAAAAATCAAATTCAGAGAATGTCTCTTGAGATTTGAAGCATAAATAATCTTTTAACAAACTGTCTTTCTCACTGCATTCCATTTGGCAGTATAGCTTATAGCCTTAAGTGAGATAAGCCGAGCAATATAAAATTCTCTTGTGCATACTTACAATAGAAAATATTCCTTCATATTCAATGCCAGAATACTGTTTTTTGGTTTTTTTGATTTGGTGTTTTTTACTTCCTATGTCCAGTTTATTCATTAGTGTGGTTATGGTGATAGGAAAACTCAATATCTGTTCTTCATTGCATTAAGGGGTTGGGGAAGTTCTGAAACAAAACAATAAAGGAAATATTTGGGCACCCTAAATGGCTCCTTTGATCCGTTCGTGAGAGTCAGTCCTGTGTCCACTGGAGTGAGAGTCAGTCCTGCTGGTGGAGTGAAGAAACCCACAGTGCATCACTGCCCTAGAAACTCTGCCTGACATTTGACATTGTCAACATTTCCTCTGGCTGTCTGCGTCTGGAGGAAAACCCTCCCTAAGGACTTCCCCGGCTGACAGAATGAGTGTCTCCAGAAGGTTCTCCTGCCCTTTGAATGCATTTTTTTTAATGCCCAACAGCAATAATGGCCATCAAGTATTGATTATATAATATGTCTGCTGAGGTGGCAAGTACATTATTGTTGCAAGAGGCCAAGAGGATGAGAAAGTAGGTTATTTATGAACTCTCTCAGCCATTGAGCATTTCTTCCAGCAAGTGTCAATATATAAAGCTGTCTTTGAACCTTACTTTACCTTATTCCGTGATTCCAATGGATGGATAATGCAATGAGATGGCCAGTGTGTACCAGGTCCTTTGAAAACGACCTCATGTTTACCATGGAATGGACATACGTTGTTCATCACCACAAGGGGACAGTAGTCTTATGGAGGAAGGCTAGGGATAGTCCTGTTAGGGCACCCAGATGCTAATTAGCAGCAGCGAATTGGTTAAGTAGCTTTGCAAGGCAGTCAGGGCATAATTTAATACTTTTTCTTTCATCCCAAAATATATAATAGATGGTATAGAGTAAGTTGGCTGTGTATAGTAACAGCAATAAGGGCACTGAGCTTTTATTACAAATTGAATTACATCCCCGGTGTGGGGACACTTGACAGCGTATCGTGTATTAAGAATTCAGCTGAGATCACAAGCTTGCCTCACCTAAACCTTCTGTGATGTGATGAGAATGACTTTTGGTTACCGTACATCAAAGAGGGTCTAGCCGGCTAAACAGTGATTGATCCATTCTCCTCTTTCAAGTCCTCTCTTCAAAAATAGCTTTAAAGCAATCATCTAATAAGTGTCAGAATAGAAGATAGAAAAATGTTAGTACAAGCCCGAGGCATATGCCTACACTAGCTAAATTTTCTGCAAGATGGTCAATGGCTGAACAATATTTTCAGAGTAAATGCTCTCATTTCATAAGAGGCAAGAAGTACCAAATGGACTGCCAATGGCATGGAAATAATGCTGAAATTTTAAGTCATTTAAGGTAAATACTGTGATTTGCTAAACTGGTAGATAGTTCTGTTAAGAAAATTTTTGAATAATTTTATTTATACCCAATATCTGGTATAGGAGTTGGATGCTTGCTTCTACACACATAAGCAATAATAATACTTTTACAGTATTCATTCACAAAACTGCATTTGTTTTGTTTCCTTCTAAGGTGAACGCTAAGTAAAAGGGACCAACCATGTGAGCTACCCAGTGTGGTGGTCATTGTGAACCTTTTCCTTTCCTCTATTTCCTTGAAGTCAGATCCCACCATATGATTTGCTTTGGACAATACAATGTGAGACAACGTGGCCCCTATCACATCTGGATGGAAGCTTTAAAGGCTAGTGGAGGATTTGCCACATCCTTGTTTTCCTGTCTTGATAACTATGGAAGCATGAGTCAAGAGGGAACCTCCTTCAACCTGGACCCTCAAGTCCTTATTATGAGCAGGCCTTTTTCCTGACCCACACTGGACATGCATCGTGAACAAGAAATAATCCTGCATTACGTTACACCACAGAGATTTTAGACCTGTTTGTTACCGCACCATAGCCCAGCCTATCCAGACAGATGGATCCAGTGATACTAAGTAATTTAATAGTTCCCTTAGGCCTCTGAGTAATGTAAAATGATGTGGAGTAAGACATCATCATGGCTCATATGCCATCCGGGCAACATGACTTATTAAGTATATATTATGTGCCAGGCATAATTCATGTGGGTGACAAATAATTCTGAATGTAGTTTGACCATTACCCTTTGTTACATCTTTGCTAAATCCCTGAGGGGTAGATGAGTACTAAGGCTTGAAGTGTTCACTGCTTTAATATAACTAATCAAGGTTTTAAAAAATAGCCTAAGATTTGTCAGATTTTGACATTTTTTAGTGAATGACTATTTCAGAAGACAATTTATTAGAGAGAAAAATATGGGCTCACTTAAGAAAATCCTGAGATTTCTTACATTGGCCAAAAATGTGTATTCTTAACTCCTACAATCCAGCCATTCTTCAGCCACATCAGTTACTTGTCAGGGTTGCACTCTTGCTCATTTGTACTCCTTGAACCCTCTTCTTAGTCCCTTCTCTTCATCTTTTAAAGATCAGCTCACATGTCTTCCCTTCCTTTCTCTGTCTCCTCACAGTGTCAGGTGCATACTTTTACTTAGTAGTTATTTTAGTCTGCTTTACATTATGATTATTGTTTATATGGTATAATTTCTGACTCTAAGGTTCACCTCCTCCTTCCTCCCCAAAGGCTATGCATTCTTTATAAAGGCTTTGTTTTATTTCCCTATGTGTCTCTAATCTGACTTCCCTCTTTATAGCTCAATACACATTAACTGATATTTGAATTGATTTGAAAGATTTGTTTGGGTGTGACAGTGTATTTCTTGAAACCAATTGCAACTGCCCTGGTTTGGAATATTGAAAAACAACAACAACAAAGAAAGCCTTTCAGCTCTAAAAGGGGCAGTTGTGAAGCTGATACTTTTGGCTACTCTCGGGAGAATTAGTTCTCTCTTGGCCAAGGACCAAAGCCTGCCTCCTGAACACCCATCACATTTAGCTAATTTCCATTCTCCCTGGGGACCAAGACAGAAAGACAAAAGCGGAAGGAAGTAGGCATTTCAGAAGGGTAACCCACCCACAAAGAGCCAGTTGAAAGGAAGAAATGAGGAGGGTAGGAGGGAGTTGGTGTTTAAAAAAAAAATTACCAAACGAATGAAGAATTTAAATTGCCCTTCTTCGCTGCATCATACCAATAACTCTCTTGACTTGCTACCTTCCCAGGGTAAGTCCTGACTGTTCAGAGCTTGCTTCTACTGGAGCACTGATCAGAAACCCTCAGTGTTATTGCCAAAAATGCCAAGCCATTCAGTCCTTCTCTCCCCTTCCTCACTTGTCCTCACTACCCACCAACCAGAAACCTGCTCTTCCCTCAAAGTGTAGTGCCACGAGTACTAAATATGAGAGGAGAGCATGCCACTTTTTCTCTCCTGGTTTATCAGCCACGTTGATCTCTTCACCATTCATGCTATTTCTAGCCTTTCATTCTTCAGCAAGATTGAGAAAATCCATTACTTCAAACAGATGGAGGATTGAACCCTCATTTCCCCCAAAACTTGCCTTAAATACCTAAGTCTGTTAGCCATTTAACCTGTTTCCTCATCTTATAAAATAGAGTTAAGTGCACCTGTGTAAAGTGATTGTTATAAGGATGGGTGAGATATGGTTGTAAAGGCATATAACTGGTGCTCAAAAAATCTTATAATTGTTATTACTAAGAAATATTTCTCAATTATTTTTCCATCTCTCCATGATCTTTCCACCATGATGGTCTCAGTTGTGTCCCAATGATCTTATGTCTGAGTCCATGCAGTTCCTCCTTAGTCAGCTTTCTAAAACTAGAGGGCAGAGCATGGAACCTTCACCTACACCCCTTCCACACCTTCAAAACTATTAAAAACTTCCCTGTCATTCTTGAGACTACATAAGAAAAGAATCTTAAACTAAGTTAGCACATGAAGGCTGCAGCAATCTGGCATCTGTATTCAGTCTCAGTGCTCATTGTTCTAAATGTCACTGTGATAGATTATTTCTCTAAGGAATCCCAACTAACCACACTTCCCAGAGCTCATATAATAGTTCCCTTCCCTGTTGACTCTGGGCTCGGCCATGTGACTTGCTTTGACCACTAGGACATCAGCACATGTGACCCAAGCAGAAGTGTGTTAAGTGTTTACACATTGGGGCATCTCCTCTTAAGTCTTTGTTGGCGCCTTGAAGAAGTGTAGCCTGGTCCAGTCTCTAGAGAAAGAATGACTTCTTAGAGAGAGAGGCCCAGCCGTCCTAGATATCCCAGCTGATCCTAGCCCAAACCAACCTTTCAGATAAAGGTAGCTCCAGGGACCTGGCCAAAGCTAGAAGAAAACCTGTCTAGCCAACCCACACCATCATGGGAAATATCACAGCAGTGTTGTTTGGAGCCGTGTTTTAGAATAGGTTCTCACACAGCAAGAGATAAGTGATACAGTGCCTTTTGTCTCCAACTATAGTTTTATGAAAACATCATATTGATCACACACTACATTCCTTTGCAAATACTGTCCTTGTGCTTGTAATGCCCTTCCCCCTTGTCTATTCTGCTTTGCATCTGGGTGTATGCCATGGAAGCTGCCCTATACTAGTGTTCAGTCAGGGCTAAATGAATGCATGTAAAATTTGCCACAAACCCTGCAAAGATGTCCATTATTCTGATTGGGATTTTATTTTATTTTAAAATATATTTTTATTGATTTCAGAGAGGAGAGGAGAGGGAGAGAGAGATAGGAACATCAATGATGAGAATCATTGATCTGCTGCCTCCTGCATACTCTACACTGGGGACTGAACCCACATCCTGGCATATGCCAAGAATAAACCGTGACCTCCTGGTTCATAGGTCAGTGCTCAACCATTGAGCCACACCTACTGGACCTGATTGGAATTTTAGATAGAAATGTATCATGTTGCTGCTTTTATGAAAGAAAATAATGGCTTATATGGAACTGTATACTCAGATTCAAAGCTTCTAGAGAAAATGTCAGCTTAAAAAAAGATTTAGCTTTTAATGAAACAAGTTCTTTCACTTTTTAGCAACTTAAAAATTATGCTATCTTGAGTGAGTAAATGTGCTGTAGAGTAACATTCATTTATTGCTGGTGCCTGGGAAAATTGGGGTAAAATTTGTGAGATGAACTCTGATACATGTTTTAAGAAATACAAAATAATGCAGGGTTTCTTTGATCCAGTAATTTCATTTCTGGCAGCCTAACTCATATGAATATTCTAAAATATGGAAAAATAGGCATGAGAACATTAGTGTGGCATTATTTGTTTTGAAAAGTGTAAATAAGTTAGATTCCCATCACCAGGAACTTGGCTCACTTAGTTTTGGTGCATCCATTCACTGAAGTGTCATATGGCCATTTCATAGTTATGAAGTTCATCATAGAAAATATGGAAAAGCAAATATTGAGAGAGAAATTTAGGGATACATAATCATATGTACCCAACGGTGACAGCAATAAAAAAATGTAAATGTGAAAATAATTACAGAGAATTATGGGTCATTTTCTTCCTCGGATTTTACATAATCTTGTTATATTATTTTTATAATTTAAGTAGAATTTTTAGAAGACCAACAAAATAATATGTGCCGTATAATACCATTTAAAAACATAGCATCATAAAAGTAATTTTGAGGCTGGCTTTCAATTGAAATCTCTACCTGAGGCTGACCTCTTACAGTAATTGCTCTTACATTACAGAATGTGGGAATCATGGTGTTCTACCATCTGGTCTATGCCATCTCTTTAATCAATATTTATGAATATGCTTTGCAGGGGTTTATGTCATTTTATCGTATAGGAGAATTTTTGTTTTTAAATTAAGTTGTCATGTGAACATTATTGGTACTTATTTCCTTTTGCAGGGATAATTTATGTTGATGGTGGTGAAGCGAGAAAGGATTCACATATTCCATTTAAGGAGCTGCAATATGGACAGGGATTTCATCCCAGTCCCAGACACATCCCCAAAGAAAATCATTGGAGCAAGACTCATGATAAGTTCCCACTGATTTCAACTCTTCCCGGGGGTTGGAAGACTCCAAAATCTTGCTCTTGGCCATTAGGACTTGCAAAAGGTCCAATCACACACCTCCAGTTATATTTCTGCTGGCATGATTTGCTTTCATCAAAACTCAACGTGATATACAGATGATGTATCACAGAATTGGATATTTGAAACCTACATAATTTTATTAACCAATGTCACCCCAATACATTTCATGAAAATGAAAAACCTAAATTGGCCGCAACGGATTCTTCTCCTGATTTCCATATGTCTCACATTGGTATCCACTTTTGAAGTAATTTAAACTTCCAAGTCAGAAAATTAATGATTTCTCGTTCTCTTTCACATAAAGCTAGTCTGTTTTGATAATGCTGCTCACATCAAAACCCTCCTCTTTGCTTTTTCCTTCCTCCATGCTTACTTAGGGTTTACCACTATTTCAGAAGCCTTCCTAATTAGTCTCTCTGCCTCCTCTTATCTGTCTAATACCACTGTTATATGAAGACTAGAGTCCAGATGCATGAAGATTCATGCAAGAATAGGCCTTCCTTCCCCTGGCTATTGGCACTGCCTTTGCTCTGGCCCAGAGCCACCTTCCGCCTCTTGCCTTGTTTCATCAATTTGCATATATTCCCTCCTGTGGGCGCCTCCATCTTTGTCATGGAGTTATGGTCAGTTTGCATATTCCTTTCTTATTAGATAGATCGATGCTTAGAGTGGTCATTCAACTCCCAGGATATCCCCAACATTTTGGTACATTCCTCATTACCAACGGGGTTAAATCAGCTGCAACATTTAAAGCTCTCCATAATTTAAAGTCAATCTACTTAGCTTCTCTCTCACAACTCTGAGGGCCCCGTTTACATGATAGAATACATCTGCAGACTGTGCCCCCAGAAAGGTGTAACCATACAACACAGTGTGAATGGTGCTCCTGGAGCTGGCAACATGGGGCTCTGTAACCTTGTTCTTTTCTGTATCAGCTTGGCAAACCCCCTGCTCTGAAAAGGCCTCTTCAGCCTCTGCACCCTTGGACCATCTTTGCCTACCAAGTCTTGCCCACTTATTAATATTCCTTCTCTTGGAAGCCTTTCTAGGTTTGCCCAACCATTTTCCTTTCTCCTGGTATTACTCTAATTACATGTGTTAAGTTCATGTACTGAGATAGGTCAGAATCGGACAGAAATAATGTTTAATCCTTCGTCATTTGAGCACTATCTCCATGACCTTGGACAAGTTACTTCACTTCTCTAAGCCTCATCTGCCTGTAAAATGGAGATAATATTACCCATTCCCACAAAGTACAGGGGAGATTAAACAAGATCATAAATGTGATATAACACAATTAGCATGGTTCCCTGCACATTATAAATGCTCCGCATACACTAATTGTAGTGGTGGATGTGGCAGCTACTGCTTTGGGGATGTCTGTGGTTTTTATTTATTCTCCTAGCTGGGAAAGTGTCCAGGGAGAAGGTTGTATGCCAGGCTCTACCACTTATAAGCTTCAAAGCCTTTAACAAGTTCTGAACCTTGTTTTCCTTTCTAATAAAATGATCAAATAACACAATGGATAAGAAGATGCTTTGTACAATAGGCAGGCTATGTAAAGGTAAGGTGGCAACATCAGAATAAGCACATGGATGGCAGGGTTTTAGTGTATCTCTTATTCCCCTCAGGGCCTCATCTACTGTGTGGATAAGTATGCTCAATCTACAACTGTATATATTATACAACCTGTATATACAATTTTGAGCAAAACTTTGTATATGAATCTGTAGACTTAAGGAAGAATATAGCTGACATGGCTCAGTAGTTGAGTGTCAACCTATGAACCAGCAGGTCAGGGGTTCAACTCCCAGTCAGGGCACATGCCCGGGTTGTGGGCTCGATCCCCAGGGTGGGGTGTGCAGGAAGCAGCCAATCAATGATTCTCTCTTATCATTGATGTTCCTATACTCTCTTTCTCTCCCTCTTCTGTTCTCTCTGAAATCAACTTTAAAAATTAAATTAAATTTAAAAAGAGTTAGGAGATATTTTAGAGATTGTTTGTTTTATTGCCCGATCTCACCTTCACCTAAACTCATACCCAGGTCATAAAAAAGATTCAACAGCTGAACTCAGATCTGTACCCAGTTTCTCAGGTTTTTCTTCCCATCCTTCTCTGCTGACTTTTTATTTCTTTATGATCTCATAAATGGAAGAAGGCACACATTTATATATTATTAATGTTTCACTTACTCCAAAACTTCATAACCTAGTTAAGGAAATTGATGGAAAGTTTTCTTAAATACAATGGAAGAAATGGAAATAATGGCTGCTGGAATCAGCACCATTTTTCTGTTACATATTTTCTTTCTTCTACAAGGAACAGTAATTTCTGTGGCTTTGTACCTGAGTGCTCTAGAGAAGAGGTGGGTTTAGATTATAACTGGTGAAGGGCAAATAAGTGGGATCACACAACTGGGACTGGAGTAGAGAGAGAGAAGGGATGGGGGCAGGCATCCTTAAACTGGGAGGGTTTGTTTCCACTTCTTGAAAGCCACTCCTGTCGTTATCATATTGACTCTATCTTCATCCTCCTTCTCCAACCCAACTGTGTAGAACAGTCATATGGACCACCATCACTAACTCCCCTCAGACACTGGGAGTTCTTTGAGGTGAGGGATTCTATCATCTACATCTTTGAATCTTCCTTCGACACCCAGTCATTCTTTATACAGGCTTCATGATGATGGATGGATAACCGAATGATGAATGATAAAAACAAAAAGGGGAATAAATACTGATAGAATCCCAGGGGGAGTGAGGAAGGAAAGCATAACAACTTACTCCTCTGCTGCCAGGGTTCAAGCACATTTTAAAAAAACTTCTCAGAGATAGCTTGGGTTCATTTTATTTTAGCATCCTTTAAGACAGAGATTACCAGCTGGTGTCCCTGAACTAAACTCAACCTAGGCACATATTTGTTTGCCCTTTCCACATTGGCCCACTGTTAAGTAAAACAAACAAACAAACAAACAAACAAATTCACATTACCGTATATTTGAATCCAGATTTTTTCTGAAAAACTCAGCAACAGTGGACTCATATTTCCATTTCCTTTGGTTAAGAAGGTCAGACACTTAAGATGACTTATGGGCCACAGTAATATTCACTAACATAGGTAATAGTTGCCATTTATCACTCATGTTCAAACTTTTATTTTTTTTTTGTTTTTAATATTTTTAATTGTGATAAAGTACATATAACATAAATGTTGCCATCTTAACCATTTTTAAGTGTACAGTCCAGTAGTGTTAAATATATTCACATTGTTGAGCAAAATCCAGGATTTTTTTCACCTTGCAAAACTGAAACTCTACACCTATTAGACAACAACTCCCCATTTCTATTCTCCCAGCCCCTGGTAACTACCACTTTGTTTTCTGTTTCTATGCAATTGACTATCATACAAATAGAACCATACTGCATTCATCCTTTTTTGTGATTAGCTTATTTCACCTAATATAATGTCCTTAAGATTCATCCATGTTGTGTCAGAGTTTCCTTCCTTATTAAGGCTGAGTAATATTCCACTGGATGTGTAGACCCCATTTTGTCTACCCATTCACCTGTCGGTGGACATTCGAGTTGCTTCCACCTTTTAGCTACTGTGAACGTGAGTGTACATGCATGTTGTTTTATAAACTGCTTTCTTTTTCTTTTATTTTTTTTTCAGTTACCAGTCTCCACATTATACAGTAACATTGTATCTTAAGGAATATTCTATCTTTATTCACTTTTTTTTCCAAATGTCCCAAAAATATATTTTATAGCTGATTTGGCCAAAATTATATCCAATCTAGGATCACACTTGCATCAGGCTATTATGTTTTTTAAGTCTCTTTGTAGCCTATTTCTCATTTTTAAAGATACTGGCTTATTTTTGAGGTCTGTTGTTCTCATCACTCACTTCTTAACCTTGTATAATTTACCTTCTACCTCTATCACTCCACTAAAATTATCTCCAAGTAACAAACCCAAATATCTTTTTCTCTGTCTCCATCCTCCACAATACAACTGTTATTTGATACACTGAGTCCTTAACACTCTTCTCTTGGCCTCTGTGCTATTACCTCCCCACCCTTAACATTCCCAGAAACATATCCTACTTCATAGCTTTCCTGAACAGCTTGCTATTCCAGGTTGTTATTTTCTGTTCCTTGGCGAATGCTGTTTACTTCTAACTTAACCTTCTCTTTCTTCCATATTTAATCTCTACCTGTTAAGATCCTAGCTCTTCTTTAAAATCCAGTTTAAATACTCTATTTTCCTTGAGATTTCCTCTAATAATCTCGATGAGAAGTTAGATCTCCAGCCTCTTAAACTTTTTTTATGTGTGAGTGTGGTTTGAACCTCTTTTCATATTCTCTGTGCAATGACTCATTTTATTTTGTTTGTAATTTTTATGGTGGCTGTCTTGTTCATACTGGACTTAAATTTCATGATCTTAAAAGTGGATCTTGATCCTAAATGCTTGTTCCACAGAATTTTGTGCAGTGCTTTACATGCCATAAAGATGAAATATTACTTAAATGGGTGGATCCTCATTTTGGAGGTTTACTTTTTTCTTTTTCAATTAAGTTTTATTTTTATGATTTTTTTATTTAAACCATTTTTTACTTTTTCAATTACAGTTGATGTACAATATTGTATCAGCTTCAGGTGTGCACCCCAGTGCTTAGACGTTATATAACTAAGTGGTCCTCCTGATAAATCTTGTGCCCATCTGACACCATGCATAGTATTAGAATATTATTGATTATATTCCCTCTGCTGTACGTTACATCCCCATGACTATTCTGTAACTACTAATTTGTGCTTCAGGGCCCTAGCTCTTGCCCTGATGCCAGACAATTCACTTCCTCCCCGTATATCTCTGGTGTTTTGAGCTGTTGCCCCAGTGTGGGTGCTCAGAGGAAGTGAGCTCAAGTAAGTCCATTGAAAAGGAACTATTTGGGACTCCAGCAGCCACAATGCCCCTTGGTTTTTACAACCAGAAGTTATGAGGACTTCTCTTCCTGGCACTGGACCCTGGGCTGGTGAGCCTGCTGAGGGGCTAGGACCCCTTACTTCTCACTGGGGACCTCCACAACCAAGGTATCCCTCCTGATTTTTATCCATCATGCATAGGTGTGCAACCAGCTCCTCCTACCAGTCTCTGTGTGATCTTCTTTAAATTCTTAGTTGTAGACTTCCATTCAGCTGGAGGGTTGTGCTGTAGTTTAGTGATAATTTTGATGTGGTTATGGGAGAATTCAATTACTGTATGTATCTACGATGATGTCTTGATGGAATCTCCTGTTCAAACTTTTAAGCATCCTGACTCACACTTCTTGCTTACTTTACCTGCTCGGTCCCATTACACGTCAGAGTTTACCACTCTGGCTTCAGCCAGTACCACAGCTTCCATTCCACAGTAAAGAAGAGAAAATGATCAAAGAAGAAAAATTTTAAGAAGTAATAATAATAATAATAATAATAATAAAATACTGAGCTTTTGCTATTTGTATGGACTATGCTATTTTACATATCCATTCAGTGTACTCTATGAATCAGAAACTAGTCTTGTTACCATCTCATAGCTGACGAAACTATAGTTTAGATGCTGGGTAATTTGTCCAAGGCTACAGTTCACAAGTATTTATAATCCAGATATTTCTGCCTTCAAAGCCTATCGTTGGAACCATTACACTGCTTTTGTACTCTTTCTTAACATGTGAATGATGAAATCAGCACTATAATATACTTTCCCCATCTCTTAGAAAAAAAGCAAATAAATATTGATTAACTGCACTCAAGCAATTTTAAATTAGGCAGTCAGTTTTGAAGTGCTCCAAATCTTGCTTATTTGTGTTCATACAGTGGTGGGTTGGCATTAATAATATGCCTGAGTACATTGCCTCAGCACTTGGTAGTTTGAAACATCCAACATACAGGTGGGAGGATGTGTATGGCAAAGAAGTCACAGAAAAGCTCTTTCTTTTCTTTTCAATTGAACTTATTGTGACATGCGAAGAATTCATTCTGAAGGATGGTGGGTTTCCTAAATGGTGGCTAATTCTGAGGCATCTGCAAGCACTTGACTTGTTGGGTACCCTAGCTCCTTCTGCACCTGTATGTGCAGAAGGGGATGTTACCACTGAATTAGAGGCATCCCGGACTCCTTGTGTCATATACTCCCGTCCCTGTGCAGCGCGGGAAGGCTTCTTGGCATCCTCTTTCCAGCGAAGAGCTCTGGTGCCTTTAACTAACTATTGTACATCTCCATCGTTCAAATTTTTTTTTCCCTAGGCACATTTTATTCTTTTTAAATTTTTAATTGTGCCCTGTGAAATTTTTTTGAGAAGTACTTATCTAAACCAAATCTCTACCTCTACCCCCACCATTATTATGCAGCATTATAATAATAGATTATAATAATAGATTTTGTTGGCTGTCCCACACTGTGCTGAAGGCACCCAAGGCCTTGTCTAGTCGTTCATATCAAGGCCCATGGATGGAAAATCTGAGCTCGTGCGGTGAGCCTGCGGGGGGTGGAAAGTTGCATCATTCAAAGGCTAACCAAGACTACCAGAAGGATTGCTGCTTTATTTTTATGTGATTGCTTTGCAAGAACATGTGCCTGTGGCTAAAACAAAAGAACATGTATTAAACCAATATATTGCAGGTTCATTATCATAAACCTTCTAAGGAATCATCGCCTAGGCAGTGGCGTGGCCAAATGGAGACAGATAATCAGTTCAATGTAATTGGAGACAATTTCTTAGATTTTTTTGTTGTTGTGTGGAGTGGTTTGTGTGTTTTTGTGTTTTGTGTTTTTTTGTGTGTTTTTTTGTGTGTTTTTTTTGAGAAATACTAATCTAAACCTAGAAGATATAATAAAGAATATGCCATTTGTTTAAATTCAGGATAACCTTTTAATAGAGTTATATAAAGAGTTGTAAAGATGCAATTAGGGATAATATTTAAGAGAAGTAAACATAGCTGCCTTAGAGATAGAGCCTCCTTTGCATAAGTATTGCCACACTCAAGAGCCAAAGAGGGGTCTGCAAAGTCTGCAAAGGGAATTCCAGGTCTCTGTGGAGTTAACATTAGTTATGAGTGATGAGATGTCGAGGTTTCCGTGTATGTAGGCAAACTCAGTCTCAACATCCCTGGAAAAAGAGCCCCAAAGAGATCCCTGCCACAGTGAGTAACTTCTCTGGTCATGGAGAGCCTGCCCTGGGAGACGGGGCCCTTTAAGACCCACTGAATCTGACCCTGTAAAATTACATATTCAAGATTTTTCAGGACTTGCCATGAATTTTCCCACTTCTGTATCTCAACAAGAGACATTTGGAATGTTCTTACATCTCTTTGTCCCTTGTCCAGTTCTTTTCAGAATCAAAGATGTGGCTCAAGTGTTACATCCCCATGAAAATCACCCCTGACTGCCCCCAGCCAAAGCACTGCCTACCCACATTAATGCATATGGTGCATGTTTATGTCTTCACTAATTCATCATTAAATGGAGACTAGGAAATTAGAAAATGTTGAAGACAGAGAAAAAACGTAGAGTTTGCCTTGGGCCATGCTCTCCAGAGCAGCTTTTTTCAAAGTAAGAAATCTCCCAAGCAGTGAGTTTAGATGATGTGTGGATTATATTTTAATTTCATTTATAACTTATTTATTTTCACATACTACCCAATGATTATGGTTTCTCAATCATGGAAGTGATATAAAAGTGTCTTTTAAAATAATTTATTTAACTAAAAAAGAAGCAAGTAGAATTAGTGGAAAACTATTTAAATTATGAAATGGGTGAAATAATAAATATCACAAAGGCAAAAACAAAACAAAAAAACAAAAACAAAACAAAAAAACATGAAAGGGGTACTCAGCATTTATAGACCTGAGAAGAATTGTTAAGGGAATATGTGAAAAACTAAAACTTAGAAAATTGTTTTGGGAAAAACAGATTGAAAAACAGGACAAGTGGTAATGCAACTTTCTATTCAATCTACTTTCAGACGTGGCATTCTGAGGCACATGTATCCAGCTTTCTCTATGGTGTATCTGGCACTTAAGAAATTATATGATGCCCAGCCGGCATAGCTCAGTGGTTGAGCATTAACCTATGAGGTCATAGTTTGATTCCTAGGCAGGGCACATGCCTGGGTTGTGGGCTTGATCCTTAGTGGGGGGCATGCAAGAGGAAGCCAATCAATGATTCTCTCTCATCATTGGTGTTTCTATCTCTCTCTCTCTCTCTCCCTTCCCCTCTGAAATCAATACAAATATATTTTAAAAAGAAAATTATATGTTGAAACATTAGGGGAAGTTGACAAAAGCCCCTCTTTACCTTGTAGCAGATTGCTCTGAGAAATCTGACTCACTTATTGACTTTCAACAGATGTGAAAAAGCAATGATTCTAGTATGAACAGCAATGAATAGCTTCATGACAATCCTACCCCATTCATCTATTTTTTTTCTTTACATCTAAGTTTGTTTTACATATCTGCATTTTTAAACATACATTTTTAAAAAATACTTTGATCTCTAACCATTGCCCAAAGGAGTTTATTTTCTAAATATATGTGCGCCCTTCGACAAGAAAGATTACTTTTATAAATCCTAAGATATTGTTGTGAATACATACAAATATTATGCTACAAGGATGTTTACTGCAGGGTGTTTTATATTATCAAAAATTTTTAAATAGCTTAAATGTCCAGAATGGTAGTGATTAAATACATCATAGTATGTCCAATCAGTGGCATGCTTTAGGTAAAATGATACTGAAATGTTTGTGGAAACAGTTTCATGATATATATTCTTGACTGAACAAAAGTATATGAAAGAATGGAGAACCCAAAAATAGACCCACACAAATATGCCCAACTGATTTTTGACAAAGGTATAAAAGCAATTCAATGAAGGAAGAATGGTCTTTTCAACAAATGATGCTGGAGCAATTGAACATCCATAAGGCAAAAGATAAAAATAAAATAGATAAATTTTGACATACACCTCACACTTCATGAAAAAATATCTCAAAATGAATTATAGATTTAAATGTAAAACAAGAAAACCATTAGGACCTAGGAATAGGCAAAGAATTCTTATATAGGCAACTGTACAGATGATCCACAAAAGGAAAAAACTGATAGTTTGGACTTTTCAAAATCAAAAACTTTTACTCAATGAAAAATCCTTAATAAGAGGATTGAAAAGACAACAAAAGACTGGGAGAAAGTATTTCAAACCACATAACTAATAAAGTATTTGAATCTATCAATAGAATATATAAAGAATTCTAAAACTCGGCAAGAAACAAAGAATAAAAAATTTAAAACTCTAATTAGAAAATGGGCAAAAGACAAGAAGAAACATTCATTAATGGGGAGTCAGAGATGGCAAATGAGAATATGAAAAGATGTTCAATATCATCAGCCATTAAGGACATGCAAATTGAACCCACAATGAGATATTACTTGATATCTAGCCGAATGGATAAATAAAAATTGATAATATCAAATGCTGGTGAGGTCATAAACTAACTCACTTGAACATTACTGGCTAGAATATAAAATGGTGCAATCATTTTGAAAACTAGTTTGACAGTTTCTTTAAAAAACAAAACAAAAACATAAACATGCACTTAATGTACAACCTAGCAATTACATTTCTATTCATTTATTCTACAGAAATGAAAACTTATGTCCATACAAACACCTATATACTTTGTTTATTTGTAATAGTCACAAATTGGGGATGAAAACAAATTTCCTTCAATGAAGGAATGTTTAAACAAATTGTGGTACATCCATACTGGAATATTGCTCAGTAATATAAAGGAATGCATTATTGATGCATGCAACAATTGCATAAATCTCAAGGGAATTTTGCTGAAGGATAAAAATCAATCTCAAGAGGTTACACATGCCTGATTCCATTTATATACACCTGCAAAGGGACAAAATTATAGAGATGAGATAGGTTAATGGTTGTCAGAGGTTAGAAATGGGGTGGAAGAGGGAAGAGGAATGGGTGTGACTGTAAAGGAGTAATACAGGGATCCTTGAGGTGATGGAATAGTTCTGAATCTTGATTGTGGTGTTGGCCACATGAATCTACATGTGTTATAATTACTTGGAACTATTCACAGACACAAACACATAAATGTGAATGAGTACATGTAAAATGGGTAAAATCTGAATAAGGTCTGAGGATTGTACCAATATCAACTTACTGGTTTTAATATTATACTATAGTTATCTAAGATCTCACCATTGGGGAAAACTGGGTGAAAGGTATATGATACCTCTGTGTACTATTTTGTACTATTCCGTGAGTCTATCTTTATTTTTAAATAAAAAGTTAAAAAAACAAAACACAAAACTATTTATGTGCATGTGGTAACTTGGTTGGATTTCAAGGGCATTATGCTGAGTGAAGAAATTCTACCTCAAACAGTTATATACTGTATGATTACATTTACAGGGATCTGTGTATGGATTAGTTGATGAAACTGTTACCAGAGGCTCACAGGAACTTAATTCTGAATTTCCCCTAGGAGGGATGATTCTGTATTTGATTAACTCAATGTTTTTAGTGACTTTATGAAATGTAACTACTATGAATTACCATATGCAATTTTCCAAGAGCAGAATTACAGAGATAGAGAGCAAAGTAGTAGCTGCCAAGGAAAAGGAACAAAGAGGGTGTGATAAAGGGGTAGGCTATAAGGAATTTCCATAAGGAGATTTTGTGCAATGCAATAGTTTTATATAGGGATTGTGGTGATGGTTACCCAAATCTATAGATGGGATCAAATTGTGTGTGTGTGTGTGTGTGTGTGTGAGCAAAGGTACAACTCTGTGAATTCAGAACAAGACAGAATATAGTTATCAGTAGTGCACAAATGTTAATTTTCTGCTTTTGCTACTGCACTATATTTATGTAAAATGCAACCATTGGGGGAAGCTGTGGGAAGGATGAGCTGGACTCTGTACTATTTTTGCAACTTCCTGTAGTTTATAAATATTTCAAAATTTAAAACGTCTACAAGACAACATGTGTAATACAACCATATATGTATTATTTTAAATTGATATCTACAACTTAAAATTTCAAGCCCTGATTGCTGATTAATATAAGAGTTTAGGAAGAAATACCAAAATCATCTGGGATGATGTCATTATGTGGGATGATAGGGGCAAAGTATTTTTTAATTTAGATTTAGGCTTGACTAAAATTACATTTAACCAGGATTTAGACTTAAATTTTATTATTAATATAGAGATAATTTTAATGCAGTATAAATTTAACCCATACTTTTAGTGTTTTTCTATAAATCTGGGAATCAACTGTAAAAATTTGATAGTTTGCCTTCATATAATATTGAGTTAATTTGAAATATTATAAGTTTATTTACCAATTGAGTGTATCTAGAAGATTAGCTTAAGTTTCTAATTTAAAATATGATAGATTAAATGATTTAAAATTTTAATTTTGAGTTGAAACTAAAATAATTTTATTAAGATTATAAATATTATTGAAATGTATAAGAAAACTTAAGATTCATCATGTTTACATTTTTAATATAATAGATTTACAAAAGTTAACAAGTATTAGGGAAGAGTTTTTAAACAATTAAGGTACTTAAAATATTAATTTTATCTAATGTATAAAATTTTATCTAATGTATAACATATAGTAAATTTGTAAATGTATCATAAAGCTTAAGGAAATTTAATTTCATTAATTAAATACATTTAAAAGTGATAAAGATATATCAGTCAAATAATAAGATTTGAAGTCAAACTTAAAAGCTTAAGAAAAATTGGGTTTATGAATGTGTGACTTTAATAAAGGGAATAAAAATATTTTTAAAAGTAATCCCAGAATATTTCCTTTTGTGTGTCCTCAAAAATACCCAAATCTCATGTTTATACTATGGGATATATATATACTCATTTCATTATCATGTAAGTATTTCTAAAAAGAATTATGAATCTGTATATTATCATGAAAAAATAGTAATAAAATGCATGAAACACAACAATACAATGTAAATTTTACTATAGCAGGTTAGGTAAAACCTTATTCATTTGAACTATTCAATAAATATATTTTTAAATTTACGTTAGCTTTCCCATCATCTTTGTTTTCCCTTTATATTTATTGTTTAGAGTATTACAGATATCCCCCTTCATTCTCCCATTGATCCCCTCACCCTCCAGGCCTTCACCACACTATTGTCTGTCCATGAGTTATGTGTGGAGGCATATAAGTTCTTTAGTTAATCTCTTTTTATCCCCTTTATGCCCTCTTCCCCCTCCACCCCTCATCCCCTGCAATCACCACACTTGTCCATCTCCATAGTTCTCTCTTTTCCTCTTTTTGCTCAACCCCTCCCCCTAATCTCCTCCCCACAGCTATCTATACTCTGTCTCTATTTCGCTTGGTATGAACTATTCTGTGTTGATACCAACACACTCCACGGCATTGTCTAAAACCCCAGAAAGATGTCTTCTCAACTCTTCTTAATACGAAGGTATGCGGGCCTAGGAAAACACTTCTGAAAAGGATGCTCCCTTCCTCCTGAAACGAAGCGGGCATGAGTTTGAAATCTGGCTCTGACTCTTACCAGCCACATCACCTTGGTGGAAAGTCATTCAACCTGCTCGGAACATCTGTTTCCTTTTACGTAAATGGAAAAGAATTATACCTGCCCATATAAAAGTATTTGTTACACAATAGGCAATAGGCACTTCATGAAAGCCCCACCTGTTTTTCCCCTCACACTTGAGGCTGCCGTGAATCTCTGATCATGCTTTTCCCATGCCTGTGGCTTGGAGCAATCCCCCCCCCCCCGCACCCCCCCTCCCCAAGTGATACTGGTAAAACGGTAATACATTGCTATGTGTGCATCTCAACCTTGGTCTGACTATTCTTCAATTGTATTTTCCCTATGCCTTACTTTCCTCTGGTAAATGGATCTCTCACATTACTAGTATATTTATGTTTGCAGCCACCTTAAATCCTTTGTGAAAAGTGTTAGGCTGGAAGCTACTGAATAAGCATTGGCTTGTTCTTTTCCTCTTCGCTGTGACTAGACAGAGAGCTCCTCACGCCCCTGCCCTCTCCCCCTCTTGGCAGTGGGCAGATTCCTCTGGGATTATAAGAGCCCATCCTGCTCGAAGGAGACCCACAGGGTTCTTTTTAGAGTGAGTCTGGTGAGGAAGTGGCAGCCGGAATAGTCGAACGTGTTCAGCACTTGATTCCTCAAGTGACTATTAGCTGCTCCGTGGAAAGCTTACTGTAAATTCTTAATCCTCAGCCAGACTTTACCTGTCATCCAGCTGTTTTCTGCTTAGAGAATTGGGGTTGGTGTATGTAAGTCACTAAGCAAAATACAATTAGGGAGAAAATATGTATTTTAAAGGAGGTGTATGGTGTATTTCAAAAATAGTGTTCCATTTTATAACCTGATATATATATATATATATATATATATATATATATATATATATATATATATATATATATTTGGTTTAATCTTAGAAGTTAACTATAATTATACTAGAGGCCTGGTGCACAAATTCGTATATGGGTGAGGTCCAGCCAGCCCACCCTGATGGGGGCCGATCGGGGCCAGGTCGCAGGGTGGCTGGGGAAAGGGACCTAGAGAAGAACCACTGAGCTGGAGCTGAGCATGGGCCCTGGACTTCCCAGGTAGAAACCACCAGAAGGCTCTGCAAACAGGCCCTGAGCATCCTTTGGCCAGGCGGACTCAGAGCTGGTGTCTGTGTGTACATTAGACACAGCCCAGCACTTGCCTTTCTCTGTAGGTCAAATCCATTGCATCAAAAACTTGTTCCCCTTCTTCTCTTTGGGCCCTTACAACAAATACAGACAAATTGGAAGACAGGAGCCCCAGTGGCAAAGCCAGGCCCCACAATCACTCAGAATTTAGGCCTAAGACAACTGGGCAGCAATCTCCATGGAACAGAACACACTGTTTTAGAGTCTTAATTCTCCCCTAAAATGTGCCCAGCTGCTCCTCTTGAACTAAGGAACCAAAGACAGTTTCCTTTGAGGTGGGACCCACCAGGTGCTGGCTGGTGGCAAGGCCCCTCACAGGTGGCTGCCTTTCCCCCAAGCTCAGTGTGTTTTGAACAGGTCCAGTTCTGGCAGTGCCAGGTCCTGGGCTACCAGTAGGGCAGCAGGTCCACAGGGTTTCTCTCTGCCTCCTTCCTGGCCTCCCGAGCAATACCGTCTGGTCTGGCACACCAGGCGGCTGTCGCTAGAGCTGGGACTTGGAGAGTGAAAGAGCTGGGACATGCAGAGAGAGACCTGCAGGTGGCCATGCCACACACCCCACTCCACTTTTCAGTCTCTCTCATGTGAATTGGGCCAAAGCCTGCTGCCCGAAACTGGGGAAGGTCACAGGGGGCGCCCTGACCTGCCAGCCTTGGTGACAGTCATCTCAGTTTTCAGCTGATTGAATTCATCCCACAGAGCCTTGATCTCAGGCTGCATGTTCACAGTGGCCACCTTCGCATTCTTCTTTACCTGCGCCGTGGCGATGGCCATGCAACTGGCCCCGGGGCTCTCAGGCTCGGCAGTGGCGATGGTGGCAGCCCCTGAGGCTGGCCTATCATAGCGACCGATCATTCTGGTTGTACCACTTTAATGGTCGATGGGCTTTTATATATATATAGAGTATAGATTATTAACTTATTGGTCAGATCTTTTTTTTTCCTATTGCAAAGCACTGTCATTAAGAGATAAAATTCAGATTTTCTAAACTTTAAGAATGAAAAAGAAACCATATGCAAATAAGTAGAAATATTTTTGGTGGTTTTGAATGGAATCAGAATATGTGTGTACTACGTATGTTTTTAAAATATTTCTACCTGGTCAAAATGCTTTCAGAAGAGGTGGAATATCAGATGCCTCTTGTTCAGACTGGAAAGTATTGTGATTGCACTGAAAAGCATGGCCCCTCTTGAAGTTTCGTTTTTTACTTCCTTTATTTGAGTATAAAGCAAAAAGGAGGTTTCTCAAAGATGTCCTAATAGAAGCTTTTGAATGCTGTGCAGAGATGGCATTAAGGTGAATGGAGTCCATCAAGGTTTGCCACAAGTATGAAATAATTATCGAAAGGATTCCATTAGAGACTGAAGCTACCTAGACTAATAGAGACAGAAAAGACTGACCCTTTATGGTCCTTAGCTTTCTCTAATGGATGGCCTTAAGTTGAAATCAAGACTCAACTGGATCATTGATTCTTAAAAGAAAAATATTGAACATAGTGGCATATAAGCAAAGCTGGAGAAACGGTCAGATATATTTATCTTTTAGTTAAAGCTTGAGATGCAAAGTATTATTATTATCCTCTGGCATGTTTGTTTAGTTTATAGGAATAGAAGCTAAGTAATTGTATATATTCTCATGGGGTAAATATTAGTTTTAATAAAGAAAACAAAAGATGCCTCTAAGCAAGTACAACATCAACTCAACAAAAAAGAATCCACAGATTTTTGAAAGATTAGCTGCCCTATCCTTTACCTGCTAGGTAAAGCACAGTGTTCTTTGACTAGTAATGGACACATATGTCAATTTCTGCCACTTTGCTCTGGAGGAATCATGAAATTTCTCCTGCACAAATTCTTGGAAGTATATTTTGCAATGCATACTTTACTAGCCCACATGCAACACATATTAGTGTATATATATATATATATATATATATATATATACACACTAATATATATATATACACACGTGCACATACCTAGCTAGAGTTAAATGGGTCAAATACCTGAAATTGTCTGAAATTCCCTGTGTTTGTTTGTTGAAAGCAGCAGCTGATGGCTTTGCCTCTAGTTGTTGCAAAGCTCTTCATTGCAGTTGGGTAAAAGTGTACTGACTCTCAGAGTGGTAATTAACTGGTCTTTTATGGAGGGAAATTTTCTAATAATAAATAAAGGTACTGCCATAATCTGAGTGTAGGATCAGCTGGAGTCAAGGATGTCAAGGAGAGATATGAAACTGTGGTTGAGGCATTTTGGTCGTTCTTTAAGTTATTATTAGGTTGCTCCTAATAAGCAAGATGGGCTGAAGTGGCAAGTAATATGAAAGTGAATATAAAGAACTTATTTTAAAATTTCAAACATAGCACTAGGATGAATTTTAAAATGCTATAACATTTAAGTGGAAATTTCAGTGTACTCAATATATTGGTTAAAAACTAGACCTTTAACAAATTGTATCAGTATTCAAATTAATATTCTGAGAGAATATAGGAAAACTGAGAATACAGTTCTCTTTTCTTGAGAATTATATACAATGTAATTTTACACTGAGATAATAAATAATTTTATAATAATGACTCAGCAGATCACTGATACATTCCATCAAGATTTTCTCCTTTTCTCATTGGCAACTACAAATATTTTAAACTAGAGGCCTGGTGCACAAAATGTGTGCACCGGTAGGGTCCGTAGGCCTGGCCAGCAATCCGTAAGGGAGTGACCCAAGCTAATGGCCCAGTAACATATCTCTATCATTGGACAGAGTTCATAAACTGAGGTCTTATCAAAGATCTTAGGATATGGATAGGAAAAATATTGAAATGACTCCTTAGTTCCCTGTATTATAGTGAGGATTTTAAAAAAGAATTTGTTTATTGCACAATAGTTATAAATGAGGTCATTTTCTCCCCCCTACAACCAAATATGTTTACAACTATAGTTTGCTGGTGGGCAAACTTTAATGGAGTCAGAATATTTAAATGTGATATGCTTCACTTGTTGATGGAACTGATCAATTCCAAGTGTTATTTTTAGTTTTGCAGACATCACTGATGAGTAATTTGGAAGGAAAAACATTTGAGTATGAAGGTTCTGGAAATGCTGAAACGTTTTTAATATATATCAAAATATAAACCCCAGTAATTATGCATTTAAATTACACACTGGTTAAAAAAAAATAGTTCTTTTCCAAGATGTTTTTCAGGTTTCCAAGTAATTGTAATATGCAGAATGGATAGCACAACTGGAGGGAGTAGTTCCAATGTGATTAAAATATGCAGAGCAACAGGCCTACCAATAAGAAGCTTTTATTTTTTAATATTATTTTAATTGGGACTATAATTATACTGATAAGAAATAAATGAAGTATTTCCTGTGATAGATGAACATCTTGAGCAAGACCTTACATTTCTGATATTTTTCCAGTTATAAACATTAGCATTGGGTACATCAATATTGGTCAGGCTATTCTCAAACAATGGATACTTTCCTCCTAGTTTTCCAGTGATATGCCCAATAGAAGATCACATATTGCATCTCAGGAGGAATCAAACACCAGAAGTCCATTTGGTTTGGTGCAAATCCAAGCCAATAAACTAGAAAAAAATAAATAAAAAGTTCTACACTCGCTTTCAAACTCTTAAGTCTCCAGTGTTTTACCATTGTTTGAAACATTTAAACATTTTGTCACATATTTAAATTACTGATGGGCCATTGAGTCGTCATTTTCTTTGTCATTTTCTTCAATAACATGAAGGCAGATGAGATTTCCCAGATATATAAGGCATAATGATACAGATTACAGATTCTGACCATCCAAATGTTATTTCAACCAACAAGAAACAATATTTATATAATAAATTAAACCAAGCTAACCTTATAGGTTAACTTTAGGATTCAGAGTTATAGTACATATATTCTACATAATAAGAAAGGAAGCAAATCATTTGGCTTTTTTATGACATTAACTCTGTCAGACTATTTTCAGGTCCACGTGTTTCAAAATATTAAGATATTACTTTTGCCGTTAAATATAGCCAAGTATATTTAGAAAATGTAGGAAATGTCCAATTAAAAAACTCTTGAAGCATGTCTTCCTACTTAGTCAACTCCTACTGGTATGTGGTTCAAGGGTAAGCAGAGGAAGAAAGGAGGAAAGCTCATTTAAATTCAAATTAATAACAAAATACATTTTGAATAGAGTTTGCATCCCTTTCAAATGGAAAAAAAAAGTGGTTCCTACTTTTTATATTTTACATAAAGAGAAAGAAAAAAATTCTTAATATTATCAAAGATTTAACAGGTTCAGAGCTCTAAAGAAAGAGTTCATCCTCAAGTTAATAGCTTTACTGGAAATGTCTTTAGCCAAAAAAGTTTTAAATGAGATTTACATGGAACAAATCAGTTTTAGGTTTCAACATCCATTTCAAACTGAAGCAGTTTGCAAAATCCAACTACACTTATCAGCAAAACATTTCATTTATCAATATTTACCTAATAAAAGAGTAACATGCTAATGGACCATACCTTCATGATTCCCACCAGCCAATCAGGAGTGGGTATGCAAATTAACCCTCCAAAAAAAAGATGCTGGGTTAATTTGCATATGAAGGCACCAAGTGGCTGGGTGCAGGGCAGGACACTTGCATTGTGTTCATGGTGTTCTGCACCACTCCAGCCGCTACTGGCCTCTGGGCAGTGTGGAAAGGCGAAAAAGCGGCTCTGGCCAGAGCAAAGGCAGTGCTGGCAGCCAGGAGAAGGAAGGCCCATTCTTGTATGAATCTTTGTGCATCGAGTCTCTAGTTTTAGATAAGCATGTGGTTTTGGAAATGAGTTGTTTTTTAGAGTGGGAAAATAGCACCAATTTTTACGTAGCATTTCATTTTCTTGTCATTATACCCTAAATCCTTGTTTTATTATTTTCACCTTGATTAAATAATTAACCTTATTTAAAGTCTGTATGTTAGTGATCAGTCCCTGCCTCTCTCCAAAATCTACCCTCTATTTGTTGAGGGTCTGTTTGGTTGAAGTTATATAAACTCAACAGCCAGTTAACTAAATGCATTTTTCACTCTTCAAGCTCTTGTTTTGAGCAAATAGAAAACCAGCTAACATTTTTTTTGTGGTTTTATTTCTGTTTGTCTTTAATATAATCATTAAAATAATATTTTAACTAAAGATTGGATGAAAATGCCTTATTTATAACTATTGTGCACTAAAACCTCTTTGTTTTGTGTCAATAAAGATATAGGTGCATAAATGTTAACATGAAGATAATTTGAGGTTTTATTTCAAAATATTGATGTTTGGAGATTGGGACTATAATTATACTGATAAGAAATAAATGAAGTATTTCCCGTGATAGATGAACATCTTGAGCAAGACCTTACATTTCTGATTTTTTTCCAGTTATAAACATTAGCATTGGGTACATCGATATTGGTCAGGCTATTCTCAAACAATGGATACTTTCCTCCTAGTTTTCCAGTGATATGCCCAATAGAAGATCACATATTGCATCTCAGGAGGAATCAAACACCAAAAGTCCATTTGGTTTGGTGCAAATCCAAGCCAATAAACTAGAAAAAAAATAAATAAAAAGTTCTACACTCGCTTTCAAACTCTTAAGTCTCCAGTGTTTTACCATTGTTTGAAACATTTAAACATTTTGTCACATATTTAAATTACTGATGGGCCATTGAGTCATCATTTTCTTTGTAGTACCCCATCCACTGTCTGTAAATTATCTTTGATCCACACAAACTTGGGACAAATAGCCACATGTGTAGGGAATTTAGAGGAGGTTCTAATTTTATTTTGTTGTAGAAATTACTGCTTCTGTCTCACTTCATTCCCTTGATTTAACATTTCAAAGCCTGACTTTTTTCACTGTGCATGGTTTTCCTGCCTGTTTTGTACATCTAGCACATAATAAGTAATGTCTTAAATTGAGATTTAATATCAGATCAGGGTATATGTTCCATGAAAAATAAAATGATTATGTTTTAAAAGTCATTCTTGAAAAGGGATAGTCAGAATAGCAAAAACAAATTTTTAGACTAACAAATTTTTTAGGATGAAAATTTGGTAAACCAGTAGAATAGTAAGAGTAAATTTATTTACTGACATATAACAGTAAGGAATATTATAGAATTATAAAATTTAACCCTAAAGATGATTTATTTCAACACCCCTACTTATAGAAAATAAAAACCAAAACTCCTAGAGTTTGGTGCCTTGTCTAAAATTATGCAAGTGACCAGGGGAGTTATCTATTTATTA
Organism: Pipistrellus hanaki; assembly: GCF_964339955.1. Classification (NCBI taxonomy): domain Eukaryota; kingdom Metazoa; phylum Chordata; class Mammalia; order Chiroptera; family Vespertilionidae; genus Pipistrellus; species Pipistrellus hanaki. The sequence goes on from NC_140504.1 coordinate 36,856,628, forward strand.
TTCAACAAATATTGTTGGATAACCTAATATATGTTGAATATGGTGTAAGATGCAAAGATGAAAAAGATCTAGACTGTATTTGATACTCATAAGAAATTTATAGGACAGTAGAGTAGAAAGACACCTGGAAATAACTATAAAGAGAATATGATTTATATCATAAGAGTGATACAAGTAATAGGAGTTATGGGATTGGGGGGGAAAGGCAAAATTTAGATCTCAGATGGTTTTTCCCTGGTTTTCTCTACCCAGGCTAGAATATAAACTCCATGAAAGCAAAACCTTCTCATGCCTGACAAAGTGCTTGGAATACAGTAAATGCTCAATAACTGAATGAATGAATGTTCTTCCCATACTGTAGTACTGCCTCTTTACAGTAGCAAATGCATATGTTTTACCTAGAAAGCATTTACTTTCCTCATAATTATTAGGTTGCTTTCTCGCTGACTATCTTGTGCTTAACACTACTCTGATTATCTGCCAGAGTATAATATTTCTATTCTACCATATTTAAGTAATAAAGTAAAAATTTTTAAAAAAAACCTCTCATATTTATCTTTCACCTTAAAGTGTACAGTTTGCAAATCATGCGTTCTAAATTATAGAATTAAAAACATGCACAGAGCAAATATCATTGTTTCTAACATATTCCCAGCATGTATCGCACATGTGTCTTGTAACAGGGAAGATGGCTTTTTAAATATAATAACACTTAAAAAATTGAGCACTTTCCATTGTGAAATTTTTGGCTTCTAAAACACAGATTACTATTTAAACCCTCACACATACATGTTCACAATTAAAGAACCTGGGAAGATTTCTAATATAAAAAAATGGACATTTCTAATATAAAAAAAAATGGATATGGCCATGCAAAAAAATCTAATGCTTTTAAATATAATCATTCTGGTTTACAAGAGGGGAAAGAGCAAAATGAAATCTCTAGGTCTTGCATTTCAGTGCAAAAGAATTGGAATTACTTAAAAAGTGTGACAACCTGTTTGCATCTTCATATGTAAAACAAAATGAAGAGAACAAAAATCATATCTATTTTAGGCACAGGTGCTTGTTCTGGCCAGAATATTTCAGATAGTTTTCTTTGATTTCTTATTTACTGTTGTGCAAACATAATACGATTTTTTAAATTTGTTTAGAAATTTTTATGAAAACCATTCATTTTGTCACATTCTTATTGAAAAATATTTCTTGCAAGAAAAAATGTCAAATAGAGTAATACTAAGATAGTTTCATGTAGTATATTATTTACACTAAGGGAAAATATATAGATAATACCTTATTTTTATTTTTCTTGAATTATATTCAAGTATAGGAGTATGTTAAAATTTGGGAGCCATTATCTAGATTTTATCTCTGAATTATAAAATATGGAAGATCATATTATAATCAAATTGGAATTCTGAGCATATCTGATCATTTGATAGAAAATAATTTTTTTTGCCTTTTCCTAGAAAGGGGAGAAAACATTAATTTGGATAATTATAGATCTCTTTGGTGTTCATATGTTGTGGATTACTTGAATAGCATATGAGTATTCAGGTTTAAATGTGGAAATGTCATATACAAGCATCCATAGAAAAACTGACTAAAAACAAAGAAAATGCATGTATTTAATATTGAGGAATTAATAGAGATGAAATAACATCTTATTTTGAGAAATGAACATTTAAAATTGTTCAGAGAATCTATATTATAATTAGTATACCAGCACTTTTTGTAATTTTACTTTTGAAGTAAATAGATTAATTTTAAATATATATATAATTATACATAACCCTCAGGATAGTCCTGTGTCATGAAATATACAAGTAATTTGACTCATTCTATACTTTAAAATATTCTAGTCATAAGATTTTTTTAATCACAGTAAATTTAATTAATTGTAAATTATTATTACAATGTGGAAAGAAGCTATAAAGTCTCCCCATGCTCCAAACTGTTAAAAAAAAAAAAAAAAGAAAAGAAAAGAAAGAAAGAAAGAAGCCACAACCAATGTAGTGCCCAAATAAGTGTTCCTAGTAATGGGGTTAAATATTTTAAATTATGCTGGGTTATGACTCAGTATTTAGCCTATGCAATCTAGGGATTGTGCAATAAGTAAAAATTGTAGGACAAAAACACTTTTAAACTAGCCCCATAGAAAGGACTGTCCAACATTTCATAGCTTTGTACATAACAGGGCACAAAATACATCTCCTGGTTATAAAACAAAAGTCTAATAAATGTACCTTTGCATGGCTGATTTGGAAGCCCTTATACATGAGCAATGCATTTCGCATTTTTTTGGTCATTTCCCCCCAAGAGCCTTTCAGCTGTAACAATCTGAGTTCGGTTTCCTAAGAAGCCCCTCTTTCTCATTTGTCACATCTAAGAGGTTAGAGAGTATGTTTAAACAGATATATTTTCTTTTCGTCTAACCTTGCCTGGAAGATATAGGAAAACTAATTTGCCTTATTTACATATGGCACAATCTATCCAGTATTCAAGGGTTTGTCAGAAACAGGAACCTTGTGCATTTCCATGGTAACCGATGGCATGCTGACAGTATCTGGCTTGTTGCAGCTTCGTCTAGGCAGGCCGGCAATTAATCAGCCATCTACATGCACAAAATTCTTTGTGAGTGAATGGCAGCGCGCCTCTGTAGTGCTGTCTGCGCTTTTACAATTTTGTATTCCTGCCGGGCAAAGTACTTTTTTGTCTCTTCTATTCATTTTCCATAGCTCCCCAAAATGAGCTAGAAAAAAGAGTACGAGGGGGTGGGGGGGAAAAGGGAAACACATCTACCTGTAATTTCAAAATGACATTATTTCTTCCTCGTATCAAATGTGCCAGGGTGTGTTTCTCCCTTTTATTCCATGCCTCATAGTGGGCTCGCCTTTTATTTTATTTTATTTTTTTCTTCTGAGTTTTCTCGGGTTTGTGCTGCGCAGTCCCTTAATCTGTGTCTCAAGGTCCTCTATTGTTGGTGCAAGTAGGACATACCTACTAAAGCAGGTCTATGCATAAATCACGGCTGGGCCCGAGCCAGGCAGTGTGGAGCCCACACGTCCCCTTTTACATGCTCTATCTCGGTCCATCCTCTCAGCTCCATGGAAGGCATGTTGTTCCCATTTTGCAGACGGAGATGCAGGCCGTTAAATGACTCAGCCAGCTTTCCAGGACAAGTTGGGGATACGGTGCTTCGGTGCTCCAGCCGCTGTGTCAGTGCCAATGCTGAGGCAGCGGCAGCTCCCCTTTGTGTACAGTCGGGTTTTAGGCACAGGAAGCACTAGTATTTTACTTCACTATTCTGGAGCTTTCTTCCAAAAAAAAAAAAAAAAAAAGTACCATTTAATTGATTCATTTGGAAACTTATATTGCCTAGGATCTAAACAAGAGCACGAGGAAGGTTAACAGTTTGGGCCTTGACTTAGGTGGTTATAAGAAAGCTTTGTTTAGGTTTTACCTACAACCCTAATAAATGTTATGTCTGGGGAACTTGCTTACCTTCTTTCTCTGTAAAATGAAGGGAATAGGTTCAATTACCTTGAAGGGTCCACTGAAATTCTACGGTTGTTCAAATTTCCTAAAACACTACTTTGGAGAGTTGTAGGTGAAAATTAAGATCCATCGTTCATTCAGACTTTTGTCCTTCAAAGATGACAGAATGATTTTTATTGAATTGAACTGAATAAAATTCCATTTCAGAAAGGAAAAAAGAGAGATTTGGCAAATCTCATAAGGTTGAGTTCGCTGAAATCAGATTTGGACATTAGCTTTTCCACAAAATCCACACATCAAATATTTGGTGGTCTTGAAACTCAAGTTCAGGCAAAATATCTAAAGAAAATTACTAGTATATTGGGGCCTGGAGATATTAAGTTTCCAAAAAGTTTCATGCATTAACAGAAAAGTTTTTGTTGGGAGAGTTTCAGTGAAAAGATAAAACTAGTAGCAAGGTATTTATTCAGAGAGTTGAGGGAACTCTCTCAACTAAAGTAAAAATACATGTAATTTTTTAATATTCTCTATAAATCTAACATCGTTTTATTAGTTTAGAAATTCATACTTAATAGTTTAAATACATACTTAGTTTGACTATCTTTTTTACTTGTTTTTATTAATCCTTACCTGAGAATATACTGAGTGGCCAGATTATTATGATCTCTGAACACATAATAATCTGGCCACTCAGTGCATATCCTATATAATAAAATGCATATTGTCCCCTCGAACAGAAGTTTGACCAGCAGGCAGGTGGGCCAACCACCCATGACCCCTCCTCTTGGCCAGGCTGGCTGGACCCCACCCATGCATGAATTCATGCACCGGGCCCGGTGCATATACTGAGTGGCCAGATTATTCTGCATTCAGAGATCATAATAATCTGGCCACTCAGTGTATTTTTCCCATTGATTTTTAGAGAGAGTGGAAGGGAGGGGAGTGAGAAAAAGAGAGAAACATCGATGTGAGAGAGAGACACATTGATTGGTTGCCTCTAATATGTGCCCCAACCAGGGTCCAGGCTGAACCTTCAACCCAGATATGTGCCCTTGACCAGGAATTAAACCCATGACTTTTTGGTGTGAAGGCCAATGCTCTGAACACTGAACCACACCAGCCAGGGCTGCATGACTGTCTTTTTAATATGTTTATTAATTTTATTAAATTTGTTTCTTCAAGGAAGAATTACTTATATAATTTTCCTTTAAAATTTCTTTTATATATATATATATAAAATAAATTTTAAAGGAAAATTATATAAGTAATTAATATATATGTGTGTGTGACCTCAGTTTGAAAGTAAATCCCACTTCAACAATATAAAGATGTTTGCTCTTTCATGCATATATTTTGTCACTATCTCAATTCTGTTTATTTGGTTTGTGAATGACAAAATCTGTAGTATAAATATTTTCTCCAATTTTGTCTTTCTGTAAAAATAAAAAGTTGAAGTGTGTATACAAAGCTTCTGTTTTCTCCAAACTAATGATTGGCCATCCTTTTGCAAGTGCTACAAATACGAGGGTTTCATTTATTCTTCCATACTCAGTTTCTCTTGTTTTTCTGCCAACTCTAAATAAAGCACTCAACAATATCCCATCTAACATTTTAACCCATTTTAAACCATCCTGTTTTCTTCAGGGTTCAATTAAAAAAAATGTTTCTCAATGGCATTCCAGAAGAGAATGTTGTCAGTCTTACAATTAAGTCCTCACCCCTGCTCCAGTTTTTTTCAATTCTGTGTCCCTCTGTCCACCTGACCAGTCGCTATGACTCACACTGGCCACCAGGGAGCAGATGCTCAACACAGGAGCTACTGTGATGAGCACTGGCCATTTACAGAGAAACAGCGATGCAGACCTGTCTTCCCCCAAGTGGAACACAGGCCCCGCCACCACCCCAGAGCAATAGCCCACCAAATCACAGCCGACACTGCCATGGTGCAAAATACAGCCTCAGCCCAGCTCAGCTCAGAAACGGTCACTGTGGGCGCTGTGGTCACTGTGGTCTCTCATTGTTTGCTGTTTTTTGAAAAACAAGTCAAAAACCTCTGCTACATGCATAATGTTACATGAGCTTTTGCAAGTTCTCCATCAAACTTCTCACTATTTCATATTGTGTTTTACAAAAAAGAGATTCTGTCACATCATTCACTTAGTTATTAATCAAGTATTTATTGAGCTCCATTACTTGAGGTTTTGTATATACACCAACACTACCAACACCACCCTTCCCAGTGATAAAAATTATGGGAAATCTTCTTATGGTAGAAATTACTTTTATGGGTAACTGATTTGGACTTAATTTTGAACTCATATTGAAATAGATTAGTTTTATAGGCAACTTTATATATAGCTTATCTTTTTATTTCCTAGGCTAAAATTGAAAATAATATCACTTCATTCAGAGTTTTGTTAGGATTAAATGAAGTGTGTGAGCCATCTTGCTGATTTCACATACTCAAAATGGTAGAAATATGAGATATCTAAAACAGTTAAATTCGCAGAAACAGAAAGTAGCAAATTTAAGGTCCTTTGGAAATGAAAAAAAAATGTTTTTAAACTGGACAGAGGTGATGGATGCACAACATTGTGAGTGTACTAAAAACTACTATCTACACTTTAAATGAGTAAATCTATGTTACTTAAAGTATATCTCAACAAAGTTATGTAAAAAAAAAAAAAACTAACCTTAAAACTTAGAAAATTTGGCACAGAATTCCAGATTGACTTCTTTTGGAAAAGTCTTTTGATCTGACCCCACCAGCCACCTGGTCCCTTATGGGGATAGAGAGTTTTAGTTTTAGAAGATGAGAAAGTGCTGGAGATCCGTTTCACAACATTGTGAATATACTTAACTCTAATGAACTGCACACTTAAAAATAGTTAGTATGGTAAATTTTGTATTATGTACTTTTAGCACAATAAAAATATATAGTAAAAGTAGTTTTTCTTAATTATGGAGATATTTGAAAATGTTATTAATATTTTTCTTATGTTTACCATTATGATTAACACTATTTTTATCAGCTTAATAGTCCTTAACTTATTGCCAAATAGAAAATTCTGGGTTAGTAGAACTTGATATATATTAGACCATATACAAAAGCAATATTCAACTACTTTTGACCTACAAAAATGTCAACTTTATATGATTCAACCTATCTGCTTATGAAAATACCCTAATGTATCGATAGAGTATGGTTTATTGATTTTCTATTATATACATGTATATTGGAATTTAATACAAAAGTAGACTATTTTTTTTTTTTAGCTTCTTGGGCTGATACAAATCATTCTGTTGTATTTGATTTCTGGCTCCTCAAATTTCTGACTATGCGATCTTTAGCCTTAGTTTTCTTACTTGTGGAATGAAGAAGACAAGTAAAATTGAGGTCAACAGTGTATGAAATAAATTTTGAAAAACACTAAACTCAGGGCCTGGCACATAGTAGGAGCTCAACAAATATGGTTTCTCTCCCACATAACAAAATATGTGACAGTATTGCATAGTTAATGGCCATAGTTAACTGAGTTAGATGTGAATTCTAGCTACCTATTTTAGGCAGATTACTTCTCACTTGATCTTAGTCTCATCTGAGAAGAGCTGCTTCAAACAATTACAAGGATTAAGTGTTATTTTAGACATAAAGCTCCTTACGTAGTTCTCAGAACATATCAAATGCTCAACAAATTACCCTAACCATGATCTTACTGTTTGCATGATCCCCCTTTCCCCTCCAACTTGTTGATCTAGAAAAGAGTGCAGTAAGAAGAGAATGTTCCTTGGAACTAAAAATGTACTCATCTCCTTTCCTCAGAATATTTCCCCCACTTTTATTCTTTGTCTCTACCTTTTTCCCTGACTCCAGTGTCATCCCTACTCCTATTACACAATGGCAGGATTCACCTCACTTTACACCTAAGGCCCTTTGTCATGCTCCCAAATCCAAGCAGACAGCGATTAGAAGAAACAGGACTGGGCAAGATGGCCCCGATCACCAGCCAGGCTGAGGGACCCCACCTGTGCACGAATTCATGCACCAGGCTTCTAGTATTTCTATAAAGTTGTACCTGTCCTTGCTTAGGAGACAATGCTCTTCTTCTTTCTGTGTTCCTAAACATCTATTCATTCATGGAATCACAGATGAATAGATGGTAGGTTTTATGCGAAATTAAAAGCTGACGACCTCCATCTTTCCCCATTAAAACTGTAAAATCTAAAAATTTTGGATAGTTAATTCTAAAGATTTTTTTCAATCTGACACTCAATTATTCAAATTATAATTCACCAAAATTATGAGTCTTTATATGGTTCTTTGGCTTCAGGATTAGAGAAGCAGCCTTCTCATAGTCTTAATGACTTTTGCAATTAATTGTTCAGGTTTTACTCCCAGATATCTTTGCTTTACTAATGCAGAAGCATAGACCTCTTTTGTTTTTAAGACTTTTTTGGGTACATTTAGGTTTACAACAAAATTACAGGGGTGGTATAGAAGATTTCCCAAATTCCCTCTGAACTCACACATGCATAGCCTTCTTCATTATCAACATTATTTATTAGAAGGGTACATTTATTTTTTGCCAAGGATGAATTACATTGATAAGGCATAATCACCCAAAGTCCCTAGTTTACCCTAGGGTTTACTCTTTACTCTTAGTGTTGTACATTCTATGAATTTAGACAAATGTATAATGACATATATACTTACATATATCATTAAAATATCCTGCAGAGCCTGGTCAGTGTGACTCAATTGGTTGGGCATTGTCCCATGTACCAAAAGTTGCTGGTTTGACTCCTAGTCAGGACACAAGCCCAGGTTGTGGGCTTGATCCCCCATAGGATCATGTTGTTGTTTTTTCTCTCTCTCAAAATCAATTAAAAACCTTCATATATATGGCATGCAGAGTATTTTTGCTGCACTAAAAATCTACCTCTGGCAACCACTGATTATTGTACTGTCTCCATAGCTTTGCCTTTTCCAGAGTGTTATAATGTCATATAGCTTGAATCATAGAGTATGTAGCCTTTACTGATGGGCTTTTTTTCACTTAGTAATATGCATTTAAGTTTCTTCCCTGTCTTTTCATAGCTTGATAACTCATATCTTTTTTTTGTTGTTGTTAGCACTGAATAATATTATGTTGTCTACAGGTACCATAGTTTATTTATCCATTTATATACTGAAGATCACGATTGCTTTTAACTTTTGGCAATTATGAATAAATCTTCTATAAATATCCATGTACAGGTTTTTGTGGACATAAGTTTTCAACTCCTTTGAGTAAATACCCAGGAGCACAATTACTGAATTATATAGTAAGAATATGTTGAGTTTTGTAAGGAATTGCCAAATTGCCTCCTAAAGTATATGTGCCATTTTATTATCCCACTAGAGGTCTAATGCACAAAATTCATCCAAGGGGTTGGCCCTCGCAGCAGTGGCAGTTTGCCTCGGCCCTTGCAGCCCCAGCTTCGTCTGGAAGGTCATCTGGAAGGACATCCAGTCTAATTAGCAATTATGCTTTTATTATTATAGATCATCAATGAATGAGAATTCTCATTGCTCCACATCCTCATCAGAATTTGGTCTTGTCAATGTCCTAGATTTTTGGCTATTCTAAAAAGTATGTACATGTCTTGTTTTAATTTACATTTTCTTGATGACATGTGATGTTGAGTATCTTTTCATATGCTTATTTGACATCTGAACATCTTATTTGGTGAGCGTCTGTTAAGGTCTTTGGTCTAATTTTAATGAATTATTTGTTTTCTTATTGTTGAGTTTTAAGATGAGGGTTGTTTTTTGTTTCATATTTTGGGTAACAGTCCTTTATCAGATGAATCTTTTGCAAATATTTTATCCCAGTCTGTGGCTTGTCTTCTAAGTCTCTTGATGTTGTCTTTCACGAAGCAGAAATTTTTAATTTCAACAAAACCCAGGATTTTGCCTTTAGTGTTGTGACTAAAAGGTGTCATCAGCCCTGGTCGATGTGGCTTAGTTTGTTGAGCCTCGTACCATATACCCAGAGGTCACCAGTTCAATTTCTAGTGAGGGCACATGCCTGGTTTGCAGGCTCAATCCCCAGTAGGGGGTGTGCAGGAGGCAGTTGGTGGACGTTTCCCTCTCACATCTATGTTTCTCTCCCTTTCCCTTCCTCTCCCTCTAAAAAATCAATTTAAAACATTTTTTTTTAAGTCATCACCATACCCAAGGTTTTCTCCTGTGTTATCTTCTAGGAGTTTTAGTTTTGCATTTTAAATTTAGGTCTGTGAGCCATTTTTTATTCATTTTTGTGAAAGGTATAAGTTCTGTGTTTATATGCATTTTTTTTGTATGTAGGTATTCAGTATCTTTTTCTGAAGCGACTATCATTACTCCATTGCATTGCCTTGGAATATCTATCTCTCCATTTATTTAGTTCTCCTTTGATTTAATGAATCAGAATTTTGTACTTTTCCTTGAACATATTTTGTTGATGGCAAACTTTTGAGAAAGATAAAGTTTCTTTTTACAAGTTGGGTTCTTTGAACATCTTATAAGTATGAGAAATGTGTTAGTGTAGAGAGGGAACGTCATTACCTAGAATTGTGTAAACAGGGGGGGAAAAGTATGCATCTTCATTTATTGTACGGTATTTTTATTTTCCTCCACACACTGCGTAATAGCAGGAAGTTTTTATAGCACTTATGATAAATGAAATTATACCTTTACAATTGTGTAGTTATGGGATTACCTTGGTAGATTTTACATTGTCAGACATTCTTTTGGAATCTTTTAATGCCCTGTGAGGGCAAGGATGATGTTGGTACATTCACAGAAGTATGGCTGGCGTAGAGTGCATGCTCTGCAAATACAAATAAAAATTGCAAGGGCCATAAGAAAAGGAAGGATGTAAAGTTCTACAGCAAGATCAGGGAAAACATCTTAGGGGAAATAATAAGTAAACTAGCCTTCAATGGTGGCCAATATTGTGGTATACATATATGAAAAATTACATGGTGCTCAGTATACTTATAGAATTTAGTACACTTTAATGTAATACTAGTCCTCTCAAAATAGGTGATCTCTGAATATAAGGTGGATTTTAAGTAATTTTTCAGAATAAAATTAATAGGATCTGCTTATCCTAAACCCAGTGTAGGAAAAGAGGAGTTTTCTCCATATAAAAGGTAACATAGGAAGGACTGTGAAGTATTAGCCACTGAAGGATGTAGAGATAAGATTTTTACAAGAGGGCTATCTTGAGTGACCAGGAAACACAACCTCATTATGATCAAGAGACTGAGCACGAGGAGGGTTTAAATAAGCGATAAGGACCTTTGCTTCCATCTACCTGCAAAGTAATTTGTGAAGTAGCACTATCAGAGACAAATCACAGACATGAGGCAGAGAGCCGTGCCGAAAGAGCTTGGTGTCAGCTAGATGTGGGCTTTCCCCTCAGCGCTCTCATGAACTAGCTGGTAATTTGGGACACATTAGGTAAATGTACTAAGTCTCCGTTTCTTTAGTAAAATGAAGATAATACTCTGTAGGCTGTTTGTGACAGACAAAAATATACGTAGGTAAAGGGGACTACCACAGAATTTAAAGCAGGTATTTTGGAAACACGTTTCCCTCTGCCCTCCCTTTGCCTGCTTTAGGTGTTGAGTTTGCCCCTCTACAGGAAGATACCTGGTCGTTGGCACCACAGAGGCTCTTTGTGTGCATCCCAAAATCTGGAGGCAAATATTTAAACAAAATGACCACCTAACAAGTAGGATAGTGACACCAAATTAGTTTAATCTGAAAAAATCAAGCCTTGAAAATTAAAGCTTGAAATTTTTTCTTCTTTAAAATGCTTAAGGTGATTTATTCTGCCTTCTCTGTTCTGTTTTCAAACTGAAAGAGAATTAAAGGTCAAGTTTACAGCTCAGAGGCAGATTCTTTTCCATCAAATTCTCCTTTCAAATTGATAAATTCAGCCAGGTTCTGGAGTAGTGGAGCAGACTCCACTGTGGGAGGAGGCAGCTGAAGGACTGTGGGAGTTAAATGCAGCAGGGGTCAAACCATTTGTCACTAGGTGCTGAGAAGCAGCATGCTACACTGCTTAGATTGCTGGTTATACAGTCAGAAAAACTCTCCTCGAGCCCCCAGTCTCTTGCTTATTAGGTTGGTGAGCCCGAACAGGATTCATCAACTCTCTGTTTCCCCCAAAGAAACACCTGACACCTCAGCAGTGCTAGCCTGGTGTTAAAGCTCAGAATAATTTTGTTGAATAAATAAACGGTACAGAAAGTGACATCAAGTAGTTTCCATGTATTTGTTCTGTATACTCTTACAATGTTCCTTAAGCCTGTAGACTATGTAAAACCAAACTTAGATATCCTCCACCATTTAGCCAGAAATATGTGAATGCCTATTACATAATGAAAGCAGCTAGCCTGGAAGGCTGACACATCATTGTCATCTTTAATGTTCCTTCATCATGCAGTCCCTCCATGGATTCATATATCACATGTCAGGTAATCTTCTGGAGAAGCTTGACTCTAACTGTTTGTTCCAGGGTTTGGATGATGAATGAGATGGGTTAGGTCATTTAATTCACTATATGGCACCCACATGTTATAGCTGAAGGAAAAGAATGTCTGACAAATTGTTTTTTGTCGTTAAGGTTTCTTTCCCATATGCCTTAGATGGTTTCCCCCCGCCTCATTCATTGTCCAATACACAAAGCCAACTATTATAAGGAAGACAATACTTAATGGATGCTAGACAAATGATAGCCAAAGCTGTCTGGTGCCTTATCCAATATGTGAGAGCCAAATTATAATGTCATTAGATGGGATACCTCAAGTTGTTATAAAGTTGTGTTTCCACAGTCCCCTTCCTTTATCCTCAGTGTGGTTTTTTTCACTAGAAGCTTCTTTTTCTTCTTCTTCTTCTTCTTCTTCTTTTTTTTTTTTTTTTTTTTTTTTTTTTTTTTTTGTAATAGAATAGCTTAGGTCAAGTTTTGAATCTTTTGTTATGCCAATTTTTAAATGCCTAATTGATACCCAAAACATATGTCATATAAATATAAACTTTAAAAACTAGAGTCACAGGAGTGTTGGATATATATATACAGTAAGTCTCCACTTACCCGTCTCCGGGGTCTACTTTCTTCAGGCACAAAATCTCTTCTTGCACTGTGTGTTCTTGTATCCATTTCATAACAAGTTCTCGGAACATTGGCACTTAATTAATAATCAATTGAGGAATTGATGAATGAATGATCATTTAAAGGTACAGATAGAAGCATAGTAAATGCATGCTAGCAGAAAATATTTTGCTAATGAATTGACTATAGAGAAAATGAATTGCATTTCTACCACAAGGAAGTTGGGATTCCTTAACATTTTTGTTTGCATCAAACCAATTATCTGGGGTGTTCATATTAAGTCACTTTTTAAAAATACTCACCCTATGATATGTTTATTGATTTTAGATAGAGGAAGGGGAGAAAGACAGAGAGACATTGATTGGTTGCTTCCCATATGCACCCCAGCCAGGAATTGAACTAACAACCTAAGGATGTGCCCTGACCCAGAATCAAACCTGTGGCCTTTTGGTTTACAGGACAACCCTCCAACCAACTGAGCCACACCCCAGGGCCTTTGTTTTTCTTTTAAAATAGCTCCATGAGTTCACTTACCTTTCTCAGACATAAATATAAAACTCAGGTCTTCTGTCCCACTAGCCACATTTCAAATTCTCAATAGCTTCTTATGGCTAATGCCTCCCAATTTTGACAACATGTTCTCAGCAATCTGAAGCTGAGTAGCATTTTCTAGCTGCAATGTTGGAATGCAGGCAAGTTTGAGCAGGTGGACTACAGAGGTAGTAAATGGACAACTGTGTCTCAAGGTGGTATAGATAGGCAATAAGAGCAATAGAGAGACACGGGAGCAAAACAAAGGAGGTGGCTCAAAGCATTAGAAGAGGGAGTCAGAAAAGACTTCAAGAAGGAAATGATGTCTAAATAGAGAGAGGAAGAATGATGAAGAATAATCCAAGGAAGAAATGTCAGGTGAAAAGGTAGAATGTGGGGAAGTATGGGGGGAGGGGAGGGAGAAGGCGAAGAGAAGAATATGCAAGGAAAATTCAGTGAGTCTGAACTATCAGAATTAGGGCTGATTAGAGAGATTAGACTGAGCAGTAGTCAGGTTACCCAGAACTTTAGGAGCACAGTGGAGAGCCAAAGAAGAGCTGTAGAATGATATGATCAAATTTACATTTAAAACCATCATTCTGGATGACATATGAAAGATGGAAGTAAACCAGACAAGCAGGAAATGGGGCTTGGTAAGAGACAATCACACAGTAATCTCGGCGAGAGATGAGGTCTAGACCAGAGCTTTAGCAGTGGGAACAAAAAGAAGTGGATGGACTGGAGAGAAATTGAGAAGGTAGAATTTACAGGATTGAGTCATAGATGAGGGGAGGCATACTAGAGTCAAGAATTATGCCCAAGTTTCTAAATTGGTGGTTATTTCTATTTATTGGGTCAGGAGGGAAAGGAGATTGAAAGTTTAGGACTATCAGTCCATATTTAGGCATGTTATGTTGAGATATCTTTGGGATAAACTAGTAACAGTTTCCAATTGGTGGGTATAGCTGCAAGTTTTAAAACGCAGGTGAAAAATCAAATTGAGATGGGATTCTTGGAAATAGCATGTAGAGAGTAATTGAGACTGGTAGTCTGTGAGGACACCCAAGGGGACTTCATAGAAGAGGAAGAAATAAAATGCCAGGATAAATCCCTATGTGATGCCAATGTTAGGGGACAGACAGAGGAAGCAAAGTGTGCAAAGGAGATGGATAGCCAAACAAGTAGGTGGATAATCAGTAACATAGAGTGTCAACAAAGTAAAAGACCAAAGTACTTCAAAAACAAAGGAGTGGTTAATGGTGTCAGAGGTAACAAGATTGTTGGTGACTTTGTTTTGATCTTGATTGTTGGTGAAACCAATTTCATGTGTGTGGGAGGGACAGAAACCAAAATGTAGTCGGCTGATGGGAAATGTAAGAGTTGCATTCTTTGACTTCTTGTCTAAATTTCTCATCTTAATTTTCTTTAATATATTTTTATTGATTTTTTACAGAGAGGAAGGGAGAGAGATAAAGAGCTAGAAATGTCGATGAGAGAGAAACACCAACCAGCTGCCTCCTGCACATCCCCTTCCAGGGATGTGCCCACAACCAACGTACATGCTCCTAACCAGAATCGAACCTGGGACCTTTCAGTCTGCATTCCGACGCTCTACCACTGAGCCAAACCGGTTTCGGCTCATCTTAATTTTCAACCAAAATACAGTCTAGGAAAGGAGAATATTGTTTCTTATGCAAATGGCCCCAACAACTCATAGTATCACATTTCTAACCTCAGTTTCTATACTCAAGTACTACAGTCTAGAGCAGTCATTAGCAGTCTGTCTAGGATAGGGTGTCAAGCCTTTGTTCAGTCATTCTCTTCTGAACAAACTAGTTGGGGACTTTTAAAGGACTGGTAGTGATTTAGGTTCTTGGAAAACCCAGATTGGAAATGGAGAGTAGAAATGCACCCTCTCCCTGCACTTCTCCCTTCCCTCTTTTGTTCCCTCCTTTTATTTTTCCTTTATAAAATGCCCTGTTAAAATGCAAGGTCTTTGAAAGTTTTTAGGATCTCAGTTAAAGGTTGAGTTGTATTAGAGTGATTGGGAAATGGACTACAGACTGAGGGAGGAAAGGGGCAAAGTCAGAAGCAAATGGGTATAAACATGACTTTTGTTTACATCACTTTTACTTAATGTTGATTGCCTATCAGCCTCACTGTTATACCAGTCATACTCATTGAATGTTCTATGAGAGCCATTTCTGTGACATACTCAATTACCCCTATTGCCCTAGTCTGGAACGTGTAGGTGGAGAAAAGTATCAATCTGATAAATGGACACGTTCCAAGGGCCATTCCTAAAGAAACGCTATGTAATAATAGTAGATCTCAAAAACAAAAACAAAAACAAAACAAAAAAAAACTTTGAGCACACTGATCATCTCTTTAAAACTGGAATTCAATCTGAAGCTTGTATGATGGACGGGTGAGTGGATAGATGGGTAATGAGAAAGATGGAAGTAGAGAGGGAAGGGAGAGAGGAAGAGAGTCAGAAGAAGCCCTGTGATTATTATTGTTGTTGATGGCCTTGTTTTAACATTAGAACATGTTACATGCCATTCATTACATTGATGGTGGGGAAAGCACAGGATTTGGAATAAGATGACTATTACCTTCTGGCTTGTGTTTTTAGGGGATTCGTTTTCCTTTTCTGAGTCTCATCTCATCTGTCGAGTGGTATTATACTGCACACATACTACAGGGATGTTATAAGCGTAATCAATCTTTTCTATAAAAGATCATGTATGTAAATTATGATGTGCAGTACATACATAGTATTTCACATATGAGTACCATTTATCTTCCTGGAAGGAGGATTGCCTGGATGTGACCTAGTGTGAACAAATGCGAGAACTTTTAATGTACTAATAGCTTTAGGGCTCAATCCTGGATAGCTTATTGATGCTCATTAGTGCCCACGTAGTTCGTTATCATGGGCCCTTCTGAGCGTTTGTTCAGTATGATACTCTTCGCAAACTGTTTTCGGTTATTTTCCTTAAAAAAGTGGCCACTTTTTCTCTTGCAAGCTCTTTCTCCATGCTTAGCTCTTCCATTTTATAAAATAAATAATCTCATCCACTCTCACCCACTGGCATACTTTTAATCGCGGCTAATACTTGAGCATAGTTTTATGCTTCTACTTACTCTCCGGAACACTAGGACAAACCTACTCCGAGTGCTAATTAGGACCAACTTGAACATATGTCAGCAGCCCTTTAATTGTTCTCTTTGAAACGGTTCCAGTTAGTCCTTTTAAATGAACTTCACAAAAGAACTCAAATTTATTTGCTTCTCAATGTCCTATGGTTCAGACATTGGATTTCCCCCCCACCCCCCCATAGTGACTTCTGGTTAGCAATCAAAGGGCTGCTTTCCTACATTATGATTTTAACTCTGTGTTCTGGAAATGGAAAAATTCAGTCATTACTTCAAAATCCATAATTATTTTTCGTCTTTATATTTTCAACTTCCCCCAAATGTTTCCCCTTTCCATTGAAGCTGCTGCCTGAGCAGGTTATCCTCGTATTTCTCCTGAAGAGTCTTACCAGAAAGTCTAAAACAGGAACACTTCTGTAGAGATTAAACTGCCCACACTAGCCAGGAACAGCTGTATTATCCGTGGGTCCCAGTGAAAAGAAAAATGCAGGGATCTTTGTTTATAAAAAAAAGATTATCTAGCATTTCACGGCAAAAACAGCAGAAAAGGGCCCTAGGCAATGGCCCAGGTCCCACACTCGGAGGTCCGTATGCAATCATCGTGGGGTGATACAAACTGGCAGTCTTGCTCCCTTTGCAGATTAGCCATGGACTTCACATTTTAAAAATACCTGCCTTTCATCGTCTGTCATAGGTTTCTATTAGATATGAAGCTTTTAATCTATTGGGCAATTTTTGACAACTGAGTTATTTACTTTTATGTGAATTTTCTGACACTCCCGCCCCCATTTCAGTGATTGCCTACCTTAGCTTTGTTTTTATTTTCTTTATAATTATTTTTATTGAATTTATAGTCCTACCTTAAGCTTGAAGATTAATTGGGCCATTTCAGGGAAGTTGAATTCTCAAATACTCATACTTGAATGATGGCATTGAACCGCAAATTGCATTTATTGCAATTCCACTTAACACAAGTGTATTTGTAATGTTGAAAGCTCTTAAAGTCCAAAAACACTAGGAAGGTACAAATATAAAAGGGTATGCAGTCTAGTAAAACCCTGGGAGTATTTTGTGCATGTTTGGGGGCATCCTATGGTATCACCATGCATGGTAAAATATATTTAATGCTAAATATGATGGCATCATCGCAGTGCCTTGCATTCTTGCATGCATATTTTCAGACCTTCTCCTCCTCCATCTGGGCTAGCCACCTATTAGCCCTGCAGGAAGCTGAGTTTCCACGCTTATCTGCTCGTCTAGGGGAGAGCAAGTGGTGTTGATTTTGCCGTATGTGGCCAATTATGTTGACCTTTATGATAGATCAAGCTGTGGCGGGACCAGGAAGCCCAGACTCCCTCCCATTTACCTCTCCTTCAAGGGAGTGTAGTACATTGCCATCGTGTCAGTTTGTGGCCATGCATTTCACTCCCCAGCAATGCACATCTTGAAATACTGTGATTAGCATCCCTAATTCCTAAAAATTGACTTGCCTTGTTCAAAACCAGAGAACTGTCGCCTAAAATACTTCACCTACTGTTCAAAAGGGTATTATTTTAGTGCCCTGGGGATAGGAAAAGTTTTCAACCCACCAGTGCAGGGATTAGTTTTATTTTAAAGTATTTGAAGTGTTTTAGATAACTTAGCTAAGAATGATCCAAGTTCAGTGGCCTCCCAAGAGTCTTTAAAAATGTGCTCCGAGTCCTTATCTGGCAACAATGTGTGAAAATGCCTACATTCTGTATATATTTGGACATCAAGATCTATCTTTTCGATATCGCAGAAAAATTAAACCATCAATTAAACACAGAGGGTAATTTCCTTGGATAAAGAGCTTTCTCTTTGAGTAAGGATTTCTGACTGAATTATCAAGAATTAGTCATTTGTCTAGTGAGAAGCAAATGCACTTTTCCTTGTTTTTCGTATCTCTGTCCACTGAGCAAATAAATTAATTGGGGTACTCATAATTGCTTGTATAATTTTAGAGAGATGCATAATTTTGTGATTCACTTAGAGTCATATCAAGGTTAAATCTCCATGAGACTAAAAGAGCATCATCTCTTCAAGTAATCTCTGTTCCCCAGCTTCTTGAACCATTGACTGACTTACCCAGTCAGATTAGTTTATGGGTTTAGACTCATAGGTACTAGTCAGAGTCAAATGGCTGGTGTGAATAGGTTGTGTGTGTGTGTTTAATAATCAAATTAGCTATTCCATTATTTTAGCAGAGTTGACTAAAATAACCGGACTTTTCAGTGGTAATTCAGAGTTGGTGTATTTTTCTATTTTGTTTCTGTATATATACAATGAAATCGCATATCAAGAACATATGAAGAAATCATGTATGTTCATTATTCTTCATGGTTCTTTACTTGCTGTCCCCTCAGTAGAAGCATACTGATTTGAGCTGGTATCAGAGAGCTTCCATCCTCCTTCACAACAGTGACTTCCCTTCCTAAGTCGCATTTTCTTCAGAGTGAGAAACTGAGACATGGAGGGGGGGGGACCTATATTAATATGTTAAACAGCTTATTCAAATAGCCATTTTGCTTCTGTGATTTTTCTAAGATATTCTCTGATGCACCTTATTAATGGTTGTTCACAGAGCAGCTATTCAACATAATCCAGAGACATTCTGCCAACCTGCAACTCTTCACTATTTCATGTGAAGTAGATGATATAGTTAAAGAGTCAGGTGTCATGATTTTAGCACATTCAAGTCATAGGTTACTAGTCTTTATAGACCTGTTGGTTAGAGAAGAGTGATACGCTAGAGAAAGCTGTGTACTTTGAGAGGCAGTTATTATGGGTCCATTACTTGGGGTTTGATTGAAGAAGAAAGCTTTTAGTAATACCCTGGACTATCAACAAAGAACACAGCAGCGAAGTCAAAAGCCCTGGTAGCTCACTGCATCAAATAAATATTTTTTTTTCTTAAAAAAGTGTGGAGCAGGTTTCTCAGCTTCAGGACTGTTGACGTTGTAGACTGGATGATTCTTTGTTGTGAGAGACTGGTCTATGTATTAGGGGTTAGCAGCATCCCTGGCCTCTACCTGTTAGATGCCAGAAGTCCACCTTCTCTCAATTGAAACAATTAAAAATGTTTCCAGACTTTGCCAAATGCCTTCTGAGGAACAAAACTGCCTTTATTTGAGAACCACTGGGATAGAGTTTCCCAATATGAAAACATTTGGATCTCCTCAACAACTCTGTCAGGGGTTTTTTAATCCTTGTTTTACAAAAAGGAAACTGAGGCTCAGGATAGTAAAGGGACTTGTTTAAGGTCTCACAAGTAGTATATGATGGAGATGGAATTCAAAGGCAGACAGGTCTTCTAAAGCCATGCCAGGTGTTCTTTTAATTACACCCGAAAAGAAAGATATTGTATCATTTGACTCTGACTACCTTCACCTCACTTTTCTGCTTCTCCTGTTATTTGTGTTTCCTGGGCTTTGCATTAATAGAATTGAACCAAAACAATTCTCAGTGTTCTGAGAGGCACTTGACATTCAGTCTCTTAGTAAGACATCAGTTTCTCATTTGGTCTTTAGTCCCAATTGCCCCAACATTTGATATGTCTACAAGATTCAATCAGGTCACTGTTGGGAGCTGTATAATTTTTCTAAGAAATCATCTTAGATTCCAGTAGAATGAAAGAATATTTTTATTTCATAAGGCTATTGGTTCATAATATGTTGTTGAGTGAGAAAAGAAATACTCCAAAGAGCCGGGACCGGTTTGGCTCAGTGGATAGAGCGTCGGCTTGGGGACTGAAGGGCCCGGGGTTCGATTCCGGTCAAGGGCATGTACCTTGGTTGCGGGCATATCCCCAGCGGGGGGTGTGCAAGAGGCAGCTGATCAATGACTCTCTCATTGATGTTTCTGACTCTCTATCTCTCTCCCTTCCTCTCTGTACAAAAATCAATAAAATACATTAAAAAAAAAAAAAAGAAATACTCCAAAGAGTTAATGATACTTTTAGCATATTGAGATCATGAATTATTTTTATTGTCTTGTCTATCCTCATTTCCTACAGTGAAAATGTATGTTCAACAAAAATGCTACATGAAAATAAATATTAATAAAACAAAAACTAGTGTGCTCAGAGACACCTGAGGCCATATTTAGCCAGGAAGAGTATTGAGCATGAGATAGAGAAAGCAAGAATCAGAGCAGTCCCTCTGCCCCTTGGGATTTGGTGGTCTCTCTCAGGACTGGGAGGAAAACCTGCAGATAACAGGGAGCCTGGGAGGCCCGCCCACACACCAAAGATCATATCAGCCTTAGTTGGACATCTGGATTCAAACTGAAAGAAAATTAGTCTTCTGATTCTACTGGTCACCCTTATTAAAGCCCTGCACCAATAATTGTCCATTACAAAGGGGGTGTGAAAGTGTTTATCCTTGTTTCTTTGACACTTATACACCTTCCTGAGCTGTACTTAAATCATGTACAGGTTAACTCCATCAGATTCTGCATACTTCTAATCATTATATTTTGAATAAAAAGTAAATATAATAAAGATTGTCTTCAAAAACATGAAAACTTATTTAAATGGAAAGCCTTACCAATAGGCAGAAGTTGCATCACACTTAGGTCTACATTCAATGAATATTTTTAAATAAAAATGTGTGGCTTTCATCAAAAAACTCACTAGATTTATGGTCATCAGCAGAAAATAAAGTTTGTTGGGTGGTGGACAGATTTTATAACTTAGAGATTCACACATGAAATCTATATGTTCATGTTGACCATTGTTGCCCCCAATGAAATTTAATTTTAGGTAAATAAAGCAAACACCCCATTTGAGGGTTTGTGATATCATATGCTGTGAAATTTCAAACTCTTTGAGCTCAAGGTGTATTTTTTTATTGTAAATCTTATTTTTCTAATTACAAAAAGTAATATTTGTTTAAGCACTTTAGGATAAATAGGTAAAAATAAGTTTAAAAGTTATTAGCATTTCCTCCACCCAGATATACTGCTGTAAATATTGTAGAATATATCCTTCCAGATTTTTTCTATATACATTTATTCTCTACTTTTAAAAAAAAGTATTACGTTATTACTAATTGTTTGTAACCTGTATTTTTAACTTAATAACACTTTTAGAAAGTAGCTCTGTGTCATTAAATATTCTTTACAACATGATTTTTAAGAGAACATGGTTTCCTTTATTTGGGCATATTATACTTGACTCACCCAGTCCCCTTATTTTCAGACATTGAGGTTGTTTTCAGTTCTATCATTATGAACAAAGTTGTCATAAACATTTCTGTATTTCTATACATCCATGGTTATTTCCTTTGGATAAATTCCTGGGAGTGGAATTACTATGTTAAACGTATGAATGCTAATGCTTTTAATTCATATTGTAAAATTGCTCTCAAGAAAGGTATTATCAATTTGCACTCCCAACAGTAGTATAGAGAACTAATTTCCCAGCACTCTCTCCATCACTGTTATTAATTTTTTTTAAAAGCCAGATTGATAGAAGAAAAATAGTATGTCATTATTGTTTGATATGCATTTCATTGATTACTCCTGAAGAATATTTTTTTTAAGGTGAACTTTTTTGGATGATAATTAGGCACTTATAATTATTTTTTCAGAAATTTCCTCTTCTTGCCCTTTGTTAATTTCTTCTCATGATAAACTATTTCTCATTGATTTATAAGAGCTCTTTTTATATTAAGAATATTATAGGAAGGCCCATTTCTTATACTTTGTATCTTCTGCAATATCTGGTAAAGAGATAGGCAAATGGTGATATTTCTTTATAGGAGAACTACTGTACACTATTGTGTGATTAAATAAATCATATGTATTCCTTGGTTAAGATAATGTGGAAATAACATCATTTCATTATTTGTCTTTCATGACAAGCACAGAATGTGATAACTTCAATGTTTCAGAGGATAAAAATAGCCTAAGACCCATAGTAGAAACGTAAAGGAATGAGAGATCTTAACAACAGGAAAGTGAGGTTAGGGGTTAGTGACAATACACTTTCAAAATTTTACAAGATGAAATCACTAATCTTTGATGAGGTCAGGTTGAAAAGAGAACTGTAAAAATGTGCTTTAGAAAAGAACACTTTTGCAGAGGAGCGATGTAAACAGTGAGTAGAGTTATCCTAGGTAATCTCAATGCACCTTTCTTAGATGTTTTTAACAAGAGCAATAAGAGACAGGATTTTTTCCCCATTTTTTTGTCAGCAGCGAGGGATACCCCTGAGCCTCATGGAGATGAGGGAGGACATTTGGCCCCCAGCTCAGGCCTCATGCTCATCAAAGGCTTAGGTAGCCCAACATATTCAGTCATAGATATGGTCTAACAGGTCAGAAGCCAGGGAACTATAGTGCCTGGGACCAAGTCATGCCACGGAATGCACTGCAAATTAAAAGTCTTACAAATATATATTTTCATATCTACAATCATATACCATTGTATGTTGTGTGTGTTTATAGCACTAATATGTTAGGCATTAGTGCCCTAAATATAGAATTTTAAATGCTATACTTTAAATATAAAACAATTTTGGTAATCCTGTCTTAAAACATTTTAACAAATCAGGAGCATCAAATTATAGAAGGGCCTGGGCTTTGTCTAGCCTCTGACAGGCATTATCATGGATTAGCAAATTGGAAATACTGAAAATCCCCTTACAGGATTTTTCAATTTGCAGATTATTTACCTGGATATGTAATTGAGCAATACTATGACTGACCTGCTAGTTGTGATTATGGAGGCTTCCCAGGGGATCACATTAATACCAAAATTACTTAGCTTTTTTATTAATCAATTATGGACTGATTTACTTAGAGGATGTAGGAAGGTAGCAGCAGTAGAAAATCCACTGGGGCTTAAAATTTTTTATTAAATCTTCTGAAAGTTTTTCCCCAAATGTGATTAATAAAATAGTTCTAAGGCATGATAAGAAAGCAAAGTGTACCATTTGTAATTCTAAAAGAAAATTACAGGTAAATTAACTCCAAGAGCAGTAATAATTAGAATAGCAAGGGGTACCAAGATAAAAGGAATTAAGTCCTTTGAGCATCTTGTGGTTATTTTGGAGAAATCATTACCTGCTTTAATCATTCAGATCCCAAGAGCTAGGAATCCACTGGTGATTAGGGGTTTTATAGATGTATAATTTGATTCTGGATGTCAACAGGATCACAACACCAATATTGCCAGTTATTGGTGATACCTGCATAACAAAATGGAAAAATCTTACAAGTAGTGACTTGGACCTGGTCAATATATTTATGCTCATTTAATCCTTTATGAGAAAGAACATCACTAATTTCTCTTTGGGAGTTTATTTAGTTTTCTCTTTCTTATTTTTTTTATTTTTTTTTTAATTTCTAATTCTTTCCAGAACAAATGGACTAAAATATAGAATATTTAAACTAGTATTTTTATTTGCCTGCTTGTTTGCTTGAAAAAGGCTAGTCTTTCCTATTGGTTAATTTTAATATAATAGGAAAATAGTGCATTGGTATAGTGATTAACACAAACTTATTAAGTTAACAGTATAACTGCATACTGATTTGACCATCCAAGATACATACAAGGTAAAACCTAGTACTGAAGCCATAACCAGGTGGTTCAGTTGGTTGGAGTATCATCCCCTCAAAGCTTTATGGGTTCCATTCTTGGTCAGAGCACATACCTATGTAGGGGGTTTGATCCCTGGTCAGGGCATATCAAAGAGGCAATTGGTCCATCTCTCTCTCTCTCTCTCTCTCTCTCTCTCTCTCTCTCTCTCTCTCTCTCTCTCTCTCTCTCTCTCTCTCTCTCTCTCTCTCTCTCTCTCTCTCTCTCTCTCCTTGTCTCTCTCTCTCTCTCTCAAAAACAAACAAACAAACAAAACCAATGAAAATATATCCTTGGGTGAGGATTACATAGAGAGATGATTGATAGATAGATAGATGATAGATAGATAGTAAAGCCTAGTGCTGAAGAGAAAGGCAGGATCATTTATGTAGTAGATATGGTTTGATATGGCCTAGCATATGACAGACATGGTGCCAGATATCCTGGGTGTATTCTCATATCTTCTTTTTTTTTTTTTTTTTACTTTTTTTTATTAAATTATTATCTGTGTACATATTTTAACATTGCCCCCCCATACATACCCTCCCTCCCCAGAGTTTTGTGTCCATTGGTTGTACTTATATGCATGTATACAAGTCCTCATATCTTCTTATATGCTAAACACCAGAATTTGCTAAACTTAAATCTGAGTCTTCACTGGGAAGCCACAAAATTCAAGAATATTTCTGTTGGTTTTTATGTTAATTAAGATTAAGTGGATGATCAAAATATTTTTTTTTCCTCGTATGTGTATCCCCAACCTTAAACTTTATCAGGAAAACATTAATGTGTGGAGAATGAAACTACCTAAAAAATAAAACAGTATTTTAAAAGCTTTGCTCTTTATGATGCAGATATTATAATTTTGTAGTAAAAAAGTGACTTGCTCTTTACCTCCTAGAAAAATGACCAAAGTTGAAACATGTGATGATCCACATTTTAAAAGGAAAAAAATTAAACTTTAGATTTATCAGGAATTTGGAGAAATGAAGATAAGGAATGGAGTGACTGTACTCAGTTATCTACTATTAGTCATAAACTAGATACAAATGCAGCAACAACATAAAAATTATATGAAACACAGACGGGATCTGACCTATCACTTACATGACTCAGCTTCACTCACCTCACCCTAATTCAGGCCTGAACAACACATTTCTAGCCCACAAACCTCTGGCAACCATTTTATTCTGGTCCTCTGACAAATGAGGGTTGTGTTGGGTGGGATCCCAGGAACCTGAGCTTGTTGGGAACTTACAAGCACTGATTAGAGATACAATATGTTCCAACCCAGGGGAATACTAAAAGTAGAAACCTAGAGAAAGGTAGGTCAGAACCAGAATAAACAGTCCATGCTGGGTCAAATGGAACTAAAGGTGGAAAGAGAGCCAGAGTATAAAGTTAAAGAGACAGAAACAAAGGTTGCTGCTGAATGTGGATGTGGTGGAGATGAGCCTGAAATTTCTGGTCATCTGCGGACACCTGCTTGGTCTTTGCTTACCTACCTTGCACAGCCACTATGGGAGTTCCAGGAGCTTTGAAACTGATGGCCAGAGGCAAACCATTTTTTGTGTGTTAGCTTTTCCAGTCATCTGACAATATACACAGCCAAACCTACATACTTTTCCCATTATCACCAAGTTGATACTACCTTTAATTCAATCTTGAGGCAAGTAAGCTTAAGATACTGGCCATATGCTTTCCTTTCTGAAAGGCCCTTACTGTGGGACACCCAATGGGGAGGCCAATCATAATTAGTGGTCCTGCATTTCCAGACCCACCTGACTCTAGAGCGGGGGCTTTTTCTATCATGCATGAACATTCAAGTGAGAACACCGTCGAGGAAATTCCGCTAGAAAGAGTCCCTGTATACTTATTGCTACCTCCACCCCCACCATCACCACCAAGTTCATAGGGGCACATTTCCCAAGGATAGTTTGTCCAGAGAGGTAATCCATCTGAAAACAAAAGTTCCTTCTGGAAGCTTCCATTGCTGGGAAGTTCTCTGCTCTTTGTGATGAAAACCAAGGAAGTCAGTGCTCCAGAATCCAAACCCTCCCTGTTCTGTTAGGACATAAGAGTCTGGGTATGGTATAAATGAGAGAGAGAAAAAAGAAAAAGTAATATTTCTTATACTTGCATTTGTTTAATTTCTCAGTATTAATAGACTATCCTTTTAGGAGAAGTAAATTAACTGTACACAATGTTTAAGGAATATTGTACATGTTTGATCAAATGAGAGGAAAGGATAGTTTTGCCAAAGGCAACTGTTATCAAGGTTCTGAAATTAATTGGATGCTTTAATTGAAGTAGATTACTAGCTAAAGCTTGCTTGAATACAGTAATTCTCCTATTAAATTATCTTTGAATAATTACCTGAAATTTCTCAGCTGCAGGGACTGATGGCTATTTAATTGCACAGTGATGTTGCTATATAATTACTTAACAAGGTGTCCTGTAATAGTTTAATTCCCTTTTTACTGAAAAAAGTACATGATAAAGTAACTACAAATACCTCTTTCATACAAAATAAATCACTGTAGATTTTTTCCTTCAGATTATTTAATATTTTAAAGAAAATAAAATTATTTCTAAATTTATTCAAGTATTGATGGATTTTTTTTAAAGCAGAGTAGAGCATTTCTAACACATAATACATTAGATAACATTTTAAAGGATTGGAATTGTTAGTTTTAATTTTTCCTTATCATGTGCATTTCATGTCTCATTATTAAATACCCAAGAAATCATATATTTCTCTTAACCTTGATTGCATATTTTATCTAAGGTTTTCAAATTAGGTATATGGTCATTAAATTAATAATCAAATATTATTGAAATATAGCCCTATATCATATGACAATATAACATAAAATGTAATTAATCACCTGAAATTATTTTTCAAACAATCTGCAAAGTAGATAGTTTTCACCAAGATGTCAATTTATTAACATTTAGAATATTATTACAAACATTATTGGGGAATCAACAACAAATATTATCTGACCCTTATCAGGTTTATCTCATTGACCTTCATAGTAATCTAATCTGATACTAAAGTCAAAAGGAAAGGACACAACCAAAACTGGTTTGGCTTTGTCAGCCTGAGGACTGAGAGGTCCCAGGTTCAATTCCAGTCAAGGGCATGTACCTTGGTTGCGGGCACATCCCCAGCAGGGGGCATGTAAAAAGTAGTAAAATCTTAGGAAAGCACAGCCAATTAGGATGTTGACTGAAACAACAAACAATGGTGTATTGCCAATCTTATCACATTAAATACTATAGTATCTCCAAAATTTGTCCTAAAGATTATCATTGTATACAGGACATTAATGCCAGAATAACATGTTTGATAAGCTCAACAATTTGTTGGCAAATACTAGAATTGAAACTTGTTTTGATAGATCAAGACAATAGGTTGCATTAGCAAGATAAGGTTTAGCAGATTCAAGGCAATTCTCTTCATAGATAGAGGATAGCCAGGAGTGGTCTATTTCCAGTATGGCAAGAACAATACCGACTCATCAGCTAATAGGAGCTTCAATCTAAGCAAACCTAATAATATTGTAATATATAGAAATCACCACTCCAAGTATTGGTTGGTACCAAACTGGTGGTAGATAGCAAAATCAGTTTCTAACTTCGTTAAGTCATAGAATATGCATTACATAGGCTAAAAACCAATAAACCCTTCAGTATCTGTGAGTTACTTGTCCTGGCTCCAGTATGAATGGTTTTATCCTGCTGATGGCAAAGTCTTCGGTCAGGTGAGACTATGCCACGGAATACCCCTAGTGATTGTTGTGCAAGGAATATAAGAAATGCAGATGATCCATACTTTGATGAAATTATCCTCATGTGAAAGTAGTAAGTGGCTTCATTGCCTGAGAAGTACACCACACAGTGAAAGGAACCGTGTGACTTGAGGTTTCCTTTCGTGTAAGGAAATGGAATCTAAAACTTTGTCTATGGAAGTAGGTGTGATGGATTTAGCAGCTAAGTGAAAACTGTACAACCACCACTGTATCTTGGAGCTTTTTGAGATTAAAATGGAATTGTAAAATTCTGTTGAATGAGGAAACAGAGCCACGGTGTTTACTCATTTCAATCTTTTGGCCCCTTAATATTTCAAAGCCAAAGCCAAACAGAAACCGGTTGCTACAGAGTCTGTCAGGAAGAAGGAATGAGGCATGCAGGGTAAGGAGGGAGTGATGACAGGGCAGGAATGGTGGAGATAGAAGTGAGGGTAATGCAAAACACAAGTATTCTTGGTGATCCCCTAAAGGTTGTGTACCCCAAAATGCAACCCTTTGGTCACCTATGAATATTCCAATTGTAGCCACCATTTTGTGGTCCATGACACTAGTTTGAGGAAAGGGTGCAACATGATTCTGCTTTGAACCTGTGAGTACAAAGGAAAGTGGTCAATTTCCCTTTTCTGAGAAACTCTCTATGCAATACAGACACTTTGCCAAGCCTGCAGTGTGCATGTGAATATACCATACCCTCTGTGTGTGCAGGGACAAGAATGATCAGGCACAAGATAACCTTCCTGAGACAGAGGGCCCATTAGCACTGTGTACACTCTAGTGATCTGTTTTTCTCTTAAGTGGTAGTACTATAATAGCAACAATATTAAATAGCCTCAGAGGTTTCCTGTAGATATGACAATTCCTTATTTCTCTAAGCAGCAACTGTGGATAAATGTCTTTTTTTAATTTAGAAACTATATCATGTGCTTCACCAGGAAATATAGTATCATTACCATTTTTAAAAGGGTCTTGATTTTGTTTATTTAAAATTGAAGTTCCTGATCACATGATTTAATCATTGGGTGTGGTAGTCTGATACAAGTGTTGCATTTGACTTTAGAGTCAGCTATGTTCATGTTTATAAATAGAAGTTGTCCTGGAATGAGATGAATAGTCTGATTTATTAAGAATGGGCTTCATTTTTTTTTTGTATGGCTTTTCCTCAAACGGAAAGATGTATCTCAGAAGTAATTATGCAGGAAATCTTCCCTCAAATCACATATCCGCTCACCCTTAAAATAAAATGAAACTTCTTCATGTGGTTCCAAAAGGAAGGAGACATCATCTCTGTTCCCTGTCTCAATAATGCATCTTCTGCCAAAAGACAAATGTCAAATTAAATAGACGAGACAAAATAGAAACGTCTTTCCTGAAAGCAAGCTGCTTTGTTCTGCGGGGTGTGGATGTGTGCTTACAGTGGTGTCACTCCCTGTTTAGTGACTTGAGATCGATTCTGCATTGGGATTCACATTTTCAGCATAAATGAGAGAGACCACAATTAGGTCGAACTTTGATCAATCTTCCTGCCTACAGATCTGGAATCAAATTTTAAGCCTGATCTGAGCTCACAGTCCTCCTTTATCCCAGTACAAAAGCTTGGAACCACAGCATCATTGAAGCATCCTTGAAATCATTTGTGTTTCGCTGGTGATGTGAAATATGGCAATTCTTTCATTCCACAAACTAGATAGGCTCTTTCCCCACTGTCATCTAAGGAGAATTACTTAACCTTTTTATGGCCTTTTCTCTCATTGGCTGACTTAGGGTTTTAAGGAGTAGTTCCCAAACTTTATCCTGCTGAATAGTGACCTGGGAACTTGATGAAAAATACATCTTCCTAGGCTCCACCACCAGAGATTCTGGTTCAAAGTGGGGTTGGCATTCAAGCATCTGCACAAGCTTCCCAAGCTCCCCAGGTGGTTCATTGTATTCTGATGAGCACAGTGTTTATCAAGGGTGGGGAACCTTTTTTCTTCCAGGGGCCATTTGGATATTTATAACATTTATTCTGGGTCATACAAAACTATCAACTTAAAAATTAGCTTGTTCTATTTGGTCAAACATTTAATTAACTCACCCCTAAAGCCTTGGCAGGGCCAGACCAAATGATTGGCCTGCACGCCAGACATTCCCCACCCCTGGTTTAGATGATCGCTGAGGTCCCTTCCAAATTCTAAACTTGGAGTCAACTCATGAAATAAATCCTGGAGCTGGAGGGTCTCCTAAAGATCAAATGGAATTATGTATAAAGTGATTGCCCAATACAGAGGAGATCAGAAGCGATCAGATAGCAATATTAAATTGCCAACATTTGTTGAGCCTTTCCTAAATTCAGGCTAGTCTTATTTAAGGCCTTCCTATGTACTAGTTCCTTGATCCTCAAACAATATTAGGAGGAAAGTAACATTATGTCCATTTTGTAGGTACCAAGGCTGAAGCCCATTTAGGATGTCATTGACTCAAGATTGGACAGAATTTGGGGAAGGCAGGCACTTGCTAGGCTGAAACAGACATTCCAGGTGGAAAGAGCAGAATGAGCAAAGGCCTGTATTTGTAAAAGCTCATGAATTATTCATTAAGAGCAAGTGCTCCTGTGCCTGGGCCCACGTGCCCTTGGGGAGGATATGGAGGGAGGCGGGCAGAAAAGTGGGCAGGGAGAGAATTTAGACAAAGGTGAAAAGGCAGCTCGCTCAGAGTCTAGTTTATAGAGGCAACTAGATGTTAGGGAAGTTGAGGCCCTTTTGCTTTTCTAGTTTTTACTTTTTTTTCTTTTCATTATATAAACGATGGCAGAAGAAAGGTCAGCTATATTTATAAGCTACCTATTCTTTATAAACCCATAATATCTCTCCTCATATTATAAACTCATAAGCAGAAATGCACATTAGAAGCTAAGTACAAGGCCATCATTTTTCCCAGTTATTTATAATGCTAAAATGATGAACAATACGATTTTTCTTGCAATAAAGCTTTGTTTAATGGAACATCATTTTGCCATTATAGTGTTTTAGAAAAATATTTAATGATGGGAAAATGTTCATGATACGATGTTGCATTTTAAAAGCAAAGTTATTGAACACTATCATTCCAATTTTTTGAAACAAATAAAGGCATATGATTATATATGTGTATTAAAAAGACTGAAACACAGGATTCTCACACCACGTTGGGATAATGCGTGATTTTCATTTTATTTATACTTGTCCATGATTTATCATTCTTTCTCTCCGAACCAGTGTTACTTTTTATTTTGTAAAGTATGTCATAAAATATATTGTTTAGATAAATTTTCTTTCTTTTTAATCTTTATTGTTGAAAGTATTTTATAAGCCCTCCTTTTCCCCCCATTAACCTCTTCCAGCCCACTCCCATCCCCCACCCTCACCACCTCATTGTCTGTGTCCATGGGTTATGCATACAAGTTCATGGTTATCTCTTCCCATGCACCCTCCCCTGGCTTCCCTCTGTAGATAGACTTTTAATGTGAACTGAAGAAAAAAATATGCTTTCTAATAACCAAAGTATTTAACCAGTAAACCCCATTTCTGTGGATTACAGTTCGTTAAATTTTAGTTTTTATTTTACAAGTGCAAATGCTTCATAACATTCCAAAGTTTTGAGTATGTTTGTCTGGGCACTCACCCTCATGGAAATTTAGGAATAAATGTAGCTTAATAGTGTTTCCTTATGACTTAACTTATCTGGGCTTCAGCCTCCTTATCTATGAAATTACTCACTACTATGTAAATTAACAATGAAGTACGAAGCTATAATATGACAGTGTGTGTACTGTGGGTGTAGGAATTGTCTGTGATGAGGGCAGAGACAGTGGGAAAATTAGATTGTTTCTTCCTTCTCTCTGGTCAAACAATGTATGAAGTGATGGTGGCAGTGGTTGCAGGCCATTCATATAACTTCACAGGCCACCTATTGCCAAGCTGAATCAACACTCACTGAGAAGAGGTTAGAAATTGTTTACAAAAGTATCTTCCCTTGTCCTAGCTGGTTTGGCTCAGTGGATAGAGCATCAGCCTGCGGATGGAAGGGTCCCAGGTTCGATTCCATGCAAGGGCACTTGAGGTGGACTTGACCCCAGTGGGGGACTTGTAGGAGACAGCCAATCAAAGGTTCTCTCTCATCATTGATGTTTCTTTGCCTCCCCCTTCCTCTTTGAAGTCAATAAAGATATTTAAAAACAAAAGTATCTTCCCTTAAAGCCTAAGGAGCTTTGCTCAAGTGTGACTGGCACCTGAAGTCTAGTTAAAATTTTTTAAATATATTTTATTGATTTTTTTACAGAGAGGAAGGGAGAGGGAGAGGAATAGAGAGTTAGAAACATCGATGAGAGAGAAACATCGACCAGCTGCTTCCTGCACACTCCCCATTGAGGATGTGCCCGCAACCAAGGTACATGTCCTTGACCCGAATTGAAACTGGGACCTTTCAGTCTGCAGGCCTACACTCTATCTACTGGGCCAACCAGTTGCGGCTAGTTAAATTCTTTGAAGCATATGACAGTTGGTTGGATGAAGGCATAATAATTTACTTTCAATAGAATCAATCTTTGGAGTTGGAGAGCTTGATTCTTTTGGCTGTGGTGACAGCATTCTGTGTGTGTTCTCTAGAGTTGCTCCATGGTGTTAACCCAGAGGAGGGAAATAATCCTAACAGCAAACCCATATGTGCTCTGCATGTTCACCTGTTATATACTCTTCACGGTCACCCCTGTGATGTAGGTAACATTGTCATCCCATTTTACATGTGCAGAAACTGAGGCACAGAGAGGTTTAGAAACCTGTCCAAGGTCTTCATGGTCACCGTTTCATAGGGTCTTCTATGTGCCAGGCCCCAGTGCCTCAAGATCATCAAGTTGAAGCACTGAGCTAGAAAGCACTTCACACATTTTTAACTTCAAGCCTTACAACAATTCCAAGAGGTGTCAATGTGTCCTTTTTTTTTTTTTTTTTTTTTTTTTTTTTTTTTCAGATGAGAAAACGGAGGTCCATTTTAAGAGAATATAAATACCTAAAGGGAGAGTGGCCAGGTGGGGAGGAGTAGCCATGCAAGTGGACCCTGTTTTTTTCTAAGTTTTCCTTTCCCTCTGGTGCTTCTACTTCATAGGCCCCAAGATATTATTGTTCCATTCCTTAAAGGTCAGACCCAAGTACAGATGCAAACTCTGTCAAGGAAGACTCACAGAAGCCCCAGAGAAGAGGAAGACAGGTCTCCAGAGTCCAACAGAAACAGCTGAAACCTCATTTCTCTCCTTAATGGTGGTTTGACTTTGGGGAAGTTCTTTAGTTCCTCAAGGCTTCATTTTCCTCATCTGTTAAATGAAGATTGTGATGGAATTTACATCATAGAGTCAGGCTCAGGATTCAGTGAGATAACTCTTCTAAGGCACTTAACACAGTCTACTCAGTAAATAACAATATTAACAATAATAGCAATATGATGCTGGCTTTTCATAAAATTCATTACTAGGTCAGTATCAAATTGTGCTCCATGTATCACTGGTTCCTTGAAATAATAACGGGACCCTATAAAAAAAGAAGAGGAGGGTATAAAAAGCAAAGTAAATGTAGGAAACTGTTTTAAACAAAATTAAACCAGGTTTTTATTATAGAACTCTTCTAATCCCTTAATATTCAGCCAATATTGTTGCTGAAACTGTCAGGTGGTAATAAGGTAGACAAATTCTCCTAATTCATTTATTATTTTCTGGGACCCATTAATCCTGGGGACGCTTTGGGAAAGCTACTAGACTAAATCCTGAGTAAAAAGCTTAAATTATTCATAAACATAGGAAATTCTTCTGTTAGCAAACTATATACTTTCAGGTCAGAGACTTTCTAATAAAGGTAAAAATGGTATATTCTAACAATTTATATAGCACCCATATTGTAGAAAAACTTAGGGCTTTAGGAGAAAGTGGGATATGAATCCAATAATATTTTATACTAACTAGAATAGATTTGAATCTCAACACAGGGGTCAAAGGTAGACTTGGGAAAGGGCAAGAGGGGGAGGAAGAAGAGAGCCCCACCTGGGAGTGGAGGCCTGCTGGACAGATGGGTGCAGAATGAGCTCCAGGTCACAGAGGAAGCCAGTGGTGGCGGGAAATGTCCTTGTAACCCTGGGGAATCAGGGAGGGAAGATCCTGAGGATGCCAAACAGAGGGTCCTGATTTTGCCAGGCACCACCTGTTTATCCTCCGCTGTTTCTGTGTAACTGGAGGCAGTGTGTGCAGGGATTTCTGTCCTACACAAGTGCCCTTATTTACAAGTCAAGAGAAGCAACACTAGTGAGAATCAACTTACTGCTTTGTAAGTTTACTTAGAAAACATGGGTGGCTCCCAGGTGATCCCACAGTAGAAGTGCGCCTGCATGTTCTTTGCAGTGAAATTGGTAGACAGTGTTAGTGATGCCCAGAAAGATTTCTTAGGTACCCTAAGGCCAACTCACTACATGAACCCTGAGAAACGTTTAATAGTGAAGTCTACCTCCACAATTTGACTCATCTTAACAACCTCTACGTAGTTTCCCAAGTTGGAAATCTCCAAAATATATTTGATTCTTTCCTCTCCCAAACCATGCATGCAAAGAGTCACCAAGTATAACAGATTTAAGTACAATGTGGTACTTTGTTTTGTTGTTAAATTAAGTACACTAGAGGCCCAGTGCACAAAATCATGTAGGTAGGGTCCCTCGGGCCTAGCCTCCTGCAATCGGGCCCATCTTCTGCCCAATCACCAGGCTGAACACCTCCTCCACAGCAGGGCTGTCAGGCCTTTGGGATCACCAGTTCATCCCCAGCTGCTCAGGGGCTCAGGCCTGTGGGAAAGCAGATGCCAGCAACTTCACCTCCATGTGCGTGCGCCAGGCTGGCCGCTAATGGATAGTGCTGCCACTACTGTTGCCACCACTGCCACTGCTGCTGCTACTGGGGCTTGAGGCTCTGACAGAAGCTGTGGGGTGCATCCACGACCTACCCACCCCAGCACGAGCAGCCCAGAGTGAGCAGCACTTCCATCCACGGCCAGCCTGGCGCACACACATGGAGGTGGAGTCGCCAGCACCTGCTTTCCCTCAGGCCTGAGCCCCCAAGCAGCTGGGGATGAGCTACTGTTCCCAACAGCCTGAGAGCCAGCCTGGTCATCCCACCACCCACCTCAATTCCCCTGTTCACTGTTGCTGATCCATCGGGGCCTGTGGGCCGGGGGCAGGGACCAAAAGGTCAGCTGTTCAGTCCACTCACCAGTCCCTAGTCCTGCCCCACCCCATTCGCAGGCCAGAGTGGGGGGCAGGAGGGACTGAGAGGAGCTCAATGCACCTCATGGTGACTGGTCATTTGGTCATTAAGGTCATCATAGACACTGGCTTTTTATATATATAGATGCTCATAGAAAAAAAAATGACAGGCAGATAAAAGGATAAAGAAGAAGGGGGAGGGAATCTCTCTTGATGGTACTTTTAATATTTTCCAATATTTTTTCATGACATTTTCTATCAAGTTCTGCATTCAACTTGGAATCTGGATTTGGGTTTTATTTTAGTGTGTGTAGGTTTTTTTTTGTTTTTTTTAAATATATCTTTGAATATTTTGCTCTCCCTCATTCACCACAACTTTATTTCAGACCTTTCCACATCTAAAATAAAGTACTATCTGTCTCTAAGGACACAGGGATAATCAAAACAAGCATGGCCCTGTTGTCATGGAGTTTACAAGACACATCTTTCCCCTTCTTAAACACAAGGAGTCCCACATTCAAGAGTTCATATTTTCTTGTACCTTGCTTTTTTCCCCCCCTCTTCACACTATGTCTTGGAGATCATTTAACATCAGTTGCTCATTTTTTTTTTTTTTTTACATTGTCTACCATTCCCTCATATGGTTGTACCATCGTGTCATCAGCCTCTATCAATGGACATTCAAGATGTTTTCAATCCTTTTTTTTCTGTTGCAAAGAGCACCACAATAAACAACCTTATACATACTAGTGTATCCTTTCCCACCTGTGGGAGCTGAGCCATAGACAGATTCCTGGGAGCAGGGGTTGGCAGAGATTTTCAAATTGCCCTCCACAGACGTTTACCAAGTAGCATTCCATCAGCAACCTACATGAGTGCCTGCTCCCCCAGCACCTTGAAACCCTCTCTTTATCCTCCTCTGAAAACCACTCAGTGGCCTAGGGAAATCCCACAGCTGATGGAACTAGAGGAGACACAGAGGCAAAAAGGATTCCTTTTCTCTCTGCCCCCCCAAGGGACTCTTCTTCACGGGGGGCTGAGTTTACTTTTAAGGCCCTTTTATTCCTTAAAGAAAGAAAGAGAAAGAAAACCCTACCATGCTGCCATGTAGGTGCCACAAAGAGGAACAGCTTTCTTCCCTGTGTTTGCAGCTAAACCAACCACTTAAAAAGATACAGGGCACCACACTGGTCAGGGTTGTGGGAGCGGTAGGGGGACAGATAGCTGCTCTACAATCAAATGGCACTCTGGAGAGCAATCTGTGTGCTCTTACCCACCGAGCAGCCGGTTTCAGCTGGAATCTATGCGGGGCCCCTGTTGGCCGGCCTCTTTGTGCGGTGGTTGCCCTCCCCATCCCTCCCCATCCCTCCCCATCGCAGCGGCTGGGGCAGGTGAGGATGGGCGCCCATGTTGTACGACAGTCTACCCGGGCTGCCCTTGATGCCTCCCGATCCCTCTCCCCGCGTCCGCCCCTTTGTGTGTGTTTAATGGGGATAAGTGTGAGGTGTACCGGAGTGCAATCACATTGTGGTCTTAAAAGGATCTCTGATGATAGAAAATATGTCAATTTATTATTTCCCTCAGGACAGAGGGAAAAAAGTACAAAGGTTCAATGGATGATGAAGATAATACTTGTGCACTCTATAGCATTTTTCCAACAAAAGATTTTAAGGTGATTTTCCTTTTTTTTTTTTAAATATATATTTTAGTCTCATTTTGTAGGTGGGGAGACAAGGAGATTTCCTGGTGACTGAAATGGCTCAGTGGTGGGACCCTGCATAGAGCCAGCATCTCTATGATCCATCCCAGGCTCTTTTCACTCCCTCTAGTGGAATCTGGCTCTCCACATCTGAGTTTTATAGCAGCAGCAGCAGCAGCAGCAGCAAGCACTGTGCTATTGTGCGTGATCTTTTGGGTACCAGAGCCACCGTTGCATCACATCTTCAACCCAGTGGCTGTGTCTGTGTCTGTGTCTGTGTCTGTGTCTGTGTCTGTGTCTGTGATCAGAGCCATCTCTTGTACCTGCAGCTCCGGCTTCCTTAAATAACCATCAGCCCAGCAGATCCTGGGCTGCTCTGGGATGCAGGAAGCATCCTGGGGAGGCTCAGCGAGCAGGCGGCCGCTTGTTATTTGTCACGCGGGGTCCTTCATAATGAATCAACAAAGCGCGGACAATAGTTTTCTTGTAAACTGCACAAACCTTATAAATGGTGTGTGGTCTCCCCTCCCCCATGAATTAGTCCCTTTGTCCTGAAATGTGTGGTTGGCACAGATATTCATTCTGCCCGGCTTGGGAGAGTGGCAGAGGCTAGGAAAGCACCCAGAATGTGCAAGACAAGTCGACATTTTCCATTTGGGGGGTCTTGTCTCAGCTGGAGCACACCGTGTTTGCACCTTGAAAAGCGAGAGACAGAGCATAGGTGGAAAGCCCTGCAAACTTTCCAGACTCTCCGTTCAATGTTCGAGCGTGGATGTGCTAGTCACTTCCTCCTTTTATGTGTGCAGGGATGTAGGAAGGGAAGACTGGAGAAACAGTTGTGTGTGTGTTTTGTTTTTTTTTTAAGCTTTGTGTGGCTGCTTGAAATTCATTATACGGTTGCCTGTTTTTAAAAAACCTAAATCAGGAGGGCTAAAGTACTTAGAAGGAAACTAATTGCTTTAAGCTTTTCCTCCTCAGCGTATGCTGTTCTCTGCTGTTATATAATCTTGGGTATTGAGCAACTGAATGAAAGAAGCAGTGTCTCTCACTTAAAGTAAATGGGCAAACTTCATTTGCTGCTGGCATCTTCTTTGGCTCCTGGGGGTGGGAGGGGGTAAGGGAGTGGAGGAGGATAATTTATAGTGAAATTTACTATAACTTAAAGTTCATAGCAGCAACCTTATGATCAAAACCTGGAAACACAAATTCACAGAATTGAAAAGAGACAATCTAGGTGGAGGAAAGTTGTTGTTTTTAATCTTGAAATGTTCAAGCATCGCTGCTTCTCTTTGTAGACAAGCAAATTATGATGGCATAACTTCTGCCATGTTGTTACCAGCTAGATTGTGTGTTGGAATGTATAATGATCAAGCGGAAGATTGCCGCTGAAGCGAGCTGCGATATTCACACTGGACGTTATGTATGAAACTAGTTACAAAACTATATAGCATGTTAATACCATCTATTTTATTTCAGAAATAATATTACTTTGCTGAATGTGTGCTTTTTTTTCTCTTTTAAAAAAAACAACAACTTGCCAAAATCATTGCTAATGCTCAAAAACAAGTCAATGATGAAGATCCCACGAACCCATGTGAGATGGATATTCGATCCAGAATTGTTTTAGGGTCGTCGTTGTAGCTATAATGTTTTCAAATAAGTTATTTGAATAAAAAGTAGATTATGTATTTCCCCTGTGGCTGGCCAAATGTCTTTTCAACAAGGGTTAAAATAAGAAAGCTATTTTGCGTGCGTGCGTGTGTGTGTGTGTGTGTGTGTGTGTGTGTAAAAGAGTGATCTTTTTAGTCATGCTTGGCTGCCTTTTCAGGACTGTCTCCATTTATAATGAGATATTCTTGAACTCATTTGAACCAGAAAGTTTAGTAAATTTGTGGTGCATTTTTTACATGAAATATCATGATTTGTTCAAAGTAATCAGTGCTAGAGCAGAGGGAGAGTAGATGAATGATTGTTTTGATTTCTACATTATCATTTTGAGCTGACCTTTTAAGTTGGACAAAATCTAGAAAACTTAAAATCTATCTT
This sequence comes from Pipistrellus hanaki, assembly GCF_964339955.1. Lineage (NCBI taxonomy): Eukaryota > Metazoa > Chordata > Mammalia > Chiroptera > Vespertilionidae > Pipistrellus > Pipistrellus hanaki. Next base: position 36,895,369 of record NC_140504.1, read on the forward strand.
TATTTACTTCGTTATTTTATACTTCTTGGCAGTTCTAATTTCATTTTATTGTGTGCTTAAAGGTATACTTGCTATTCACATCTCCGTGAAGTCTCCACTGAAGCTGTCAGAAAGACTATCATAACAGTCTTTTTTGTAGTCGTAGGTTTCAGGATGTCTGACATTGAAAGGTGGCGATGGCCCTTCCAGAATAAGGAGGAAAAGTGTTTCCTACCTATTTTATGGCTCCGATGGGAGGAAACTTGACTTATGTGCACACATGTAAACATTAACTTTTTCCTTTTCTTTACAAACATAGTAGACAATTCCTGAGAATGAAAATACACACACACACACACACACACACACACACACACATACACACACACACCGTGATAAAAGGGATCTTTTTGAACACTGAAAGTAAATTTTGACATGTTCATTAACACATGAAAAAAATATTTATGTTATTCTCTAGTGTTTTAAGGTTCTCAATATTTATTTTTTTCCTAACATACATAAAGGTCATTTAAAACACACACATCTTGTAGTTATTTTTCTTTGCAATTATAAGCAGAAAAATCAGTTAAGAGATCTTAAGCTGATATCAAAAATCAATTTATATTGGACTCGTTCCCAATCTTATTTCTCTCATTATACTTGGAAATGGACACATTCCTTGGTTCACATTTGTGCTTCCCTCCAACCTTCTATTTTCTCTTTAACCCCTTGCAACAAATGCCATTTTTTTCTATTCTTTGCCTTTCCCTGATATTTACAGTAAAATGATATGTCATAGCTCTCCTGAAATTGACCATTCTTTTCAGAAAAGAATTTTTTTTTTCTTTTGGCCTGTGGTGTTACAACGAAAAATTCACTCAGCTAAAATGAGTTACTTCATTTCCAAATAAAAACAATAGTGTTTTTATGCCTGCACTTATTATTATTCTGAGAATGTACTAATTTGTTACTTCCAAGATGACGGTTCGCTGGGTCTGTGAAAAGGGCAGTGTGCCAACTATAGCAGGGAAGTAAAAGGACTTCTTTCATGGGAAGTAGTGGGACAGAAAGTAGCCCGCAGCTCAGTGGGTATCAAGGGGCAGGCTGCCAGCGGAGTCATCCCAGTATCAGGGTTTCCTGTGTTGGGTGCTGAATCAAGCCAAAACTATGATTTCACTAAATGTCAGCCCGGGCAGCCAAATTTTCAAACCCGCTATTGCTCTAAGGAGCGACTGATAAATGTTTTATCCCTGCAGGCACTGGCTGATGTGGCACAAGGGTTCTGAGTGTGTGCAGTGCATTTTCACTTTTGGCATTAAGCTTAGATAATTGTCTACTTACCCTGAGCCGGTAATAGCAAAAAAACAAGCAGAGGATATTTTCATAAAGTAAAACTGCAAAGTAGATTTATTTAGACTACGGTGGATTTTTCTTTGACTGCTGTTCTTCTCCCCTATTAAATTTGAATGATAATGACGTTTGGTTCTATACCTTTATTCGGCTCTGAACCAGGGTGGTCTCATAATTTTGTTTTACATGCATGACATTGCTTAAGGTCATTAGTTGCAAATCGTAGTATAAAAAGGCTGAAAATATATTCAGCACTTTGTAGTTTCCGAATGCACATTTAAGAGCTGCTATGAAAAGTCGAGACCTACATGGCAGATTTTCTGGCACTGAATGGTCAATTTAGTGATGTAGATTAGTGAAACCAAACAGTAAGTGGGGAGAGACTATAATAATGCTTTGATATGTCCCTCTGTAAAGCACATCCTGGTTGATCCATTTTCTGTTATTGTAATAGTTGTTTTTTGTGTTTTGTTTTGTTTTTTTTCTTCCTATAGCAAAATGCTCTCTACTCCTATTTTTTAAGAATACAACCCAGATAAAATGATCAGTTTTTTTAAAATAATTTTCATCTGCTTTTGTAACACTGAACTAATAAATGAAAAACAGATTTGGATTGATGAATTGAATTTTATTTTGTTAGAGTAAAAACTTTGCTTGGAGAATGTTTGCTTGTTGTTCGACATGTATGTTGTCAAGTTTTCTCTTAAGGTAAAGTTTAAATTCAGGCTGCTTTTTATTTTAAAGGAGAGTGTACTTTAAATAACATTTAAACAACAATCATGTTTGGTAATAATGTTATTTTATTTAAATCTTGAAATAGTTCTTACTTAAAATGTGACTGACTTATCTTGGTGTTTTGAGTCCTATTTTATTTTTGGTAACCATTCATGTTCCCAGGAAACGAAGTTCTGCATTTTGTAATTTTTCATAAATTATGGCAACTTACTTCAAAATTAAGGGCTGTATGTATTATTATTTTTCACCCCAAATGAAAATGGGCTGAATTTACAGGGAAGACAACTCAAAAATGGAATTGTTTAAAAATAAAAACAAAAATACACTGTCCCAGCAATTATAAATGAAATAGATTATCAAGTGGATGGCTAATTTTGCCTTTCCAAAATGTTGGATATTTAACCCTCCAAATAATTAAATATTTGTAATAAAGCAATTAATTCAAGCAGCTTATTGCTGTAATTTGCAAAAGTACATTGAGCTGCTTTCTTTTCAGCTCATTGATGGAGGAACAAACATTTCTTTAATAAGACTACAGCATATTCTAATTTTGTTGCAAAAGCTTAGATAAGGATCAGGCCCCCTCTGAATCACTGCGCTGACCTCTGACATTGAAAGTGCTGAAGCTCTTTGGCAAAAGAAGAGTTAGACAGTCATTATTATGCACAGGACTTTCCAGTTCTAAAGGGGCTCTGTGCTTTCTCTCAGATAGACTTTGTTTGTTGGAAATGAGAACTGTATTTTGGCAGCAAGGGACCAGAACTGAAGCTACTCTGCAGGCAGACTCATTATGACATAATCCTTCATTAATCCTCATTCTCTATTAATAGATCATGCAGAAGTTTTGCTTTAGTTGATCGTCTTCATCCAGGAGCTATGGAAAAGTATTACGGGTAAAATGCCCACCTCTGGTTTTAAGGCTGCTGGTTATATATTCGTCTTGCTTAGTTGCAAAGATTAACGGTGAACATAATCTCTTGGACTTTTGCTTCATATACAAATGACATATGAGAGCACCTAAAATATCTGATGTAACTGGACCTTAGTGTTTGAGGGGCAAAACTTACCTGGGAAGAAGATATACCATGTAACAATGAAAAAAATATATAATTGGGTTAAAACTTCCCCCGGTAAAATAAAAGGGTTCTATTGATAGTTGTAGAAGCGTGGGAATAGTGGCTGCACAGTCCAAGTTCCCATAGTGCTTCAGAACACAAGTTGTCATACAATATTCATATGCTAGTGTTACCAAACAGATTGGACTAATCTCGAGAAGCTGAACTTTTTTAAAAAAAAATTAAATTTATTGGTGTGATATTGGTCGACACAAACATATTGGTTTCAGGTGTGGGTTTCTATGATACATGATCTGTATATTGCAGCCAAAGTCAAATCTTCTCCCACCATATATTAGGACCTTCCCCTTCAAGTCCCCCCGCTCTTTGGCAACCACCACACTGCTGTTTATGTTCACGAGTTACAGTTTTATGTTCCACATATGAGTGAAATCATATGGTTTTTAGGTTTTTCTGAAGATGATTTTTTTTTTTCAGCTGGGAGGTTGAGGGTGCATCTACTTTAGAAATAGGTATGTGTGCTTTTTTGTTTATTTGTTTTTGTCCCAATTAATTGCCCAGATCAATGAATGGAGCTTCAGCATTCTGTTGCTTGTTAGATTTTCATCCCGCCCTTTTACAGCATTCTGGAACTCCTGTAAAAACATGTTCAGAGGGAATAAATAACTGTGCCTTGCTTGCTTGTTTTTGCTTAATTTTGTAACACTCTTGGGGTCACTGGTGAGCCAGAAGTTCTCGCAGCAGATCTGGCTCATCAGCTCAGCCTGACCACCTCCTACTTTCCCTGACTGTCACTATGCAGCAAGTCCTTGCTTATCTTTGTTGATAGATCCAAAACCTCATTGGAAGGTTTAGTTTAGAAACATTAGAGGAGATTCTAGTGATATTTCTTTCATTATGAGTCCACATAGATTGAATATTACAAAATAAAATATTTTCAATGAGAAGGTTATTTGGTTAAGCAGTATGTATGTTTTCCTAGAAGAATATGCTAGAAAACCTTTTACTGTGATTGGCAGGTGATTATTCTGATAGGAGTTGCTCATAACGTTGAGTCATTAATGAAAATTGTGCCTCTATTGGAATGTGCGCACAGCCCCAGGTTGGCCTCTGATAATAATGCCACTAATACTTGTAATATTAGAAAATAATGTATGCTACAAAAATTCTTTAGGTGTATGTTTTTATATTGTCTTGTACTTATTTGTGCATTGAAAAAAAACCTCAAAGCAGTCAAAGTTGGCCATAGATGTACAAATTGTAATGGTTTATTTGTCTTCTAATCCAGGCCTTCTCATGTCTTAATGTTTTTATTTATATTCCACAGTAAAGAGAACTAAGACTTATTAAATAATTATTATAAATGGGCCATCTCCCTACATACTTTATATAAATGATTAAAATTAATTACAGGGTTAATAGTCTAAGCTAATTGAAAAAGAATCTCATGATAGAACTATAAGACACATGCTGCTTTTTTTTTTTAAGCTCTCATTGTTCAAACTGTGTTGGAGCCTGAGTTTAACACCACAGATGGTCAGAGGACAGTCCAGTCAATACCTGAAAGATGCAACTCTGACTGGGGGTGCTTGTGATTTGGTAGCTCTCCTTTGTTCACCAGAAGTGGCTGGTGGTGAATGATAAGACAATGCAGTCTACACATAAGTACTATTCAGCCCCCCAAGGGTATCTTCATATCTTCATGTCGGCAAATGTTAACACTCTTCCAATCTACCAAATGAGAACTTTACAGTTACCATGACCAAGCCAGGACCTACAAACCTGAGAAGCTAGTCAATCTCCCCATAGTGGGCAGTTTTTCAGAACTGTCTGGCCAGATTTTTATATCTTTGCTTTAATCCTGACCATAGTGGCTTAAAACAACACAGATTTATTAACTTCCAGTATGGGAGTCAGACATCAAAAATGAGCCTACCGGGCTGCATTCATTTTGGAGGCTCCAGGAGAGAAGCTTTCCTGGACCTTTCTAGCTTCCTAGGACCACGTACATCCTTCGGCTTGTGGCAGCTTTCCTTCATCTTCAAGGCCAGTAAGTAGCATAGCATAGTCACATTTTTCTCTTTATCCCTTGGCTTCTTGTCACACACCTCTGCCTGACTCTGACTCCTCCTGCATCCCTCTCATTGCATCAGGCTCTCTGGATAACCCAAGATAAACTCTCTATCTCAAAGTCCTTTACCTGATCACCTCTTCAAAGTCCCTTTGTCATCCAAGGTAACAGGCACAGATTCCAGAGACTAGAGTGTGGGCATCTTTAAGGGCCATTATTCAGCTTACCACACCCCCAACCCTCAGGGAATAATAGGGAACTATTTTTCATTTGCTCAGGGAAGAGAATAGTGCTGAGATCAGTGGTTCTTTGCCTGGGCTTGTGAGCTTTTTAAAATTCGAAAGCCTAGGATGCACCCCAGACCAAGTACATTTAATATCTGGGGATGTCTCATAGGTCTCCAAATGATTCCAGTGTACAAGCAAGGTTGAGAACCCCTTATTTAGATGTTTTGTTTTATTTTTTTAAGGCCCTTTGGGGCATGGTCTGGATATATGAAGGTGCCTCAGTTTCATCAATCTGACTTCAGAGTTTGTTGAGAGGCAGATGAGAATATCCAGGACAATACATATTTTAATGGCTCAATATTTATTAGTTTAGATTAGCTTTAGATGCTATAGTCAAGAGGACAGGACGAATACAGCCTATTCTAAAATTATCAAGTTCAAGCACTAATGATTTAATTATATAAATCTGTAGATGAATCTTGTATATGCTGAGTACATAAATAAAAAATAAAAAAACACCTCTTTTTTGAATTTTTCCCACAATAGGGAAAATTCAGTACATCTCACATGCTGTTTGAGCAGTAAGTCACTGATACTGAATATAATTCAATATTCTGGAATTGAAACTGGCTTACTGGTGCATTACATGGATTTATTTGAATCCAAAATAATTCCTGCCAATGATTACTTTCTATGTCTTCACTTAACGTTGACCTCTCTGCCTGGCTACAAGGATCTGGTGACTTAGGAAGGCTTATTTCGGTTGATATTTGGAAATTGAATTAGTATTTATACAGTCACTGAAGCAAGACCTTTAAGCATGGCATAATCATGATTCTTTTTTCAGACATATATACACATATGTATCTCCAGATTATTAATCATAAAAAAAGAAGAAACAAAGAGAGTTGAGGTTATATTTTGCTCCATTGACTGAATATTTAGATTATTAATGACTTTTTACTGGTTATTTCTATTTCCCAAGATTGGAGATCAATTGTATGCTGGGATCCACTGAGGAAAAGGGTTTAGGAACAGTTAAGTGATTATATAACCATAAAATGGTCAGTTGGTGTTTCTGTTTTGATGCTACAAAAACAACAAGGAATATAGTGGCTCATTTTTCAGAGAAGGACAAAAAGTCTAACAAACAACTTAGGCCCTACTTTCAACTAGAAGTGTGGGAAATGTTATATATATATATATATATATATATATATATATATATATATACACTAAATTACTGAATTGCACAGGGCATTTTCAAAGGTCATGGGGACAATGAATAAAATATTTGAAATCAAACAGTTCTCCGGATTTATTTTGAGAGTAGACTTGGTTTGAAGTCATTTGTTAAATTTTTATTAATAATTTTAATAATAGGAATGATTTGTTAATATAATTACCAATATAATAAATAAATAAGGAATATTGTGTAACATACCAAATTGCTTACCTGTGTTGGTCAAAGGAATGTGTTCATTAGCATTTTTGACAAAGACTAAAAGCACAACAATAATCCCCACTGAGTAAGCATTCTATCAGTGCATATGTAGTAAAAAATAGCTACTTAATGCACTTTAACTAAATTACCTCACTTAATTTAATCCTTACAATAACTGTTTGATATAGATACAAGTAATATACCATTTTACAGATGAGAAAACTGAGAAGCAGAAGGGTTTACTAACTCTATCACAATCATACAAATAATAAGTGGCAGAGCCAGGTAAGCACATCTAACTGTGATTCTTAATAAGCCTGGACCACTTCAGTTCAAGCTTGTTAAAGGCTTTAACTAACTTTCAAGTGCCATGGATTCACAGTTGTAAGAACTAAAATCCAAGACCAAAAGAAAAGAGAAAGCACAGAGCAACGCTTTATGGCCAGGCTGGTTCCTCAGGACATAATGAGATTAGAGTGAGAAATTTTGCTACAAAGGAGAGGTCTTTAAGACTGGATTTTTCACTTGAAATTATATCATGTGCTTGTGTAAACCATCTGCACAATGATATTGATTCCTATTTGTGTGTTCCACTTTGAAAATCCTGATCACTCAGAAGTAAATTAATTTGTTCCATTTCATGTTTCGCCTGTTTATAAATACCTAAATTTTCTTTTCACAACTCAGTGTTTCTCAACCTGATCCTTAAATCATAAGGCCTAGAATTACCTTGTTAAAAAAATATACTTCCTGGATCCCACTTTAGGTCATCTGAATCAAACTCTCTGAGGTCAGAGCTTGAGGAAGCTGTCTTTCTTTTTACAGACCCATCCAGTGATTTGTGGTGGAAACTAATTTCATTTGCTCAAAATGTGGATTCTGAAATCAACGCTCATTATAATGATTTAGATTTGAGACAGACAGCACAAAGCTTCAGGGAAATAGGACAATGATAATGATATACTCTATATTCTATTTTCCTCTATCCCCATTTTCCCGAGTTAACTTCCTCCTGCCCTTTTCTTCATTCACCAGACATTAAGTGAAACTTCTACAATGCATAGCCGCTAAACTGGCCTGGCATACAAGACTATTGTCAAGTAGTTTGGGAGCTCTTGCATATTAGAGAAGCCCTGCCATAAAGAAACATGTTTGATTTATTAAATCCAGCATTTTCCAAAATTATTTACCCATATATTTACCCATACCCTTTCTTCAAAGAATATCTATTATCCTAAAGGGTGCCTTCAGAAAAAGTGGATATGACAATGATTTTTTTTTTTACATAATTAAAACCATCAGCAAATCAACAAATGGAAAGTGCTGGCAAGGATGTGGACAAAAGGGAACCCTAGTACACAGCTGGTGGGAATGCAGATTGGTGCAACCATTATGGAAAACAGTATGGAGTTTTCTCAAAAATTTAAAAATGGGATTGCCAGTGATCCCACTTCTAGAAATATATCTTGAGAAACCCAAAACACCACTCAGAAAAAAGGTATGTTCATAGCAGCACAATTTACAATAGCTAAGATCTGGAACCAGCCCAAGTGCCCATCAGTAGATAAGTGGATAAAAAAGGCTATGGTACATTTGCACCATGGAATACTATGCAGAAGTAAAAAAGAAGGATCTCTTACCCTTTAAGACAGCATGGATAGACCTGGAGAATATTGTGCTAAATAAAATAAGCCAGTTAGAGAAAGACAAGTATCACATGATCTCACTCATATGTGTAATGAACAAAATAAACTGATGAACGGAGTGGCTCCAAAAACATAGAAGCAGAGAACAGACTATTGAATCTCAGAGGGAAGGTCAAGGTGGGTGAGTAGAAAGAAATCAACCAAAGAACTTGGATGTATATATGCATAACCCATGGACACAGACAAAGGGGTGGTGAAGGCCTGGGGCGGGGGGTAAAAAAAGGATCCTAACTTAAATATCCCTAATTGTCTTAAGAAAAGCACAAACTCAACCAATTCAACTCTGTTGTCCTAAATTTGGATAAATGACTTAGTAAGATTAGCCTGGTCTCTGTTTCACTGATATTTTTCAGTTTGTCTTTATATACTTTTAAATTATTAAAGCAACATATTGTTAGAAACAAGGCAAGCCCCAGATCCAGGCATCCTGGCAGAACACAAAGGACACACTGGAACCAGGCTACAGGGAAATATCTTCACTTCTGCAAAAGGATACGTACACTGAGTGGCGGTCCACTCAGGGTTTTGTCTGATGAATGTCATCTGTCCTTCACTCTGTAAATTTAGGCTTACAGTCTTGTGTGATTGGCTAATTTAACAGAAAAAGGGGAGGGGTTGACTTTTGACATTTCTAAGTGGTGGCCCCCAGGGGAGCTGTGAAGCAAAATGGCAGGTGCCTAACCATCCTTTTTTGACAGAAAAGATTACTTGTTTATTCTCACAATGTGTACTTTAAAAACTCACAAGTACAACAGAAGCATATAAAGTGTACTGTAAAATGTAAAAAATGACTCCCTATTCCTGCATATCAGTCTCATTTCTTTTTATATTTTTCTCTTTATTGTGTTTGGGAGCACACACACACACACACACACACACACACACTGCATATACACACATGCGGAAAACACTAAGAGGAGATTGTGTATCTTTCTAAACTTCACTTTGTTTAGTAAACATGTTGCGTCAGGTCTCTGAAGTTCCCTGGAAATAGGTTCCCAGGTTCCTAGTGACCTTTTATCATTTTAAAAGAGCATTTGCTGTGAGGTCTGTTGAAAACGACACCATCACCTAAGAAGAATTCAAGTGAGTGAACTGCTTGTCCAAACTTGCGGTAACCACTTGGCTAGCTGATAAGTCTCAGTACATTGATATAGGAGGACATGTTATATGCAGTAGTCACACATGTTCTATGCAATATTCACACATATTCTATGCAGTAGTCACACATGTGCCATGGAATTTTCACAACTGAGTTCTGCATAAATCCATTTTGCAAATCAAACATTTTAAAATATATTAGGAAAGAAATTACTCTTTAAAGGAAATCTAGTGTGAATTTTACTTTACACCTAAGAATCCTATTAAAATACTAGAGATCCAGTGCACAAAATTCGTGCATGGGGATGTGTGTCCCTCAGCCCAGTCTGCACCCTCTCCAGTCTGGAACCTATCAAGGGATTCCTGTAGAATCAGGTCTAAATGGGCAGTCGGATATCCCTCTCACAATCCAGGACTGCTGGCTCCAAACTGCTAGCCTGTCTGCATTCCTGATTGCCCCTAACTGCTTCTGCCTGCCAGCCTGATCACTCCCTCCTAACCACTCCCTTCTAGCCTGATTGATGCCTAGTTGCTCCCCTACAAGCCTGTTTGCCCTTTACTACCCTCCCCTGCAGCACTGGTCACCCCTAACTGCCCTCCCCTATAGGCTTGATTGCTCCCAACTGCCCTCGCTTGCAGGCCTGGTCCCTCCCAACTTCCCTCCCCTGCTAGCCTGATCAACCACAACTGCCTTCCCCTGCTGGCCTGGTCTCCCACAACTGCCCTCCCCTGATGGCCATCTTGTGGCAGCCATCTTGTGTGTTGGAGTGATGGTTAATTTGCATATTACTCTTTATTAGATAGGATAAATAACTAGATGTCCAGTGGATGAAATTCGTGCAAGAGTAGGCCTTCCTTCCCTCAGTTGCAGCACCAGCTTCCCTCTGGCTACCAGCAGGTACCCAGGACTCAGGCTTCTTTTGCAGCCCCTGCTTAGTCCAGAAGGTCATCCAGAAGGACATCCAGAAGGACATCTGGTCTAATTAGCATATTACACTTTTATCATTATAGATTGCTCCCTAATTCGTGAGTCTGAGTAATGCAGACTTTTCTAAATCAAACATTTGGATTTTGGAAAGACTTTTACAGCACCCCAAAACAACAAGTTAATGGTGTCTTACTCTTACAAGGTCTATGTTCTTTTTATTTATAAAATTATGATCAATAAGAAAGGTAAATCTCAATTTTTTAAAATTCATTTTTCAATTTAAGTTTACATTCAATATTATATTAGTTTCAGGTATACACATAGTGATTACACATTTATGTACCTTATGCAGTTATACCCCAATAATAACTCTCGTACCCATCTGACATTGCCAATTTGTACTTCTTACTCCCTTTCACCTTTTTTACCTATCCCCTCCATACTCCTCCCATCTGGAAACCCTCAGTTTTGTTTTCTGAATCTATAAGCTTATTTCCATTTTGTTAAAAAAGAATTTTAGATTCCACATAAAAGTGAAATCATATGGTACTTGTCTTTCTCTGTCTGAGTTATTTCATTTAACATGATACCCTCTAGGTCCATCCATGATGTTGCAAATGGTGAGATTTCATTCTTTTTTTAAGGCTGAATATTATTCCATTGTGTATATGTACCACATCTTCTTTATCCATTCCCCTAAGTTGCTTCTATATTGGGGCTATTGTAAATAATGGCACAATGAGCAAAGAGTGCAAATATCTTTTTAAATTAGAGCTTTTGATTTATTTGGATAAATACCTGAATTATAATTGCTATGTCATATGATAGTTCTATTTTTAATTTTTGTTTTTTTAGTAACTTCTATGCTGTTTACATAATTGCTACACCAATTTACCATCCCACCAACAGTGCATGAGGGTTTTCTTCTTTTTACATCCTTCCCAACATTTGTTATTTGTTGATTAATTGATTATAGCCATTCTGACAGGTGTGAGGTGGTATCTCACCGTGGTTTTAATTTGCATTTCCCTGATGATCGGTGATGTTGAACATCTTTTCATATGCCTATTGGCCATCTGTATGTCCTCTTTGGAGAGATGTCTATTCAAATTCTCTGCATATTCTGTGCTTCTCAAATGTTAATGTTCACACAAATCAGTGAAGTGATCTTGTTAAAATGTAGATTATGTTTCTGTAGGTCTGCGTGGGGCCTGAGTTTCTGCATTTCTAACAAGCTTCCAGATTATGCAATATTGCTAGTCCTCACTCCATACTTTGTATTACAGAAGTTTACAATATTCTATCTAGTCCTACATTGCTCAGGTCACTTTGCTCCATGACACTTCGCCAATCACTTCTTCCTTTTTGGGACAGATGAAATCCCAGAATAATGTTACTTCCCAAGCTTTTGCAAGTGGATATAGTAGGAAATAAACCAAATGAATAATTTATCAAATGCTCTGATAAGTGACTAGTGAAATATATGTCCAGGTAATTAAAGTTGCCTATCATAAATATATTTTGTCATTGTGCTCATTTTATACTCTTTAAGATACTGATACCATGTTAAAGAGCCACACATAGCAGCAGTATGAAGCAGGTATAATTATCTTCATTTTGTAGATAAAGAAAAACAGGTTCAGAGAGAGCACGTATGTTGCCCCAAGTTGAACAGTTGGTGAGTGAGTAGTAAGTGATGCCTCTCTAATTTGGAATCGATCATCACACCTGTATTTAGATTTGGATTTTTAATACTTCACAGAATTAAAAGGGAAAACATCTGGTGAGGGTTCCTAAGACAAGAATTGCTTATCTATGAATCGCATAAGCCAATATTCCAAGCACAGATCACCCTTATAGTCTGGGAGAATAAAACTTAAGTGAGATCTCTGGGTTATTTGGAAAAACGAAAGTATTTATTTGGGCACAGCAAAGATCATTCATTATTAATTTCTGTGGCCAGCCATAGATAAAGAAATATTCTCACACACCTCAGTTCTTCAAACAGCTGCAATGACAAGCAACTTCAAGTCTCCCCCCTCTCCAACCCACCCCCCCTCGCCCCCCAAGAACAGGCTTAGGTGTGGTGATGGCATTGTCATGTTGAAGTTGTATTGAGAGCTTTTCTTCTTTGTTGAACATCAAGAATCAGGTCTGGGGGGAAATCTGTAAGCACTATAATTAACTTCAATTTTAATTTCTGGGTGTCTGTTTTCTCCCAGCTGCTGCCATGGTCTCCTTCAGTCCCGTCAGTTAGAGCAGCCTTCATGAAGTTCAGGCCAGGCTCCATTTGGCAATTGTCATGAAGTTTCAGGGTGATGGGCTCAAGCCCTCCTGGGAAACCTGGAGCCAAACTAAAGTGTAGGTTGACTTTAAAAAAAAAAAAAGAAAAAAAGAGGGGGAGGGGAGCACCAGTTTCAAGAAGCAAGTGTTTATTCCTCAGCTTGGGGAAAACATTTTAGATTTGGATTTTTAATACTTCTTATTTTTTTTTAATTGTTTTGGTATCTATTTAATCTTTAATTGATTTTCTTTAGTTTATTTTTTATTATCTCTTCCTTCCCTATTCCTATTGTTTATCTTTAAATGTTTACATATAGCTCTCTGTGTATTTGTTCTGTTATGAATTGAGAGCCCTGAAATACCAGACAGATTATTCCCCTAACATACTGCAATGCTATTTAAATGAAGGCCTTCACTTCTTTTAAAATCAATTTATATTATACCCATTATAATGCCAGTTTACCCAATTTACAGTTAATGGTGGATCAGATAGAACCAATGGGATATTTGAGGAGTTGGGCTTATAGAATAAAAAGGACCTACTGAGAAGTTCACTGTAGGGAGATGACAGGGCGAGGATACTGTTGACTGGCCCAACGGCTAGAAGGCATCCAGTTCCAGTCAGACATTTACCAGGAGTAAGAGTGTGCGTGCTGGAGTAGGTGGCCTGAGTTGTAACAACATACAAGACATGATTTCAGTCTTCAACATGGTCACAGTCTAGGCAGGGAAATAGATCAGAACATAAAAAGCGGAGAGTAATGCTATGATAATAACATAGGAAAAATATTTCTTTCAATGGAGGTAGAGGAGTTTGGGGTAAATTCAAGGAGATTACTGAATTTGTGTCAAAACCTAAAGGACAGTCAGCAATTCCATAAACATGAATGAATGGTAAGAATAGTTAGAAAAAAATATCTAGCTTATGCTATTATCATCCACAGAGGTGGGAAAGCGACAGGCGTGTACAGGGAATGATGTGATTGGTTAAAAAATGTTCATGAAAGATTGTTGAACTAGAAGCTAGAAAAAGCAACCGCCCCTTTTAATAATTTTACCAGTGTCATATATCCTCTAAGACCAACACCTCTCACATTTTGTAAGCACACTTCCTTTCCATAAGACTCTTTATTGAAAATCAAAATCAATAATTTTGTATACAAAGATAGATATAAGAAATACTGTCTCCCCTCCTCCCGCTTTAGCTTCATAGCAATGTGTTTCCTACATATAATCCCCCATCACTTTTCAGAGTGTAGACATCTAACTAAGTCACGTAAAGATAAGCTTATATTGTGAATATGAGATTGATAGCACAACTTATTTAATTCAGGCTTAGTGATAGGAGAATATAAGTCAATGACATGCCTTTTTTGGGGGGTTCCTTTTACTTTTATTTTATTCTTATAGCTTATATAGAATGTCTCCACTTCTATTATGAGAGCTATTAAGAGATACTAATGGAAAGAATTCTCTTTGAATGAAATTGCCATATTCTGACTTCTCTCCAGGCCCAAGTGTGTCCTATAAACATTGTCAGGTTGAAATTCAGAATTATTCCTTCCTTAATAATTCCATCTGACCTGTGTCACCTGACCTAAGCCTGCCCATTCTCTGGGCTTTAGTTACTCCCAAGGTTATGCGGACATCATGGATTTTTAGGAATTCCAGGCATTCTAAATGTATGCAAAGTGCCTTCTTCTTTAAATGTGTTCCCTTTCAGGGTCTTACTTAATTATCTAACCCAGGGGAAGGTTTTGAAGGAAACTTCGGGCAGGATAGGAATTGAGGGCCACCCCTGGGCACCTAGCAGCTCCCTTTTCACTCCCAATTTCAAAATCCCACATGAATAGCAAGAAAACTTTGCATTGCTGAAACATACGTATTTGATATGCATTTAATCTTTAGTTCATTTTCTTTGTGGTTTATTTTTTTATTCCTTTCCTATTACTATTACTTTTCGTTATATGTTTGTATAGCTAGCTCTGCATGTATTTGTTCTGTTATGGATGGAGAGCCCTGAAAGGCCCAGAAAATGTTTCTGAGGAGCCAGAGTCCTCACTGAAGAAAAAAAAGAAAAGTATTATTATTTTGTTGGACTCATACAACCGTAGTATTTTAAATTACTATAATATTTAAAGTGATTGTGTGCGTACTATACATATCATAGGTCACAGATGACTCCTCATATTCACTGAAAAGAGTAGCCGGGGGTTGTTTTCACTTTCATTTATACTCTTTTTTTTCCCCGAGATGAGAAGGCGATACATTTTTATCTCGCTTCCATCTGCTTCCCTCGCCCCCTCTCCTTTTGCTCACAGCATGGCAACAAGAGTTACAGCTTAGCCTGTTTTGCTTATGGAACTGTGCCAGAAGCAGTTTTGAAGGTGTTTTAAAAATGAAGACATCTGGCAGCTGGCGTACTTACAATTCATTTGCCAAAGACAAGTTGCACGCTGCTGGAATTTTCAACTGAAGGTCACGCACCAGGTAAGAAGCAGGCAGGTGGAGCGGGTGCATAGGAAGACACACGCTGGAAAACTGTGAGCTCTGTGAAGCCGGGTGGGCTAAATGGAGAAGCATGTCTGTCTCCTTGTTTATTCCTCACCCCCTTGTCACCAAGCTCCTTTAAAAGGGATGAGAGGCGGGGGAGGATCCAAGCCAATAAAATTGACAGTGAATCACAAGGCATATCAGCAGGAGCCCTGAAAAATGAGTGAGAGGAAAAGGGGGCTAAGGAAAGATGAGAAGAGAATGTAACACAGTGCTGGACAAACATGTTCCAATCTGTTGAGTGATCCTATTTTTTTCATAAAGAAATAGACTAAGAGATTCTGGGTGTACAGCTCAACCCGTGAGTGAATTACTAACAGGGCGCCAGGGAATGCTCTGTGACAGAAGATTTGCTTGATGTTTGATGACGTTATTATAGAATTTTGGGGTCTTTGTTTTAAAATCTTTTCTTGTAGCTGGGAGTCACTAAGTGTCAAGTCAATTAGTTTTGTGATTTTACACTTGTGGCAAATGAAACTGTTTTATGGTTTTGTTTTATCTTTATTTTCCTGCAACAGGAATTTAACACATAAAAATAACATTTCATTATGACCTTAACATTTGACCAAACAGAGTAAAGACAGGAAATTGTCTCACTACATTGAGCACCTCTCTCTGACATATTTCAGCACAGTAAACATAATGTGGGCCGTATTTGACATGTAAGCAATGAGATATCTATACTAATAAAAGGGTAATATGCTAATTAGATTGGGTTGACCTGACATCTTCTGGTCATCCAGTCCTCCTTCTGAACCACAGTGGCAGGGGCCAAGGTAGATATGGTTAGGGGCGATCAGGCCATCAGGGGAAGGCAGTTAAGGGCAATCAGGCAAGTAGGCAGAGGTGGTTAGGGGCTATCAGGCAAGCAGGTGAGTGGGTAGGAACAAGTGGTCCTGGGTTGTGTGAGGGATCATGGACTGGAGAGAGTGCAGGCCAGGCTGAGGAACAACCCCCACCCCCATCCCAACCCTGGGCACGAATTTCGTGTATCAGGCCTCTATTCTACCTTATCTAATAAAGAGGAAATATGCTAATTGACCATGACACCATCGCAAATATAGTGGCACCCACAGCCAATAAATAGGGGATATGCTAATTGACTGTCACACCCTCAAAGATGGCAGTGCCCAGAGCCAATAAGAATGGAATATGCTAATTGTCTGTCATGCCATCAAAGATGGCAGCACCCACAGCCACAAGATGGCAGTGCCCAGTCCCCTCAGCCCTGCTGGGGCAGCAGGCTAGTGGCAAGGCTGGGCCCACCCCCAGGTGAGCCCGGCCACTCCACGCACCTGCCTACAGAGTCACCCAGTCCCCTCAGCCCCCCAGCAACCCAGGGCTTCCCCGAGGCACAGGGAAGCCTCGGATGTCAGCTGCCCAGCCATCCAGGGCCACCCAAGGCTCAGGTAACAAGGGCTGGCCAAGGCTTGCGCTGCTGACAGTGGCAGCAGCAGAGGTGTGATGGGGCATCACCTCCCCCTGATTGCCAGGTCACCTCTCACACCTGAGGGCTCCAGGACTATGAGAGGGGGCAGGCCTGACTGAAGGACCTCCCTACCCCAGTGCATGAATTTTCATGCACTGAGCGTCTAGTATATATATAAAAGCCTAAGTGACGGTTCAACTGTTTGACAGTCTGACCAGTAGCTATGATGTGCAATGACCACAAGGGGACAGACACTCTGACCAGTAGCTATAATGCTCACTGACCACCAGGGGGCATATACTCTGAGCTGTGGTGACTTGGCAGCTGCAGTTCTCAGGTGACACACCTGGAACTAGAGAGAAGGGAGTCCAATTCCAGGCTGTGTCACCTGAGAACTGCCCTCTTGCAATCTGGGACTCCTCAGGGAATGTTGCAAAGCCAGTTTTGGCCCAATCCCTGCAGGCCAGGCTGAGGGACCCCACTGGTGCATGCATCCATGCACTGGGCCTCCAGTATATTTATAAAGCAATCGTTAGAGAGCATTTGTATTAGACCTTGATATATTTCCATGCAATAAGTCTAAGATTATTTTTTCACCTTCCTAAATTCATGCCTGTTGTATTAAGTGAGCGATCCTGTCTTCTGTTTAAAGTATTGCATAAGAGATACTAGTTAGTCAGAAGGAGATTATGTTGTGCATTGGCCACACTATTGACCTGCAGAGTTAACATTTTTTTTTTAATGTTGACAGGAGAGTTTACATTTTTTTAAAATCTGTATTTCCAGTTTCTTTTTAAAAATTAAAAAATCAGCTGAAACCAGTTTGGCTCAGTGGATAGAGCATTGGTCTGTGGACTAAAAGGTCCCAGGTTCGATTCCGGTCAAGGGCATGTACCTTGGTTGCGGGCACATCCCCAGTGGGGGGTGTGCAAGAGGCAGCTGATCGATGATTCTCTCTCATTGATGTTTCTCTCTATCCCTCTCTCTTCCTCTCTGTAAAAAAACAAAATCAATAAAAATATATATTTTTAAAAAATTTAAAAATCAGGCATCACTGCCCACAACCCCTCCTGAGAACAGTCTGCTGGTCCTGGCCCGACAGGGATTCTCCAGTCACAGAGTCCTGCCACCCCTCATTCTCCCCAAGGCTGAATGCAAATTGCTGCTTGGTTGCTTTTTTTTTTTTTTTTTTTTTTTTTTTTTTCCTGAAATCAGAGTGAGGAGGAAAGAGAGATATTTCTGGCATGTTTGTCTCTGTCAAAGCAAGGAAATGAAAATAGGCCAGAGGAATAAGTGTTTCTGACACCAGGCCTGCTGCCCACACTGATAGAACCCCTTGGACTTGTTTCCTTTCTTACACGAAGCATCACCTCTGCCTGCATTGGGTTGAAATTCCAGGGGCTCAAGCTCTTTCCTGGCCTCGCCAGGATCACTGAGCCTCTACCTCACATCAGAACTGCTGCAATTTCACAAGTGAAGGCTTCCTAAAGGTACCCAGCATAGAAGCCACCCCTGACTTTCAAACACTGTCAAGGATGGGAGAATGTGAGGGTCAGGAACTAGGGCTGAGGAGCTGGGAGAGGGAGGTGGTAAGCTGTTTGATAATATTACGACATTTAACAACGTACTTTTGGTTCATAAATTTACTCATAAATTGGTCTTGCCTTTGAGAGTTTTTTTTTTTGTGTGTGTGTGTGGGGGGGGGGGAGGTGTGTTTTTAATCCCTGATTCTTTCTTTGAAATTTAGAAGTTCCAGAACCTTGGGATATTTTTCTTTACTTTTATTTAAAGAGAAGATGCCATAAACTTATAGGAGAAAATGGTTCCTGGTAGACGTGAAGATAGCTGCCTGGTGATTTTAGTGGTTGGATATGAAATGAGTGAGCAGTAACTACGTAGTACTCTTTTCATGTAGGGCCCTGCCTTAAGTGAGGAGTATTTTAGAGTTATTGGGGTTGTAAACTACGTGAAGTACAAGCATACTGTAGCTCATATGATCTAAACTAAAAACTTAGGAGATAGATTATCAGTGCTTACAAATGGGTTTTGGGGGCGGGGGGGAATTGATGATTTGTCAACTCTTCATTTTTCCTTTAAAATTTATTTATTTGTTTTTGTTTGCCAGTCAAGTATCTATCAGACAAGGCCAATCTGAAATCCCTGCTAAGCTTTTCATTCATCACATAAAGCTTTCCATTCAGACCTTCTCATCTACGAAACCAAACCCAAGGAGTACTATTTCTGTACAGATTCTTGTATCTCTGAAATGATCCCACAAAGTAATTCTTACCGCAACATTAGTTCTCATTCTCCTTGTGCGTGATTTTAGGTCATTTTCATTTGTACAGAATTTCATTACTGAATAAAGGGGAAGCAAAATATATATAATTTCTAGTAACAAATATCAACAGTGAGTTGGGAGCTCTGGCCTGTGTGACTCAATTGGCTGGTATCTTCCTAAAGACACAGAGAGGTCACTGGTTGATTCCAGGTCAGGGCATCTGCCAGGGTTGCAGCTTGATCCCAGTGGGGGCCATGCAGGAAGCAGCCAATTGATATTTTTCTCTCCCATTGATGTTTCTCTCTCTCTCTCCCTCTCCCTCTTTCTCTACAATTAATAAAATCATTTTTTTAAAGTGAGTTGGGGAAGTGAAACATGTAGGTTATCAAAAATAGTTGAATTTTCAAGAAATAATTTCTGGTGTGTGTGTGTTGGTAGCAGAGTGACAGGGATTTAAGTTTTTCTTTTCAACATTTATTTAAAAAGTAAAAGCACATTGGAAGTAATAAAATTAAATTGAATACATATAAGAAATATGCATATAAATATATTAAATGATAACCTAAAAATCTGGAAAATGAGGCAAGCTGCCATGGATGCCATAGTCTAGCCCCTTGCACAAATTTTGTGCATTGGGCCTCTAGTTCAATTATAAAAGGAAATTGCAATCAAATTTCTTAAAATCCCATTTTTATTTTGTCTTGAAAAAAATGTATTTTATATTAATATTCATTGACAAATATAATTAAATGCCTGGTATTTGAGTAATGATAAAGGGTATACAAGTGGCTATGTGCTCTTGTTATTACTATCAACACTAAAATACAATCGTGGACTTTGGATGGCATGATCTAGGGATCTAGGTTTAAACGTTGGGTTATTCTCCCGAACCAACATTGAGCAAATGCTATATGCTTAATTATGATAGATGTTGAGTCTAGAATTGAAAGTAAAACATTATATAATAAAATAAGACATTAAAAACCATCACATATATATGCATTCTACAAACACACCAGGCTTGCTCCTGCTTTGGGGTATTTATACTTGCTGTTGCCTTTGCTTTGACAGCACTTCCCCAGATAGCCACATAGCTCACTCTCTTATTATCTTTAAGTCTCTACTCAAATGTCACCTCAGTTGAATAGTGCATAATTCTAAACTCAGCCAAATGAGCATCAAATGTGATTATGAGATGAAAGCATGTTAAAAATCCATTCAGAAATAAAGACTCAAGGAAGTATTCAAAGGAAACACAAAGATTTTTGGAGAAAGAAAGACATTCAATACCAAAAATAAGAAAATAAAAGAGACCAGTAAAATATAGGACTAAGGATAGACCCTTAAAGTCCTGTAAATTTTTACAAATACTAATCATCTAGAATTAAACTCCAAATAAGTTCAACATAAAATCTGAAGGTGAAGACAATGTCAATTAAGGAGGAAATGATAGCATGCTACAGTTATCTTTTATTTGAGAAAAGTATATACATTTAAATACATGAGTTAAAATTTTCTTATTAACCAATATAGTAAGAGAAACAGAAAATATAATTTTTAGGTTCGCAGTGAAGGAAAAAAGTAGAGAAAAGTCAACCAACTCCCTAAAAAGACAGAGACATAAAAAAAGAAATTGCTTCTTTTTTAAAAGGTATTAAGTATTTAATAGTGAAAGTATATGCAAACATTTTAATAATCATAATGAATGCAAATATTAATTATTTTATTAAAAGGCGGCGATTGTCAGATTTTATTTTAAGCTAACTACTTACTATTTGCCAAAGACACTTACAAAACAAATGACACAGCATAATTAAAACAAAGGGATGGATAGAGATATTTCAGAAAGATGCTAATTAACAAGGAGAAAGACAAATTAAGGCAATATTAATGTAACATAAATCAGATTTGGAGTATAATTTTTTAAATTTGGACAAAGAGGAAGATTTTGCATTATAAGCAGAAGACTCTATCAAGATACAAAAATTGTAAATTTTATGTACCTAACCATCCAGCTTTGTCATGTATAAAACAAAAAATATTAGAATTGCAAGTATTGTTAAATCTATAATTTTAGTAAGAGAATTTAGTGCACCTCTCAGAATTTGATAATTAAAGTAGTCAAATAATAATGATGATGATGATAATAGAATCAGAAACATAGAAGCATCAAACAACCTATGAGGGAAGGTGGGGAGTGAGGGGTAAGAGATCAACCAAAGGACTTGTATACATGCATATGAGCATAACCAATGGACACAGACAGTAGGGGGAGGGAATGTGCTGGGGAGTGGGAGCAGCCAAAGAAAGGTCAATAGGGTAAAAAGGGGTGAGTCATGTAATACTTTAACTAATAAATAATTTAAATTAAAATGATAATGATAATGATGTATAAGGTTTTAATAATACAAATAACAAAATATATGTGTACACATACATATGTCACAAATAGATGATACACATTTATTTCAAATACAAGTGCATTTTTAAAAATGTGCCGCCTATTATGTCTTGAGAAAAATACAGACATATGCTGACTTCAACAAAATCAGAAATCAATAACTGTGAACCTGAAACAATCTAACCACTTATCTAGAGTTTTTTAAATATTGTAAGTAATTTCTAGATTAAGAATAAATAAAATGAGAAAATAAACAAATGGGACCACATAAAAATAAAAAGCTTTTCCACAGCAAAGGAAACCGTCAACAAAACAACAAGAAAGCCCACTGTATGAGAGAACATATTTGCAAATGTTATCACTCACTGATAAAGGTTTAATCTCCAACATATACAGGCACCTTATACAACTTAATAAAAGGAAGATAAATGATCTAATAAAAAAAAAATGGGCAATGAACCTAAATAGGATCTTTTCCAAAGAAGATAGAAGAAAGGCCAAGGAACACATGAAAACATGCTCAAAGTCACTAATTATCCAAGAGAAGCAAATCAAAATGACAATGCGGTACCATCTCACACCTGTCAGAATGGCCAACATCAACAAATCAACAAACAAGTGTTGGTGAGGATGCTAGAGAAAAAGGAACCCTCCTGCAATGCTGGTGGGAATGCAGACTGGTGTAGACACTGTGGAGAACAGTATGGAGCTTCCTCAAAAAACTGAAAATGGAACTCCCATTTGACCCAGTAATCCCATTCCTAGGAATATATATCCTAAGAAACTAGAAACACCAATCAGAAAGGATATATGCACTCCTATGTTCATAGCAGCACAATCTACAATAGCTAAAATTTGGAAACAGCCTAGGTGCCCGTCAGCAGGTGATTGGATCCAAAAACTATGGTACATCTACACAATGAAATACTGTGCTGCCATAAAAAAAGAAGGAATTCTTACCATTTGCAGCAACCTGGATAGAATTGGAGAACATTATGCTGAATGAAATAAGCCAGTCAAAGAAAGAAAAATACATCATCTCACTCATTTGTGGATAATAAAGAACATCATAACCTGATGAACAAAAAGATAGATACAGAGACAGTAAAGCATCAAACAGACTGTCAAATTATAGTGGGAAGGTTAGGGAGAGGTGGGAGAGATAAGAAATTAACCTAAGGACTTGAATGCATGCATATAAGAATAACCAACAGATGCAAAACATTGGAGGGTGAGGGCATGTATGGGAGTGGGGTGTGGGGGGCAATGGTAAGATATGTACACATATAATACCTTAATAAAATAAAAAAAGAAAGAAAGAAAAAGAAGAAATAAAATATTTACAAGTGAATATATTAAAGACAGAATATATTAAAAATAAGCTGGTTTGGCTTAGTGGACCAAAAGATCCCAGGTTCAATTCTGGTCCAGTGCAGGTACCTTGATTGTAAGCTCCTCCCCTGGTCAGAGCATGTGCAGGAAGCAACCAGTTGATGTATTTCTCTCACATTGATGTTTCTCTCTGTCTTTCCCTCTCTCTTCCACTCTCTCTAAAAATCAATGGAAAAATATCCTTGAGTAAGGAATAACAAAACAAACAAACAAAATGAATATTTATGTCTACATCTCACATCTCCAAATCAGTAATGAAACACTAGAAGTGTTCCCATTAAACTCAATTATAAGTCTTGGTGTTTAAGATTGCACTGTCCTAAGCAATCCTATATAATAAAAGGCTAATATGCAAATAGACTGAATAGAACAACCGGTTGCTATGATGTGCACTGACCACCAGGAAGCGTGTGTGGAACATGGCGGGCATCGGCCACAGTGGGATGGTGGAGCAGTTGAATGGGGGCACCAGACCAAGGCAGGGTGTGGTTGCTGTCATTGGGGAGAGCCTCTGGTGTTTACTGAAAATTCTTTGCTCCTGTGTGCTGCAGTCCACCTGGTGCTTGCACCTGCTGCCGGTCGGTGCTGGCCCTGCTTGCACCCAGTGCTGGCACCGGAGCTGCCACTCATACTACTAGCACCCAGCCCCAGCCCCGATTGCTCAGCACCATCAGCAGCTGCAAGTGGTGGCTGCCTGCCCAATTGCTCAGCACCATCAGCAGCTGCAAGTGGTGGCTGCCTGCCCCGATAGCCCCTGAAGGCTTCTCCACCTCCCCCTGCTCCTGAGGTGATCGGGGCAGCAGCTGCCACTCACACCCACTGACTATGCTGGCCCCACTCACACCCACTGCTGGCACCAGCCCCAATCATTTCGCACCTTCAGTGGGTGCAAGTGGGGCCGGCACTCTCAGTGCATGGGAGTGGCGGTGGCAGGAGCGGGGCTGCTGGCAACAGGGGACTGGAAGCTGTGGCGGGAAGGGCCAGGCGGGGGCACGGAGGATGGGCCGAGACCTGCCCCTAGCCTAGTACAGCCTTGCAGCCCACAGTTCCTTTCAAGGTGCACAAATTCATGCACTGGGCCCTTAGTACAGTAAGAAATAATAAAAGTAGTTCTAATAATAATAATAATAATAAATAACAGCTTAAAGGTTAGAAAATAAGACAAAATATGATCTATAAATAATATGATCTTGTACTTTGAAAATCCAAAAGAAATAACAAAAACTTATTAGAACTGTTTAAAAAAGCTTAATACACAATAAGCTTGAAAAAAAATGCATAGTTTTCCTATACACCAATGATAACCAATTAGAAAATATCTTGAATATTGTTCACAATTACAAAAGGGAAAAACCCACAAAATATGTGGGACATCCTATCTAATAAAAGAGTAATATGCAAATTGACCATCACTCCAACACACAAGATGGCTGCTCCCATGTGGACAGAAGATGGCTGCCACAAGATGACCAGCAGGGGAGGGCAGTTAGAAGGGATCAGGCTTAGAGGGGAGGACAATTGTAGGCGATCAGGCCAGCAGGAGAGGATAGCAGGAGGGACCAGGCCTACAAGGGAGGGCAGTTAGGGGTGATCAGGCTGGCATGGGAGTGGTTAGGAGTTGATCAGGCTGGCAGGCAGAAGCAGTTAGGGCCAATCAGGAAGGCAGGCAGGCCAGCAGTTGGGAGCCAGCAGTCCTGGATTGTGTTATAAAGATTGTGTTTTAAACCATTAAATATGGAAAATATTTTTATAATATTAGAGTAAGACAAAACATAGAAGCTAAAAATCAAATAATTAACAATTTGAATACAATAAAAAAATCTACAGTGTTGTAACAAGCAATAGATTGAAAGAAAATATTTGCAATGTATATATAGAATAGATGAACTGATAATTAACAGGGGAAAATAACCCAATGGGCAAAGAATATTACCAGGAAGTTTTTAAAAGAGGAAACATAGTGTTTAATTAACAAATAAAAACGTGTTTCACCTCAAGAATAGTCAGAGAAATGAAAACTAAACAAAAGTGAGATATAATTTTTTAGTAATCCGATTGGTAGTTCTTTTTAGATTACTAAATTCTAGTGTAATCAGTAGAAGGTAAGGAAATGAATAATTTATGTAATCTAATATCCTTATAGCCAGCACTTCTGCTTTGAGATGTCAAGTGGACACCTACTAGCCAGTATTTCCTTCCTCTAGAATCCTAATTCCTTCAGTCCCCCCCCCCCCCCACTCCAAACACACCCTTCTGTCTCAAAGGAAGTTGATCTCACCCTCACCTAGAGGATGGGTCTGAGTGAACCAGTGGTAATCTCAGCTCCTGCTCTCTCAATCAATGACTGGCCAAAATTCTTAGCAATGAGAGAAGCAAAGAGAATTTTGCCAAAAGGTTACAGAGAAGTTCTTCCTCACTCTTAAGGAGAACATTGAAAAGACAGTTTTACTTTTTCCCACAAGACATGAGCAAGGAAGGAAATAGCACTGAAGCTTCTCCCGCCGTGGAAATTCCTCTTGTATGGACTAATTATTTTCCTGCCATGTGCCTGATAATGTTCTAGTTTACCAAACAGACAAAACTCACTGCTCATGAAACATGCTACGTACTTGGGGAAATGGACATAAAAAGAATAAATATATATAGTCTAATACTAAAGCAGGGAAAGGGGATTGGAAATATTGTAATGTATATAGGAGAGTCCAGGGAAACCTCCCTGATAAAAGGGATGTTTGAGGAAATTCTTAAAGGAGAGAGGAAGAAAGCCGTGTCCACGTATGAAAGGAAAAGATTCCAGAAATTGGAAAAAGTCAGTGCCAAGGTACAGACAAGCAAGTGTGACTGGCAAGTTCAAGGAGAGCAAAAAGCCCTGTGGCACTGGATCAGAGTGAACAAGGAGTGGGAGAGTAGGTGATAGGTCAGAGAGATAAGAGGGGATTAGAGGTGTGGGGCTTTGCAGAACATTATAATGGCTTCAGGTTTTTGCTCTAAATGAAATGAGAAGCCATTGGAGGTATCGAGGGGCACCACAGTCTTCGTTCCATTTAGCAAGGTAACGCTTGTTGCTGGCTTGGCTGGAATGCAAAGGGACAAGGACAGAAGTAGGGGTAGTTGTGAGGAGTTCACTGTGGTAATCCAGGGAGCCTTGGACCAGGATGGCTCAATGGGGGTGGTAGAACATAGTTGAATTCTGGATATATTTTGAAGTTAGAGCCACAAGATTTGTTGGTGGGCAAGATATGAGGTGTGAAAAAAAGAAGCAAGTCCATGTTTTGAGCCTAAGCCACTCCTAAAAATGGAGTTGCCCTCAACTGAGAAGGGAAGCTGGTTTGAGATAGAAGTGGGGAGAGATCAGAGGTGTGGTTCGATTTGGTTAAGTTTGAGATACTCATGTCTCAATGTGGAGACACCAGGTAGACATGTTTTGTGGAAAGATGGGTTTGGAGGTAAAAATTTGGAAGTTGTCAGAATTCACTTAGCACCTAACGCCAGGAGCATTTTGATGAGGTCACTAAGGGAGTGAATAAAAGCGATGGAAGGATTTAGCTCTGGGGCATTCCAATATTAAGATTTAGTTAGGAAAGCCAGCAGGGAGGAACAGCCAAGGAAACTGTGAAGGAGAGAGAAGAGGATAAGGAAAAAAAATCTGGGAGTCCTAAAAGCCAAGTGAAGAAAGTGTTTTAAGGAGGAGGGAGCAATCAACTGAGTCAAATGCTGCCCATAAGTCAGGTAACATAATGGCTGATAGAGGCTCTGAAACCATCCTGCCAGATATCCGCTGTGTGGCTTTGAAAAGGGAACTGCACCTCTTGTGTCTCCTTTATCCGTAAAGGGGTATTCTGATAGCTCCTATTTCATATGGTGATGGTGAGGCTTAAGTATCTAAATTCACTTAATGCACTGAGAATGGTGCATGGAGTATAGTAATAGTGCCAATTTTAATGGCAGCTATCATTATTATTCTTTTTTGGACATTTTTATTAATGTTTCTTCCAGTTTTATTGAGATGTAATTGACACATAGCCCTGTATAAGTTTAAGATGTACAGCATAATAGCTTGTCTTACACATATTGTCAAACGATTACCACAGTAAGTTTTGTTAGTATCTATCATCTCATAGAGATAAACACACACACATACAACACACACTAAGAGAAAAATGTGTGTTGTGTGTTTTTTTTTTTGTGATGAGAACTCTTAACAACTTTCAAATATACCATACCAGCTATGATTATTATTACCTTTAACAGTAACAAGAAGTAGGAGGAAGAATAAAGAAAGAACTGAGATTTGACTACTGACATTAGCAATGTGGAGGTCCTTTACGACATTGACAATGAACACTTTGGGTAGAAGGATAAGCACAAGAGCTGGTTTAAAGTAATGTCATGTCCAGAAGAAAATGGCAGAAGATAAACTGGAAACAATAAGAACTTTTTCTTGAAAAAGTAAAGGGAAGTTAAGAAAATGTTTGTAATCATATATAGAAGTTTGATAATATAGGATTTTTTTATTATAGGAGAAATAATAGGTCTTAGATAGTGTGTTTGTTTTGAATATACCTGAATCAGAGCGTGGCCTCAGCAAAGCTGGTTTGAATGCTTGCTGGTGACAGTAAAGATGGGGGAGTGTGGAGTCCTATGAAGGCACTGAACCCCAGGCACCTCACATTATAGTAGTTATTTGTTACTACAACGTCTCACATACAGTATGTAAGTCCATAAGGAAGGGCTCTTGTTTCATTCCCTGCTATCTGTCCATCACCTGGAATAGTACCTAGCACTCAATAGGCATTTAATAAATATTTAAGTTAAAGCCTATTTCCAGTGAAAATCTGAGACCCAGAAAAGTTAAATAAACTGCTTGCCCAGCTCATTATCCTGGTTCCCAGTGTAGTGAACATTCCAGAATTAGGAAAACCTGGGTTTCAGGATTTACACCCTGCTCTTCAGAGCAGTATTAAAGACAATTACGGCTATTTGTTTTTTATTGATTTTAGAGGAAGGAGAACAGAGAGAGAGAGAGAGAGAGAGAGAGAGAGAAAGAGACATATATGTGAGAGAAACATCAATTGGTTGCCTCCCGTATGCACCTGGACCAGGGACCCAATCCATAATCTGGGCATGTGCCCTGACCAGAAATCACACCAGCAACCTTTCGGTGCACAGGACAATGCTCAACCAATGGAGCTACCCTGCCCAGGGCAAGCTATTTAAAAGGCTGAAATGAAGCAGGAAAAAAAAAAAAAATGGAACTTCCCATTTCTTTTCAAGATTATCCTATGTCATTGCAAACACTATTTTCATTATGTTGAAAAGTTGAATTTTGTGAATGTGGTTCTTAAATAATTAAAACTTGAAAGTCTTGCCGGGACCAGTTTGGCTCAGTGGATAGAGCATCGGCCTGCCGACTGGAAGGTCCCAGATTCGATTCCTGGCAAGGGCATGAA
The DNA here is from genome assembly GCF_964339955.1 of Pipistrellus hanaki. Taxonomy (NCBI): domain Eukaryota; kingdom Metazoa; phylum Chordata; class Mammalia; order Chiroptera; family Vespertilionidae; genus Pipistrellus; species Pipistrellus hanaki. Next base: position 36,923,775 of record NC_140504.1, read on the forward strand.
CCTTGGTTGTGGGCACATCCCCAGTAGGGGGTGTGCAAGAGGCAGCTGATTGATGATTCTCTCTCATTGATGTTTCTAACTCTCTATCCCTCTCTCTTCCTCTCTGTGAAAAATCAATAATATATATATATATATATATATATATATATATGTAAATAAAAATAAAGTAAAAAATTTGAAAGTCTTGAAAAAGATTATAAATGATCTAACAAAACTAATCATTTGTTAAGCAGTACAAATGGAAACAAAATTTTTGAAAATCATTACAAATCTTGACCGTGTTCATATTGCACATGCTCTCTAGGTGTTTTCAAGGACTGCAAATAACTGAAAACTTATAAATATGATTCCTTGAGGCATAGAGTTAAATTATATATAAATGTAGCAGATACTTTTACAAAACTCACCAGTCATTGTGCTTTTAATGCAATTCGAAATTACTTTGAATGTCTTATTCCTCAGCTTAATTATATATACAGCATAAGATTGAAAAGTTAAGAAAAGAATTGTATTTCTCTATAGTATTTACTCCTGTATATTTAGTGGTATTACTAGGTAGCAATGTTTTATTCATACATAAAACTTTCACTGTATATTCACACACACACACACACACACACATACACAGAAAAATGTATACACACTTTAGCAGCTGATTCTATTACATTTTGAAGATAAAATGTATTTTAATAAACACTGCCTTCATAATTATTTAAAGTGTATATACATTTTGAGGGGAAATATATATATATATATATATATATGTGTGTGTGTGTGTGTGTGTGTGTGTGTGTGTATATATATATATATGTATATATCTTTCATGCCATGTTTTAAAAATGGCAGTTTTTTACACACATATAATTAAATTGGAATTTTGACCCACTAGAAGAGGACTAATTTTACTTTTACCTTTATTAAATAAATTTTACAGCTGTTTTATAGTTCTGTTAAATCATAACTAGCTTGAGTTGGAGAAATATTTTTAGAATGCCTAGGAACTATAAAATGAAGCTAATTCATAGAAGTCTCCAGTTAATTATAGAGATTGCTAGAATGCTTCTACAAAAATATACAAAGTATGCCTAAATCAACATAATTGGAGACATGTAATGTGTCTATATATGGAAATTAAAAACTGGGTCTCTCCAATCATATAACCATAGAAGTGTTTTTTTTGCTAAATTTCTAAAAAGCATAACATTGTGAAATAAGACAAATAGTGTGCCAGAGATTTTTTTTTTTTTTCATCTTAAAAATGCCTCATTTTTTACCTAGTAATTTACCTTCTGGAAAATTACTACCGGGAGGTAATAAAAAGGAAGGAAAACGTCACATGTCTGAAGATGTTCATTGCAGTGCTATTTATATAATTGTAGAATTAGGATAAAATCTAGATGTCTAACAACAGGAAGATGTTTAATTAAATTGGAGTCTATCCAGTTAACATACCATGTAATCCTTACATGCATAGCATAAAATGCTCATTGTGTAAAAATGTGCACTTAATCTGTGTGTGTTTTGTTCAACAGTTCAGTCTCACTCAGTTCAGTTATTGTCATGTCCATATGTGTAACTGTGTAAATGCTACCTGGCTCCAGGATAGGGGAAAAAGCAGATAAGTAGCACCGTTTTAATTTTTTTTTCTTCTTCAGAATGCTTAATTCTGTCTGTCATGACACATTGATAAAGACTTTTAGATTCCCCGGGTAATTATAAGTTGCACCTAAGCAATCACCATTGAGGCTTTCTCTTTCGTTGTGACTAGCCCTGTGAAGCAGAGAAATTTAGTTTATTGATTCTGGGCATTTTGCTACCCTCTTCAAATCACTTTGGAGTCCCTTTCAGGCGATATGAAGTAGCTCTATATTTCAGTGCACATCTTTGCTATAGAAACGTGATTTTCAGCTTTGCAGCCCAAGTATGTGTTCCACGTATGAATAGGAGTCTTTGTGCAACAAGAGTCAAGTCATCAGCGTCTATGCGATGAGAAGAAATGTTCATCTTCTAATGTGCATATATGTGAGCCCTCCCTTTAAAATCAGCCCCCTCAAATGGCACTCAGTGCGCTTCTGCGTGTGACACATCAATGTCCATTAATTGCATGAAGAGAACCAAAATTCCAACGGCAAAAATCTGTAAAAAGTAGATGTACAAAGAAAAGTGGAAGCATCTGTTTAATATATACGACATTAGAATTTAATTTTACCTCTGTGATGCTTTTGTGTGGCTGCAGTGTTACAGCGGAGCACATAAGCATAGCCGTGCAGTGTCAGCAGGTGCATGCCACCAAATTACTGCTTTTAATTTGCATATTCATCTGCTAAGAAGCATGTCATTATCATATCAAAGGGATACTAAGCAACAGCTAACTTGGAGAGATGTGGCATAGTTTCAATAGGAGCAATTAATGCAAGATGAGGACTCTCTTTCTGTCATGTCTCCAGGGCTAGCTGTAATCGGGCTGATTATTGGATACCAATAAGACCGGGCCCAGTTGGCACAGAATAAGAGAAGGACTGGAAAGAGAGCCTGCTAGTCCTCTCCACTGTGCACTTGATGGCAACATGGTGCTCTGGTCACTCAGACGAATCCTGTTCTTGTGATAGAATATTGTTTAGGATATTTCAGCAGATATTTCTTTTATAATTCAGCATTTACTACCTATATGCACTCCTCTATTTCAGTTGTCATAAAATGGCCAAATGCAGTCCAAATGTAATCATGTAGTTTTAAAAAGAGAGGGAAATTTCTGGACTCTGTACTTTAGAGGGCATATAAAAGAAATAGAAAAGAGACATTCAAATTGTGTCCACAAATATAGGTTTCCGTTAGCATGTAGGTATATTTAATGCAAGCAAATTTCTCCCTCCTTCGAACATTTACTGGTCACCTGCATATGTATCAATGTCAGGTGATGAAGATGCTGATGGAAACTAGTCACAGTCCCTAATCTCAGTTGAACAAGGGAGAGAGAGAAACAAAACATGAATAACATTTTCTTTCTTATTGTTTATGAATGTAGGAGAGGTCACAGATGTGCAAAACAATCTTTTGATATGACTGTAAGGACATGTGGTGTCATCTTTCTTTAGGAAAGTCTTTAAGAACAGAATTTTTTAGTTTGATTGAATTTTGGAAATGATCTCACTTTTCTTTTCCTAATGAACGTATTTAAAAGACAATGTACAATTTGCCTGGAAAGTGTGGCCTGGTTGGTAGGAATGTTGTCCCATGCACCAAAAGGTTGTTGGTTTGATTCCCAGCCAGGGCACATGCCTGGGTTGCAGGTTTGATGATGGGTCCATCCCCAGTTGGGCACAGTGCATACGGGAGGCAATCAATTGATGTTTCTCTCTCAAATTGATGTTCCTCCCTCACATTGATGTTCCTCCCTCACTATCTCTCCCTTCTCCCTGCTTCTTTCTCTCTAAAAAATATATGAAAACATATTTTGGGGTAAGCATTAAAAAATAAAACAAACAAAAACATTATACAAATTTGAATATTTGAACAAAAGAAGTACAGATTATTTTTAACTTAATCAATTTTTCATTGGATGTGATGGTATAAGTAAAGATTTTTAAAAAGCAGAACCATTAACAGGTTGTTTGATATGGGGTCTAGCATGGGATGGTACACACATCCACTTTCATTAATTTATTCAACAAACATTTTTTTTGAAAACTATGTGCCAAGCACTACTCTAAGCAATAGTGATACAACTATAAACAAAATGGGTTAAGTGTCTGTGCCTGAGTTTTTATTCACACATGCTCCTCTATGTGAATATATGCACCAAGCACAAGCTTAATGGAAAGTTCACTGACATTCATTCAAAAGTGTTTATTGCATAAACACCTTATGTGAACCAGACTAGGGAAGTGAAAGGGGACAGGTATAAAATTTACCTAGGAAACTACAAGCCAGCCGTGAGAGGAAAAAAAAAGCCTACAAATGACCAAATAGCTTATGTAAAACAAAACTTAAAAATAAGAAGGTATTGCCGAAACTGGTTTGGCTCAGTGGATAGAGCGTTGGCCTGCGAACTGAAGGGTCCCAGGTTTGATTCAAGTCAAGGCATGTACCTTGGTTGGGGGCACATCCCCAGTGGGGGGTATGCAAGAGACAGCTGATCAATGATTCTCTCTCATTGATGTTTCTAACTCTCTATCTCTCTCTCTTCCTCTCTGTAAAAAAATCAATAAATATATATATATTTTTTTAAATAAGAAGATATTCCTTTATGGGTATTCATTCATCCAAGTAGTTTCAGACATCAACCAGTTAACTCAGCATATTCACCAACCCCCTTCTTATCAAGTACTGTTGAGCATGGCTGTTGTGGCTCAGTGATTGAGCATTGACACATACATCCACAGGTCACCAGTTCGATTCCTGTCAAGGCACATGCCCAGACTATGGGTTTGATCTTCAGTAGGGGGCGTGCAGGAAGCAACTGACTGATGATGTTCCTCTCTCATTGATGTTTCTATATCTCTCCCTCTCCCTCTCTCTAAAAATCAATAAAAACTTTTTTTTTTTAATTTAGGGAGGAGACATTGGACCGTAGTGAGCATCAGAGCCAACCATGCACTTTGGGTGCATCGGCTTACCTAATACTCAGAGGTGCTACCACATTGGACTTGCTGATAAGGAAACTGGGGCTCAGAGAGTTTATGTTTCCTGAGGTCACAGCTGGATAGGATTGGGACTCAGAGTTTTCTGCTGACAAATATGTGCTGTGTTTTTTTCTTAATATATTTTATTGATTTTCCACAGAGAGAAAGGGAAAAGGATAGAGAGCTAGAAACATCAATGAGAGAGAAACATTGACCAGATGCCTCCTGCACACACCCCCCACCGGAGATGTGCCCGCAACCAAGGTACATGCCCTTTACCAGAATCGAATCCGGGACCCCTCCAGTCCACAGATCAATGCTCTATCCACTGAGCCAAAGCGGTCTCGGCAAATAGGTGTTGTATTTGTAGTTCTTTTATAACTCAGCATTTACTATCCTACCATAATCTATTTGGGAGCAATGAACTTGAATATCAAAACTAACTTACGTGATTGTAGCTAATCATTTTGAGCAAAGAACAATATTTTCTAGTAAGAATCTTTTACTTTATTATGGTGAGAGATATGGGTTAAATGGTGTATATTGTATCAAAACTACTGGTTGAGAATATAAACAAATGAACAAAAATATAGTCCTTTTAGCTGTATGTTTCTACTCTGACTTTTTTCACCAAATGGACAGGATCTTTTTTCTTTTTAATTAATCTTGTGCTGAGAATTGTGGACTCAGTTTTTCTTCTATTTTGTTTAAATGGACAGTTTGGTAGAATTGAAAGAGCTTCTTGACTTGGAGTCAGAAGACCTCGGTTTAAATCCTGGCTGTCTGTGGAAGATACTTAGCTAGTGAGGGCTTTGGTCTCCTTGTCTGTAAAATGAGAGATTTAATCTTAGGTTGCTTCAAAATCTAACTTTTTAGGATTCTATAAAAAAAAAAAAAAAAAAAAAACAGCCAGCAAGGGTTCTATTTCTATTTCAAATACAGTACATAAATATTTGAACAGCTCAAACTTCCTGAATCCTGTCCTACAAGAAAAAATAAAATAAAATTGTTTTAAAATAACACGTTAAGGCAGAACTTAGGTAAATGGTAATTATTAAGTGTTGCCTTTCCACAAAAGCTGACTGCAATTCAACACTGAATGTTTGCTTATTTTATTAGAGGAAGGAAGAAGATAGAATAGGGGAGAGAAAGAAAGAAAGCCAGATTTGTGTGCATGTATGTTACATATTCAAATATATAGCATGAAGTACAACATGTGTGTTACATATGCATGCATGCATGAGTATTGTATATACACAAGTGCTCATGTTGACTTCTTTAAGTTCTATGATTTTTTTCACACCGGAGAAGAATGAGGAAAATGCTACCCTTCAACAAGTTCATATTCCCAGCAGCTATGGAATCCTTTCTCTAAGGAAGCAGTAGGTTCCACAAATACTGGAGTTCAACAGGAAAGTTATTTATCTAGTTCTCCTGTTCTATGAATAGGCTCAGCTTTATGAAACAATCATGAATAGACTGAATTTGTAACTGTTTATCCTTATAGCTAGAACTATTAATATATTATGTATCACTGTTAAGTCAAATATGAATTCTCACTACTCTGGGCATTTGGAGATTTTCTAATTGGTTTGTTTAAGCCTGCATTCACATCAGGAGGTTTTCAAGATCACCCTATTGCTTTCAAAGACCCTAAATCAGATCTAAACTTTTTATCTCACCAACAAAAACTTTAATCATGCACACAGCTCTGACTAAGCTATTTTTTTTTTTAGTTCCTAATCCATAGAGGAAGTTTTTGTGTCACCTATAATTTTCATGATGTTTAATGGTAACAGAGTTCTAAGCAAGTCCACCCACAGACTTGTGACCTCCGTGTTTAGCCGCTACAATAGGAAATGAGAACCTCAATGCTCTTGCTGGAAGGATTCAAAGTACTTTATCCATTTTATGTAAACAAAGGGTGTTGGCATACATAAGATATTTCAATTTCTTAGAAAAGCAAAAAAACTGTTTTCATTTATGTTTATACTTTATGTATTAGCAACAGTGAAGCTGAGTGGTATTATTGGATAGAGTAGAATAAGAAATTGTATTGTTTAGACGAAACTAAGCTTTATTAGTACAATTCAAATGACTAGAAATAACATTGTTTTGTCCCAAAAATAAAAACCAAAATTTTAAAAAATTAAGTGATGATTCTAATAAAGTACTGAGGTTGAAATTGAAGAATTCTAATATCATACATCAGATTTAATCTTGGTAAGGGGGGGGAGATATGAATAGAGCAAGATAAGTTGTGCCACTAATAACATGAGAAAAAGTACATCATGGGAAAACTTTATTTAAACTGCACTAGATCTGAATAATAATATATTTATTGCATGCTTATCTAGATATATAAAGGCCTAAGCCACCATTACGACCAAACCACTGGAAGGACCCATTGCGATGATGAGCACTGACCACCAGGGGGCAGACGCTCAACTCAGAAGCTGCCCCCTGGTGGTCAGTGTGCTCCCACAACCAACCTCGTGCGTCACCTCCTCTCCCGACCCTGCAGGGGCCTTCAGGTCCCAGGCTGGGACGGGAAACCAGTGATGGGTGGTGGCAGATGTGGCTCTTTTCCCAAGGGAGCCAAGAGCAAGTTCCCTCCTTGGGGCCGGAAGCCAACCTTCCACCCCACCTTCTCCCCAGCCAGCAGACCCTGATTGCTGGTCAGGCCTAGGGACCCCATCCATGCAATAATTTGTGCACCAGGCCTCTAGTATCATATAAAGTCATATCATGCAAAGCTAGAAATTCTTGCTCCACTTCAAAAGAAATAGTTACTCAAAAGATAAATGAATACTTAATTTTTAATTAAAACTAACCTAAAACATGTACAAATCTCAACCATTCATGACCATAATGCAAAAGTACATTTATATGGTAAAAGAGAATTAAACCTCTCCAGAATAGAAAATCGGTGAATGTAAATGTATTTTGTTCAACTGTTTTAATAGTAGGGATATTTTTCACTTAAAATCTCCAGATTTCGTTCTTTCTTTTTTTTTTTTTTCTTAAAAAACAAAAACAAACAGCGGAAACCGGTTTGGCTCAGTGGATAAAGCGTCGGTCTGTGGACTGAAAGGTCCCAGGTTCCATTCCGGTCAAGGGCATGTACATTGGTTGCGGACACATCCCCAGTAGGAGGTGTTAAAGAGGCAGCTGGTCAATGTTTCTCTCTCTATGCCTTTCCCTTCCTCTCTGTAAAAAAAAAAATCAATAAAATATATATTTTTTAAAAAATCTGGAAATACTGACCTCTATTACTACATGACAATTGCAAGAATAAGTATGGATGTGCCCTTTAGATTGAGTCTCTCCTATTTTGCCACACACCCCACCAACCCCTCCCATATTACACCCAGACTGGTTATCTATATAATCTCTTGGTGACTTTTGAGTATTCAATCCCTGATATGCTAAGAATTATTCTGGGCCACATATTTTATCTTGGTAATCCTTGAAACTATCACAAGAAACAGTAGCATATTCACATCTTGCAGACAAATAAATGGAAGCTCTGGGAGATTAGGTAATTTGCAGAATTGTTCATGTAGGAATAGACCATCATGCTTTTTATTACCTTTCTCTGTAAATAATACTTTAAGGATTAGAAAAGTTTAAACCAGTCTATCTTAAATGTAGCTTCATTTTAGAATCAGTTAAGAAGCTTAAAAAAAAAAAAACTGTGTGGGCCCCATCCCAGGTTTATATAATTCAGAATCTCTTGAGGTGGCATGAGTAATTTTTCTTTAAGTTTCTCAGGTGATTCTAACATAGAGCCAGGAATACAAACCCCTATTTAAATATCAAAAGACAAGATGAGTTCAGGTTTGTGCTTAATTTGACTTTTATTAGTTGTGTCCATGAAAACATAGTCAAACACATTTGACATTACAAAAAAAGGAAACAATGCATTTATTTAATGATTTACTTTTGAAGTGAGTTTGACTTGACCCAATTCTACGTGGAGTTTGTATAGCCCTGTTTGTTAAGGAACTAAAACAAAGCAAATATTTGAATTCTGGTGCCTGTTTGCTGTAGGCATCTCCACTGCATGAAGTTTCAACTTTGCATGTAAGAGGTGGATTGCATGTGTAGACCATCTGCAATATTATTGTTATTCTTGTATTTTATTAAATTGGAAAAATTCAATGTAATATTTCTGTACATCAATTCAGATATCACTAGGCCTGGAGAGAAGAAGAAAGAAAGTGGAAAATATAGTTATTTTCCACTCATAGAAAAATGTGACACAACTTTTGCTATAAAATAAAGTCCATATTGCCCTAGTCAATTTGGCTCAGTGGATAGAGTGTTGGCCCACAGACTGAAGGGCTCAGGTTCTATTCTGGTCAAGGGCATGTACCTGGATTGCAGGCTAGGTCAGGGTGGTGTGGGAGGCAACCAATCAATGTGCCCCTCTCTCTCTCTGTCTCTCCTTCTCCCTCCCACTTTCTCTAAAAATCAATGGAAAAATATCCTTGGTTAAGGATTAACTAACTAACTAACTACTAACTAACTAACTAACTAACTAAATAACTAACTAACTAAATAAATAAATAAATAAATAAATAAATAAATAAAATAAACTCCATGCATTATAAATATTTGTTTTTAGAGGCCTCATTAAAGTCAGGGGGAAAAGGACTTGCAAATTACTTTCCACTTTTGGAATAAATCTTTGTCAGTAAGTATACTGGAAATAACTCTACATTAAGGTATTTTTTATGGAAAAAGTACCATCTAAATAAAATTAGAACTTTTACTTCAAACCACTTATTTTGATATGTCATAAAATTTTGTGGAGAACAATTTTAAAGCAAGGTTTAAGATTGCAATGTTCTCTATTTTAGTGAATAGAGCACAAGATAGTAAATTTCAGAATTTAAATATTCATCCAAAATTAGACGCTAAAGAAGCAGTGGGTGTGCATGGGTGTGTGGAGGATTCATAAGCCTGCTTTCAACAGGCATAAGTAGGAATACTAATAAGAATGTATTTTGTATATGGAATGCAGAGGCAGAGAATATGCTTGCTGGAGGTGAGGTTGAAATTGCATGAAGTTTAGAACAGTGTACTGAGCACAATATTGTAGCCTATATGAGATAGATAGATAGATAGATAATAGATAATAATAGATAGATAGATAGATTGATAGATAGATAGATAGATGATAGATAGATAGATAGATAGATAGATAGATAAATGCTAGATATACACAGACCAAACATACACATATACCAAATCTTTCCTAATAATAGACAAACATGTAAATTGATCATACCTCCATGACACCACCAGCCAATCAGGAGTGATGTACAAATTAACTAAACAAAGATGACAGTTAATTTGCATACTCAGCCTCTGAGTGATGGGGTGGGGCAGAATGCACCCCTGTCTCTCAGGGCCTTTGGCAGCGTGGGAAGGAGGGGCCAGAGTGGAAAGAGGTGACTCCCGGAGCAGAAAGAGGTGGCTCTGGGGCCTGAGCAGAAAGGGGCTGGGCTGGAGTGGAAAGGCAGTGCCAGCAGCCAGGGAAAGGAAAGCCCATTCTAGCACGAATCTTCATGCATCGGGCTTCTAGTGTGTGTGTATATATACATAATGCTTATAATGAAGATTTTTATGTAAATGTCATGATATCAAATTCTTTATGATAACAGAAATTTTAGTTATAATCGAGTTCATTGTAAACCACAAAAACCAATTCAAATTAACCTAAACAGCAATGGGAAGTATTAGCTAGCATACTATAAAATCCAGGGACAGAGCTGGCTTCATTCAGGAGCAAGTGATGTCATCAGAGCTCTATCTTGGTTTCTTTCTCAGACTGCCCCCACTTGGCAGCAAGATGCCGAAAAGCCTCCCTCCCCCCCCCCGTACCACCACTTCCAGTCAGCAACCCCTCGGGAGAACTCTTCTTTGGTATCTCCATTTGAAAATCCCTGGGCAGCACCCTGATCAGCCTGGCTTGGGTCAATGTGCCTGTCCTGTAACAATCACTGTGGCCTGGGGGGCAGGGTCCTCTAATTGCCTAGGCTTAGGTCATATACCCATCCTGTATTTGAGTGAACAATGAAGGGGCCAGGGTCATTCTGCCTCCCCAGCCACATGAAGAAGGTCTCTCTCAGAAAAAAAGAGTCCTGCTACCAAGAGAATGTGGAGAAGGACAGTGGTTAGACCAAATCAACCTACACTCCACTTCAACATACAAGGCCTTTTTGTCTAGCACCCGCCCATCAGCCTAGCCTTATGAGCTCTAAAATGAGGCATTAACTCTAGCCAGACCCTATTACTCGCGTTTCCTGGATTTGATGTGTTTGTTGAATGAATGAATGTAGAATTGCTTCTATGCTGTTACCGGGTATATAGAAAATGTGAAGCCTCCTGAGTTGGCTGGAAATTCCACATAACTAATGATAATGGATGTTGTTCTTAAGTGGTCTTTATTATTCCATAGAGTGTTGAGTAAATATGAAAGTGGGTTTATTAATGATGGTTTTATATGCTAAGTGTACTTCTGTCTACTTATAAATCCAAATATCTGTCTCCTCTCCAGATTGGAGGCAGGAATCCCATTGTCATTGCATCCTTCAGAGCACCTACTATAATGCTGCGCTCATGCCATGTGCTTAGTAAACGTTGGTGAACTGAAGTGAGTAGTTAATTCCAGTCTTAGGCAGGACACTTTGAGCTTTCTGAAAACAGGATGGCTATTCTCCTTCAAGCAGTTATCAAATTTTATAATTCACAGTGGGTGTTTAATAAAGAGACTCTGCCCTAAGTATAAACATTCTGACCTCAGAGTAGTTGTCCAAAGAAGCCGGTGTAATAAAAATGGTTGCCTAGTCCCTAGATTGAAGTTGAGCCCTGGAGTGTGTTAGAAATAAAGTCCATGGGTGATAAAGCTCCTACTTACCTCTATTTGCCTCTATTATTTGCAGGCACATTGGCTTAATTTGTTTGTTGCTTTTTTTTTTTTTTTTGGCAATAGTATGGAGATTTTAAAAGGAAGTTAAGAGTATCCACCAATTAAAATTTAATCTGTGAACTATTTTGCTCTAACTGTAGGTCATATCTGCCATTTATGCTGTCACTAATAAGTCAGATTAGTATAGTAGTTTATAATCTATAAATTCTTTTCACATTTATAAATTTCATAATTCATGCAAAGAAAAAAAAACAACACTCAGGGTTTTAATTGACAGTAAATATAAAGTAACCAACAAGCTCTTAGTTGCCAAGAAACATGATGCAATTTCAGACTAAATCAATAGAAGTAAAGTGTCTGAACAAAGGAGGTGCTAGTTCTGCTGCAGTCTGTACAGTTAGAAAGCATCTGGGGCATTGTAGTCAGCTCTGAGCTTCATTGAGTTTTAAGAGGGACATTGATGGAGACAACTGGAGCTTGTCCAAAGGAGACCAACCAGAAGGGGTGAGATCTGAGGCCAAGGCACTTGAGGAACAGCTAAAGAGCTGAAGTTACTTGGTTTAAAAAGAGCAATACTTAATTTTTTTTTTTAATGGCAACTTCCTTTTAATATTGATAGAGCTAACATAAGAAGTAAGAATGAACCTTCCCATATATTTACTTAGAGAACAGAATTAGGACCAAGAACTGAAAGCTACACATTTCAGTTCAATTTTTTTTAAAAAAGAAGACCCAACCCCCCCAAAAATTCTTTTCAAATGACATGATGGCTCACCTGTCACTGGAAGTGATAATTCAGTGTCTACACGTCCTTTATCAGAGACTCATCTCCACCATCTGTTCATTAAGTGGCTTTGGACAAGTTGCTTTACCGCTTTAAGCCTGTTTTCTAATCTTGAAAGTAGAATTTTGGGGATTTCTGTAAGGGTTACATAAGATGATGCAAGTCAGACCATCAGCAGTGTCTGCTCATGGCATGTGCTCAATGAAATGCAGTATTATCAGAGTAGTCTGAGAAGGGCATCTCCAATCCATGCAAAATAGTAGGGAAGGAAGATAACATCAAGGTCTAACTCCCCAGGGACCTCACATTAAGGGAGAGGGGTTTCTGAAATTTACTGAGTGTACAAAGGTACCCACTGAGCAGCACCATAACAAGAAGGAAGAAAAACACACTAGACCCCAGAAGAAAACCGGTTTAAAACTGCTCATTGCCACCTTGTTTTTATGATCAAAGGACTGAAAAACAGTAGTGGAATCTATATATATATAAAAAGCCAGCAACTGGAATGCCGGAATGACCAGAACGACCAGTCAGTATGACACCCATTGTAGCCAGCCAACCAGCCTGATGGGGGTGGGGCCAGCCAGCCAACCTCCTGTGTCCCCTCCTTCTGCCAGCCCCGCCCCGATCCACCCCCATTGGGGTGGGCCAGCCAGACCCCACCCGTGCACAGACTTGTGCGCCAGGCCTCTAGTACATAAATATAATCATAAACAGTTCCATATAGAGTTCAGATAAACTGGTCCTACATGTAACAACATAGACATGTTTTAAAATATAATTTTTAGTAAATTGCAGAAATATTATACTGTATTATAGAACTTGTAATAACTTTAAAAATACAGAAAACCAGCCCTAGGCGGTTTGGCTTAGTACATAGAGCATCAGCCTGTGGACTGAAGGGTCTCAGGTTTGATTTTGATTAGGGTGCATACCTAGGTTGCAGACTTCTCCCTGGCCCAGACCCTGATTGGGGCCCATGCCGGAGGCAACCAATTGATGTGGTTTCTCTCACATTGATATTTCTCTCTGTCTTTCCCTCTCTCTTCCACTCTCTCTAAAAATCAATGGTAAAATATCCTTGGGAGAGGATTTTTAAAAATATGTATACTATATACAAAACCATACAAATGCATATACTGTGTTTCCCTGAAAATAAGACATCCTCCGAAAATAAGACCTATTTACAGGTTTCCTTCTGAGTGAAATATAAGGCATCCACCAAAAATAAGGCCCCCCCTAGGCTAAACATGAGAGATTTGGTCTACTGATTCTGAAAGAAATGGAGTCACAAGAAATTCACCAGGAAATTCAGGAATTGGATTGTTTTGATGATGTTCCAGAAGATGATGACATGATTGTCATTGAAGAAATGAGTAAATTCTTGATACTGTAGGATTCACCAGTTTGTCTGGTATGTGTTGACAACTATCATACCGTATACAGGTAATAAATTTCCTTTATTTTCATTTAACAATAAATGTGTACCGTATTTTTCTTCATGGAAAAATAAGACATCCCCTGAAAATACGACCTAGCGCATCTTTGGGAGCAAAAATTAATATAAGACACTGTCTTATTTTCAGGGAAACGGTAGTGTTCGTATATGTGGGAATGCATCAAATTCAGAACATTGGTTACATTTGGGGAAAATAAGAAGAGAAAAGGATTGGAAAAAGGCATTTGGGGGAATGTAATTATTTCAGTAATATTTTTAAATAGGACGTGATTGATTAGAGTTGAGTAGCATGTACCCGCATTTTTATAATACTATTCTTTATGACTTTCTATTTTTGTCACATTTTATAATAAATATTTTTATAAGAAAGAATAAGAATAATCTTCATATTTGTCTGCCACAGAAGGTATTTTATATAATAGGTAGTCATGAGCATTATTGTTTCAAAAAAGTGGTGAAGGTACTCTGAGAGTTTCCCAACCTGTGTTCTGGAGGATTCCAATAGATATTTTGTGAGGGGAAAAAAACAAACATCTCCATGCTTGAATAAGCTGACTCTTGACTGGTTACTATGTACAGGGTGGGGCCAAAGTAGGTTCACAGCTATGAGTATGCGAAACACAGAGTTTATACTTGCAATATAACTTGCAATATAATTTATTATTGTATTATATATTTTTCCTTATGAACTGCTGTAAACCTGCTTTATATTTTTTAATATAATATTCATTGATACCTTACTGAACCTTATTCCATGTAGCACATATTAGATAAGTGCCAATTTGCTCAAATAAAACGTGGTTATAATATAGATAATTCTGTCACTAAATAAATGAGAAGGAAAAAAATTATGCTATTAAAGAAATCATCCCTTTGTTTAAGCTGAGTCTGATTTCTCAAATAATAAACACAGTTCTCCCCATGTTTGATTTTTCAGTCATACTTTATCTACTCATTTGTAATACATCAGTTCAAGGTTTGATTCTCAACTGAAAAAAATCATTTATAGTAGAAAATATTACAAAAGAAAAGTGGTGTGACCTATATGTCCATTCCAATCCCACCAATTTTCCTGATTCTACACAAGCTCAATCAGTTGTAACACCCTTTAATTATCCACTAAAATAGTAGTTTTCCAGTTCAAAGCATTCAAAACCTACAAAAGCTTATATTTGGGGCAGTGATTGACAGTACTCTTTTGGAGATGATGACCAGGGAAATGCAGCTAATTCTTCACTATTTCTTCATATGGATGTCCTCATAAATGAAAAGCATGAACTTAAATTTTGTAAATATCACTTGTCTTGTCAGAATGTTTGATTCTTAAGTGAGTCGAGGAATTCACAAAAGCAACCTAAATGAAACTATACCATCAGGTCACTGGCTGGTACTTTTGGTGTTATTTTCTGACCTTAATATTTTGTTAGTTTTTCTATAAACACATAAATTCCAGTATAATCTTAATTTGTAAAATTGTAAGAAAGGCTTGGCAGGGGTGACTTATTCAAAAGTTGAAAATTGGCACTACATTTATGCTTTGAGAAAGGATGATCTATCCTCCTTTAAAGTTCTGTCTTTCATATGTGAAGTTGACTAATTTTTTTATTGTTTTATAACAATTTCCATTCATTCATTTATTTAACAAAGGTTTGTTGTTTTTCAATGTGCCAGATTAATAGCTTTAAGCCAATGTTGAAGAATTTAACTCCTTTATTAAAATGGCCTGTCAGTTTTAGAAACAGCTGTATGACCTTGGAATGGTGTTTCCTTTCTTCACTAAATATTTATTGAGCAGTGACTATATGCCAAACAATGGTCTAGGCATTGATGATTATAACAAAGGTGAAAAAGAGGAGCATTAGTCAAGTAATTATGATAAAGTACATGAGTATAAGTATAGGGGGAATACTGGTTGATCTCTGAGAAATTAACTGGTCCTTGTTCATTTATTTAACAATTTTTTTATTGCCTAACATGTGCTAGACATTGTTCTAGGAACTGGAGGTACAGCAAGAAACAAGTCCAAGTATCTGTTCTCACAGAGCTTCCATTCTTATGGAGATCAAACCTGCAGCACTGGTCCTGTGAGTACCATGCACCAAACCAGAATTCTCCAAAGGGTGGAACTCAGACCACTAATGAAATATGGACTTATGTAGGTTGTGCATAAACTAATATATTAATAGTTAGCACTTATATTTATGATTATATTTTATTTATGATACATTTTCCATTTGTGTTAGTATAGATGCTCTCTTCCTAATTGAATTTATTTAATTTTAAAAAGCTAAGTTCAGTCACAGAAAAGTACTTAGTAAATAAGTATCAATTTTATAGGGTTGGAAAAAAATTTTATGGTGATGCGCATATTACACACACATGCACACACACACACACACACACACAAAAAAAAAAAAAAAAAAAAGGAAAACAGCTTTCACCTAAAATAAGATAGCAATGGTGTCATTCCATGGCCCAAATTCTAAAGATAAATTTTTTATGATTTTAAAGTTTTATAAATATATGACATAAAGTTAATTCAAAAGAAGAGGAAGAAAACAGATTCAAAAATCATGTATGCCACACTTTTATAAACTCCCTGAATGTAAGGAAAATCTTATCTTATTCATAGTTCTCAGCATAGTGTCCTGCACTTGATAAGTGCTAAATAAAAATACTCAATGAAGGAATGAAAGAATTAGTGAATGAAATGAGAAATGCTCATTTACACCACTCAAACTCCAGTGAATGCTCTGGCCTGACTGAATATAATTAGCCACAGAGCCTAGTCTCTCCAAACTAGTCTACAAGAACAATTTAGGACTCTGCATGAAGACCTGAGATCTGCCTTGCTAATCGAAGTAACATAAAAGAGATTAACCTTTCTTTCTGCTACGTAACTACAGATCAATTGGTACAGCTTGCCTTCTATCACTGTTTTGGAAGAACAGAGATAATGAAAAACCCTCACCAAGTCATGTGTATTTTATAGAGGACTAATTAAATGAAGACCCCATTAAGTAATCTTTTACTACCACTAGGGTCTTAGCATTATGCTAACAATCCAAACAGAATACACAGAAACTACAAATTATAGACAGTTCTCTCTGAATCTATAGAAACTAAAAAAAAAGGGTCAGGATTCAACTTTGAAAAGTTGAATCCTGACCCTCTTGTGCAGAAGAAAAAAAACATCAAAATGATAAAATATGACTACCTTCTATATTTCCTGCAAATTAAGAATAAAATGTTATTTCCCTTAGTTCAAAATGTGAATCCCTGCCATCTTTAACCACTGAGGAAACTATTTTCTATTTTGAGACTTGGAAGAATTAAAAAGCCATTAAATGTTTACTAATAGAAAATCTTAAGAAATAGTTAAAAATTTTATTTAAAAAATAAAAATACGGCTGTTCATCATAATGAATCTTTAGTGAAACATTCATTATGACGAACAGTCGTATTTTTATTTTTTTTGCTATGACAATTTAAACAATAATTCTGCAATTGACTATCTCGCACAATTACATCAGTTTAACTAGGTGTTGCTCTCTTTTCCTTTCCAAACTGTGATTGTTTCCCATTACCAACACACACTGAAGTTAATATCCTTCTTGGGTTTTCTTGTCAACTGTCATGAGAAATTTTCTCATTAGGCAGGTTGGTAGGTGCCCACTGCCAAGTCCTCTTGCCTCATTAAACCAATTTCATAAGCCTCTCTGAACCTATTCGGTAGAAATAGGATCCAGACATCCATGTCTGAAATGAAATTTTCCCAGCAGTTATCTCTCACACAGCGGTCATCTTTTTTTTTTCTTCTTTTTTTTCTTTTTTTTTTGCTTTCCCTTTTTCTTGGCTGTGGTTTGAATGGAGTAGGACAGGATGAAGATGCACTGCTCGCCTTTGAAACTCTCCATTCTCCAAGGAACATGCGGATAGACTCCTCAGTATGAGCAGCCGCTGGGAGCAAGATTCAGTCTCTGGTCCTAGGTCCACTGTAAATAGCTTGACAAGGGGGAAAATGGCTTTTTTTTTTCCCTCTTGCTAATATATCTCAGAATACACCGAGTCTCGATCTACCTACAAGTAGTTGCTATGTCAGTCCTCTGACTATCCTTGCAAATCAATCAAAGGCTCTACCATTTCATGGCAACAGAACAAATGGTTTCTTAGTGCTGATGGACACTCCCACAATAAAAGATCCTTAACAGGACATGTGTTTTGCAAATCAAAACTATGGTCAGTATAACACACAGAGTGTGCTTTCTTTCCAATGACCACATAAGCAAAGATTATTAATGCATTTATTTATTTACATATTTATTTACATTCACTTTTTTGTTTGGGACATGTCAAGTAAGAGATTAGAAGGCAATTTTCTCTCAAAAGCCCCAATGAAGCAGGATGCTATTTTGTGGGAGTTATTGGGTGGTTCTTCATAGTCTTTTCCTTTCGATTGGCATGTGGAGAACTCGCCACACAAGCCGCCACGCTGTCCTTCCTGCCTGATACCATTTCTTCCTGTTCTCCTTATCTGTACCTTCGAGGATGCACAGCTTTCTCTTTTTTTTCTTTCTCCTGGGTTTGTGCAGTTTCTTGATGTTTGTGACAGGCCACCATAGGGGAAGCTTTTATCACCGTGGGGTTTGGAGGCCTCAGTAAATTGAAAATTGCAAATGAAATCCACTGGGCTTGAATTCATCAGCTATTATGTCAGATGACCTTTGGCAGCTGCTGATAAAAATGAGAGAATGTTAGCTCTGATCCAATTTTCAGCACTAACCATTCCTTTTCAAATCCATTCACAGTCAGGCAGCAGACACATGGGAAGTGAAAATGATAGGGTTTCAAGAGAACAGCATTGTGTTGCAGATTAAGATTTTCTCCCTCTATTTCTAGAGGTCGGCCCCCAGGTCCCTGTCTGGTATCTACCTATTGTCCAATCAGTTTCAATATCTGCTTCAGAGGACATGTTAGCCATCCTTACAGATAAGTGCTTACAGGAGAGAATGTTGGACTTAATAGTTTTGCTTAGGAGGCATCAAGGGTCGCAGTGTAGCAATATTGACTGGCACATGTTAGTTTAATCTGACATTCTAAGGAATGTGACACTAGATTCTTTCAGAGTTGTTGATCTCTCAGCGATTTTTGTTACCAGCTCTGGTTTTATAAAATTTATTTTTGCACAACTATTTATATTCATGAGTCAGGGAGATTCTAAAATGTCTATCATAGCCAAGTGAAGGCAGCCTAAGCTTGTCTAAATAATGTACGGATGCCAAAATTATGAAAACGGGAATCAATTGAATTGTGCCTCCTGTTTTTTGCAATCCAGTTAGAGGTAAATGTCATCAATAGTATTTCCGGGGCTATATTATCCTGAAATAAATGAGTTCCTACAGACTGGTAGGTTCCTCAACAAATGCAATAGATTTTTATCATGCAGAGGGAAATATCAGACTTTTCCACTGAGGTAGCATGAGCCAGCAAAATAATACTATGGATGGCTGGATGGCTGAGTCATCAGTATGATTTCTCCATCTCTGAAACACAGAAGCCTTCTGAAAAAAATACAAAAGACTGAAGTCAATAATTTATTCCTCCTTTCACTGTTCAGAAAAGAAAAAGAATTCTCTTTTTATCTTTGTTTATTGAGGGAACAGTCCTAAACAAATGTGAAGCCAAGAAGCATCAAATAATTGAAATCCACATATCATTATCAGCCTTTTCCAAAAAATCTAATAAATTGAAAAATATTATATCTGCACTTATCTAGGTTTTGTTGTGTCCAGATTTACTTTTATGTTTTCCCTTGATACTCTCTTGGTTAACATTATATTAAAACAGGTTTTTCCATATTAATAGGTTTGCAAAAATACTTTTCATGGCACAGCAGTTGCTTCTTTCTAATACACCATTCTACGGTATACTAGAGGCTCAGTGCACAAAATTCATGCAGGTGTGGGGTTCCTAGGCCTGGCTGGCAATCAGAGCCAATTGGGGCTGGGCTGATAGGGGCCTAAAGGCTCCAGCAAGGTCAGGAGAGGAGGTGAAAGTTGCCAGGCTGGGTGCAGAAGAACAAACACCAGACCCCAATTCCACTCTCAACACTCTGCTACCACGTGGTTCCCTGCCTCCCCGCCCCTCCTCCTTCCCTCACCACCATGCCACCACTGGGGCCTGTTGGCCTGGAGGAGGGACAGGGGGAGGGATCGTGAGAGGTTGGCCACCAGCCCCAAAAAGGGAGCCAGCCTTTGGGGCCGCATTGCCACCACCCACCCCTGGTTTCCAATCCCCATCATTCCGGTGGTTCGTATATATACAGATGGCGCTATAAAGACACTTGGGCTTTTATATATACAGATGGCACTATAAAGACACTTAGATGACTCTTCTAAATGCCACTTGGAGGAGTGTTGCTGGGAGAAGAGGGAGAGAATATGGTTCAACAGGCTTCCTTCATAAGAAAAGCAAAGTAGGGGGGGGGGGGGACAAGATGGCGGCCAAACAGATGGACTTGTTCTGAGCCTGGTCCCAGAACAGATAGAGGCAGCATCTGAGAGTTGCTCAGGGAGTATTGATTGGCAAGCTAAGGGGTAGCAGAACTCTAAAGGAAGGTATAGGTCCGCTGGACAGGATTTCCTGACCAAGCAGCCAGCACTGCAGGGGCAGAGACCTCTCCCGGAGCTATTAGCTCAGAGGGAAGGCTGCACCATCTTACCAAGAAAGGAGGATCTCTGAGGCCTGGAAAACCCAAAGCAGAGGAGACCATCGAACAGCTGTGACGCCCCAATCGGGGCAAACATGTGGATTCAAGGAGTTTTTCAATCACCCACGGAAAGGTCAGAGTTTGTGGGGATAACGTGCGGGTTCTGGGTCACCGCTGCACCGGCAGCGATTGTAGCCGCTGTGCGCCCGAGCGGCCCCTGCACCGAGCTGCGCTGAAAGAGGCTAATCCTGCGCTGCAAGACCCAGTGCTGGGTTTGGTGTATTCTTCCCAAAAATCGGGACTTTTTTAAAACGCCAAGGGGCACGGGACAGATTGTTAAGAATCGGGACTGTCCCGCCATGGATGGAACATCTGGACACCTTGGTACAGACCCACCCTGCGCCTGATCCCCTTCAACCCCTTGCTTCTGAGTACTAGGGGAGGACTACCCAGTTGGGCATATCCTGGGAGACTGCAGGAGGAAATTGCCTTCCTGGAAACGGGGCATCAGAGCGAGAAGAGACGGTCTGGGAGCCAGCCGGCAGCCTACTGGGACAAAACATAGAGCCATAGAGAAAGAAGGCTAGAGCAGCCAAAAAGACTGGGAAGTCAAACCAGAAACACTGCCACCTAGGGGTTGAATTACAAACTGCCTTTTTTTTTATTGTTCCCCTTTTTTCCTTTTTTTTTTATTACTTTTAATTAATCAAAAATAAACAGACACAAATAACTAAGATATAACCTACTTAAAATTAAAGACTACCTTACAAAACTGAGGTGCAGTGGAACGCTGAGAACTGCAATACTGTCTGGACGGAGAAGCAGGCATGCCAAATAGAATAAGAGAGGAAGTGAATGACCACTACTGGACATTTTTATGCTAATTTTTCTATTCTTTATTTTATTTTCATTTTTTACATCTTTTACTTAAGAAACAAATTTTTTTTCTTTTTTCCTTACTTGATTTTACCTTTTCAATTATTACATTTTTCAATCTCAATCATCATTATTACTGCTGCTATTTTGCATTTTTTTTGTTTCCTTTTTCTTTTCTCCAGTACCTTTTTGTTTTCTCTTTATTTTATATTGGGATTAGTCTTCATTCTATTTTAATCTCTACTATAGCATCGTTCAACCCTATCTCAACTCGACCTTTACACCATCACTCTCTTATTAACCTTTACCCTTTTCGTCTCCTGTTTATCTTATCCCTTTCCGGCTTTAGTTTTTCCCTATTCTTTCTGTATACCCCCTGCTAAAACTCTGACCATACTTATAGACCTAATTTCCAACCCACTGCTCCAAGTGTATAAATACCACTCTCTTCACTATATTAACTAGTTAAAAACTAAAAACTGTTCTCCTCTCTATCCTTTTGTTGTTGTTTACGTGAATGTTGATTATAGTGAATTTTTATGCTTTTTAGTGAAATTGTTACGCTTATTCTTGTGTTGTTATTGTTGCTTTGTATTTTACAAAATCCTTTGTTTTTGTTTGTTTTTTACTTCTGTTTAATCGTAGTCTTGCTTAATAATAGTGGATATTGTAGTTTGTGTAATTTCCAAGTATTGTTGCTGGCATTTGCTGGTATTAGTGGTTGTTCTATGGGAATTTTCTCCACATATATATATATAGTATGTTTCCCCTTTCTCTCTTAGTATGCTTCTTCTCTCGCTCTCTTTCTCTCTCTCTCTTTTTTTCCCTGTTTTCCATCTTCATTTTGACATTACTTTTTTTCTTCTTTTTCTATCTCTTTATTTATCCTTTTTTTTTTTCCTTTCTTCTTTCTCTCTTATCCCCTAATTTGCCTTTCTCTAGTGGTCACCTTTATTAGAGATTATTAATATGGCAAATACATTCCTGTTAAGTGCCTTTTGTGTTGTACCTGGTAGTGTTGTATTTTGTGCCTTTAAATCAATGCAGGAGAAGGACTACCACATAACCAGACATCCTGAAAAGAGAGACCATGGGGAGACAAAGAAATAGCCCGCACATGAAAGAAAAGCAGGCATCACCAGAAAAGGAAGTAAACGAGTTAGAGGCAAGCAACCTACCAGAGCAAGAATTCAGAGTAATGATCATAGGATGGCTAAAAAGAATGGAAGAGAAATTTGACGATGTGAATAAGAAACAAGAGGAAATGAAGAAGAACCAAGAATGAAACTAGATCACCAACTTACACCATACACAAAAATAAACTCAAAATGGATACAGGACTTAAACATAAGACGGGAAACCATAAAAATACTAGAGGCATCCACAGGCAGCAAAATCTCAGACATATGCCAAAAGAACTTCTTCACTGATACTGCCCCTAGGGCAATAGAAGCTAAAGAGAAAATAAACAAATGGGACTACATCAAAAATAAAAAACTTTTTTACAGCAAAAGAAACCATCTGCCGAAACCGGTTTGGCTCAATGGATAGAGTGTTGGCCTGCAGACTGAAAGGTCCCAGGTTCGAGTCCGGGCATATCCCCAGAAGTGGTGTGCAAGAGGCAGCTGATCTCTCTCATCGATGTTTCTAACTCTCTATCTCTCTCTCTTCCTCTCTGTAAAAAGTCAATAAAATATATTTTTTTTTTAAAGAAAAGAAAAGAAACCATCAACAAAACAACAAGAAAGCCCAATGTATGGGAGAACATATTTGCAAATGTTATCATTGATAAAGGTTTAATCTCCAACATCTACAGACAGCTTATACAACTAAATAAAAGGAAGATAAATGATCCAATTAAAAAATGGGCAATGGACCTAAATAAAATATTTTCAAAAGAAGACAGAAGGAAGGCCAAAAGGCACATGAAAACATGCTCACAGTCACTAATTATCCGAGAGATGCAAATCAAAACAACAATGCGGTACCATCTCACACCTGTCAGAATGGCCAACATCAACAAATCAACAAACGACAAGTGTTGGTGAGGTTGTGGAGAAAAAGGAACCCTCCTGCAATGCTGGTGGGAATGCAGACTGGTGCAACCACTGTGGAGAACAGTGTGGAGTTTCCTCAAAAAACTGAAAATGGAACTCCCATTTGACCCAGTAATCCCACTTCTAGGAATATATCCCAAGAAACTAGAAACACCAATCAGAAAGGATATATGCACCCCTATGTTCATAGCAGCACAATCTACAATAGCTAGAATTTGGAAACAGCCTAGGTGCCCGTCAGCAGATGATTGGATCCAAAAACCATGGTACATCTACACAATGGAATACTATGCTGCCATAAAAAAGAAGGAAATCTCATCATTTGCAGAAACCTGGATGGAATTGGAGAACATCATGCTGAGTGAAATAAGCCTGTCAATGAAAGAGAAACACCACATGACCTCACTCATTTATGGATAATAAAGAACATTATAAACTAATGAACCAAAAGATAGATATAGAGACAGTAAAGCAACAAGCAGACTGTCAAATTACAGTGGGGAGGGTAGGGAGATCTGGGGTAGATAATAGATCAACCGAAGGACTTGTATACATGTATATAAGTACAACCAATGAACACAAAACTCTGGGGAAGGAGGGTATATTTGGGAGGGCTGGGCAAGGTTAAAATATGTACACAGATAATAATTTAATAAAAAAATGTAAAACATAATAATAAATAAATAAAAGCAAAGTAAGTGCATATGTATCTAAAGGATGTATATTATCCATATAGTATGCCTTTTAAAAAAATAATTACTTAAAGTTAATATCTCAGTATTGTTTTCCCTACTTTTTCCTGGTGATCTTAAGTCCTGTTAAGAGAAGGCAATTGTCTATTGTCAATGAGTGTATATAAATAAAACGCCAAATGTGATGTCCAAGACAAAGCTATTTGCATATTAAAAGTCGATTATTATTGAGTAACATTTTAAAGGACTCAAAATCAAGCTGTAAGTAATGATTGGATCTAAAATGAAGAGAGACAACCCAATCAAAAGGTATGGATTTGGGGGTGCCATTGATTTTTCCCAGATGATTAATTTTCTAGGCTTTTATTTTTTAACCAAAGAAGGCACACATTTTAGACTCATAGATTGAGAAAGCCTTGAAAATGGTTTCCTGGCCCTGTCCACCTCTGTCTATTTGGACCCCAGGAAAGTGATGACCTGGCTGGCTCTGTAACAACACCACTGCAACTCTGAGTGATTTAGCTAAACTCCCTTCTGACAGCACAGACAGCAGCTCATATCACAGCTGAAGTCTGCATCTTCACAAATTTATCAATGACTGCTGTCACACATTGCTCAGTTCATGTAGCAGGACTTGTTTCTTTGTGTTATAGTTCTCTCGAACCTCTACCTGCCTTTAGGTTTGCAAGGGATACTTCCACTACTTCTAAAGAAGCAAATGTCTTAAGAATGCGCGTGTTCTTAGGGGACTGCGACTGTGACAGGCCTAAGCCCTTCCGTTTGGACCTGGTCAGCTAACAAGTCCTTGCCAGAAGAAACAGCAGCACCCACACTTGGCTGGGCCCTCGGGCCTGGCTTTCGGCCATCGTGATCTGTGTGATCAGATAGATGAAGCAATTAGGCCTGTTAAGTCTTATGTCTTCATTATTGATTTATAGTATGAACTCAGCATGATTATTGAGCCAGACCAGCCAGCGAAACAATTGAGTTATCGATTTATACATAGGCATATACTTCCAATTTATATTTGGGGAGGATATATATAGATATGCCATTCTTTCTGAGATTTTGTCCAATGGCTTCAACAGAAACTTGGATAACTTATTGTTCCCACCTCCTGACCTTTCATTGCCATTTCTTCTAGAGAAATACTACCCAGGACAACTTCCTGTTGTGATGGAAATGTTCTCTGCCCTGTCCAGTACTAGCCACATGTGGCTATTGAGCATTTGGAATGTGACTGGTGTGATTGAGGAGCTGCATTTTTATTTGATTTTAATTTTAATAGCCGTATGTAGCTAGTGGCTCCCATGTTGGACAGTGTAGGAGCTTTATAGCATACTAAACTTTTCTCCTCCCTTCATCAATTGTGCTTGTCAAAATTCTACCTCTCTTTCAAGACCCTACTTAAATAGGGCCTCTTTTGTAAAGTATTGATTTTCACACCTTCACATTTCCCCATCTCTCTGAATATGTATCATTTTTTTACCCTTGATCATTTTCTGCCTTGCATTGTGATCACCTGCTCTACTATACTACAAGTTCCTTGAGGACAGGGGTCATATCTACCAGGTGATGTGCTTGCTGCAAGAAATACTTGAGGAATTAAATGGAGTTGTAGGTTTTCTAAAGATAGAGGGCATTATTTTGTATATGCATGCTTCTCAGGGGAGCACTGACACTATGTCATGCCTTCTTTTTCAAATGAATTTAGGAAAAGTCTTATTTTCCTTTCCTGATTTATCTATTAGCACCAGGGTAGGAGTATAAAACAAAACTGTTATATTTTCTCCTCCTGAATGTAGAAAAGTTGGCGAGACTTCTTTCTCATCTTCATGGATAATAACATAATTCTGTACATGTAGGAAAAACTCAGTAAGTACTACCTGAGTCAATAAATAAAAGAATGAGAATTATTATCTAAGTTTTTAATATTTTTGTAAGTCCCTGAACATGTAGTTATACTTCCATTGTATTCCTTTTTTTTCTATGATTGTTTGTTTGTTTATTTATTTATTTATTTTTATTGATTTTAGAGAGGAAGGGAAGGGGAGAGAGAGGGATAGAAACATCAATGATGAGAGAGAATCATTGACCGGCTGCCTCCTGCATGGTCCACACTGAGGATCGAGCCCGCAACCCAGGCATGTGCCCTTGACAGGAATTGAACCAAGGACCTTTCATTCTGCAAGCTGACACTCTACCCACTGAGCAAAACCTTCTAGGGCACATTATTAGAATGTTATAAAAACTCCTTCTAGAATATTCACATAAAATTATATTCAATAACAAACTCTAAGAACTGCTCTGCACCTTGATTGTGGTAGTCATTGTACAACAGGATGTGTTTGTCAAAACTCAGAACTGTATACTTAAGAAGGTGAATTTTGCTCTAGTTTCTTTGACTCATTGGATAGAGCTTCAGCCTGAAGAATCCTGGGTTCAATTCTAGTTAAGGGCATGTACCTGGGTTGCAGGATCATTCAGGAGGAAACCAATCAATGTTTTTCTCCCTTTCTCTTCCATTCTCTCTAAAAAATCAATGGAAAATTATCTTAGGTGAGGATTGAAAAAAAAGTGTGAATTTTACTACATATATATTTTTCAAAGGTGAGTAAAAATACTATACATGTTAATGTATGCTTACAATTTTTATACAGCTGTATAGCACCTAGCACTAAATTAATGATACTTATGTAATACTAATTTTATTCCTTTGTATGTTTCTGTGATGATATATGACATATAATTGACTTTTAGGAAATAGTAAGGTTTATCTAAGACAACTGTGCTATGATTAAAAGTTAGAAGACTGTTTTAAAAACCAGTCTTCCACTTACTAATTAGATATATGACTAGTAATTACCATATTATCTTATAATAGCTTACACTTACTGAATACATCCTATGTGCAAGGCACTCTTCTCAGTATCCTATTTAGGTTAACACATTTAATCCTTCAACAACCTGATGATGTCAACATTATTGTCCCCACTTTAAAGATAAGGAAACTCAGGCACAGAAAGATTGGTAACTTAGCAAAGGTCACACAGCAGTTAAAGTGACATTAGGTCATAGTAGATTCTCCATAATTTTGAGTACATCCGAATTTTAGCATAGTAGAGACAGGAGATAGTTTTAAGCAACACATATTGGCTCTTACCACCTTAGCATTTCTGAACTGGTAGTCTCTTCAATAAAGAAGGATAATACTATTTTCTTCCCATCTCACAGGGAAGGCTGCTCTGAGTGTGAAATGAGATATTAATATGAAAATGTGAGTACTCCTTGACTATTTGTGTTGCCCTTTTACATTAAGCTTGGTGGGCCTTTTGGTGTTTAGGAAAAGTCATCGACCCCAAATGTGCCTCATTTGCTGCTGAGAGGTCCTCCTCACTCACATTTTCATAGCCAGTCATGATCAACCCGAAGAAACTTTTAGGCTGTTAAGTCTTCGCTAGAGGCCTGGCGCATGAAATTCGAGCATGGGTATGATCCTTAGGCCTGGCCTGCGATCAGAGCCATCTTCACCTGCTACTGACTGCTGTGCCTCCCCACCACCACCACCCACCCCCAGTTTCTCATTTGCCATCTTACACCCTAGGTGGGCCCAGCCCAGGATATACTTCAAACCTGTGTAGGAGTCTGTGATTCCCCCAGTGGAGGCCCATTCATGGGAAATGCTTTTTGTGGAATTTCTTTCAGGTAAGGGATGAGGTGTGGGCCCAATGCCTGAGAGAGTTCCAGGGGAACAGTGGCACTATCAGGGTCATTCTGATCACCCATGAACATTCACTGCATTTATTCACTGGAGGATTCTACTTGCAGGGTCCTGGGGCTTGACTACCCATCCCACAAAAATGTCCCATTAGATTTCAGGTCGCATCACCACTGAGGAGCATAAGATCAGGTGCTTTAAGCAGAGAACATGGAATTCTGAACAGAGTTAGACTTCAGCAGCATCAGGACACAGGTTTCTCAACAGCCCACCTAGCCAAAGCCTGCTACTTTGCTGATGGCTTCTCCCTCCCCTTCAGGGAGCAGGTGGGGAGGAATGAGGAGCAATTGTCTGCAGCTGTGGGCATGCCTGTGTCTCAAAGAATGCCAGCCAGCCAGGGGGAGGAACCAAGAGGTTGGCGGTTCCACCTGCTTGCCGGCCCCACCCACTGCTGTCACCCACCCCCGGTTCCCTATTTGCCATCAGCCAATTGGAGCCTGTGGGCTGGGAGCAGCTCTTGCATTGAGTGTCTGCCCCCTAGTGGTAAGTGCACGTCATAGCGAGTGGTTGGTTGTTCAGTTGTTCAGTTGTTCCACCTTTTGGTCTATTTGCATATTAGGGTTTTATACATATAGATTACTGATTTATGGAAAGGAACAACAAAGATTTCCATCTGCTGACACCTAATTATACAGCAGAGATCTTTGGGCCATGTTTCCCTTGTGAAAAATCTGGGAAAGAGGAAAAGGAAGATCAGATGAGAAGGGGAAGAAATGCAGGTTGAAGGGAAAGGTAGGAGAATCCACCAGAACCCAACATTTCAGCACTTCCCTCTCCCACTGCCCTCTGTCAGACTCACAAGACACTGGCCACTGAATGGGTTACTAGTGTAAAACTTTTTTTAAAAAATGTTAAAATGCTTCATGTTAGAGCACTTGGAAATTGTTTCTCATTCCCTTAAATATGTATATGGAATGTGTGGGACTTTTAAAAATGAAATTAAATTGTTCTACCAAGTATTACTTTAAACATTTCACACCTATTCATTGTCTGTGAATAAATTACTTTAAAGGGATCACATATCCATATACTTAAGTTTGTTAGTCTATAAATACCCAACATTATGTCTAAACAGATTTACAACTATAAATCAAACTGTACTTACTAATCAGCGCCTTCTACCAACATATTGTATTAATTTCCATTTCATAAAAGCAATCATTTAGATGAATAAGAGCTGGTGGACTTAAGGAGTTCAGGTTAGGTAGATATCTTAAAGAAATGAAGCTGATTATATTAAAATATAAAATACTTGCTGCACTTCTTTATGCTTCTTATGAAACAACCTCCTGAGGATTATGCATTTTTATTAAGTTGGTAAGGGGAAAGCTTTCAAAGTCAGAAGAAAATTGTTTTAGTCAAGGAATATTACCTATGATGCAAATCTAAAGCTGATATTGGCTATTCCTTTTGATTGTGAATAATAATAATGGTAGTAGCTTTTATTCCTTAAGTGTTTACCATGTGCAAGTATAATGCAAGGTATATAACTCTAGTTAGTACAGTCAGCCCCCAAATCCAAGTTCTTAAAAAAAACAATATCTGGCCAAAACCAGTTTGGCTCAGTGGATAGAATGTTGGCCTGAGGACTGAAAAGTCCCAGGTTCAATTCCTGTCAAGGGTGTGTACATTGGTTGCGGGCACATCCCCAGTAGGAGGTGTATAGGAGGCAGCTGGTCGATGTTTCTCTCTCATTGATGTTTCTAGCTCTCTATCCCTTTCCCTTCCTCTCTGTAAATAATCAATAAAATATATATTTTTAAAACAATATCTGATAGATATCAGTAGCATCTGACACGAGTCTTCATGGCTCTTCTTTGTGGCTTTCCTCTAAGTGATAATTCAAACACACACCTTTCTTCCATTGTGCAAATTTTCCATCTCAAGACCTCTCACTTCTAGCAGTGTAGGTGAAGTAGAGAGAACTTCTACCTGCACCCTGCCTGCTAATAACATATCACTTCTCTACATTCCATCAGTGAGATTAGTCATATGACCTTTCCAAGCTGGGAAATATAGTTTAACTCCAGCCAAGATGGTAAACCCATAATGTGTCTTCCACAGCCAGGCACTGGGCTTATATATATTAACTCATTTGATGTTTCTAAGAACCCTGGGAGGAATATACAGTGGTTAGGAGTATGGAACCTGGAGCCAGACTGCTGGTGTTTAAACTCTATGACTTGCTGTGGACACAGGCAAGTTACTGGACCTCTCCTTGTCTGTTTCTTCATCTCCAGAGTGGGTGTAATAATAGTTCCTAGCTAAGAGAGTATTGCTAAGAGCTTTAAATTACTTTATACATTTCAATTACCTAGAACATTTCCTAGCATATGGCAAACTCTCAATACTAGCTCTTGGTTTCTAAGGCAAGTAAGCAGTTATAATAAATAAATATTCTTTATTAGAACAACTCCAAATCTAGTTTGGGTTAAACCATACAGAACATCTTTATTTTGTATGGAGTTTCAATCCCAAGGATGCAGATGATAGATTCATATTTTATTCTTTTTTATTGTGATTAAAGCTAGAAAGAGAGCTCTCTCTCTCTCTCAGCTTAAAAGCATGATCTTTTGAACCTTTGCATTTTCCTCTTAAGATTCTAATTCTTACCATGTTGCAGTGACAGAATGACAACGGAGGTTATTTTTATTTTTGTTTTACTATTTGGCTCCCACAATGACCATATCCTACTACTGAGGAATATCTCTTAAACTTCACATCCATGAATAATCAGAGCACTAAATTTGATTAGTGCTTCATCACTGATAATACATTTTTACATACATCAGAGGACTTACAGTTCTTCCTGTACCATTTTCCTTTTGCCCAGGCTGTCTCCTTGCCCCACATATATGTTCAGACTGTCAGGTTCAAATCCCAGCTGCTTCACCATGTCACTTAACTTCTCTGACCCTCACTTTCACGACTATAAAAAGAAAATAACACTAGTAACACTTCAAAGAACATTAACGAGAAGGTGCAGGTAAAGCACATACTAAGTGCTCTACAAATTTGTTTTTAACACTCCTCAAAATTAGTATTTATAGAATATAATTTTTAAATGCCATCATCATAAGTATTCAGACAAAAGCATTAAAATGCATACACAAGTGTTCTAGTCCGATTGGCTCACTGGATAGAGCATTGGCCTACAGACTGAAGGGCCCCAGGTTCAAGAGTAGGCAAGGGCACATGTCCAGGTTTCAGGCTTGGTCCCCCTACTGGAGATGTGCAGGAAGCAGCCAATCAGTGATTCTCTCTCATGATTGAGGTTTCTATCTCTCTCCCCCTCTCCCTTCCTCTCTGAAATCAATAGAAATATTTAAAAATGCATACACAAGTAATTGTTGCATGTCTATAGCATGCCACTGAGGACACATTTATTTGTAAGGTTTTCAGTTAACATATGTTTATGAGGGGTGGCAGGGAGATTATTTGCAATCCTGACAAAGTTTGGATTTTTCATTCATGGAAGAAGGAACAGACGTTATGCGGTTATTGCTGGGACCTGCTGATGTCTCTCTAGATGTTGACAGGCACACACATGGTCCACAGAAGGATAAAGGGAAAACTGGTGCTCAAAGGCAGATAAAGAAAGGACAGAGAGAGAAGAGAGCACTGACTAGTGCTGCCCCTCTTACCCTCATCAATGGAAAAGGAATATCTATCTTTCCCTTCACTTAACCCTTTTATTCAACTCACAAAGAGAAAAGATGCTCTTCTTGGTGACTGCAATTTCCAAAGAAGGATAAGTCATGTTCCCTTTCTTTGAAACAGAAAATGGTGAATTACGTAGAGAAAATACCAATTGATTTTCTTCTGAAATAAAGGGATGTTAGGTGAAATCAAAAAACAATACTGAGTAAATACAGCAGGCTTCATTTAAGTTGGTAAATTGTAAAATTCCTAGGGAAACATTAGACAACTAATATTGCCATTGTTCATATATTTATATAGCTATTACTTTTCTAAATAGCAACATACTTCACATAATGTTGAAGAACTTTAATCACCTAAAATCATTTCATTGCAGTCAGTGACAATTTCATCACAGTTACACAATGAAACAATGGAAGATGTATTAATATTCAGGTACAATTGGGAAACACATAGTTACACTTGACTCTAATGACCAATTAGATTTTTTTGTCAAAAAAAAAAAAAAAAGAGTGAAACGTTGTGTTTTCTACAGTATAGCTTGGTCACATGCTTTTCCATGATTAAGCCATCTCCTTGATGCATTAGTCACACACAATTTATACCTGGGTAGGGTTGTATGGCTCATCAAGAAATCTTTCTGTGAGACAGCATTACATAAGTAGGCTGCCTGATGTATTACTCCTTGTTATAAAAATGTTTATCTTTCCTGAATGTGATGATGAGCATTTGATTCATTTGTACATGTCTCTCTGAGGATGATTTATCAATGTCAATGGTACTTAGAGATCTGAGAGCAATTAATGTTGCTTCAAGAAAAGTTAATATGGCAGCCCCACTGAAGGTATCCAGGGAAAACATTGATTCTTGTATGGTTAGGATCACTTACTTTGTGGCTGAAACTCTAACAAGCCAACCTCAAAGAGTTCATTGTATTTTTGTGGGCAAATTAGAGGAAGAATATGGAGTGTGCACAGTTACCTTTATACAAAATTACCTAGCAGAGCCAAGACAAGCCATGTAAACTCACCTCTTTGCTTTTTCTTTTCTCTTGCAGTATGCAATAGCTGTTCAATGCTTAATATTGACAATTCAGAAATTTAAATTACTATTTGTTGTGCAAAGTAAAATATATTTGAACTATAGCATGTTTCTGAATTCATCCAAATCATCACATAGTATGCCATCCGCTGATAAATTCTCTGCTTTAATCAAATGAATCTCAAAACTGCTCTTGCAAAGTAGTGGCAGGAAAGAAACCAGCTCTTCAGCAGGTTCTGTATGGTGTGAGACAGGGGACAAGCAGGTGGTGAGTCAAGAAGTCTCTCCTGGCGGGAGGGGCAGAGAAGTGCAAAAGGGCGCTGGTGCCAGGTACAACCGCCCTTAAGCAGAAATTGGAGTTTGATGAGATTGCAAGGTGAGAAGACAGTGCTTACGTTGATTTGTTTTTAATAGGAAGTTGATGTGACATGCAAACTACCATGGATGTATATTGATACCTATTCAACTTTCATTGAAAATAAAATGTGCTTATTGAATCCTTCTGACCAGTTGATTCTTTAGCATGTATTTTGATAGAACTGAAGCGATGTGAGCAATTTATTTCACTCTCCCTAAAAGATAAAAGAAAATTATATACATATATTTTTTTGTTTGCTTGTGTATGTGTGTGTGTGTGTGTGTGTGTGTGTGTGTGTGTGTGCTTCATATTGCTTATGCTTCAAAAAGTCTCAACATATTTCTGGGTTGAGAAGAGTCGTCTCCATACACAAATTAAAATATATTATTCCTAATTTCCAGAGCAGTTGCATTTATCTGTAGATAAATACATAAAAATCAGGATTCTTTGACACTTAGGAAAAGTTAAGGGATAAAAACCTTCAAATAACATTAAGGGCTCCTGTGGAGCTGTGTTGCTACAGCATATTAATACAGAACTCTTTAGAATCTTAATTTACTTGAGCAGCCCTGAAAAGATGTACGCCAGAGAGTGGGAGAGAGGTTGGCAGCCAGAGAACTAGATGCCAAACAGTTCCTCTCTGGCAGTGGCATCTGGACGGGGGGTTGGCCGGCCTCCGGGACTGTTGGCCAGCAGCACTGTTGTCTATACAGACGGCTGTGTGTCTGTTCAAGACTCCAATAACGATGTGTGTGTATTTTGGTAGGCTATTATTTCTGGGCCAGAGATTTCATTTTTGCATCTGTTGGCACCAGCTCCCTATTCGCTGCCACCGCATCCCCACCCGCTGCTACATTTCAGTTTTCTGATGAAAAATATTGTGCATAAACAGAAACACATTAAAAGAAAAATGCTCCTCATATTCTCTTCTTAAGTCCAACAAAACATATAGGTATGGCATTGATGTTGTTATAGGAGCTAGATGGTCTTTCTTCATTTCCACAGGCCATGAATAATGTGAAATTTCCAATCTCAATGAAAACAATCTTCTAGATCTTTGCGGGGGGTTTTATAGAACCTAATTATAGAACTATCAGATGTTACTTTATCAGAAATATAATGGACCACTAAGAAATTTAAATTCAAGTTATTCTTTCAGTGTTTCCAGAGTAACAAGATTATTTTGTAATTCTATAAATGTAGATACTGCAGGATGGCATCAAGGATGGCCACGCATCGGAAGTCCTGCTTTATTGCACAGGGTTACAGTATCTAAACCTTTTAAGATTCCACCACCACCAAGATTTGCTTGGAGGGCGCTCCCACACTAACTTAATTGAAACAACATCAGATGGCTCCTTTATAAGATGCTGGTGGATACAAAGTCGAAAAAGATATCTACCTGAAAAAATTTATAACTTCTCCCCCCATTTTGATGAAGGAAAGTGGGAAAACTTTTAAACAAACAGCAAGGTTACACCAGGGAAAATAAATAAAGGAAATTGTATATTCCAAGCACTATATGGCATATGCTAGGAATGGAGGTATAGAAATGAACCCCAATTTTATGTGTATCTTATAGAGATATTTCAGTTGAGCTTAGTGTTTTAAAGCTGGAAATGTCCATGCAGATCAGGTAATCTGATATCCTTCTTCTACACACACACACACACACACACACACACACACACACATATATATGGTTTTTATCTTTAATATTGAAAGTATTACAGATGAGTCCCTTTATTCCCCTTAATCCCCTCTACCCACTCCCATCCCCTCCTCAGGCCTTCCCCACACTATTGCCTGTCTATGGGCAGTGCATATATGCATATACGTTCAGTGGTTAATCTTTTTTTCTGCTTCCCCCTTCTCCCTGAAATACATCAGTCTGTTGCATACTTCAATGTCTCTAGACCTTTTTTGTTCATCAGTTTCTTTTGTTCATTAGATTTTACATATAAGTGAGTTATTCTATGAAGTGAGGCATTCCCAGTTGCTCCACCCCAAAATCCCATTTGCTGAATGAGATATTTCCTCTTTAAATTTTCAGAGATGTGCTTTTTTCTTGTTTTGAGCAAATGTGATAAAATACAATTAATTTATTTTAATAATTAAAAGTTTAAATTAAGGCTTTATAGGACCAAAGAATTCTGAAATATAGATGTAGAAGTTAACTACAATTTCTGATTTGTTTCATGTAGTTGGGGAGATTATTTGAACCTGAGGAGCAATGAGGAAGTGACAGACCAATGACAGTCTTAGAACAGTGCACACACATGCAACACATATGACCAACGCTCATGTAACAAAGTGCAGACAGAAACAGGCATGTGGTATCTATCACCTGACTTAATCCATGTCTATACGTGCCAAGTTGCAGAAACCTTCTGGCCTCCAGGTTCTCTGTTACTATTTGTACTTGGAAGCAGGCCACAATCACCGGTCAGCCCTGCCACCACCTAGGTAATCTGTCAGCCATAAAAATGGAATGCCTACCTCCACTGAGTTGGTTCATTTTTCCCAATGAGATAAGGCAATTGACAGTGCAATTCCAATTAATGATATAAAGTGGATTGGTGAATTCAAAAAATTTTTTATGGTTTCAGTTATTAGATATTTTTCTCAGATTGGATTAATAAGAAATAAGGCATATTATTCATGATGCTCCTAGTAGTGATTTCAGATAACTAAAGCTCTCATATTGATACACTTAAATTCTTAGATGTCCATTTCACAATAATAGTTCTATAATTTGAAAAAAATTACTTTTTATATTAAATCTTATGACATAAATTTCTAAGTGTTTATATTTATTCCCAGTTCTTAATCTTAGCTATATATCAGGATCACCTCCAGAATTATTTTAAGTCAATTTATTCTTATTCTATTGCCTCCCAAGACCAATAGAATAAGAACTGGTAGTAGGTGCTGACATCGCTATTAAAAATTTACCACAGACAATTTGACTCAGTGGATAGAGGGTCAGCCTGCGAACTGAAGGATCCTGGGTTTGATTCTGGTCCAGAACATGTACCTTAGTTGCAGGCTCCCAGCCCTGGCCAGGGGCATGCAGGAGGCAACCAATCAATGTGCCTCTCTCACATCGGCATTCCTTTTCATCTCTCCCCCTTTCTTCCACTCTCTCTAAAAATCAAAGGGAAAAATATCCTCAAGTGAGGATTAAAAAAAAAAAAAAATTTAACAAGTCATCCTAGCCAGTGTGCTAAATGGTTAAAGCATTGATCTGTGCACTGAAGGACTATGGGTTCTATTCTCAGTCAAGGGCATATACCTGAGTTGCAGGTTCCAAACCCAGCCAAATCAGGGCACATACAGAGGCAACTGATCAATGTCATTTCAATGTTTCTCTCTTTGTCTCTCTGACTCGGTCTCTCCCCCTCCTTACTTCCACTCTCTCTAGAAACCAATGGGAAAATGTCCTCAGGTGAGGCTATTTTAAAAAGAAAAAAAAAGACCTCCAGTGTTATATCAATGTGTATTAGTTGAGAACCACTACTTTGGTAGCTACCCAATAAGAGAATTATTTTTTATTAAACATTGCCTTTTTTTCTGAAAGTTTGTGCCTTTTTTTTTTTCTGAAATGTTTGTTTTTCTGCCTTCAGCCACCACCATGTAAAGCTAATGTGCCATCTTTTCTCCTAATCTAGGATATTATCTATCTATTACACATTCCTATCACCTAAATTAGCTTTCCTGCATGATCCCTTAAAAATATTGATCGAAGTCATTCAATGCTCTATGAGTATGGGGACTTTCAAGATGTGGAAACATTATGCCTCTATATAGATTGATAAAGAGATATTAGGTGCTCAATTTTTAACAATAAAAATCAGATACTGAATGTGGTCATGCCAGAGGTATAATTTTAATGAGACAATGTCTCTTCACTGAAGTGCCACACTTCAAAAGAGATCCTCTCAAATAATACAATGCGTAACACTCATCAGGGTAGCCTGTTAAAATGTAGGACCACACCTTGAAAATCACTCCTTCTAGAGCTCATTTTGGTGGATAAATCTCCCTCCAAGTAAAGCAATCCTATATAATAAAAGTGTAATATGCAAATCAACCAAACGGCAGAACAACCGGTCAGTGGGGGGCAGGGCCAGTGATCAGGTGTCACCAGGCCAGCCAAGGCCCTTGCCAGCGGGCAGGGGAAGGGGACAGTGATGCGGTATTGGGGGGCAGCAGCAACCATCAGCAGTGGGTCGATGGAGGCTGGTGCCATCCCCTGATCGCCCATCTGGTTGCCTCCCGCAGAGGGAGGCCATGGGCAGCAGCAGCAGTGGCAGGGCAATTCAGGCCAGGGCCACCCAGTACCATCCCAGATAGGCCTGTTGGGGTTGCCTCCCATAAAGGGAGCCTGCCAGTGGCCATGGTGCAATTGGGTCAGGGCCAGCCATTTGCTGCCCACACCATCCCCTGTAGAGGGAGGCCAGGCTGCGGCTTAGGCCCACTCCCCACTCCCTTAATCCATCAGTAGGACATCACCTGAGGGCTCCCAGACTGTGAGATGGGGCAGGCTGGGCTGAGGGACCCGCTCCAGTGCACAAATTTCTGCAACAGGCCTCTAATAGATACATAATAAGTTATAAAAGTAGTATTGCTTTGATGTTATTTTTATTTTTATTGTTCATGCTTGGTTTTTTTACTACCTGAATTCCACCAGAACATGGGACTGTACTAAGTAAACATTACTCAGATCTATGGCTACCATTACCCCGAGGTTTTTTTTTAAGACATTCTTATGGATATTGGGAGGACTAAACTGTCTGCCCTCTTCTAGCCTTAGCTCCACCCTGTCATTTCCAAATCGCGTGCTTCTGAGAAAGATCTGAATAAATAACGGTAACACCTTGGGGTATCTGCTACCCAGGGATGTCACTCATCTTTTCTCGATTTTTACTCGGAGCATAAAGTTTTTTAAAATAATTTTTGTTATTATTTTGGGGTGTGTGGGGAAAAAATAAATATTAGTTGTTAAGTCATTTCATCCTGTGCAATGGAAATTCAAGATAATTTGACTATCCAAATTTCAACTAATTGTGTAAATAATAACTAAATTGTTACTTATTGAGTGTGTCGGGTGCTTTACATATATTATCTCATTTAACCCTAACAGTAACCCTATAATATAAATTGGAAATGCTCCCATTTCACAGTTCAGAAACTGAAAAATCAGATTAAGTGAACTTACCCAAACTCACACAGCTAGTTAGCAGAAGCAAAGTTTGAAAGCAGGTCTTTAGGATGCCAAAGCCCACAATCCTAACCATTCTATACACATGCCAAACTAGTACAGGGAAGCCAATGGCTTCCTGTACTCAGCCCCCCCCCCCCCAAAAAAAAAAAAAAAAAAAAAAAAAAAAAAAAAACGAGAACAAACAAAACTAAACAAAACAAACAAAAATGCGTTCCTTCCATCATTCATACTTTGCATACTTATGCACAAAACTCAATTCTTGGTTAGTAATTAGTCAGCTACAACAGGTTAATTACTTCCTGACCAACCTGTT
Source organism: Pipistrellus hanaki (assembly GCF_964339955.1). Taxonomy (NCBI): domain Eukaryota; kingdom Metazoa; phylum Chordata; class Mammalia; order Chiroptera; family Vespertilionidae; genus Pipistrellus; species Pipistrellus hanaki. Next base: position 36,962,291 of record NC_140504.1, read on the forward strand.
TGTAACTGGTAGATTCAGTAGAGATAACCAAGCTGGCGACCATTTGAATAGCTGTCTCAGGAAGATGGTTTCTTCCATTTGGGATTGAAGCGTGGATTAGGACAACTCAGACTGAATGCTTTCAGGGGAAAATATCCAGCCCTAGCTGATATGGCTTAGTGGATAGAGGGTTGGCCTGGGACAGAGGGTCCTAGGTTTGATTCCTGGCAAGGGCACATGCCCAGGTTACAGGTTTATCACCAGTTGGGGCATGCACGAGGCAGCCAATCCATGATTCTCTCTAATCATTAATGTTTCTATCTCTCTCCCTCTCCCTTCCTCTCTGAAATCAATAAAAATATATTTTTAAAAATCCAACTGAGAAAAAAAATCAATGAAATATTTTTAAATTAAGTGAACATCACACACCTTAAGTTTGTGTCTGTTTTTTTGGCATGTTCACTTCTCAATATTATTGCATATACATTTAAATGGATATAATGACTATATATTCTCGCATGTGTGCATGCATAGACACACAAGATTACTAGCAGGTGGGCATAAATTAGACCAAGTGTGAATCCTGTTATTCCTTAGTCTTTTCTCCCACACCTGGTAGATTTAAACTCACAGGTCATCTTGTGAAAATACAATTCCGGTTCTGAAATAAAACAACAGAAGAGAAACAAACACAATCTACCATAACTCACTGCCAATGTTGCCAGATAACTACAAAAAAAATAGAGTGCCTCAGGCAGAAATATCAATAACTTTAACGTGTGCGGTTTGTTAACAGGGAAGAAAACAAGCAAACTTGCTCTCCGCTGACTGTCACTAATATTTATTCGTCCAGTGACTGTTAATCAAACCAAGTTTACAGTCCCATACAGCACCTGTCACAGGTGCTGATCATTAATCAGCTATTACAGCAGTTTATTCTGCCGCTGACAACTCGCAATTTTCCACTGATTCAGCTAGTTTGTCAGGTGGGAATTATGGCATAGCGCATGTGACAAAACACATCACCCTTCTTTTTATTTTTTTTTTATTTTTGCATTTTCAGGCTTCTCTCTCCTGCTTTCTCCCCCTTTTTAGACAAACAATATCTGGGAACTCAGAAGTAATAAGGCGGAATGCATAATTAATTACCCAGCTTGCTCTAATTAGGGATGAATAAGTTGTGTCCCTCTCATCATCACAAATGTGGTGATGGGTAATACCAGTTTATGCTGTATTAACTGCAAATATGCAATCCTTCTGAGAGCACTTTTGTTGATGAATTTGATGAATGTGACAATAATTAGCAGAGACAGATGAGAGCTAAATTACTACTGACAATGTAATGCTATCCTGCTCGAGGGCCTGGGAACGTGGCAGGATAACATGGCAGGGACCTGGGCCTCGTTTCTAATTAATAGTCTTTTTTTTTTTTTTTTCCTTTTTGCCATGGGGGGGGGGTGGGGGATGGAATAACGGTAATTGTTTTCGTCAAAGGCTGCAGGGAGTTATCAGGGTAATAAAGTTAATTAGCAGAACAAACATCCTTTCACTGCCTTACCAGTCTGAGGAAGAGAGGGTAATTCAAACTGCAGGAAGATATGACTAGATGGGGTGATAAGAAATTTTACACAGGAGGCCAACAGAGAAGAATGACTTTCTCCCTTCGATCCTTTGGCTTGATACATGGGAAGACATGAGACAGCTCCATTGCTGAGTTCACAAAGTTGCTCATGTGGAGAACTTGATTGTTATAGCTTTGAGTTTGGGAAACGAAGTTAACTTGGATCAAACACTGTTGCTTACTTCTTGCTTTTTTAGGTAGTGATGGGTTTGCTTAATTTCATCTCTTTTCCAGTGAAATGTCTGAGGCTTAGAAGCAAGTTCGAAGCTTTGTCAAACGCACCATTGAGTTGCCTTCTGCCCCATAGGGATCTGTTTTAGCCTCCATATCTTTAAGGAAAAAGCAAGAAATTCATAAGTGATTTCTACCAAGTAGTGTTTGTTCAGTCTCTTGTATAAATTAAAATTAAAATTGGATTTTAAAAAAAAACATGCTATTTTATTCTATTTTTGTGGTCACAAATAAACCATTTTTCTAAAATGTGGCCAGCACTGTTTTCTTTTTCATTGTAGCAACATATACAAGTAACCAGTCAAAAGAGTGAACAATTTAATGGATCTCAGTTTTACATTAGCATTTGGTTCAGTTCAGTAACATTGCTTGACATTAAAGTAGAATCAACATAAAGGAAAACATCCACCAAACATTCTAAAGCTTTTACAAGTTTATTTTCTCCCTTTTAACTATTATTGGTGATTGGTCTTTTAAACATCAAATACTTGAAACATTTAAATTAAGCAAGTAACACTAGGACGGAAGCCTGATGCCTTCTAAAATAATATCCATAAGAAAGTGTCTATGGATTTTTGTTCTGTTTGGGTACCTTTCAAAACATTTATCTTGTGCTTTTAAAATCAATAGATATCCCACAAGTTCCACATGCTTACCATGCATATAATGGTGCACCAATTTGTTATGAGAGATCATTAAAACAACCCACAGTAAAGACTGTTTGTTTGGTTCTAAGCTGAGAACATATGGAGTAAGTGGTTCTTCTATGTTTAGAGAATGACTCTGGGTCCACTTTCTGGCATAGAGTTCTGCAAGAACAGACTTCCACCAAGCATGGGGAGTGGCCTCAACTCCTAACGTCTACATTTTAAAAGTGTAATGCTTGTCCCCAAAGAGAAGAGTAGTGAGGGAGTGGAGGATAGAGCATGAGCTAAGAGGCAGAAAACTTGAGTTCTTTACTGGCTCTGCTGCTAACTTCTACATGATCGTGAGCATCTCCAACTCACGCCTTGGATCCTCTATTTGCACCTATGCAATTGGGTACCTTCCCTACCGACCTCATAGCATTGCTGTTGGCACCAAAGAAATCACTTTCGTACTTTGAAAAACATGAAATAATCTATGAGTATACTGTTAATGTTATTATAGTACGTAAGTCATGAGAAATAAGCTTGAGAAATGCCATCGCCTTTTAATTGCCCTTCTGTGTGTGATTAGTTAGAAACCAGAGCTAAAAGAAGTACTGAGATCTAGACTCACTTTGTGATATTTATTTATTTATTTATCTATGTATGTATGTATTTATTTATTGCTAAATGTATCAAAGGAAATTATCATTGTGAAAGTACTCCCAAATTCATTTGGTCAAAGTTACCTACATTTTTAAGATTTTCTTAAACTCTCATTTTTATTAAGGTCAAGACTAGAAGAAAACTAAACTAATCTTTAGTCCATTTAGCAAAAATCTATTAGGCATGTCGAGTAAACTTCCAGTTTGAAAACACTCATGTTTCTCACACACACACAGACAGACACACACACTCACACACACACACACACACACACACAGACACACACAAACACACACACCCCCAAATTGAGATTACTATGCATTGCTGTGTATCCTTAAAAAACATTTTTAAGTTTTTACTATATAATCGTATAATCGAACTTTAAAAGAAAAATCTGGAAGTGAAAGCAGAATTGAATGCTACTTTCCACAAATTGTAACAGTTCTTAGCTAGTGTGTGAGGCAATAAATTTTAATGTAAGTTCACTTACAAAGCGAGAAAGATTAAGAAACTGAACGAAGTGACACAAGAAGCCAAGTGTGACTTTTGTTTCGTTTTGGAAACGGGAGTCGTTAACAGGGAGCATGTTTGTTTGTTTCCTTCGGAATCTACACGGAATTTGTTGAATATTCTGGTCTCTTCCTCCCTCGCCACCAGTTCCCTCACAGGGACGTCCTTTTGGGAAAGTAATGGAGTTCAGCCCAGTTAACTTCATTGATCTCTAAGGACGTTAGAAAATTATAAAACTTGCTGTAGGATTCCAACATGCCAAAAGCCACTAGAAAAAGACAAGTTTGATATTCAGAACCTCATCAAGAGGGTCTCCTCGTCTTTGGTTAGAGACCAAAATGGTATCTTCAAGTAAGTACTAATTTCCAATATTAGTCTACGGGGTAAGCCAAAAATGCTTAGTGAAAAAATATGTTGGAGTTCGAAATTCACTAGTGACATACTATAGGCACTGGCTATCTGTGCTGCTGGTATTATTATGACTATTCAGAAAATTTAATTCATTATTTTCCTCTTTATTCTGACTTCCTTGGCCATTGTTTTAAAGAGTGTTTTGACAAATTCTTAATTCTTGAGGGCTCTGGGGCATTTTTGCTTCTTATATGAGTGCAGAAGAATGTTAGCTGGTTAAATAATTACAAAGAACTAAAAATAAATCATAGTTAATTTTTTTCAGATTTTGAATTACAAAATTACTTAAATGCTCTTTATAATCGAATGCTACATCATAATCTAATGAAATTACAACACTGCTTAATGACATTAGGAAACTGCATGCAAAAAAATATTTGTACACAAGGTGGTGATATTAGCAACCAACTACAGAACTTTTATTCTGCTAAAAACCAGAGTAAATAACAGCAGATTACTTTCCCTCAGTGATCTCCTGATCCAGGTGTTCATCTAGTGATAGTATGTAGGGCACAGGGCACATAGAAAACCTGCCATCACGTGTCATTAAACTAGCAGGGAAATAAGAGAAGGGGGGCAAAACACTTGCAAAAAAAAAGAGAGTTAGAAACTTCTAAAGAATAAAATTATATCTACATGTAGTAAGGATTTCAGTATTCAGCTTTTAATACCTAAGTTTCTATTGGCACTGATTTGGACATTTAAGTCCAAAGATTAAATCCTAAATGTAGAGTTATTTCTGTAGCTCTGGTAAGATATTCCCACATCCTACAAAGGTTTATTCAAAAATCCTTTGTCTCACACCTCTCCCCTGCTTTTATAAATAGGTTTTCTTATCCCAATCCTGACTACAGTGTTGATCATGGAGGGCAATGTCTTTCCATCTATTCATGTTTCTTGTATAGAAATTCATGTTTTTAGGTTTATATAAGAATAAATCAGAACAAATCAAAAGTGAAGCTAAGGATAATGTAAACTTGTTTCTCATAGAATATTGGACTCGTTAACCTTATCAATACTAAAATAAAAATTACCTAATGTATCCCAACACTTAAACCAGTTCATACTTTTGTGTATTGGCACCTTCATAATGACCTCTAAGACATAAATAGTTAATCTTATTATTTAGCTCCCCCAAATCCAATAATTTATTACAATGAAGTATATTTATTCTCAGATGCTTTTTTTTTTAAGTAAATGATGGCATCAGCAGGAACATGGAACTTGTTGGTTACAAGATGGAAAGCAGTGTGCAATGAATCAAAAATGTAGGCAGATATGTTTTCAATTTTAAGCTTCCTTCTCCCAAGATGAAAAGAGCAGCAATTGGTATTTGCCAGCCAGAAAGAAAAATATCTGTTCTTGAATTATCTAAGGATGAGTCAGAAACTTAAACCCAAAGAGAAGTAATAAATAACGACAACAGATGTTTGTAAACCTGTGCTCCCCTGCTCGGTGTTTCTACGTGTTGTTTTGCTTTGATGTGCTGTCAGCCGCCTCTCACCTGGGAGTAGTGATATCTTATCAAAGCCCAAACAGTTCCTCTTCACAACAGATGGATAATAGTGCCTTTCAATTTATCATACTGGAAGTCTAAAAGAACCATGGGAACGATTGGTCAGGTGACAGCTTGATGGACAGTTTGACAGCCCTTAAAGCATCATGGGAAATGGTTGTCACCTGATTTTCAGAGCGACCAAGGAGATAACCTTCAGAGTGACGAGGAAAACAAAAATCTGAATATTTGTTAAGACCCAGTGGCAGCACCATGTTCACTTAAGTGATAATAGGTATGAATTTAGATGACTCAAAATGTTGTTATCAAACCTGAGGGGTTTTTCCAAAGCCAGGAGAGCACTTTATCTCTTTAGATGCCTTTTACTCTTTTATTCACATGCCATTGAAAATATATGCATAATATAGGGCTTTCAATTTAAAACATAGCAAGTGCTTAATCATATGCTAAATATATTAGCTGATCAATAATAGTCTCCAGCTTTGAAATCTGCTTCCCTTGTATACCTTTTCCTACCTATACTCTGCACATTGCAGTTCTCATTAGAAAGGCTGTCGTGAAGAATCATATGGATTGAATTTTACACGGTGGGCTGATTGACCCTAATGAAGATCAGCAGAGCCTTGGTATGAGAAACAAAGGGAGAGAAATCAATTTGAAGATCTTTAGCCGAAACCGGTTTGGCTCAGGATAGAGCGTTGGTCTGCGGACTGAAAGATCCCAGGTTTGATTCCGGTCAAGGGCATGTACCTTGGTTGTGGGCACATCCCCAGTGGGAGGTGTGCAGGAGGCAGCTGATCGATGTTTCTCTCTCATCGATGTTTCTAACTCTCTATCCCTCTCCCTTCCTCTCTGTAAAAAATCAATAAAATATATGGTGTTTTTTTTTTAAGTTTGAAGATCTTTGGCACAAAAATGTTTGAATCTCTATTTACTCATTCATACAGCCACCGAACATGAATTGAGCACTAACTACACACGAGTGTAGTTGGCCATGTAAAGATGAGAAAGATAAAACTCCAATTTACAACTCACTTATAGTTTGACAGTGAGGATAAAGGTGTGCTTTGTTTGTTTTAATATTTTTATTGATTTCAGAGAGGAAGTGAGAGGGAGAGAGCGATAGAAACATCAATGATGAGAATCATTGATTGGCTGCCTTCTGCATGCCACACACTGGGGATCAAGCCTGCAACCCTGAGCATGTGCCCTGACTGGGAATCGAACCATGACCTCCTGGTTCATGGCCCACACTCAACCACTGAGCCATGCTGCTGGGAGTTTTGAATTCATAGAAGATGGCAAAAAAGCTCAAGAGATCAGTCCCAAATCTACTGCCTTCTTGTTGGTGAGGCTTACACACAGCAGTTTACAAAGTTGTCTCTTGCATGTTTCCTCTTGTGGATTGTATATGCAGTTTAAAATCATGTTGTGGTCTTACCTGAAGAAATTCTGCCTGAAAATTGGGATTTCAAAGGGAAAAAATAAACACTCAATGTTCATATATTTATATTAGTGCCTCCCAAATTTAAAGAATTATTCCAGAAACAGTAGGGAGGTAAGAGACCTAAGATGCAATTGCCATGGTTGAGGAGGACTCGACATCACAAGCCCTCAGTCCCTTAGATATCTCAGCTACTGTCCTTTTGTTTTGTTTTGTTTTTCAGAACACACTCAATAACTTTTTATGTTAGCGTAAAGATGAGTTATAATAGTACAAATAACTCCTTTAAACAATTTACCAATTGTTAACATTTTGCCAAGTTTGTTTTTTATCACTCTTATTTGTTCCCTTTCACATCCTCCTTTCTTTCTTCTTCCTTCTCTTATTTAACTATCTATATAATATATCTTCTATATTTTTTAAATAATTTTAATAGAATGGGTTATATTTGTGCCTGATTCAGTCTATACTCCTTCACAAAACCTAGCAACTGCCTTTATATACTTAATAAATGTATATATGAATGAATGAATAACAAATAATATTAAATCTAAAACTAGTCTTTGATCTTTTAGGTTTATATTCACACATAAATGTAAAAGGCACTATATTATTTGTCTAAAACATATGTACTATTTTACCAATTATGAATCTTCCCCCAACTATGTCTTACCAATAAGTGATATAATAAATTCATTTAAAAAAATAACGTAATAAAATAAGGAAAGTGCAGCAGAAATGTTGAGTGACTTTACAAAGGAAGTCAAAGATAAACGCTTCGGGTGCTGCTGGCTCTTTGTCTTTCTCTGGGACAAATAGATCAACTATAGATCCTGAATGAGAAAGCAGGGATTTCAACAGAAATTGTCTTTCTGAAAAACACTCTGGCAGCACTGGTTAAAACTGGTACCATTTGGCTGCTTGACACTTTTGGGATAACACTGTTTTCACAAATGTTGATGCTTTGGATTCACATTGCAACATGATTTCCCAAACCCAGTTGTGCCAAATCCAGATGAGCCAGGCAAAGTGTAACAGCACCCTTCCTGTTTTCCAGAGAACTGAAAAAAGCCAGTAAATAACAACAAAATGGTCTTCCTGTAATTATTCATAAGAAGACACATTATTTGAAAGAGAAAAAAAAATGAAGCTGAAGTTTGCAAATGCAAAGCAAAATGCTTTTGAGTGCCATAGACATTCAAATAGAGACTGATAAGAACACACTTCGGGCCTTGGCCTGGTGGCTCAGTTAATTGGAGCATTGCCCCATACACCAAAGATTGTTGGTTCCATTCCCAGTCAGGGGGCATGCCTGGGTTGGGGGTTCAATCCCTGGTTGACGCACTTACAGGAGGCAACCAATCGATGTGCCTCTCTTGATGTTTCTCTTCTTTCTCTCCCTTCCTCTCTCTTTAAAATCAGTAAACATATTCTCCAGTGAGGATTTTTGAAAACACACACATTTTGCTTGTTTCAAATTGGGAGGGCAAGATGTGGGAGGAAGATTTGTAATAAGTGATACATGGACAAGTCCAAATGCTCCAGAACAACTGAATTCAGAATCATTTCTAAATCAGGGCTGCGGTTAAAATGCTTTTCCTTTCCCTGTTGAAATAAACCCATGCATCATCAGGACCTAACAGATCCCATATGTAGTCAGTCCCGAGCTCACCTGATATGAATTAAGTTTTATTGTTAACAACTAACGTAGACATTGAAGCCAACTAATAAGCTAAATATAAAGCCAAAACCAGAGCCTTATTACATGTTTCATAGTAATGCCACAATTTGTGGTCTGGAAACTTCGAATAAATACTAGTGTCGAACTTTTAGTCAGACTGAAATTTTCACAGAAAGAAATTTTTAGACGAATAATTCCACACAAAAAAGAAAAAAAATGATCTATTAGTTAGAGCTATAAAACCATTTTTAAAATATGACATGTACTTTCCCATTGTATCAACATATAAAATCAGCTTCACTGTTATGCAGCATTTTGAAGGACACAAAAGTCTTAAATTATTGGCTAATGTACAGTGTTTCCCCGAAAATAAGACATCCTCTGAAAATAAGACCTACTTACAGGTTTCCTTCTGAGTAAAATATAAGGCATCCCTCTGAAAATAAGGCCCCCCCTAAGCTAAACATGAGAGATTTGGTTCACTGATTCTGAAAGAAATGGAGTCACAAGAAATTCACCAGGAAATTCAGGAATTAGATTGTTATGATGATGTTCCAGAAGATGATGACATGATTGTCATTGAATAAATGAGTAAATTCTTGATACTGTAGGATTCACAGTTTGTCTGGTTTGTATTGACAACTATCGTACTACCGTACTGTATACAGGTAATAAATTTCCTTTATTTTCATTTAACAATAAATGTGTACCATATTCTTCTTCATGGAAAAATAAGACATCCCCTGAAAATAAGACCTAGCACATCTTTGGGAGCAAAAATAAATATAAGACACTGTCTTATTTTCAGGGAAACAGGATAGATCATATTAACTGTGGACTTTTAAAACCCCATGTATGTTTACTTAGAGTTAAAAAATTGATGATTTTTTAGCTCAAAACGTGTAAGAACCACTATCTTGACTCTTCTACAAAGGTATAACAGGCCTCTGGTTTGAGACAAAGAGAATCTTTAATCTTAGGACCCAGATTAGAGTATTAAAATTATTTGTTAGCTTTTTTTTTTTCTTTCAAGATATGTACAGTGTGCCTCAAATGTGGGAAATTCTGGATTCATTTTCCCTATTTTTTTTCTGACTAAATCTTTGCAGATGTCATAGATCTTGGAATTCAAAATGCAAAACATTTTTCTTTTGGTCCCTTATTATATAGAGACTTTTTGTTATTAATTTATTTTTAGTGGGGGAAAAAGCAAGTAGCTTGTGGACTCAGAAAATAGGTTTAAGGGTTTAAAAGCTTCTGAACTCACCGAGGCCGGTTTGGTTAGGTGGATAGAGCGTTGGCCTGCGGCTGAGGGTGTCCCAGGTTCAATTCTGGTCAAGGGCACGTATATTGGTTGCGGGCACGTCTCCAGTGGGGTGTGTGCAGGAGGCAGCTGGTCGATGTTTCTCTCTCATCGATGTTTCTGGCTCTCTATCCCTCTCCCTTCCTCTCTGTAAAAAATCAATAATATATATATATTTTAAAAAGATATTATCTAAAAAAATAAATAAAAATAAAAGCTTCTTAACTCATTTTATCTGTTCTGCACTTTTCCAGTAAACTGGAGACTTGTCAGAGAAGTGAGCCAATGAGTATGTTGATTATTTTGTTTAAAAAAGGTATTTAAAAAAGTTGTCTAATTTTTTTAAAATTTAAAAAGTAAACTCCTAAAGAATCCATCATACCTAAAGTTACCCTGTTGTTATGGCTTTTACAACTTTCTTACAATTAAAAAGGTTTGATATTTGTTCCTTTTTTCAATAAAAAGGTAAAAATGCAGAGAAAGAGGAAAATATGATACTATATCTCACTAATACGTTTTAAATATTTCCTATTGTTATTTAGATTTACAAGACCATGTTTTGAATATACAAAAGGAATCAATTCTAGTTTTCTATCCAGCTATTCTCAGAGTTCTGATTTGTGTTTATTCAGAGATTTATGATAAACTTTCTGAAGCTTGCATGTGCTGAATAATCTTATGATTATAAAAATGGTACCTTATATAGTTCAACTTTCACTTTTACCTAATTCATTATTATGAATTCTTTTTTTAAGAATGTATAAAGAAAATATATGCAATTAGGTTTTAACTAATTTTTAGAATCCAGACTTACATTAGTGCATTTATTTTCCTGAGATGTAACTGGAATAAAAAAAACCTAGAATGGAAAATGAAATTATTGCTCAACTAATGATTATTTTGTCTACATTCTATCAAATCATCAGTTTGACTTTTCTCATTGAATATTAACTGGCAATTGTGTTGAAATTTTATAGGTGTTATAGTATTTTAACAATCTAGGAACAATGCTCATTATTTATTCTGTATGGCATTTTAAACTCATCATTTTCTTCTAGCATTATAGTTAATAAAGAATAAATGAACATCATTACTTTTCATCCTTATGATAAGTAATGTTCCTTATTATTGTATTAGAAACTTGCTCTTTCTTCTTTTAGTAAATAAAACAAAACAAAACAAAACACGCTAAATTCTTTCTTATTTCTTATCCCTCACTATTTTAGGAAAGTTACTTATAGTTTTCTGTGACTCAGTTTTCTCATCTGTAAAATGGAAATCATTATACCTTACTCTTAAGCTTGTTATGAAGATTGGAGATGACTGCAAGTAACTGCATATTACCACCCATAACACAGTCTGCTCCCCGTAAGAAATAAGTCCCATCTCTTTTATTGGTGTTGGGATCTTTATTAACTGGCTTGTGTCAAAAGCCAGGTTATTCAAAGACAGCTCAATAAAATAAAAAAATAATAATTGGCAAAGGCTTGAATAAGTACGTCACAAAAGTAGATATAAGAATGACCAATAATCATATAAAAAGGGGTTCAACATCATTAATAATTAGGACGTGCAACTTAAAACCATTAATGAGATATCATTTCACACACACTGGTTATGGCTAAAAGAAAAAGGTTTGATGTTCCCAAATTGTAAGGATGTAGAGCACTTAAAGCTATTGTGAAGTTAGTTTCAATTTCCATTCTTGTTCAAGAATCTTGTCAATTCTGTTTGAAATGTTTTTATGGATGTGCTAAAATTTTTCTAGAAAATATTCATCCATTCATGTACTTGCTCAACAATTACATATTTAGGATTCATGGTGAGTAAAACATAGTTCTTCCCTTTAAGGGACATGTTTACAAGCTGAAGCCTTGTTAATTTAGCCACATATAGCTCGTGTTATTTATCATAGTTTCTTGATTCCCAAACACATGAATTATCTTACAACTAATTTAAAAACAAATCTGATGATTGTTCCTCCCACTCCCGCCCCCCAAAAAAAAGACAGATTACTCAAAGTCTTAAACTCTTTCTTTCAATTACATGGAAGCAAAAACCAGTGTGTCAACAGCTACTAATCTTTCTTCCGGGTTGATTCATTAAAAAGGACTCAACACAAAAATTATTCTGAATCTTAAGATTCGACATTGGCAATGCTCAGAAAATACAATCCTTCCCAAAGATGCGGGGGGGGAGGGGGGGGCGGGGGGAGTCTTTGCCTATCTTACTGAAAGCCTACTCCCCAGAAACATTTCCCCCTGCAGTTTCATGAAGCAATAGTAGAATAGTATTTATTTGAATTACGTTTTCCAGCACATTTGTATAGATAACTTCAAAAGATATATAAGGTATTTGTCTCATTTTGTTACTATGTAATCAAATAGGGGACTATCCTTAAAACAATAACAACAAATACTTATTCAGTGACAGGCATTGTGTTCAAGTACTTAACAAAGGTTATCTCATTTAATCCTCACAATACTATCCAGTAATAATAATTAATGATGTTCATTTATTACTATTATTATTACTAGTGACCTGGTGCATGAAATTCATGCACATTAAAAGGGAATTAATTAGAGGAAATATTTTAATATTGCTATTTGCCCTTTCTGTATAATAGAGGTGTCAGAGATGAAAGAAAATTAGTAAAATGTATATGAAAATCTTCCTCCTGTCAGAGTCTGGGGTGCGCCATGGGAACCAGAGTCAAGTCCCTGCCCACCCACATGTGCTATGAAATCGGTGAGACCCAGACCCTGTCTGACCCACCCCCATTGGGCTAGATCCAGACCTGGCCAGCTCCACTGGGTGGGTGGGTGTGGCTTCACGTCACCTGGCCCGGTGCCAGAGTGGGGGGCACAGCCTGAGGTCCCTCAGCCCAGGCTGGGAGGTGAGCCTTGAGGTTCCCTGGCCCGCTCAGGAGGAGTGGCCTGAGGTCCCCCATCAAGCCCCACCAGGCAGGGAGTGCAGCCTCATGTCCCCTAGCTTGGCACCAGAGCAGGAGGGCATGGCCTAAGGTCCCTCATCAAGCCCCACCGGGCAGGCGGCACAGGCTCAGGCCCCCAACCCAGCACTGGGGCAGGGTGTGTGGCCTGAGGTCCCCCCGGCCCAGGTCCCTGTCAAGTCCTGCTGGTCAGGGGACACGGCCTCAGATCCCCTGTTAAACCCCACATGATTGGGGGTGTGGCAGCAGGTCCCCCAGCCTGGCACCAGGGTAGGGGGGCATAGGCTGATGTTCCCCAGCCTGGTGCTGGAGTGAGGGGCGTGGCCTGAGGTCCCCTATCAAGCCCCACAAGGTGGGAAGAACAGCCTCAGGTCCCTGCTGATTGCTCATTAAGGCTCATTACAGGAACTCAGCCTCCACTGTGGGTGCAGCCATCTTGTTATGGCATGCTGGTGAGTTTACATATTCCCTCTTTATTAGATAGGATTATTCTCACTTTAGAGATGAGAAACTTGGTCATGGAGAGAGTAAACAGCCTGGTCCAGGTTATGTAATCTGTAAGTGTTAGGGTTAGAATTCCAAGTGATTTACACAAAATTCATTATGCTTACTTACCCTTGAGCTTTAAAAGAATGGCAGTCCTTTTATTCGTAAAAAAAATAAAATAAAAATGATAGCCCTAACCAGTTTGACTCATACTGAAGGGTCTCTGGCTCAATTCCAATCAAGGGCATGTACCTTGGTTTCAGGCTTGATCCCCAGAAGGGGAATGTAGGAGGCAGTTGATCAATGTTTTTCATGGATGTTTCTAACTCTCTGTCTCTCTCCCTTCTTCTCTGTAAAAATTAATAAAATATATTTTTAAAATTTTCTTTAAAAAGATAAAAAATGATATAAGTACTTCTTTACCTTTTATTTTAGGCAATAATAAAATCTAATTCTAAATGTACAAAGCATTCACTTAGATTTTGGTCCTCAGATTATGTTGGCCTCAGAAACCCTTTACATTCTTTTTTTTTCTCAATATATTTTATTAATTTTTTACAGAGAGGAAGGGAGAGAGATAGACAGTTATAAACATCCATGAGAGAGAAACATCGATCAGCTGCCTCTTGCACACTCTCCACAGGGGATGTGCCCACAACCAAGGTACATGCCCCTTGACCGGAATCGAACCTGAGACCCTTCAGAGTCCACAGGCCGATACTCTATCCACTAAACCAAACTGGTTAGGGATACCCTTTACATTCTTAAAAATTATCGAAGACCCCAAAGAGCTTTTGTTTATGTAAGTTGCATCTATCAATGTTTATTACATTAAATTTTAAAACTGAGAAACAGAATATTTAAACATTTATTTTAAAATAACAAAGAATCCATTATATGTGAATATAACTAATGTATTATTTTACTGATGTATTTTTTTAATAACTATAGTTATTTCATGAAAAAAGTAGCATTACTTTACATTTTTTCAAGTCCTATAATATCTGGCTTAATAGAAGACAGCTGAATGCTCACATCTGCTTCTGCTCTCAATCTGCTGTGACTTTAATGTATATCAAGAAAATCTGCTCTCTTACAAATGTGTAGTTGGAAAAGGAAGGGGTGTTTTAATAGCCTTTCATACAATTATCGGTATTATTCTTTGATTCAAAACCAGAACTTGACAAATATGGTTTTTTTTAAGTTGGTTTCGGTATGGAATTTGAGACAATATCAATGAACTTTTTGTTCACTGTTATATTAAAATCCATTGATTTATTTGGCACTTGAATGGATCTTTTCCCTTGCATGGTTTTGAAATATTACATTAGTCTTTTGAAAAATACTGGTTTACTTCAAATCTTCCAAATGTTGATACATTTAATTATTCAATCTTTTAAAATCCAACCATATTGAATCATTTCACCACTGATCTCGTCAGAAAGTCAACTTGCAAATCAATCACAATAGTGCTTTCTTCCCTTGAGACAATCATCTACTTCATTCAGTACACAGCAGAAATGCTCTGCATACTTTTCATTTTATTACACAGAATGTTTTAAAGGAACATGTACTCACAAGACAAGTTTTAATAACATTAATAATTTTAATCTTTAATCAAGAAAATTCTTAAGTGAAACTAGTTTTTTGTTTGTTTATTTGTTTTAGTGAAAGTGTGTGGAAGTGAAGACT
This sequence comes from Pipistrellus hanaki, assembly GCF_964339955.1. Taxonomy (NCBI): domain Eukaryota; kingdom Metazoa; phylum Chordata; class Mammalia; order Chiroptera; family Vespertilionidae; genus Pipistrellus; species Pipistrellus hanaki. Next base: position 36,977,407 of record NC_140504.1, read on the forward strand.
ATAATGACTACTGGTAGAGTTTAGTGCCACTGTCTTAAGTCACCAGCAGTTTATACACTATACACAATCAGTGCAAATGCCAATAAAGTATTATCCTATATAATAAAAACTTAATATGCTAAATATCTGGTCGAGTGGTCAGCCGTTCAACCAATCAAAGTGTAATATGCTAATGATATGCCAAGGCCTGACATGCACTTACTATGACATGCACTGACCACTAGGGGCAGACAGTCAACCAGTTGACCAGTCATTATGATGTGCACTGACCACCAGGGGATTATGACGTGCACTGATCACCAGGTGGCAGATACTCCAACCAGTAGGTTAGCTTGCTGCTGAGGTCTGGCCAATCAGGACTGAGTGAGATAAGTCAGATATGCCCTTGAGCCCTCCCACAGTCTCTCCCCAGCTGGCCAACCTCCTTCAGCTCTCCCCAGCCCCAATTGTGCACTGGTGGGGTCCCTGGGCCTGGCCTGTGCCCTCTCACAATCCAGGGCCCCTCAGGGGATGTCAGAGAGCCATTTTCAGCCCCATCTCACAGGCCAGACTGAGGGACCCCACTGGTACACGAATTTGTGCACTGGGCTTCTAGTCATAAAAATAATTGTGAGTTCATGGACCCTCTGAAAAGGCCTTAAGGGACCCCAGGAGTCTAAAGACCACATTTTTAGAGCATTGATTTAAAGTTAGATTCTTCTTCTGCCAATGAGATATTTCCTAAGTAACTTGGAAGAGGGAATAAAAATCTGATAGAAAAGTTGCATTTAAAAAATGTTTTATTCCTTTGATTCTTGGTTCTTCCTGTTGTACTATAAAAGTTAAATAAAATTAGGCCTTTTACATCTACAAAACTCTAAACTCATTTCTTTTTATTTGCTTGTCTGGATTATTAATCCATGTCTATGCTTATGCCTATAAATTATTATATTGTTTTGAAGGTTTTTTTGAACAATATATTAGGAGAGAGAGAGAGAAGAAATAAGAACTCAGATTTTCCCAGTCTGTAAATTAGTTACAATGTATAAACCACTCAGCAGGTAAAGTCATTTAAGTCAGTAGGGTATTTTTTACTAATCAACCTCTACATTAATTTACTAATTTCTCTGTACCTCCCAATGTGAGAACTCTATGCAGATGTATTATTGTGTTTCCAAATTTGAATAGATTATTAATATATTAAAATGCAATTAAAGATACACAGATTGTGCATATTAGATCTTTTCTATAACTGATTCAAAAGTGAAATAATATATTCTGCTTATAAATCAGTAGTTGTTGGTAAATGATAAAAGCTGACACTAAATTGAACCTGAGATGAACGTCTTTATTTTGGGACATTGTAAATAATTTAATTCTGAAAATATTTCATGAAGATAAATTTAAAAATTTATCCCAACTAATTCTTCCCTCTCTTTATTCCTTCCTTCCTTCCTTCCTTCCTTCCTTCCTTCCTTCCTTCCTTCCTTCCTTGTTAATCCTTAACAGAGAATTTTTTTCCCATTGAGTTTTAGAGAGAATAGAAGGGAGGGAGGAGAAGGAGAGATGCCCTTGACCACAAATCAAAGCTGAGACCCTTCAGTGCACAGGCCAAATCTTTAACTGCTGAACCACATTGGCCAGAGATATCTCAACTAATTCTTTATAAATGAAGGTTAAAGACTTAATCCTATGATTTTATAAATCCATGGTGTCTAACAAATTTTATGTTTATTTTACTCTGATGTCCAAATATGTTCATGCAAATTCCTAAACTAGAAGTATTGGTTCTTATATATAAGACTAGAGGCCCAGTGCACGAAATTCATGCACTGGGGTGGGAAGGGTCCCTCAGCCTGGCCTGTACCCTCTCACAGTCCGAGAGACCTCAGTGAATGTTCGACTGACGGCTAAGGCCCACTCCTAGCAGAGAGAGGGCCTAAGCTGTCAGTTGGACATCCTTAGCACTGCCATGGAGCATTGAATGTCTTCCCCTAGTGGTCAGCGCATGTCATAGCGTTTGATCATTCCGCCGTTCGATCAATTTGCATATTAGCCTTTTATTATATAGGGTAGCTTTGTTTTAGATCATTTTATATTTTAAAAATGTCACTAGTTTATTATTTTATTTTATGTTTCTGCTTGTAATCTAATAGTAAGAGATAATAGAGGTCTTTTACCCAATTGTCTTACTTCTTATCATAACATTTTAAATAACTCTATTTTGAGTAAAAAACATATTTATCATAGGAGTAGTACAGGTGGGGTACAGTGAAAGAGGTATGTTCTTGAGCTTTCAAGTGTCACTGCCATGTGCTCTACTGAGGTCATGCTAATGAGGGGCCCACCTCTGGGTTTGCAGATGACCTCTCTCCCAGGCTGCTAACACCCACACCTTTCTCTGTCTCTCTCTTTAAATGCTATTCAGTCTTCAAGGTCCTCCTCAATCATACCTGGTGACTCCAACCTCCATACTTCTCCCTCTTGT